>NC_064637.1:145691109-146316109 GCF_023864275.1 Schistocerca cancellata | reverse complement strand
GTTTTGGTTTCACGTGTTCTTCCCAGCTGTATTCCTTTAACTTGTTCCTCCCACTGCTTGATAATTTTGTCTAACACCATGTTGAACAGGATTGGTGAGAGCCCGTCTCCTTGTCGGACACCTGTGTGTATGTGGAAGGGTTCCGAAATTTCTCCCATGAACTTAATCTTGGAGGTAGTGTCTGTAAGCGTCTGTTGTATAAGTGCCCTGGTTTTTCTGTCGATACCATATTCTTCCAGCACGTCAAAGAGTGTCTGTCTGTCTATGGAATCATATGCTTTTTTAAAGTCCACAAAGGTAACTACAGTGTTTCTTGCCTGTCTGACTTTCAAAAGTGTTCTCAAGTTCCAGATCTGTTCGATGCATGATCTCCCTTTTCTGAAGCCTGCCTGGTATTCCCCAATTTGCAGATCTGCTTGTGGTTCTAGTCTGTTTAATAGCACCTTAGAGAAAATTTTGTATGTAATTTTGTATGTTATACCTATTACTTCAAAATCATTCTTAACCGAATCCAGGTACCTTCTCCTCGGTCTGCTCCCGACTCCTCCTACCCTCTACTGCTGAATCCATGAGTCTCTTGGGTAACCTTGCTTCTCCCATGCGTGTAACATGACCCCACCATCTAAGCCTGTTCGCCCTGACTGCTACATCTATAGAGTTCATTCCCAGTTTTTCTTTGATTTCCTCATTGTGGACACCCTCCTGCCATTGTTCCCATCTACTAGTACCTGCAATCATCCTAGCTACTTTCATATCCGTAGCCTCAACCTTGTTGATAAGGTAACCTGAATCCACCCAGCTTTCGCTCCCATACAACAAAGTTGGTCGAAAGATTGAACGGTGCACAGATAACTTAAGTCTTGGTACTGACTTCCTTCTTGCAGAAGAGAGTAGATCGTAGCTGAGCGCTCACTGCATTAGCTTTGCTACACCTCGCTTCCAGTTCTTTCACTATGTTGCCATCCTGTGAGAATATGCATCCTAAGTACTTGAAACGGTCCACCTGTTCTAACTTTGTTCCTCCTATTTGGCACTCAATCCGTTTATATTTCTTTCCCACTGACATTACTTTCGTTTTGGAGATGCTAATCTTCATACCATAGTCCTTACATTTCTGATCTAGCTCTGAAATATTACTTTGCAAACTTTCAATCGAATCTGCCATCACAACTAAATCATCTGCATATGCAAGACTGCTTACTTTGTGTTCACATATCTTAATCTCACCCAACCAGTCTATTGTTTTCAACATATGATCCATAAATAATATGAACAACAATGGAGACAGGTTGCAGCCTTGTCTTACCCCTGAAACTACTCTGAACCATGAACTCAATTTACCGTCAACTCTAACTGCTGCCTGACTATCCATGTAAAGACCTTTAATTGCTTGCAAAAGTCTGCCTCCTATTCCATAATCTTGTAGAACAGACAATAACATCCTCCTAGGAACCCGGTCATATGCCTTTTCCAGATCTATAAAGCATAGATACAATTCCCTGTTCCACTCATAACACTTCTCCATTATTTGCCGTAAGCTAAAGATCTGGTCCTGACAACCTCTAAGAGGCCTAAATCAACACTGATTCTCATCCAATTGGTCCTCCGTTTTCCATATTTGGAAATTTTCCACGTCTTTCAAGGGAGATTACTTATTCAGCAAACGAAGGCCACATTTTTTTTTTCTTTATTGAGTTTCGATTCCCCCTAAAGGGGGCGGGCTGGCAGCAGCTTATTACGCCGCTCTTCAGCCTACAGAATTTGGTTTAAAAAGATGAAGATAATAAAAAATAATAACAGTTGGCGATAAAATCGGTGACTTATAGGTAAAATGGCTGAAAATTCTGGAGCTTAAAACATAAAACACCGGGTTGATGATGCTAATAAAAAACACAGGAAGCAGAAAAATAATAGACAATTAAAAAACACGGCGACAGTCTGGGTTCTGTTCGCAAGAGGTACAAAATGCACACCCAGCGACAGCATGATTTCTGTTCGCAACACTGTGGAAAGACGCACAACACTGAACACTCACTTAAACACTGCACTAAAAAGTTGGCACAAATATGACATACCACACCCGAGAGCAGGTGGGGGGAAACTGGTCAGATGACAGGAAAAAAAGGGGGGAAGGAGAGGAAAAGTGAAGGGGGCGGGGGGAAAGGAGCCAATGGAAGATGAGGATCCATAAGAGGGGTGGGGGGGGGGGGTGCTGAGCAGACGTGCCAGGGAGTGGGGAACGCAGAGGAGGGGAGTACAAAAGGACTCGGGGGGGGGGGGGGAGAAAGGAGACAGGGAGAGGGTAGGCGGGGAGAAAACACAGGATGGAAGGGGGGAGGAAGAGGGAGCACAGGGAACGACGGAGGAAAGGAGAGGGTGAGGATCAGAGTTGATAGGAGGGATAAATGGAGGGAGAGAGGGCACCATCTGGGAGGGGGAGTTGATGGAAGCCACCTTGGGAAAGGAGATGTAGGGTGTAGAGATGGAGGGTAGGGGGGATACAGAAGGCCACATTTTTTGTCTTGTATTTATGTTTTAGCACAAAGACGTTCATGTTTCGAGCTCCACAATCTTATGTTTTTCAATCGAGCAACTGCCTTTCAAAGTGGTGAGCATCACTATTAAAGGAAAAAAAAAAGATTAATTCTGTTGGAGTAACATTAAACGCTATTTCGCGCCTGCGCGTGGTATTTTGTGGATGAGACACTCTCAAGGGGCCAAAGAGGCACACATGGTTCGCGAAACCTCGCTTTTCCGGCCTCTGCTTTAAACAACTGGAGTCCCTAGTACAAAACAACTTCAAATTACTGATTACTTTATATATGAATATTTGACATTAAGCCTGTAATCGGGAAGAAGTTTCGGCAAGGTTTGAAATTGTGTGTGAAGTCTATTGGAAGTCGGTACGTGCTCTCACACTCAGCTAGCTGCTGGATGAATATAGTCATCGTAATTCCCGCGCGACGAGTTGCGCTGTCTCAACATAACCACACAAAATGCAGTACTTGTCTTCTCCTGCTAAACCTCTTGACGAGTAGGTTATGAAAGGATAGCAAATTTTTGAATTCGGTCAATAATTATGTGAAATACTGAAAGTCAGATTTTTGGTGCCCCTGTATACCATTAGATAGGCAACCTGCAACTCGGATAGGCAACCTGCAACTCGGACAGCGCACCACGCATCTTTTGCAGATATCGAGCACTTTTTCAAATCTCGCATAAAACTGTTTTACTGTACTCTCACTTTTCGTAAGCGGAATATGTTTTAAAGGAGTAAACAGATCTGCCAGTTAAATCCAATTTTGTGTTATATTCAAGGCCTTACACGTACTGCATTAAGTGAATAGGACCAGAAATTAAGTTTCGAATTTTAACCCAGAGTATTCGGCTTGCCTATTACTCCATACTTGCAAGAGAACAGTTTTATCATTTCACTCTTAATAGTGCTGTGGCAGAGCTTCGTAGACTATCTGTTGGAGCTTCGAGAATTACGCTTCTAATAGCGACCAATGGCTTATATATTTGTAATATGAAACACCGATAACCCTTCAAACATCAACTGAAACGCACTGAACAGTCAATTTGCTCTGGTTAAAGTAAACTTCAGCTGACATTCCCGTCACTTCGCAATATCGAAGTTTTAATTACACTGATAAAGTAAACTGACGGTCCCACCAACTTAATTGTCCGCCCCAGTAGCTGAGTGGTCAGCGTGACGGATTGCCGTCCTCCGGGCCCGGGTTCGATTCCCGGCTGGGTCGGAGATTTTCTCCGCTCAGGGACTGGGTGTTGTGTTGTGTTCATCATCCTTTCATCCCCATCCGGCGTGCAGGTCGCCCAATGTGGCGCCGAATGTAATAAGACCTGCGCCAAGGCGGCCGGACCTGCCCCGCGAGGGGCCTCCCGGCCAATGACGCCAAACGCTCATTTCCATACCAACATAATTAACAGTATCCCCATCTGATGAATTCGGCACTAAGAATAACTGACAATTATAAACAATCGTTAGAAGTAACTACAGCAAAAAATGATGGTAACCGTGATAACTGATACTCCGGAATGGTCTTTTGGTACATCTCTAGTTAACAAGCAGCTGAGCAGGAGTATACGTTAACGGGGAAATTATACCAACGGAAGTGATGTCAAAATGATGCCGGCCGAAGTGGCCGTGCGGTTAAAGGCGCTGCAGTCTGGAACCGCAAGGCCGCTACGGTCGCAGGTTTGAATCCTGCCTCGGGCATGGATGTTTGTGATGTCCTTAGGTTAGTTAGGTTTAACTAGTTCTAAGTTCTAGGGGACTAATGACCTCAGAAGTTGAGTCCCATAGTTCTCAGAGCCATTTGAACCATTTTTTGATGTCAAAATGATGAGTCACTCGATGTGGCAGACGCCACATTGATTTTGGCGTATTTAGATGTTTTGTATTATAGCTAACAGTGTGCCATTTCAAGGCTATGGTGCACTGAAGATTGCCACAAACACGTCACCCCTATAACTAAAATGTCAGTTAACGTTGCGCTAACGATATACACTTTCCAGAGATACTACGGTAACTGATACAAAAGACGAAAATTGCACGTATTCTGTGTAGTGTAGTGCAGTGTCTCCGAAACTGTGTTCCGCGAAACACTGGTGTCCCACGGAAATCAATTAAGTGCCCCGCTAAAAGCAATTAATAACACGTCAGTTTTTCTCATCATTTTGACGATACCATTTTTCTAAATTTTATTGTGGGGTCTGTGTAATTGGTTATGATTTAAAGCGACGTAATCACAGATTAAAAGAAGTGTTTCTCGTGTTTCGTCAGAGGAAAAGTTTCGGAGCCCCTGGTGTAATGGATAAGATGAGGATTACAGAGTCGAAGCAAGCAGGTTTCTGTCCCGCTATATCCTTTTTTCTTTCATCTTAGCATTTTAACGCATTCTGCTACTATCTAATGAATGGAACACAAGTATGTTGTGTAATATTCGTTGTTATTCACATATCTGTCTGATTGGAAAACGAAGGATGAAATAAATATTTGGCTGTTTATTCTGAATATGTAACGGTTTTCAAGTGTGTGGCTAGGCTCCTACTAAGAGAACAACTCATTACTTGACAAAACTTTATTTTATTTTTTTCAACATTTTTTTGACATTAATGTGATACCCTGATTGATAAGTGAAAGAAAAAGCTTTTCGGCAAAACATCTATATATTAGCACAAAAATTACAGACCGTCCCATTTTTCGGACACTGGCAAAATTAGCTATCAAAATGTGTTAATGTCAAGGCGAAAAACTATAAGAAACATCACGAAGAAAATGAAAACACTGTTTTTATTATTAGTGATTGTCTGTTCATTATGAAATGAAATAAAACATTTGTCGTATTCAACGATGTTGCGCCTATCACAAACCCCTTTTTTGCGCATCTCTTCTGTGCTTTACTCGACATGATAAAGTGTTCTCCTGGATCTAGTGCTCACCCGTCCTCCAGTCACCTTGCTTCGAGGCCCACCTGAAGGACAGTCCGCGGCGCGTACGTCACAGCACGTGACTCTGCGGGTCTTGACGGGTGCCAGCAGCCGTCTCTGGCGGGGAGCGAGTAAGTATCCCAAACGAGTTTAATAATGTCTGACTGCTCGTTAGAATGCATGTAATCTCTCGATAGCACACGAGAAATTTAAAGCCTTTGTGTACTGTGTATTGAACTGGGGACCTAGAAACGGCAGGGAGGCTTTGCCCTGCCGTAGCACTCAGCGTTTCACCACCCCGTAACAGGCCACAGCAGTCCACCCACCCCACCGCCGCCCCACACTGCCCACACTGAACCCAGGGTTATTTTGCGATTCGCCCTCCAGTGGACACGCCCCCCCCCCCCCCCCCCTTCCCCAGGAACGTTTCATACCAGTGGACCCCGCCTGGGACGTCTCACGCCAGACGAGTGTAACCCCAATGTTTGCGTGGTAGAGTAATTACGGTGTACGCGTACGTGGAGACAGTGTTTGCGCAGCAATCGCCGACACAGTGTAACTGAGGCGGAATGAGGGGAATCATCCGGCATTCGCCGAGGCAGATGAGAAACCGCCTTAAAATCCATCCACAGGCTGGCCGGCACACCGGACATAGACACTAATCCGCCGGGCGCATTCGTACCGGGGACCGGCACGCCTTCCCGCTCGGTAAGCAGCGCGTTAGGTCGCACGGCTATCCGTGCGGGCCAAGGCCTACAGTTGGCACCTTTTCAGTCACATATCGGTTTCCCGTGGGCCCTGCATGGACCTGAGCGTTCGCGAAGTGTGACGGACAACCCATCTAGTGTGACGTCACAAGTTCGTTGCGTGGCCTGTATATCTCTTTGGAGCCGTTTCCCTTACTTGTGGCCCCCTGTATTCCTACATTGATCCTGTGTGCCTTAAAAAGTACATTACTGTTCTCCTTTGGACATTCAAGAGTGAGAGCTTCTCATAGGCGTCAGCAATTTGAAGCGCACGCCAAGTGCTCACTAAGCAGATATCAATCATCTGGGTGAATAATGGCTACCACCACATCGTTGATCTTGCGCTTATGCTATAAAGTGATAATCTGCTTCTCCAGCACATGCCTTGCTGGTGGAGCTTATGATATCCAACCAAAAATAGTACGCCTACAAAGGATTTTAGCTTTTCTCTGGCTAGAAGAAAATTTATGTTGCTCTATTGGTAAGCGTTGATTTTATTTTGTTCTGTAATAGTATTCTCTAGCTCCTTAGAAAAAATTCCTCAAACTCCTGGCGCACTCTTATTTGCTAGACATTCTGCAACCTATATCAATATATGAAGATGGTATCTTCATGTAAATAAGGCTTATCGGCCAATGATCTTCTTCAGTGCGGATGCATTCAGATTGCTCAAACTCTTACGGGAATGGACAGATTGACCGCCGCGAGTAAAGAGTATAGTGGGCAGGGGCACTATAAACGTAGTTTGTGGACAGTAAGTTGGAAATGTGGGTCTCACGGGGAGCGTGACAGAGGTAAGTCCCTGCAGTCGCACTATCCTCTGTGCCCTCGATGGCTCAGACGGATAGAGTGTCTGCCATATAAGCAGGAGATACCGGGTTCGAGTCCTGGTCGGAACCTTCGACCATAGATACTAGTAGACTGGCCTTGATGTGCAGAAGCTATAGGGCTGGTGTGGCTCCAACATAAACCACGTGACTGTTGGCAAAACGTGGTGGGATTTCAAATCAGCGGTCTGCCATCCTATGTTTGTATCGTATTTTACCCACATTTCTCAGTTGACTGCCAAACGCTTCCAACAAAAATTACTTTTTTATTTGCGAAAAATTATGTCAGAACTACATTTGACCTGGGTTTGTTCACAGTACCATTTATAAAATCTAACAAATACATCGAACGCCCCTCCCGTGGCCAGCGGGACGAAATTACTATAAACTATCAATTGAAGTAAAATGTCGTTAAAATTATTTTAAACGGTAAGAGTGGGCTCGTGTCAAAACTTCTAACATTGGATTCGCCGCGTTTTGAGCTCTAGTCATTTATAAAAGAAAATGGGATATGGGAATTACGTCAACTATAGGTGCCAAAATTGTCGACTTTAGGAGCAGGTCCATTTTAGAGTACCAATTTTAGATGCACTCTAAAGGTTCAGTTCCTATTATTTTTACAAAAGTTTAAACTATCAGTTTAAAAAAAATATTTCAGATGAAAGGTGAGACTTTGAAGTTTCAGAAAATAATTTTGGAGCCTACATTTATTTAATAGTATCAGAAGGTAGAAAAAAATTCTCTTCATGTGTCGACTATAGGTGCTCTTACGTTATTATAATCTCACTTGTATATACAAAAAGGCGCGTATGTGCAGATGGCTAAAAGTTTTTCCATTTCAGGGCCTGTATCCAAAGCTGCCTTCGGTTTTCATCCTTAGGGAACCTATGAGTAGGAACGAGAAACAATTATACTTCTGTAACCGAATTATCACAGATACTTTCGAAAATGGAATATGAGTCTGACTTTACAGGCATCACTTTCAACACTTTAATTTACGTGATACTCTATTTCAAGTGTAAAAAACATAAAAGTCACTTCAGCAGATTTCCATAAACGCATCTGCACCGTCATAGGAACACTTACACGTGAAATGTAATGCCATTTCCCCCGACAAAACGCTGAGTACAGCCGTAAGCGCAGCACGAAACAACCATGTTTTGCCAACATTCACGTGACTTTAGCCCTGAGATGTTGGAGCCACGAAAATGACGTCAGGGCCAGTCTATTATATTTATGGTCGAAGGTCGGAACACACACTTTCAACTGTCGCCGTTGATATTTATCAAAGCCTGTAAGCAACTAATTGTCTGTATTTCGTACTAATTTCATTCTGCAACATAGTTTTCGTTGCTCTTACCTGGTTCATTAGTGTTTGTGCACGTTGTTTCACAATTACACCATTTACGTTTATATTTATGTATTTATGTATGTATGTGTGTGTGTGTGTGTGTGTGTGTGGGTGGGTGTTCTATCCATTTCCTAATACTTTTCTTCACTTAACGTCTGGCAATATATCGGCAACACCAGATCCATCCCTGGTTATAAGTTCTGAAGCACCTGCTCATTCTTGTACAATTAGTCACTGTTTAGTGCATTTTATTCAGTGTCTTCTTTATCATTTCATCTGTATTCGGTGGAATAATCTCCAATTTTAAGTCATCAGCATAAATCATGCCTTTATCCTATTGCAATCGTAAAATGTGAAGGGGCATACTGTATTTCATTCTGCTACCTAAACCTCATAAAAAGTAAAAAAAAAAAGGAATCTCAATAATGTAAACTAATTTTTGTACATAAGACGTGTACAAATAAGCACATCTACGAAGGAGTGAGCCGGCCGGTGTGGCCGAGCAGTTCTAGGCGCCTCAGTCTGGAACCGAGCGACCGCTACGGTCGCAGGTTCGAATCCTGCCTCGGGAATGGATGTGTGTGATGTCCTTACGTTACTTAGGTTTAAGTAATTCTAAGTTGTAGGGGACTGATGACCTCAGCTGTTAAGTCCTATAATGCTCAGAGCCATTTGAACCATTTGAACAAAGGAGTGATAATGTAACATGTCATTGTCCCATAACTGGAACGTATAAAATATTGCACTTACTTCAGGAGTTATGAAATATACTGAATGTTACATGGACATTAGTATGTTCACAACGAACACATGCAGGCAACTAAATCACAATTCACTGTTGTACAGAAACAATCAGGCATATAGCGCAGCCAAGTGAGGAGGTGGAAAATACGCAAATTGGTTCCTTTCCTACAATAAGCTAATTAGAGAAAAATTATTTCTTTTCAATTTGCAGGCATTACAGCAGTCAGTTCAACCTTTATGGACAGCAACCGAAGCTAAAAGTTCATTGCTTATGCAGAAATAAATAAAATATTTGAGTCTCAAAAAAGTGATAATGGTAAATGCTGGGTTAAATTGCTGCGAGTGGAACGACCAACAATAAAATTCCTGTGGTTTCTTGTCACAAATATTTGGCTGTTATTTTGTAGCATACGCACAGACCATGAAGAGACACATACTTAACATGTTACAACCGATTGGACTTCCGGTTGGTTTAATTCTGCCGGTAACCGCATGAACGCGCAGGTGAGCAGCTAACGGGCGGAATGAGTGAGTGCTGCCAGGGGATTCCCCGCTATCTGGTGGCAGGCAGGCCGCGCGCATGCGCAGTAGCCAACCGGCGCCTCGCCTTGTAATAAAAAAAAAAAAAAAAAAAAAAAAAGTCGAGGGCACCTAGTGTAGCTGTAGTAGCGAGCGCTGCTCATTATTCTTTGTGAGGGGAAAAAGGCGTGAAGGAGTAAAAAAGGGTGGAGAGAGAGAGAGAGAGAGAGAGAGAGAGAGAGAGAAAGAGGCGACGGCTTTCTAAAGGCGCCGCTCCTCACAGAGGGAGTCGGTGGCAATTCGTATCGCATCCACTCTGGCCTGTCCTCGGCGGCAGCCGACTACAGCTATATTACATAGGCCCGCTGCACGGCTGAAAACGAATCTCTCTTACCGTAGAGTACACACAGGAAGGGACAAGGCGTCGCGCGAAATGTACCGCTACTTTATACTCACGAGTAGCATCTTAACAAAAGCATAGTAGTCACAAAAACCGCGATATATTGAGGTTGTTGTTGTTGTTGTTGTTGTTGTTGTGGTCTTCAGTCCTGAGACTGGTTTGATGCAGCTCTCCATGCTACTCTATCCTGTGCAAGCTTCTTCATCTCCCAGTACTTACTGCAACCTACATCCTTCTGAATCTGCTTAGTGTATTCATCTCTTGGTCTCCCTCTACGATTTTTACCCTCCACGCTGCCCTCCAGTACCAAATTGGTGATCCTCTGATTCCTCAGAGCATGTCCTACCAACCGATCCCTTCTTCTAGTCAAGTTGTGCCACAAATTCCTCTTCTCGCCAATTCTATTCAATACCTCCTCATTAATTATGTGATCTACCCATCTAATCTTCAGCATTCTTCTGTAGCACCACATTTCGAAAGCTTCTATTCTCTTCTTGTCTAAACTATTTATCGTCCATGTTTCACTTCCATACATGGCTACACTCCATACAAATACTTTCAGAAACTACTTCCTGACACTTAAATCTATACTCGATGTTAACAAATTTCTCTTCTTCAGAAACGCTTTCCTTGCCATTGCCAGTCTACATTTTATATCCTCTCTACTTCGACCATCATCAGTTATTTTGCTCCCCAAATAGCAAAACTCCTTTACTACTTTAAGTGTCTCATTTCCTAATCTAATACCCTCAGCATCACCCGACTTAATTCGACTACATTCCATTATCCTCGTTTTGCTTTTGTTGATGTTCATACTAATGTTTGAAACAAGATTCGATTAGACAGTAAACCCTCGTTTCTTTAAAGAATCTAACTCTCATGAATACAACAGCCTGAAACGTCTGATCACTTTACAAATGAGTCATTGCGTTAAATATGTGAAGTTAAGCATATAAACGGATAAAGTTTAGGAAATGTTTGAAGTTATCTTTAAAGTCTCATTGCTGTAGCTAACAGCTCTTATTATGAAACACTGGAAAAATATAGTCTCTGTAATTTGCGCTCCATTTTAAGCAAAGGCTAGTTTTTCATGCAACTCACTGTTTACAACGTTATATCCCCTCAACTGTGTGTGATACAATGATACAATTTTGCAAGTATAATCAGTCATACACGTACATACTGATGACAAAGTGTGTGCCGAAAAGAGTCAGTAGTAAAGAACAAATACATTAAATCATCGTGTCTCATGTTGTAGTTCTACTGTGCGCCATTTTCAGCAAAAGCTAGTTTTACGCAGAACTTAATGTATATCCTGAATCATGTGGCGTACAACGATGTAATTTTGCGAGTAAATGCAGCGGTATATGTGTACAGCGTTTGCAAAATGTGTTGCGGATAGAGTGAGTATTAACAAGTGACTAATTAAAACGTCATGTATGATGCTCAAGTTTTATTGGACGAACAGTTGCCGGCCGGAGTGGCCGACAAGATCTAGGCGCTTCAGTCTGGAACCGCGCGACCGCTACGGTCGCAGGTTCGAATCCTGCCTCGGGCATGGATGCGTGTGATGTCCTTAGGTTAGTTAGGTTTAAGTAGTTCTAAGTTCTAGGGGACTGATGATCTCAGCAGTTAAGTCCCATAGTGCTCAGAGCCATATGAACCATTTGAAAGTTGGTCGTAATAACACATGCTCTACATGCTCGTCGAAGATCGGATTTTAGAATTTAGAGAGCCCCTTCCGTTTAGAGCATCTTTCATCATTTTGCGGGGGATGTCAGCGGGAGAAAGTTTCGTAAAGGTTTCAAATTACGTGCAATGTTTGTTGGAAGTCGCTAAGTGCTTTCATTTGCAAAATACTGGGTGAATAAAGTCCAGGTGCCTGCCCGCCAATTGATAAACACACAACTTCTAACAGTAACACTCTTGCCTTATTGTGCATAACTTTTAACATAATTTTATACCTTTAATGAGTAGAATACGTCAGAATTTTATGTTGTGGCGTAGCAAGACAGCCACGCCACTCGGAGGTAGCCGAAAGGCACGCGTACACACACGCGGCTGCCGTGAGTTCTGGAACAGGATACTTGGTAAATGCTATAGAGAAAAATATGCAGTTCCTCGGATACTTAACTTTATTGCATCCTTATGGTACATCGCTCTTGACTATACAAATTAGACTATCTTCAGATACGGTTAATGGCGCCTTGCTAGGTCGTAGTCATGGACTTAGCTGAAGGCTATTCTAACTGTCTCTCGGCAAATGAGAGTAAGGCTTCGTCAGTGTAGTCGCTAGCAAAGTCGTCGTACAACTGGGGCGAGTGCTAGTCCGTCTTTCTAGACCTGCCATGTGGTGGCGCTAGGTCTGCAAGTACTGACAGTGGCGATACGCGGGTCCGATATGTACTAATGGACCGCGGCCGATTTAAGCTACCACCTAGCAAGTGTGGTGTCTGGCGGTGACACCACATTTTAAATTCGCTCAATACATACGCGAAATTATAAAAATCGAATTTTTGTTGGCCAGCGGCCTTGCCGAGGTGGTAACACCGTTTCCCGTCAGACCACCGAATTTAAGCGCTGTCGGGCTCGGCTAGCACTTGGATGGGTGACCATCCGGTCTGGCGAGCGCTGTTGGCAAGCGGGGTGCTCTCAGCCCTTGTGAGGCAGACTGAGGAGCTACTTGACTGTGAGAAGTAGCGGCTCCGGTCTCGTAAACTGACATACGGCCGGGAGAGCGGTGTGCTGACCACATGCCCCTACATATCCACATGCGGTGACGCCTGTACCCTGAGGATGACACGGCGGCCGGTCGGTCCCATTGGGCCTTCATGGCCTGCTCGTACAGAGTGTGTGTGTGAGTGTGTGTGTGTGTGTGTGTGTGTGTGTGTGTGTGTGTGTGTGTGTTTTAACAGAAACTGCTACCGGGTTCAGGCTTCAAATGTCTCTGAGCACTATGGGACTTAACATCTTAGGTCATCAGTCCCCTAGAACTTAGAACTACTTAAACCTAACTAACATCACACACATCTATGCCCGAGGAAGGATTCGAACCGGCGACCGTAGCGGTCGCGCGGTTCCAGACTGAAGTGCCTAGAACCGCTCGGCCACACCAGCCGGCCATGGTTCAGGTATAACATTTTAGTACTATAGTTACTGGTTTCTAGAGTTCATTCCGTTCGGCTTTGTTCTTAAAATCCGCATGCAACGCAGAGAAAGACCCACAACAATACCCCAACCCTGGTTGTGGTTGTTGTTGTTGTTCTTCTTCTTCTTCTTATGGTTCAAGGAGCTCCACTTTTAGATAAGCTAGTTTTTCACGAATCTCAATGTTTATGACGTCATATCTGCTTAAGTATGTATCATATAGTGATATAATATTGTGGGCACATTCAGTGGCGTATCTGTGGCGCCAGCAGAGTTAGTAGCAAAGAAGTAATACCAGGGTAATCCCGTAAGCGTGGTCTCCTATTTGTTTTATAAGTACATAGACCTGTTTATTTCTACAACGGTTTACATCAGTTTACAGCTTGAAAATTTAGCTATTTTTGACATAATTACCATTTCTGTCGATGAATTTTTGTAGACGCTGTAGTAGTTTTTGCATGCCCATGCCATACCAGCTCGGCGCCATGCTGTTCAGAAAGTTGTGAACGGCGTGATTGTTGCTTGGTCTCAGGTGTAAAGTGGCGTGCCCAGGTTTCGTCACCCGTGACAATGAGTCCAGAAAGTTGTCCTGTTCGGCTGCGAGGCGGTGAACAGTCAGCATGCGTGGCACCCACCTTGCGCACACCTTCCGGTAGTTCAATGTTTCCGTTAAAATTCTGTGAGCGGCGCTTCGGGAAACCTCAGGAGCCAACGTGCAGAGATCATCCAGGGTGATCCGCCGATCTTGACGCACGCTTTGCTCAACCTTCAACACTGTCTCCTCAGAAAACGGCGGTCTCCCGCTCCTTTGTTCGTCGTGGATTGCGGTCCGACCAGCTGCAAACTCTCTACACCACTTACCAACATTTTTGACATCCATGCACGACTCACCATACACTTCCGTCAACTGGCGATGGATTTCAATCGGCGCAGTGCCCTTGGCGTTCAGAAACCGAGTAACCGCGCGCAATTCGCACTTCGCGGTAACATCCAACGGGAGCTCCATTCTCGACGGCTGCCCAGTCAAGACAGCGCCTCAGCGCGGCGTGCGCATGTTTACACACAGCGCGTGAAGCACTCTTCATAACAGTGTGACCAACTGCCACACAAACAGAGTTCTGTACTTATAAAAAAATAGGAGACCTTACTTTTGGAATTACCCTCGTAAATTAGAACGTCAGTATCTGATGCTGAAGTTTTACTCCATGAACAGAGGAACTGCAGCAAGCGATACTCTGTCCTCCTTCTCCTTCTTCTTAACTGTCGCTTTGGGCTGGAAGACCATATACGTTCTCCATATTCCTCCACCAGTCATTACCGTTCCTGACTTTCGTTGTTCATTTCCCTTTTGTCAGGCCCACCGGTCCAGTGTCCCTGTTGATATCACCCTTCCATCTTGTCCGTCAGCTACCTCGGCCTCTTCTGCCCTTCACGGATCCCGAGAGTCTTCCATCCTAATTAGGTGCCCTGCCCACATCAGTCTTCTGTCCGCTATCCTTCGGCCAATATTTGCTTGTGAGTAAAGGTTTGGCTGTGCCTGATTACTTAATATCCTCCATACTTGTTACTGGGGTCCTCGTTCAGATCAAATATTTTCCTTAATACCTTTATCTCGAGGAGTGCAGTTTTTAAAATGACTCTGAGCACTATGGGACTTAACATCTGAGGTCTTCAGTCCCCTAAAACTTAGAGCTACTTAAACCTCACTAACCTAAGGACATCACACACATCCACGCCCGAGGCAGGATTCGAACCTGTGACTGTAGCGGTCGCGCGGTTCCAGACATGAGAATTAGTGCACCCCAGCTGTCTGCGTCTAGTGTAATCCATGGAATCGTGCGAACGTGTTCAGATGTCTGCGAGTCGTGTAACTGAGGCGGGACCGGCCCGGTATTCACCTAGCGGGATGTGGAAAACCGCCTAAAAACCACATCCAGGCTGGCCGACATAACGGCCGACGTCGTTAATCCGCCGGGCGGATTCGATCCGGGGCCGGCGTGCCAACCCGAGTCCAGGAAGCAGCGCGTTAGTGCTCTCGGCTACCCCGGCGGGTTGCCGTTTTTATTCATCCGCTTTCCTTAATGTATGTGTCTGAAAACTCGCATAGCGCTAATGGAGGAATTCCGCTATGGTATACTTCTCGAAATTGCTCTACTGCACAGCACATCCCATAAGGCAAGACAAGCCTCTTGTAATACACTCCTGGAAACTGAAATAAGAACACCGTGAATTCATTGTCCCAGGAAGGGGAAACTTTATTGACACATTCCTGGGGTCAGATACATCACATGATCACACTGACAGAACCACAGGCACATAGACACAGGCAACAGAGCATGCACAATGTCGGCACTAGTACAGTGTATATCCACCTTTCGCAGCAATGCAGGCTGCTATTCTCCCATGGAGACGATCGTACAGATGCTGGATGTAGTCCTGTGGAACGGCTTGCCATGCCATTTCCACCTGGCGCCTCAGTTGGACCAGCGTTCGTGCTGGACGTGCAGACCGCGTGAGACGACGCTTCATCCAGTGCCAAACAGGCTCAATGGGGGACAGATCCGGAGATCTTGCTGGCCAGGGTAGTTGACTTACACCTTCTAGAGCACGTTGGGTGGCACGGGATACATGCGGACGTGCATTGTCCTGTTGGAACAGCAAGTTCCCTTGCCGGTCTAGGAATGGTAGAACGATGGGTTCGATGACGGTTTGGATGTACCGTGCACTATTCAGTGTCCCCTCGACGATCACCAGTGGTGTACGGCCAGTGTAGGAGATCGCTCCCCACACCATGATGCCGGGTGTTGGCCCTGTGTGCCTCGGTCGTATGCAGTCCTGATTGTGGCGCTCACCTGCACGGCGCCAAACACGCATACGACCATCATTGGCACCAAGGCAGAAGCGACTCTCATCGCTGAAGACGACACGTCCCCATTCGTCCCTCCATTCACGCCTGTCGCGACACCACTGGAGGCGGGCTGCACGATGTTGGGGCGTGAGCGGAAGACGGCCTAACGGTGTGCGGGACCGTAGCCCAGCTTCATGGAGACGGTTGCGAATGGTCCTCGCCGATACCCCAGGAGCAACAGTGTCCCTAATTTGCTGGGAAGTGGCGGTGCGGTCCCCTACGGCACTGCGTAGGATCCTACGGTCTTGGCGTGCATCCGTGCGTCGCTGCGGTCCGGTCCCAGGTCGACGGGCACGTGCACCTTCCACCGACCACTGGCGACAACATCGATGTACTGTGGAGACCTCACGCCCCACGTGTTGAGCAATTCGGCGGTACGTCCACCCGGCCTCCCGCATGCCCACTATACGCCCTCGCTCAAAGTCCGTCAACTGCACATACGGTTCACGTCCACGCTGTCGCAGCATGCTACCAGTGTTAAAGACTGCGATGGAGCTCCGTACGCCACGGCAAAGTGGCTGACACTGACGGCGGCGGTGCACAAATGCTGCGCAGCTAGCGCCATTCGACGGCCAACACCGCGGTTCCTGGTGTGTCCGCTGTGCCGTGCGTGTGATCATTGCTTGTACAGCCCTCTCGCAGTGTCCGGAGCAAGTATGGTGGGTCTGACACACCGGTGTCAATGTGTTCTTTTTTCCATTTCCAGGAGTGTATTTCTGGCTTATTCAGCCATCATATTAGGTTCCAGGAAGCTATTCCCAGGGCAGTGGAGATGCAAGAAGCATAGAGACGACGCAATGTGGGATGAGGTACCGGTGACAGATGTTAGATTCGGTACGATTCCCGTGAGAAAGACATCCTGCGTGATGCTGCTGCTCTGTGATTGGCTGCTGTGTTCGGCGGTAGGGCGCCAAAACGTTAAACTTTAGTTGCTATTATTAATTAAACCTGTCATCCAAATTACTTCATTTTTGAATAAACATCTCTCAACGGCCAGCTATCAATCAGTCATTTCAAAATTATTAAAATCAAAGTATTACTAAAACAAAAGACTGACGATATTACTGCCGACGCACTTCGGTGGCGTTCGGGCCACGCCTTGCTGGCTTGGCGCTCAAAGTGTCTCGGAGAGTCCGGCTCTCCAGTTCTGATCGTTCCAGTAGACAGACATGTTGTCTGTTATACCAGTATTTGTTTCATGCAATTTTATTTACTACAGTTCCGACCGTCGGTAGGTACAGACATGTCGTCTGTAATAGTAGTATTTGATTCATGTAATTTTATTCTCCAGTTCTGACGGTTCCAAAACACAGACATGTTCTCTGTGGCGGGATGTATTTCATGTTATTTTAGCCAGACATAATGACTGTGGCATCCGAAATGAGTTATAGTTTATTCGTAGCAGCAGTTCCTTGCGAAGTTAATTTCAGCCTCAAGAAAAAGAACCCACGACCTGCGTGCTGTTTTCTGCGCTGGGGACATCATCATCATGATGGCAGCATGTTAGTGAAGTGTACAAGAACTTATGTACTCCACACAGGGCAGGGGAAACAACTAGGCACCTCACGTGTACTGCATGCACAGTACAAATGTTGTAAGTAGGCTGTTTAGATTTTTATATTGGTAACGCCACGTAGCGCTCTGTATGAAAATCACTGGCTGTGCTGTGTGCAGTCTGTGGCTAGTTTGCATTGTTGTCTGCCATTGTAGTGTTGGGCTGTTGGCTGTTAACAGCGCGTAGTGTTGCGCAGTTGGAGGTGAGCCGCCAGCAGTGGTGGATGTGGGGAGAGAGATGGCGGAGTTGTGAAATTTGTAAGACTGGATGTCATGAACTGCTGTATACATTATGACTTTTGAACACTATTGAGGTAAATACATTGTTTGTGCTCTATCAAAATCTTTCATTTGCTGATTATGCCTATCAGTAGTTAGTGCCTTCAGTAGTTTGAATCTTTTATTTAGCTGGCAGTAGTGGCGCTCGCTGTATTGCAGTAGATTTTTGTGAGGTAAGTGATTTGTGAAAGGTATAGGTTAATGTTAGTCAGAGCCATTCTTTTGTAGGGATTTCTGCAAGTCAGATTGCGTTGCGCTAAAAATATTGTGCGTCAGTTTAAGCACAGTCATGTATAATTTTTCTAAGGGGACGTTTCATATGTCGACCCTTAGCCGAGGATACCTCACTGGAATCTTCTGATTTTTTCTTGTAGTTTGTGTAATTAGTGTAGCTTTTGTTTATTGCTAGCGCGTAATTGTAGAGAGAATCTCCTTTGTAGTTGCAATCTTTCACTGTTGTACAGTAAAACAGTTGTGGCATGCATGTAGATTTGCACCAAGTATTTCGCAGCTGCGCTTGCAATTAACTAGATATTATTTTCAGCGCTATGTTAATGTGTTCTCTTATTTTTGCTCTTCAAATTGTGTTTTTCTGTGTTGTCGTGTGAAATATTGTGACAATAATGGCGTGTGAAAAACGTAATACTAGGCTCCAAAGTAAACTGAGAAATGACAGTAAAGACGAAAGCAGTGTGTTAGCGCCACCATGTAATGAATTAACTAATGTTCAAAGTAGTAATTTGGTAACTGTGCATAGGGAAATGGAGCGGGCTGCAAATAATGGTGCAGGCAGTGAAACAATTAGTGAACAGGGAAGCGTTATCGATCGATCGGTCGGCAACAGCTCGCCTCAGGAATCCGAAATGACAGGACACAATCTTGTAAATACTGTAGACTCAGGTTTTGGGTCCTCACCGTTTTCTCAAATAAGTCAAGACACATTTTCTGCTGGTCAAAATGTGAATGTTGGCAGTGCAAATTCACTGCCGAAAAGCATAGAGGAACAGATTCCAGACACAAATACATTATTATTGCAATTAATGCAACAAATGAAACAAAATCAGAGGCAAACACAGCAACAGTTAGACACAATGGAACAAAATCCTCAAAAGTTAGACACAGTGGAACAAAATCTTAAAAAGTAAGACACAATGGAACAAAATCTTCAAAAGTTAGACACACTGGAACAAAATCTTCAAAGGTTAGACACCACGCTTGAACAAACACGTGAAAATTTAACTACTGAGTTACATAACATCGAATCAAAATGTCAAAAAGTCTGTAATGACGTAAAAACACAAATTTGTGAGCATTTCCAACCTATTTTTTCGCGTCATGAAAATGCATTACAGAATCACAACACCTTGCAAGCTAAAACTGACTCAGTTGCATCTACCGATTCGGTTACGCAACTTGCAAAAACTCAGGAAATCTTAAAGGACACAGTAGATACGATTTCAACACAAATGTACACTCTGAAACTTGGTTCAGAAAAACACACAGAGGAAATAATGTCACTATCGGATAAAGTAGCCGAACTTTCAGATCAGTTCACTAACTTCTCTACAAAGGTAGATGATGATCTGAATGACACAAGACTTGTAGCCTTCACGGACACTGAAGAGTATGAACAAGTAAGAAAATTCAAACAAAATCAAAATCAAATCAATACACAGTACAAAAGAGAAATCCGGGAAGTACAAGATCAGTTGGCACAAGTAATACAAGAATTACATATTTCAGAGGACACTCGCGCTCAAGCACGGGAAGAGGGACATAGAAATACGGAACCACAAAATAATAACACAGGACACTTCGGAAATTATGAAAGAAATTGGCAAGGCGCATTGAATTTTGAGATGGAACCGCCGAAACGAAGTAACAATGAGCGATGTGCGACTCGCCGACACGATGATTTTGACTATAAGCTGTTCATTACTACACGTAAATTCAAAACATTTAAGAATTCTGACAACGACATTCATCCACAATCATGGCTTCACCAATTCTCTCATTGTTTTCCTCCCAACTGGTCATTAGAGCACAGATTAGAATTTATGTGTGGCTACTTGGAGAATGAACCAGCTGTAAGAATGCGATCGGTCATTCACGATTGTCACAGTGAAGGAGAATTTTATCATGCCTTCCTCTCAGCACATTGGTCTCAATCTACACAAGACCGAGTAAAACATAGCATCATGATGATGAAATACTTTGAACAATCAGAATTTTTACAGTCTTGTCAAATATTTTGAAGACATGTTGCATAAGAATGAATATCTTTCAAACCCATACAGCCCTTCAGAACTCATCCGCATTTGTTTAATGAAATTGCCTGAACATTTAAGAAATATTATTTTGGCAGGGCGTTGCAAAGACGACATTGAAGCTTTTCAGGGACTTGTACAAGAATTAGAAATTGACACAGACAGTCGCGGGATGCGAAAACAGGAAAACAATCACTACAGGTCACATCCGTCACAATTCCGTGACGACAGAAACAATAACTGGACACGACAAGTCTATTCTTACAACGCTAATCGTGACCAAAACAGACACCACCCACATGACAACCACTGGCAGAGTAATAATACACTCCTGGAAATGGAAAAAAGAACACATTGACACCAGTGTGTCAGACCCACCATACTTGCTCCGGACACTGCGAGAGGGCTGTACAAGCAATGATCACACGCACGGCACAGCGGACACACCAGGAACCGCGGTGTTGGCCGTCGAATGGCGCTAGCTGCGCAGCATTTGTGCACCGCCGCCGTCAGTGTCAGCCAGTTTGCCGTGGCATACGGAGCTCCATCGCAGTCTTTAACACTGGTAGCATGCCGCGACAGCGTGGACGTGAACCGTATGTGCAGTTGACGGACTTTGAGCGAGGGCGTATAGTGGGCATGCGGGAGGCCGGGTGGACGTACCGCCGAATTGCTCAACACGTGGGGCGTGAGGTCTCCACAGTACATCGATGTTGTCGCCAGTGGTCGGCGGAAGGTGCACGTGCCCGTCGACCTGGGACCGGACCGCAGCGACGCACGGATGCACGCCAAGACCGTAGGATCCTACGCAGTGCCGTAGGGGACCGCACCGCCACTTCCCAGCAAATTAGGGACACTGTTGCTCCTGGGGTATCGGCGAGGACCATTCGCAACCGTCTCCATGAAGCTGGGCTACGGTCCCGCACACCGTTAGGCCGTCTTCCGCTCACGCCCCAACATCGTGCAGCCCGCCTCCAGTGGTGTCGCGACAGGCGTGAATGGAGGGACGAATGGAGACGTGTCGTCTTCAGCGATGAGAGTCGCTTCTGCCTTGGTGCCAATGATGGTCGTATGCGTGTTTGGCGCCGTGCAGGTGAGCGCCACAATCAGGACTGCATACGACCGAGGCACACAGGGCCAACACCCGGCATCATGGTGTGGGGAGCGATCTCCTTCACTGGCCGTACACCACTGGTGATCGTCGAGGGGACACTGAATAGTGCACGGTACATCCAAACCGTCATCGAACCCATCGTTCTACCATTCCTAGACCGGCAAGGGAACTTGCTGTTCCAACAGGACAATGCACGTCCGCATGTATCCCGTGCCACCCAACGTGCTGTAGAAGGTGTAAGTCAACTACCCTGGCCAGCAAGATCTCCGGATCTGTCCCCCATTGAGCATGTTTGGGACTGGATGAAGCGTCGTCTCACGCGGTCTGCACGTCCAGCACGAACGCTGGTCCAACTGAGGCGCCAGGTGGAAATGGCATGGCAAGCCGTTCCACAGGACTACATCCAGCATCTCTACGATCGTCTCCATGGGAGAATAGCAGCCTGCATTGCTGCGAAAGGTGGATATACACTGTACTAGTGCCGACATTGTGCACGCTCTGTTGCCTGTGTCTATGTGCCTGTGGTTCTGTCAGTGTGATCATGTGATGTATCTGACCCCAGGAATGTGTCAATAAAGTTTCCCCTTCCTGGGACAATGAATTCACGGTGTTCTTATTTCAATTTCCAGGAGTGTAGTTACAGAGAAGGATCGCATTTCCGTAGTAATGGACAGAGATTACCATAGAAACAGACAATATGGGAACAAAAACAATTATTATCAAGGGAGACAGAATAACTTCAGACACAACAGTTCAGCGCACAGTTACGATTCAGGAAGAAATTCCCCACCACGTGACCGGCAAAAAAAAACTATGGAATCCACCAACATGACGACAGACGATATAATCATAACGACAGACCTGAATTGCATCAGAACTGGCGAGCTTCAAACAGGGCAGGGCCTTCTCGTGAAGGTGAATTTGTAGAAGTTAGGTCTCCTAATCTCTATAACGACGCACGCCAACAGAGACAGACAATGACTCGCACCGCAGGCAGCCACGTGCGCCGGCTGGCTCAGGGAAAAATTACATAGACGCTAACCTTGAGAAAAATTCCAGTATTCTTTACCGACGTATACCACATGATAATTGCGTCGAAGTTGAAACACTGCATACTAGGAAGAGTAAAGGTTTACACCACATTTCACATGTAAAACCATTTATTGAGAGATAATCTGCTTTTTAACTTTGTCTTTGCCATAAAACGTTTCACTTCACGTTGCTAGTATGCTTTAGAAACTGTTACCATGCAACAATGTTTGAAGTTAAATATCCAGTCAAGAACCAAGAGAACTTATTTAAACAGAAATTATGAATGCATTGTTATTGTGAACAGACGACACAGTGTTATTGTGTGGGTGCATTCTTGCTTGTTAGTTGCATGATTACGTAACGACTATAAGGCACACATACTTAGAACATATACTGCTAATGAGATTTTAATGCAACATTTTGGTTTACTTGAAAATACATTCTGGATTTAAAGTACTTTCTGTGAGATACCAGATGACACAGTGGTTAGTTTATGTGACAGCTACACGATTTTATCACGACGCTACTAATGAGTGACAATTTACAATGTTGCATTTGCTGTGTATCTGTTTTATATCTGCACAGTTTTTCTGAATTCTTCTGGAAAGTAAAACATGTTTTAGTAGTAACTTTTGTGGTATAGCTACAAGGAGACAGCCTTTTCCATAGGACTACAATACGTTACAGCACAGTACTTTCTTCATCACGGCAATAAGCGTAATAACTAAGATATCTATGCGCAAAGCATTTCACTTTTGTTTATCATGAGGTAAGTACATTGACTTCTGCAGAACTTAGCTTTAAGAGGATGATAACTACGACACTTCCACAGAGATTATCTTACAACAAGACGCACAGTTTAGCGCTACAGGACACGTATTTGAGTGATTAATTTTGTACTTAAACCATTTATTTTTCAAGATTTTTTAATTAAATGGTTCAAATGGCTCTGAGCACTATGGGACTTAACATCTATGGTCATCAGTCCCCTAGAACTTAGAACTACTTAAACCTAACTAACCTAAGGACAGCACACAACACCCAGCCATCACGAGGCAGAGAAAATCCCTGACCCCGCCAGGAATCGAACCCGGGAACCCGGGCGTGGGAAGCGAGAACGCTACCGCACGACCACGAGATGCGGGCTTTTTGAATTACAAAGAAAGTTTTCCGTGATACATTTCATTCCATTGCTGTAATCTGTAACACCTGAGGGTATAATTACATTAATCCTCAGGGGGGTACACGCTTACTTTGTGTACCATGTGTTTGGCAAGCACAAGGAGCCCTAGCTAATATGCTATTTGCTTATACAACTTTACACATCGGTACCATATTTCTCTAACGCACAAATTACACAGCTATCTGATCATTTAACTGAGAGATAAACATTTTTTTTACTACATTAGTGACACATGTTTACGCAATTACACAGTTTGGCAACTTCACACTTATGAAATTGTATTTTGTCTGCACTTTGTGAACTGTTCATATTTTTTGGAACCATTGTGATACTATGAGAGCTTTGAATGATGTATTTGGTAAGGGAGCATGATTTTAAAGTACGTTTGAGGTAGATGACACTATTGAAATGAGCAGAGAATTTTTTTAGGTTTTGACATTATTGCAGAAAGCTACGACGTTTTTGAGATTTGACTGAAATGTTATGATGTTATTTTTATGATGACGATGTGTATTATGCTGTTGAGGTATGTTTATGACCAATAAGATGATGCTACTGTATATGAGGAATTTGATTATGCTACATATTTATTATGATGAAATATTGAAGAAGTGTCGACAAATGTGTATATGAATAATGAGTACTGGTTAGGGACTCTGATTTGTGGAAAAGGATGTTGGAAACCAAGAATCGTACTTCAAGAGTTATGAAATGTGTGTAAATGCGTGAATGTATCACAATGCTGACAAAAACTTTTTGAACACTGTTATATTCATAGGATTTTGTTTCTACACATTTGCAACGCAAATTCTCAACCTGTGAAATTTTTTATATGAGACTGTCACTGTAATGCAAACTGGTGTCGTAAATATTTCAGTAATAAAGTTAAGTGACCACCTTCACGTAATGAGTCGTGGGCACCCAGCTGTGCAACAGTGGCCTGGAAAAAAACCATTAGTGTGTGCCTTTCAAAGGCACAGGTAGAAAAAAAAGGGGCCATTATCCTCGCTATTGACATTCCTTTGTAGAAAGTATCGCAAATACCACATGCTCAGGCTTGAAAACATATGATAACACTGTGGAGCTCTTAATTTATGATATTTACTGAAAAGCCTAATGAAATGACGAGAAATATTTTTATGTCTATACACCTGATTATGACCACTGTCTTTCTAGTTGAGAGACTTTTTGACTACCTTATGAAATGCCATATGGCTAATGAATGATGTTTCATGCCTTTCTTTGTACATATTTGCCCATTTTCTTTAATATCTAGTTTCTAGCTGCACTGCAGCATTGGTTATTATAAAATTTAATAGATGTACTAATATCACTATTTTCTGTCTACAGAACCAGTAAAGAATACGTTTATGATGTACTTTCTTAGAAAAGAGAGCACAAATAGACATTTCCCTTCACAGGAATTGCATAAATAATTTTTTTAACAACTTGGTAACTTTCTTGCAGAGTAAGTTTTTGTGATGCATCACTCTAGTGTTAAGATGTGACATTGGTATTAAACATGGCCATTTTTACTGTAATATTTTTTCTGCTTGAGCTATGTCATGTTTAGATATAAGTTATTATATTTACTGCTGCTTGCTTTGCCAATTTCCATTTTTTTGTCATTGCTGTTTGTGTTAATTTGTTATGTGCTGCTGCATTGCCTCGTCCCTTGGTATATATATCTGAGCTCAGTAGATTTAAGTTAGCTTTAGATGGGATAGGCCATATAAGAGAAGAAGTTGTGATGAATTGGAAGAAATGCATTGAGAAGCTATAAGAAAATGGTTTGGCAAAAAAGTAGTGTACAGTGGAAAAAACTATTTTTGAAAGAGGATGTGAACAGAATACAGAAAGCATGCTTGGATAGGATTTTGTTGGTGGAAACAAATGTTGAAATAAGAGGAAAGATATATGGAATGAAGTTTTGGGGTGGACTGCAGTACCAAATGTCACACTGAAAACAAACCCTGTCCTGTATTTTTGTGTTATTACACTATGAATTTGTGTCTTTCTGTCTTAATGTGTTTAGCTAATAAGAGTTATGTTGTAGAATTTTTCTGATAATATGTTATTTTCTTTGTAAAGATGTTTAGACATTATTTATTCTGTTCTGTTTTAATGCTCATGTGTGAAGTTGATGTTTCGAAAGTTATTCTGATCTTTTATGTATGTACTCATGTCATAATTCCTGTAACACTGATGTATATGTTATTTCGATTCTTTTGTAAAGCCTGTACTACAAATGTTATCTGTATTGTTATGTTCTTTAATGATGTATGTTGTACCTTTGTAATTGTATTCTTATGTTATAAAATTGTAATTGACACCAGTTCATCATATTATTAACTTGTAAGTTCCATTTCACTGCACACGTTTCTGTTGGTCATAGTATATGGACTATATGTGAGAAGTAGGGACTGTTAGTGTTTGCACGTGTGTTAATAATTCAGCAAGGGACTGGATAACAGCATTGCTGGTTCTAAGGACAATTCCAAAAACTTTGTGAGTGCACAAGTGGTGGTTATGGACTTGCTATATTATCCGCAAGACTCTTCAGTGGTGATTGTGCACCTGCACAGTCACAACAGATGGCTACTGGCCATCTCTACAAGGACTACAGTGGGTCTACACCTTTGCTGACTCACCAGTACCATTATTTCTACAAGGACTGCTTGGGTCTGCACCTCTGGTGGCCCACCAATACCGTAATCTCTACCAGGACTACAGTGGGTCTAGTCTGTGATGACCTACCTACCAATATTCTTCAAAACTTCGACTGACTCTGCTGTGGGTTTGCTCTGTTGTGGCCCATTACCTGTCTGCATGTCAAGAGTCAGCACTGTCTTTCCGTTGGAAGGACAACACTACTTCTTCAAGACTGCATGGAAATCCATTACTTCCGTGTGCATTCTCTTTTACTGCTCAGACTTTGAGAAAAAAAACACTGCAATTTTACTGTGATGAACGATCAGGACTGTCTTTATGGACTGTGAGAAAATTTTAGCTTTTGACCAACATTGTATCGATAAATGTGTGCATTTCATTTCTTTATTATTGTAATTATGAAAAAAATTTTCAAATCTGTATTGGCCACTGCCCAAAACAATTGGTAAAATTTTTTGTGGGGAGCATGGGGGCTATGTAAGTAGGCTGTTTAGATTTTTATATTGGTAACGCCACGTAGCGCTCTGTATGAAAATCACTGGCTGTGCTGTGTGCAGTCTGTGGCTAGTTTGCATTGTTGTCTGCCATTGTAGTGTTGGGCTGTTGGCTGTTAACAGCGCGTAGTGTTGCGCAGTCGGAGGTGAGCCGCCAGCAGTGGTGGATGTGGGGAGAGAGATGGCGGAGTTGTGAAATTTGTAAGACTGGATGTCATGAACTGCTATATACATTATGACTTTTGAACACTATTGAGGTAAATACATCGTTTGTGCTCTATCAAAATCTATGTATTCCACACAGGGCAGGGGAAACAACTAGGCACCTCACGTGTACTGCATGCACAGTGCAAATGTGCTCAGTGACACGTCATCTGCAGTAATGCAGAGGAGTTACAGAAGGATGAAAGTATTAACACTATCTCACATTTATTCATTTTTTCTTGCCGTACTCTGCGATCCTTGCGTTAATCTCAGTTCTCACTCTATGCTGCTCGCTAAAAATGCTTCGCAAATATTTAAATATGTCTGTACTTTTATAACTGACTTCATCAACTGTCAATAGAGTGCCATCAATGGGTGCCTTGCTCACTGCCATATATCCAGTTTCCCCCACAGTAATGAGTAATGCCGTTTCCCTTGTAGGGTCTTGTCATGAGCTGCAAGTCCTCTTCCATACCATTTATTAAAACAACATCGTCCTCATATGCAAGCCGATTTATTGTGTTAATACTCAGTCTTACTACCGCTGGGTTTAATTTTCAGTTCTCTGTCTGTTCTAAAACTGAATTAAAAAGTACCGGAGATAGCGTTTGTCCTTATCTAAGACAAGTTCCGACTTCACAATGCTCTGACATTACTGTACCGATCTTCACTCTGCAATAGGTTTCCTCTGAACACATCTGTACTAGATGTATTACCTTTTGTACAAACAGACTCGTTCAAGACGTTGACCTGCCAGTCGGACCCATTGGCCTTTACTCGCCTGCCCTGCTTTGCCCTGCCCTGCTTTGCTTCGCTTTCCTTTGCTTCCCTTCTGTGCTGCGGCTCTCGCACGGCAGCTGTATTTGGCTCTCTCTACACGCTGTACAAGACATTGCTTCTCTCTCTCTCTTCTTCCTCTCTGTTTTTTTTGCAGTGCAGACGCTATGAAAGAATTTGCGCGTAGTTTACTGCGCAGTAACTCAGGCAGATAAGCAGGCTACAGGAGCGAGAAGTGGCTGCGAAGGGGTCTGGAGACACGATGGGAAAGACCGCACGAGAGACAGAGAGAGAGAGAACGAAAAAGTGGGCAGGAGGGCATTTTGTCTTTCGGGGAGCTGCTGCACTGTCCTAGATGTGGAGCAGAGCAGAGCATAGGAGGGATAAATAAAGTCCCTTAGTGCCGTTTCTCGCAGCTACAGGTACACAGCCGCCCACAAGCACCTCACGCCCGGAAAAAAAAATGGACTGTAAGGAGTAGGAATTAATTAGTTCAGGGAGAAGGAATAAAAACTCTGAGGTTTACCGATGACACTGCAATTCTGTCAGAGACAGCGAATGACTTGGAAGAGCAGCTCAACGGAATGGACATGGTCTTCAAAGGAGATGTAAGATGAACATCAACACAAAAAGCAAAACAAGAAGATTGGACTGTAGTAGAACTGAACAAAGTAATGCTGGGTGAATTCGATTAGGAAGCGAGACACTTACAGTAGTAGATGAGTTTTGCTGTTTGGGCAGCAAAATAAATGATGGCCGAAGTGGAGAGGATATAAAATGTGAACTGGCAATCGCAAGAAAAGGATTTATGAAGAAGAAAAATTTATTGGTTCAAATGGCTCTGAGCACTATGGGACTCAACATCTTAGATCATAAGTCCCCTAGAACTTAGAACTACTTAAACCTAACTAACCTAAGGACATCACACACATCTATGCCCGAGGCAGGATTCGAACCTGCGACCGTAGCAGTCCCGCGGTTCCGGACTGCAGCGCCAGAACCGCACAGCCACCGCGGCCGGCGAAAAATTTATTGACATCGAATACAGATTTAAGTGTCATGAAGACTTTTTTGAAAGTACTCATCTCGGGTGTAGCCATGTATGGAAGTAAAACGCGGACGATAAACAGTTTAGACAAAAAGAGAATCTTCCGAAATGTGATGCTACAGAAGAATGTCGAAAATTAGATGGGTAGATCACGCAAGTAATGAGAAAGTACTGGATATAATTGGGAAGACAAGAAATTTGTGGCACAATTGACTAAAAGAAGGGATCGGTTGATAGGACACATTCTGAGACATTAAGGGATCACCAGTTTAGTACTGGAGGCAAGTGTGGGGGTAAAAATCGTAGAGGGAGAGCAAGAGACGAATACACTAAGCAGATTCAGTAGGATGTGGTGCGCAGTAGTTATTCTGAGATGAAGAGGCTTGCACAGGACAGAGTGGCAGGGAGATCTGCATCAAACCAGTCTCAGGACTGAAGACACAACAACAAGAAAATGTTAATACTGAGGGTTCAAGAGTGGGGGTTAAAAACACATGGTAAGAAATGCTGATGACATCGCTATCCTGAGTGAAAGCGACGAAGAATTATAGGACTTGTTAAATGAAATTATGAGTCTAATTAGTAACCACAGAACATGGATTGAGAGAAAACGATGAAAGAAAAGATTAGTGAGAAGCGTAACATCAAAATTAGGAATCACAAAATTGATGAAGTTAAGGAATGCTGCAATCTTGGAGCCGAAATAACACGTAACGGGCAGAGGGAAGAGGACTTGAGAAGCAGAATAGTACAAGCAAAGAGAGGATTCCCGACGAAAAAAACTCTAGTGGTGGCATAAGTTGGTCCTAATACGAGGAAGATCCCCGCAACTCATGTTCGTCGCATCGGTGCACTGTTGCTGCCAATTCAATCCAGTGTTGCCAAATAGAGACAGGTTTACCGCGGCAACGAATGTGTCGACATTTTTAATACTGGCGGGAATTTTCAGTCAAAAACCGGAGATTTTTATATTAATTTCGAGTACAAGACGCACCTGAATTTTGTAGGAAATGTTTCGAACAGAAAAGTGCGTTTTACAGTCCGCAAAATACTGAATGAAGCGATAAAGAAGCTCGCACAGGGCAGAGTACCATCGAGAGCTGCATCCAAACAGTCTTCGCACTGAAAAACACGTTATCATCATCATAATCATCATCATCATCATCATCATCATCACCATGAACAACAACAACATAGTGTGTTCAATGCTTGACCAGAAATATCTCTTAAATGTGCGTAACTAAGTACGTTTTTTATGACGTAACTCCACATTTAGTTGATAAAAATTAAGTAAACAGGCAGCTAATCCATATTATAAGTTAATTTAACACTATTCGGCACGTATAAAGGCTTTGTTCTTTACGTCATCTAAAACTAACACATCTGTGGTAAAGATAAAAAAAATGGTTCAAATGGCTCTGAGCACCATGGGACTTAACTTCTGAGGTCATCAGTCCCCTAGAACTTAGAACTACTTAAACCTAACTAACCTAAGGACATCACACACATCCATGCTCGTAGCAGGATTCGAACATGCGACCGTTGCGGTCGCGCTGTTCCACACTGTAGCACATAGAACCGCTCGGCCACCCAAACCGGCGGTACAGATCACAAGAGGATCTTTTTCCAATAAAGCATTTCGTTGACTAGTGTCACACACGGTTTCGTGATAAACATCAGCTACAACAAAATCGGGATCAGCACAAGAGTCGTCATAAATCGTTCCCATTCCCTCATTCACTTGTCACGTAACTGCGCTTGCACCAAAGCTTCAAAATTTGGATCTGACCAGACATCTTATACCTGTTGGGAAGTTTCTCCATGCTATAGGAGAAAAATAACATACATTGACATATATAATAAAGACTATAAAATCCGAAAATCCGAAAAAGAACATAATAATTACAAATATGTGGTCTACTGTATTTAGCTAATTATTACAGGTAACGCTAAACATCCAGTATTCTAAGCACTCATTTCCGCGCTCAGTTCTAAATAACGTGCTCTATCGGTGGTTATCAGCGCGGGGTCAAAGGTTAAGGTCGCGCCCAGCTATACAGGGTGTTACAAACTTTCAGGAAACATTCCTCACACACAAAGAAAGAAAATATGTTATGTGGACATGTGTCCGGAAACAGTTACTTTCCATGTTAGAGCTCATTTTATTACTTATCTTCAAATCACATTAATCATGGAATGGAAACACACAGCAACAGAACGTACCAACGTGACTTCAAACACTTTGTTACAGGAAATGTTCAAAATGTCCTCCGTTAGCGAGGATACATGCATCCACCCTCCGTCGCATGGAATCCCTGATGCGCTGATGCAGCCCTGGAGAATGGCGTATTGTATCACAGCCGTCCACAATACGAGCACGAAGAGTCTCTACATTTGGTACCGGGGTTGCGTAGACAAGAGATTTCAAATGCCCCCATAAATGAAAGTCAAGAGGGTTGAGGTCAGGAGAGCGTGGAGGCCACGGAATTGGTCAGCCTCTACCAATCCATCGGTCACCGAATCTGTTGTTGAGAAGCGTACGAATACTTCGACTGAAATGTGCAGGAGCTCCATCGTGCATGAACCACATGTTGTGTCGTACTTGTAAAGGCACATGTTCTAGCAGCACAGGTAGAGTATCCCGTATGAAATCATGATAACGTGCTCCATTGAGCGTAGGTGGAGGAACATGGGGCCCAATCAAGACAATGCCTGCCCAAACGTTCACAGAAAATCTGTGTTGATGACGTGATTGCACAATTGCGTGCGGATTCTCGTCAGCCCACACATGTTGATTGTGAAAATTTACAATTTGATCACGTTGGAATGAAGCCTCATCCGTAAAGAGAACATTTGCACTGAAATGAGGATTTACACATTGTTGGATGAACCATTCGCAGAAGTGTACCCGTGGAGGCCAATCATCTGCTGATAGTGCCTGCACACGCTGCACATGGTACGGAAACAACTGGTTCTCGTGTAGCACTCTCCATACAGTGACGTGGTCAACGTTACCTTGAACAGCAGCAACTTCTCTGACGCTGACATTAGGGTTATCGTCAACTGCGCGAAGAATTGCCTCGTCCATTGCAGGTGTCCTCGTCGTCCTAGGTCTTCCCCACTCGCGAGTCATAGGCTGGAATGTTCCGCGCTCCCTAAGACGTCGATCAATTGCTTCGAACGTCTTCCTGTCGGGACACCTTCGTTCTGGAAATCTGTCTCGATACAAACGTACCGCGCCACGGCTATTGCCCCGTACTAATCCATACATCAAACGAGCATCTGCCAACTCCGCATTTGTAAACATTGCACCGACTGCCAAACCACGTTCGTGATGAACACTAACCTGTTGATGCTACGTACAGATGTGCTTGATGCTAGTACTGTAGAGCAATGAGTCGCATGTCAACACAAGCACCGAAGTCTACATTACCTTCCTTCAATTGGGCCAACTGGCGGTGAATCGAGGAAGTACAGTACATACTGACGAAACTAAAATGAGCTCTAACATGGAAATTAAGCGTCCCGGACACATGCCCACATAACATCTTTTCTTTATTTGTGTGTGAGGAATGTTTCCTGAAAGTTTGGCCGTACCTTTTTGTAACACCCTGTATAAGCGGACATATCTATGAGAAGACGTTAGTCATCTTGCAGCCGCTCGAGCAGCAACACCGAATGATGATGCCTCGCTACATGAGATGATACAGACGTTCACGTGTCGCAGTCTGCAAAGCAATTGATTGATATTGAAATAACTCTTACGAGAGGTACTCGTGGACAAGTGTTTCTCCAGGGACCATCTACATTTATTGGTGAAGTTATTACCTTTACTCTTACTGGATATCGCAGTTTTTTTTTTTTTTTTGGGAGCTACCACATTCGGTTTTAAAATGAACGCTTTGTCTCACAGAACGACGTTTGGGGTTGATCCCAAACAGTATATGTGCAGAGCCTTTTTTAAGGAAAGTAGCGGGATTAGGCAGATCTGTCTGGTATCAGCTCGCTGCGTTGCACGGAGCTGCTGGATATGTGTTCACGTGTGGAAAGCGCGCGCGTTTGGAATACACGTGGCGCGCGTGAGCGTCGGCTGCCCGGCCTTTGTCGCTTCCGCTGGAAGCATCATTTCTGTCGTAGCGGGGCGACGAAAGAATTTTCGCCGCCCAAACAGCGGCAGATAAGCAGCAACAGCACCAGAGTGGGGGCGCAAAGTAATCGTGGGAAAAAAGGAGAAAAAAAAAACAGGAAAAGCGCGCCGAATAAAAGCCGGGCCCGCCGCTTTAGAGTGTCGCCAGTGTTGGCGGGGGGGGAGGGGGGAGGGGGGCCGAGGAAGGGAGGGAGAGGGAGGGCGGAGGGTGGGAGAGAGGGGGAAGCAGTGAGAGAGAGAGAGAGAGAGAGGCGGAGAGGAAGTGTGCCACCCCACTCCCTGCCGTGTACTCGCCGACACCTTCACCACTTTTTTTGCGATTGCTGATTGCGAAGCGGCGCGGCAGAAAGGCGGGTAATTTTCGCAGCGCCAGGGCAGGGCAGGGCAGGGCAGGGCGAAACAGAGGCGAGGATAAAGCGGGCGGCCGCGTTGGAGAGAGAACTGCGGGCCAGGGAGAGCTGAACCAGCTGCGCGTAGCAAAGCGACGGTGCGCGCTAGGCTAGTGTTGCTTTGTCTATCCTAGCCTAGCCTAGCCTAGCCTAGCTTTGCCTTGCTGGCAGTCCGGCGTAGTGACTCACACATTGGTCTGTACCCATGCGGGTGTCTCGGTCGCTACGATATAGGGTGATCTAAAAGTTTCCCTTTGAGAGCGTCGCTGCAGCATACGAGGTGCGGCAATAAAGTAATGAGACTGATTTTCTTTGCAAGCTGTGGCAACCCTGCAGGCTTGCCTAGGCACAACATCTTTGACCTTGCTCTATAAGCTGCTTCGAGTCTTCGACCATAGATATAATAGACTGGCCCTGACGTCATTTTCGTGGCTCCAACATCTCTGCGCTAAAGTCACGTGAATGTTTGCAAAACATGGTTGTTTCGTGTTGCGCTTATGGCTGTTCTCAGCGTTTTGTCGGGGGAAATGGCATTACATTTCACGGGTAAGTGTTTCTATGATAGTGCAGATTCGTTTATTGAAATCTGCTGACGTGACTTTTATATGTTTTTTACACTTGAAATAAAGAACCACGTAAAGTGTTGAAAGTGATGCCTGTAACGTCAGACTCATATTACATTTTGGAAAGTATCTGTTCAAAAATGGCTCTGAGCACTATGCGACTTAACTTCTGAGGTCATCAGTCGCCTAGAACTTAGAACTACTTAAACCTAACTAACCTAAGGACATCACACACATCCATGCCCGAGGCAGGATTCGAACCTGCGACCGGTTCCAGACTGTAGCGCCTAGAACCGCACGGCCACTCCGACCGGCAAAAGTATCTGTGATAATTCGGTTACAGAAGTAAGTATAACTGTTTCTCGTTCCTACTTATAGGTTCCCTAACGATGAAAACCGAAGGCAGCTTTGGATACAGGCCCTGAAACGGAAAAACTTTAAGCCATCTGCATATACGCGCCTTTTTGTATATACAAGTGAGTTTATAATAAGGTAAGAGCACCTATAGTCGACACGTGAAGAGAATTTTTTTCTACCTTCTAATACTATTAAGTAAATGTAGGCTCCAAAATTATTTTCTGAAACTTCAAAGTCTCACCTTTCATCTAAAATATCATTTTTTTTAAACTGATAGTTTAAACTTTTGTAAAAATAGTAGGAACTGAACCTTTAGAGTGCACCTAAAACTGATACTCTAAAATGGACCTGCTCCTAAAGCCGACAATTTTGGCACCTATAGTTGACGTAATTCCCATATCCCATTTTCTTTTATAAGTGACTAGAGCTCAAAACGCGGCGAATCCAATGTTTAAAGTTTTTACACGAGCCCACTCTTACTGTTTAAAAGAATTTTAACGACATTTTACTTTAATTGATAGTTTATAGTAATTTCGTCCCGCTGCCCACCAGAGGGGCGTTCAATGTATTTGTTACATTTTATAAATGGCACTGTGAAAAAATCCAGGTCAAATGTAGTTCTGACATAATTTTTAGCAAATAAAAAAGTAATTTTTGTTGGAAGCGTTTGGCAGTCAACTGAGAAATGTAGGTAAAATACGATACAAACATAGGATGGCAGACCGTTGATTTGAAATCCCGCCACGTTTTTCCAACAGTCACGTGGTTTACGTTGGAGCCACACCAGCACTACAGCTTCTGCCCAGCAAGGCCAGTCGACTAGTATCTATGGTCGAAGCTTATAGTCCAAGCGATACACCGATGCAACTGCTCAGGCATGCTGTAATAAGTTAACACGTGTTTGTGTCTCTCGTCACGGAAATGGAACCGCATAATATTGCGCAACGGCATGCCACTTCTTTTTGGGTTAAATTGGGTAAAAACGCGATGAAAACTTACGGTAAGCTTCAGAAGGCTTTGGGAGAGGAGGTTATGTCAAGAGCTCAAGTTTTTCATGTCTAGTGAAGGCAGAACGAATGTTGAAAAGACAGCAGTGCACGACCATCAACCTCACGGACGGATGTCGATTTGGCCAAGGTGGGTGAACTCGTACCATCTGGTCGAAGGTTATCCGCGAAAATGATTGCAGAAGAACTGAACATCAGTCGTGAAACGGTTCGTCTAGTAATAACTGAAGATCTTGGTATGAGAAACATTTGTGCAAAAATGGCCGCAAAAATGTCACACCACAACAGCGAGAAACACGGAAAAATGTGGCAGCCGATCTGCTGGAGTAAACGGAAATCAATCCAGAATTGTTGAGCCGTGTTATCACTGGTGATGAAAGTTGGTTTTTTCAGTGCGATCCAGACACAAAACGCCAAAGTTCGCAATGGTGCTAAAAGGGATCAACTAGACCAAAAAAAAAACTCGCATGTCAAAGTCGAAAGTGAAATGCATGCTTGTGTGCTTCTTTGATTCCAAGGGAATTGTTCGTAAAGAGTGGGTGCCTCCTGAACAAACAGTTAACCAGTGTTACTACAAAGAAATTTTAGAAAGACTTCGTAAAAGAGTTCTTCGTGTCCGTGCCAACATTGCTGATAATTGGATTCTGCATCATGATAATGCGCCATCCCATACTGCTCTGTCAGTACAGCAATTTTTAGCCTCAAAACAAATTTCAGTACTACCACAGCCACCTTATTGATCAGATATCGCACTGTGTGACTTTTTTCCATTTCCAACAGTCAAAACGGCGGTCAAGGGACACCATTTTCAAACAACACAAGATGTCCAAAAAGCTGTGACGAGGGTCTTGGATTATACTACAGAAGATGAATTCCAGATATGTTACCACCAATGGCAGAAGCGCTGCAAAAAGTGTGTGCAATCAGAAGGGAACTACACTACTGGCCACAAAAACTGCTACACAACGAAGATGACGTGTTAAAGACGCGAAATTTAACCGACAGGAAGAAGATGCTATGATATGCAAATGATTAGCTTTTCAGAGCATTCACACAAGGTTGGCGCCGGTGGCGACACCGACAACGTGCTGACATGAGGAATGTTCCCAAACGATTTCTTATACATAAACAGCTGTTGACCGGCGTTACCTGGTGAAACGTTGTGATGCCTCGTGTAAGGAGGAGAAATGCGTATCATCACGTTTCCGACTTTGATCAAAGTAGGATCTGTAGCCTATCGCAATTGCGGTTTATCGTATCGCAACATTGCTGCTCGCGTTGGTCGAGATCCAATTACTGTAAGCAGAATATGGAATCGGTGGGTTCAGGAGGGTAATACGGAACGCCGTGCTGGATCCCAACGGCATCGTATCAATAGCAGTCGAGATGACAGGCATCTTACCCGCATGGCTGTAACGGATCGTGCAGCCACGTCTCGATCCCTGAGTCAACAGATAGGGACGTTTGCAAGACAAAAGGCCGCCGATGTGGCCGAGCGGTTCTAGGCGCTTCAGTCTGGAACCGCGCGACCGCTACGGTCGCAGGTTCGAATCCTGCTTCGGGCATGGATGTGTGTGCTGTCCTTAGGTTAGTTAGGTTTAGGTAGTTCTAAGTTCTAGGTGACTGATGACCTCAGATGTTAAGTCCCATAGTGCTCAGGGCCATTTGAACCATTTTTTTGCAAGACTAAAACCATCTGCACGAACAGTTCGACGTCGTTTGCACAGCATGGATTATCAGCTCGGAGACCATGGCTGAGGTTACCCTTGACGCTACATCACAGACAGGAGCGCCTGCGATGGTGTACTCAACGACGAACCTGGGTGCAACGAAATTTCGGTTGAATCCAGGTTCTGTTTACAGCATCATGATGGTCGCATCCGTGTTTGGCGACATCGCGGTGAACGCACATCGGAAGCGTGTATTCGTCATCGCCGTACTGGCGTATCACCCGGCGTGATTGTACGGGGTGCCATCGGTTACACGTCTCTGTCACGTTGTAAGTATGCTGTTTAGGTTTTTATATTGGTAACGCCACGTAGCGCTCTGTATGAAAATCACTGGCTGTGCTGTGTGCAGTCTGTGGCTGGTTGGCATTGTTGTAATACTCGCCATTGTAGCTTGGGGCAGTTGGAGGTGACCCGCCAGCAGTGGTGGATGTGGGGAAGTGAGATGGCGGATTTTTGAGAGTGGATGATCTGGACGTGTGTCCATCAGGAACAGTACATTTGGAAGAATGGATGTCATGAACTGCTATACATATTATGACTTTTGAACACTATTAAGGTAAATACATTTTTTGTTCTCTATCAAAATCTTTCATTTGCTAACTATCAGTAGTTAGTGCCTTCAGTAGTTCGAATCTTTTATTTAGCTGGCAGTATTGGCGCTAGCTGTATTGCAGTAGTTCGAGTAACGAAGATTCTTGTGAGCTAACTGATTCATGAAAGGAATAGGTTATTGGTAGTCAGGGCCATTCGTTTGTAGGGATTATTTAAAGTCAGAGTGCGTTGCGCTAAAAATATTGTGTGTCAGTTTAGTGTTGATCAGAATAAGTAAAAAGAGAAACGTCTGAGTACGTTCAGTTTTGCTCGGCTCTTTGAAAATCAAATAACGTAAGAGGTTTATCAGCACAGTAATTCATAAATTTTTCTAAGTGGATGTTTCATAACGTAACTGCGTCTGCGTGAGAAACAGCGTGCTGGAATCGAGTTTCTAATTCGAAACGTGAGATTGCGAGACCACACACGGCCACTGTGACCCCTGCAACAGTCCGAAGCCTTGGGTTCACCGTCATCGGTGATCCTGCATGCACTCCCACATACTGGCGAGCTATCTGGAGCCACATTCCACCTGCTGGTGTCAGACGTCGTTGGGTCAAAATGCCAACAGGCAGGGATGGTCTGCTGCAGACCTCCGTGTTCGACAACGTCCGACCAACGTTGTGCTCCGAAAAAATGGATCCAAATGGTTTCTGTTCATCTGGACAAATGCCAAAGAGCAGACACCTCATATACAGGGTGGTCCATTGATCGTGGCCTGTCCAAATATGTCACGAAAAAAGCGTCAAACGAAAACACTACAAAGAACCAAACTCGTCTAGCTCGAAGGGGGAAACCAGATGGCGCTATGGTTGTCCTGCTAGATGGCGCTGCCATACCCCAAACGGATATCAACTGGTTTTTTTTTAAATAGGAACCCCCATTTCTTATTACATATTCGTGTAGTACGTAAAGAAATATGAATGTTTTAGTTGGACCACTTTTTTCGCTTTGTGATAGACGGCGCTGTAATAGTCACAAACGTATAAGTACGTGGCATCACGTAACATTCCGCCAGTGCGGACGATATTTGCTTCTGATACATTACCGGTGTTGAAATGGACCGTTTACCATTAGTAATAGTCACAAACATGTGGCTCACAATTTTAAACGAACAGTTGGTAACAGGTAGGTTTTTTTAAATTAAAATGCAGAACGTAGGTACGTTCGAACATTTTATTTCGTTGTTCTAATGCGATACATGTACCTTTGTAAATTTATCACTCCTGAAAACGCATGCTGTTACAGCGTGATTGCCTGTAAATTCTACATTAATGCAATAAATGCTCAAAATGATGTCCGTCAACCTCAATGCATTTGGCAATACGTGTAACGACATTCCTCTCAACAGCGAGTAATTCGTTTTCCGTAATGTTCGCACACGCATTCACAATGCGCTGACGCATGTTGTCAGGCATTGTCGGTGAATCACGATAGCAAATATCCTTCAACTTTCCCCACAGAAAGAAATCCGGGGACGTCAGATCCGGTGAACGTGCGGGCCACGGTATGGTGCTTCGACGACCAATCCACCTGTCATGAAATATGCTATTCAATACCACTTCAACCGCACGCGAGCTATGTGCCGGAAATCCATCATATTGGAAGTACATCGCCATTCTGTCATGCAGTGGAACATCTTGGAGTAACATCGGTAGAACATTACGTAGGAAATCAGCATACATTGCACCATTTAGATTGCCATCGATAAAATGGGGGCCAATTATCCTTACTCCCATAACGCCGCACCATACATTAACCCGCCAAGGTCGCTGATGTTCCACTTGTCGCAGCCATCGTGGATTTTCCGTTGCCCAGTAGTGCATATTATGCCGGATTACGTTACCGCTGTTGGTGAATGACGTTTCGTCGCTAAACAGAACGCGTGCAAAAAATCTGTCATCGTCCCGTAATTTCTCTTGTGCCCAGTGGCAGAACTGTACACGACGTTCAAAGTCGTCGCCACATAATTCCTGGTGCATAGAAATATGGTACGGCTGCAATCGATGTTGATGTAGCATTCTCAACGCCGACATTTTTGAGATTCCCGATTCTCGCGCAATTTGTCTGCTACTGATGTGCGGATTAGCCGCGACAGCAGCTAAAACACCTGCTTGGGCATCATTTGTTGTAGGTCGTGGTTGACGTTTCACATGTGGCTCAACACTTCCTGTTTCCTTAAATAACGCAACTATCCGGCGAACGGTCCGGACACTTGGATTATGTCGTCGAGGATAGCGAGCAGCATACATAGCACACGCCCGTTGGGTATTTTGATCACAATAGCCATACATCAACACGATATCGACCTTTTCCGCAATTGGTAAACGGTCCATTTTAACACAGGTAATACATCACGAAGCAAATACCGTCCGCACTGGCGGAATGTTACGTGATACCACGTACTTAAACGTTTGTGACTATTACAGCGCCATCTATCACATTCCTATTTTTAAAAAAAACGCAGTTGATATCCGTTTGACCTATGGCAGCACCATCTAGTTGTCCAACCATAGCGCCATCTGGTTTCCCCCCTTCAAGTTAGATGAGTTTCGTTCTTTGTAGTTTTTTCGTTTGATGCGTATTTCGTGAGATATTTGGCCCGGTCGCTATCAATGGACCACCCTGTATGTGTTGTGGATATTTCTGGAAGTATGTGTGAGAATTTATTTGAAATTGTGTCTTTTGAATGACAACTTAAATAGAAACCGATCTCCAACTCAGATCTGATACGTGATCATTCAGGAAAGTGATCAAACAATTGTAACTTCGGTTGTGAAATGCAACTAAGAAAGACATATTTTTAATATTTTTTAGGAAACATTGTAATCTTCTCTAGTAATGTGAACGAAAACGAACTGAAAATAACTATGAAGTACATAATTAAGTGGAAAATATTTTTAGTTAATGTTTGAACTACAGCGCAGAATCCAGAGATCCAGTGTAGTATCTGGATGTCGAACTTCAGCTGTCTGAACGTGCCGGCCAAAGATGCTCTTATTTCGTGATCTCATAGAGTTAATATCTCTGGAGTGAGCATTCAGATGCGCAGTACTGACTTTCTGTTGGCAAAATACATTGTCTCCGTGTTCGCGCGATCTCGGGACGGCGTAGGTTTGTCCGCAGTGCTTCCTATAAATTTTGTATGTCATATCGCTAGTACAGCTAGATACCCGTCGTAGGTGCTGTGGATTTGGTACAGGCGTTTTGTAGACCCCATAAAATTTTACATTTGATATCTGGAATAAACCGGGCTTTTAGCTACGATGAGCGGAATGAAAAGGCATCACATCACGGCACCGTCACGTCAGCGTGTATTCACGCTGTTCGTCACGACAATTCGCTCAGCCCAAGTCAGAATATAGTATCGGGACTCAGGAACTAAAAATGACAAAGGTAATAACGGCCAAAGCAAACTTCATAACGTATGTTCTTGATCAGTTTTATTTGCTAAAGTATTGAGAAGTGAAACAACATTTCGAAACATCGACTTTTTTGTTTGCTGTGGGAAATACATACATACAAATATGTCAAACAGTAGCTGTAAAGGAGTAAATGGAGCTTCTTTACATTATGCATTTTTACCCTAGAAACTAATAACGTCATAAATAACTATTTTTCGCCTCCATTAAATCTGGTCTTTTCACTTAAAATGTCATGTAATGGAAACTGCTTCGTCAACTTATATTATTATTTGTATACAACGTGGGCGTCAAACATGTTCTGTTATTGTGAAATTTAAATAATTTTTCTGTTTCAGATAACTGCCGTCGCTTGTGTAACAATACCCAGTGAAAAAACATCTAAGTCATCATGGAACATTTACAAAAATGGTTCAAATGGCTCTGAGCACTATGGGACTTAACATCTGAGGTCATCAGTCCCCTAGAACTTAGAACTACTTAAACCTAACTAACCTAAGGACATCACACACATCCATGCCCGAGGCAGGATTCGAATCTGCGACCGTAGCAGTCGTGCGGTTCCGGACTGAGCGCCTGAACCGCTAGACCACCGCAGCCGGCCGAACATTTACAGTCTGCCACGAAAATACAGGATGACAATAATAATAATAATAATGATTATGAAGACACAAAAAACATAAAATCTGCTACTATAACACGAGTGATTGTGGCGAAAATAGGAGGATTACTAAAGAACGGGATACAACCCGCCGGTTTTGACCAATGACGTCCCAAGTTACGACAGATGATTTATTGCACAGATTTAACATCAAAGTCGAATGTTTAGAAAAAAAAGAATGCAGGACAGAGAAAACAGATGGCAGACATATATCAGGTACATTCATATTTCGAACACAATGTTAAGTATGCCGCTCCTTTGAGCCCTTGTAGCCTATTCTTAAGATGATCTATGTAGCTCAACTGAAGAATGGGATACTAGTGCAAAAAAGAAAGAAAAAAAAGGGAGAGAAGTAACTTTAGCATGGTGCGCCTCATGTGACATATATAAGTTGTATCCCAACTTCAGCTGATCTGTATAGGTTAACTACAGTTCGGGATATATATTTAACGTATGTCATTTTTTCGCCTTCGCTAGAGCTAGAATCCTATGTAGGTCAACTGAAGTACGGGATACAAATTATACAGGTTTTCTTTTTTGGCCTCCGCTACTACTATAATCCTATTCTTTAGTTGATACTAGTTCTAGCGAAGGCGAAAAAACTGACATACGTAAAATTTGTATCCCACACCTCAGTTGACCTATATGGGACAACTGAAGTATGGGACTGAAAGTTTTTTTTTTCGGCTCCGATATAATAGTATCGACTGATAATTATCATAGTAGCACTAGCGACGGCGAAAAACCTACAACAGTAAAATATGAATCCGTACTTCAGTTGACATAAGTAGGTCAACTGAAGAATAGGTTGTTAGTGCTAGCGAAGGCGGACAACTCGACATTGATAAAATTTGTTGCCCATATTTGAGTTGACCTGTATGGTACAGGACGCCAATGTTACGTATGCCGCTTTTCTTGTCTTTGTTAGCACTAGTATCCTATTCTTCAGTCGATCCATACAGGATGTTACAAAAAGGTACGGCCAAACTTTCAGGAAACATTCCTCATACACAAAGAAAGAAAATGTTATGTGTGACATGTGTCCGGACACGCTTACTTTCCATGTTAGAGCTCATTTTATTACTTCTCTTCAAATCACATTAATCATTGAATGGAAACACACAGCAACAGAACGTACCAGCGTGACTTCAAACACTTTGTTACAGGAAACGTTCAAAATGTACTCCGTTAGCGAGGATACATGCATCCACCCTCCGTCGCAAGGAATCCCTGATGCAGCCCTGGAGAATGGCGTATTGTATCACAGCCGTCCACAATACGAGCACGAAGAGTCTCTACATTTGGTACCGGGGCTGCGTAGACAAGAGCTTTCAAATGCCCCCATAAATGAAAGTCAAGAGGGCTGAGGTCAGGAGAGCGTGGAGGCCATGGAATTGGTCAGCCTCTACCAATCCATCGGTCACCGAATCTGTTGTTGGGAAGCGTACGAACACTTCGACTGAAATGTGCAGGAGCCCCATCGTGCATGAACCACATGTTGTGTCGTACTTGTAAAGGCACATGTTCTAGCAGCACAGGTAGAGTATCCCGTATGAAATCATGATAAAGTGCTCCATTGAGCGTAGGTGGAAGAACATGGGGCCCAATCGAGACATCACCAACAATGCCTGCCCAAACGTTCACAGAAAATCTGTGTTGATGACGTGATTGCACAATTGCGTGCGGATTCTCGTCAGCCCACACATGTTGATTGTGAAAATTTACAATTTCATCACGTTGGAATGAAGCCTCATCCGTAAAGAGAACATTTGCACTGAAATGAGGATTTACACATTGTTGGATGATCCATTCAAGAAGTGTACCCGTGGAGGCCAATCAGGTGCTGATAGTGCCTGCACACGCTGTACATGGTACGGAAACAACTGGTTCTCCCGTAGCACTCTCCATACAGTGACGTGGTCAACGTTGCCTTGTACCGCAGCAACTTCTCTGACGCTGACGTTAGGGTTGTCGTCAACTGCACGAAGAATTGCCTCGTCCATTGCAGGTGTCCTCGTCGTTCTAGGTCTTCCCCAGACGGGAGTCATAGGCTGAAATGTTCCGTGCTCCCTAAGACGCCGATCAATTGCTTCGAACGTCTTCCTGTCGGGACACCTTCGTTCTGGAAATCTGTCTCGATACGAACGTACCGCGCCACGGCTATTGCCCCGTGCTAATCCATACATCAAATGGGCATCTGCCAACTCAGCATTTGTAAACATTGCACTGACTGCAAAACCACGTTCGTGATGAACACTAACCTGTTGATGCTACGTACTGATGTGCTTGTTGCCCATATTTGAGTTGACCTATATGGTACAGGACGCCAATGTTACGTATGCAATGTAGAGCAATGAGTCGCATGTCAACACAAGCACCGAAGCCATCATTAGCTTCCTTCAATTGGGCCAACTGGCGGTGAATCGAGGAAGTACAGTACGTACTGAGGAAACTAAAATGAGCTCTAACATGGAAATTAAGCGTTCCCGGACACATGTCCACATAACATCTTTTCTTTATTTGTGTGTGAGGAATGTTTCCTGAAAGTTACACCCTGTATACGTGGAATGAAGTACGGAATACAAGCTTTTCGTATGCCAGTCTCTTTTCGCTTTCGGTAGTACTAGTATCGACTGAAAAACGTCGTAGTAATAGTACTGCTACCGATGGCAGAAAAAAAGCGAATACTGTAAAATTTGTATCCCGTACTTCAGTTGACTGCTTCAAATCTTCCATATTCATAGAAATGGTTAAATCCATACCTACAAACAAAACGTAAAACTTGTCGAGAATGAAAAAGAATTATTCCATAATATCTCTAACTCACTACGATTGTACCGAATGAATTAGAACGAACAAATGATTTAATACACGCGGTAAAAATCGTACACAATGTCTAGCGCTGTCTTTTAAAAACGGATTCAGTTATTTTATTTTACAATGATGACGCTACGTCACAGAAGATAACCGATTTATTGTTTACGGCTCGAAAATAAAGAAATTAATGAGTAAACTATGACGTCATTGGTCAAAACCGACGGCTTGTCCCCCATGCAGCAGCTGAGCCAAATAGGTTAATATTAGCAGACGACCACACCGTCGAAACTGTCTTCCCGAGAAACCTTGACGTGCGGTGATGTGACGTCACGCGACTGTTAGTTGACGAGCTATGTGACTGCCTCTGTTTGAAATACACCGTGGAATGTTTTAACGTGACCTGAAGGCCAATGTGAATTGGCCTTAAACAAACAGCGTCATCCCGAGATCACGCGACAATTCCAGCTTAATGTGGCTTAATGTTGACAACTCGCGCAGAACACAATGCTCACTCCAGTGATGTTCCTATTCTATGAGTGACCTCAGTGATCTCTACACAACCGAGCGCTACATTAAACGTACGCTAACAAATCAACGCTCCAACAACAGCCGTATACGACTTTAATCGGAAATTTTAACAAGCAGTCACCATAGTTTCTCGCTCATATTCTATCGGAGGAAACTGCAAAATAACTAATGTAAAGATCTTTTTTAATATGTGACTTGTAAGTATTGCATCTTTTCCAGTCAGTACAAACTTTGATTTTATTGATGTACACTCCTGGAAATGGAAAAAAGAACACATTGACACCGGTGTGTCAGACCCACCATACTTGCTCCGGACACTGCGAGAGGGCTGTACAAGCAATGATCACACGCACGGCACAGCGGACACACCAGGAACCGCGGTGTTGGCCGTCGAATGGCGCTAGCTGCGCAGCATTTGTGCACCGCCGCCGTCAGTGTCAGCCAGTTTGCCGTGGCATACGGAGCTCCATCGCAGTCTTTAACACTGGTAGCATGCCGTGACAGCGTGGACGTGAACCGTATGTGCAGTTGACGGACTTTGAGCGAGGGCGTATAGTGGGCATGCGGGAGGCCGGGTGGACGTACCGCCGAATTGCTCAACACGTGGGGCGTGAGGTCTCCACAGTACATCGATGTTGTCGCCAGTGGTCGGCGGAAGGTGCACGTGCCCGTCGACCTGGGACCGGACCGCAGCGACGCACGGATGCACGCCAAGACCGTAGGATCCTACGCAGTGCCGTAGGGGACCGCACCGCCACTTCCCAGCAAATTAGGGACACTGTTGCTCCTGGGGTATCGGCGAGGACCATTCGCAACCGTCTCCATGAAGCTGGGCTACGGTCCCGCACACCGTTAGGCCGTCTTCCGCTCACGCCCCAACATCGTGCAGCCCGCCTCCAGTGGTGTCGCGACAGGCGTGAATGGAGGAACGAATGGAGACGTGTCGTCTTCAGCGATGAGAGTCGCTTCTGCCTCGGTGCCAATGTTGGTCGTATGCGTGTTTGGCGCCGTGCAGGTGAGCGCCACAATCAGGACTGCATACGACCGAGGCACACAGGGCCAACACCCGGCATCATGGTGTGGGGAGCGATCTCCTACACTGGCCGTACACCACTGGTGATCGTCGAGGAGACACTGAATAGTGCACGGTACATCCAAACCGTCATCGAACCCATCGTTCTACCATTCCTAGACCGGCAAGGGAACTTGCTGTTCCAACAGGACAATGCACGTCCGCATGTATCCCGTGCCACCCAACGTGCTCTAGAAGGTGTAAGTCAACTACCCTGGCCAGCAAGATCTCCGGATCTGTCCCCCATTGAGCATGTTTGGGACTGGATGAAGCGTCGTCTCACGCGGTCTGCACGTCCAGCACGAACGCTGGTCCAACTGAGGCGCCAGGTGGAAATGGCATGGCAAGCCGTTCCACAGGACTACATCCAGCATCTCTACGATCGTCTCCATGGGAGAATAGCAGCCTGCATTGCTGCGAAAGGTGGATATGCACTGTACTAGTGCCGACATTGTGCATGCTCTGTTGCCTGTGTCTATGTGCCTGTGGTTCTGTCAGTGTGATCATGTGATGTATCTGACCCCAGGAATGTGTCAATAAAGTTTCCCCTTCCTGGGACAATGAATTCACGGTGTTCTTATTTCAATTTCCAGGAGTGTATTATATACCTAATATGTTTTAGAACAGTTAGTCTAATTCTGAAGACGACGCTCATAGTAGCGTCGAAACCACGTCAATTGTGACTTAAAATTTGTGACCGAGGACATATTTGTTCTAATATAATTCTGACACGGTCTCTGAACCGTAGCAGCTATGTTCAAAGTAGGCTGTTTAGGTTTTTATGATGGTAACGTCACGTAGCGCTCTGTATGAAAATCACTGACTGTGCTGTGTACAGTCTGTGGCTGGTTGGCATTGCTGGAATATTCGCTATTGCAGTGTTGGGCAGTTGGATGTGGACAGCGCGTAGCGTTGCGCAGTTGGAGGTGAGCCGCCAGCAGTGGTGGATGTGGGGAGAGAAATGGCATAGTTTTGAGAGCGGACAAACTGGACGTGTGTCCGTCAGAAAAACGAAATTTTAAGATTGTATGTCATGAACTGATTATATATATATATATATATATATATATATATATATATATATATATATATATATATATATAATGACTTTTGAACAATATTGTTTGTTCTCCATCATAATCTTTCATATGCTAACTATACGCATGTCAGTAGTTAGTGCCTTCAGTACTTAGAATCCATTATTTAGCTGGCTGTATTGGGAACTCAGACTGTCTCCTATGTCGTGTTAATTTGTCCGTTTTCAAAAGCTACCAGCAGATAAAGGCAAATTATGTAGACAGGGGCAACAGAGCAGCTACTTTCTGTTTTTACTATAAACTGTGGATGAGGGACATGAAAGGGAAGCAGTGGTTGGGAAGGGAGTGAGACAGGGTTGTAGCCTCTCCCTGACGTTATTCAATCTGTGTATTGAGCAAGAAGTAAAGGAAACAATACAAAAATTCGGAGTAGGCATTGAAGTCCATGGAGAAGAAATAAAAACGTTGAGGTTCGCCGATGACATTGTAATTCTGTCAGTGACAGCAAAGGACTTGGAAGAGCAGCTGAACGTAATGGACAGTGTCTTGAAAGGAGGATATAAGATGAACATTAACAACAGCAAAACTAGGATAATGGAATGTAGTCGAATTAAGTCGGGTGATGCTGCAGGAGTTAGATTAGGAAATGAGACACTTAAAGTAGTACAGGAGTTTTGCTATTTGGGGAGCAAAATAACTGATGATGGTCGAAGTAGAGAGGATATAAAATGTAGACGGACAATGGCAAGGAAAGCGTTTCTGAAGAAGAGAAATTTGTTAACATCGAGTATAGATTTAAGTGTCAGGAAGTCGTTTCTGAAAGTATTTGTATGGAGAGTAGCCATGAATGGAAGTGAAACGTGGACGATAAATAGTTTAGACAAGAAGAGAATAGAAGCTTTCGAAATGTGGTGCTACAGAAGAATGCTGAAGGTTAGATGGGTAGATCACGTAACTAATGAGGAGGTACTGAATAGAATTGGGGAGAAGAGGAGTTTGTGGCACAAATTGACCAGAAGAAGGGACCGGTTGGTAGGACATGTTCTGAGGCATCAAGGGATCACAAACTTAGCATTGGAGGGCAGAGTGGAGGGTAAAAGTCGTAGAAGGAGACCAAGAGATGAATACACTAAGCAGATTCAGAAGGATGTAGGTTGCAGTAAGTACTGGGAGATGAAGAAGCTTGCACAGGATAGGGTAGCATGGAGAGCTGCGTCAAACCAGTCTCAGGACTAAAGACCACAACAACAACAACAACAACAACAACATTGGAGCTAGCTGTATTGCAGTAGCTCGACTAACGAAGATTTTTGTGAGGTAAGTGATTCATGAAAGGTGTAGGTTATTGTTAGTCAGGGCCATTCTTTTGTAGGGATTATTGAAAGTCAGATTGCGTTGAGCTAAAAAAAAAAAAAAAAAAAAAAAATATTGTGTGTTGGTTTAGTGTTGATCAGAATAATTAAAGAGAGAAATGTCTGAGTACGTTCAGTCTTGCTCAGCTGTTTGAAAATCAAATAACGTAAGGGGTTTACGAGCACAGTAATTCATAAATTTTTACAAAGGGGACGTTTCAAGGTTTACATGAACAGACAGAATCTTGAAACCGCTCGTCTTGTCGCCGAATGCTTTGAGCAGTAGCAAAGGCATGAAAGTCAGCCCGCACAGCTCTTAACTTGAACTGCACCTGATCAGTCGGTGAACGCAAAACGCCTTCTGTTGTCGTCTCATCGCTGTCTCGACTCGATTGATGAGCTGGCTGTATCAGGCAGACCTCTAACGGCAACCACAAGACATTAACGCGCAACAAACAACTGGCGCCGAAGTGAACTTTCAGTTTCGTTGCGTAAGCTGATTCCTGCCCAATTTTCTATCCCCAGAGTCTCCTGTAATCGGATGAACCTTATTCACACAGCCTGCATTACTCACTGGTACAGTCAACAGTCCCGTTATACCATTACACGCCATATCAGGAATCGGTTTCACCAGCGCCGGCTTTAGGGTGGGGCGACCCGGGCGGTCGCCCAGGGCGCCGGGGCCCAAGGGGCGCCACGTACTAAACGCATGTAAAAAAAAATAAATAAATAAAAATAAAAAAAAAAATAAATTACAATTTACAATCACCCATTTCGCGAAACTAAAATATTATTCAGTCTCATTCAACATACGTCACTAATCTCACGAATGCGCGATGAATTCGGGGTAGCAGAAGAGAAATCATGCTGAATGCAATCTTCGTATTGTCTGCAACCATCCATGTTTGACGCGGGCTAGCACGGGCTCTACCAAAGCGCCTCTCTTATTTGTTTCAAGAACTGCAACAAGGAAGAGCCCATGCAGCCGCACCATCTCTCGTTCACAACAGAAACTACCGGTCACTCCAAATAAAAGAAAATACAGACTGTGAAATATACATTACATGATGATTTAATTAATACGAATGTATTTATATCGAATATTTGGGATATACGAGCCTGTTTCAACCACATTTTACGCATCTTTTCTTTGTTCGGAACACGCAAAAACAATTTTCTGGAGTTTTTGTAGATGTACAGTGCAGTACTACGCAAAATTTTTAGACAATTTCCCAAAACGTGAATGCCCAAACAATATATCACTGCTATACTGACTGTTACGGCAGCGACAGCAGCATGCTGGACTGACGTCACAGGCTACACAAGACTCACATGGAGCGTCTTAGCGGGCTTTCAGATTATTTGGATTTCATTTCCATTTAAAAAAATGAAATACTCAAATTTACGATGAAAAAAACCATGTTATGATCATAAGATGACGCCATTAACCACTTAAGACGATTTCTAGAAAACAGTCAAATACCGTGTTGCAAAGCACTGCCAGGTTCGCTATTTATACAGTAAAGGGCGCCAACTGGACGACTCGCCCGGGGCACCTGGATGGCTAAGGCCGGCCCTGGGTTTCACTGATCTCTGCCGACTACCGTGCGGTGTTGCAACTGTGATGGGGGGTAACGTACAGACAACGGCAGCTGAGTCACGCGGAAAAATCCGCCAACAGCGACGCCCTGGGCGTGTCAGCTTTCACCGCGTGTACTGTACTCGTAAAAAATAACTGTCCTGCAGCCGATACACGCGGTTACACCTCACATGTTGCGGCGCCAAGGAAGGAGGGGATGGGGGTGGTTGTGTCCTTGCGTAACAACACGCATGTCACATCTCAACGGGGGCATCAAATGCTGTGCGTCACGAATATAAAATTTCCTCTCTCCCAATTACTTCATCGGTCTAGATAACGTCAGTACCTGTTGACCTCGACATCGACGGAATATAAAACATTCTTCTTCCCTTAATCTCTTTCTCTCATTCATTGCAAATCTCTCCGCCAGCGCAGAGTCCCACGCGACTGAAAGAAAGACACCGCAGAAGACTCCTGCATGTAAAAAAGGATAAAAGAACGGACTCGCAAAATTATACACTCCTGGAAATTGAAATAAGAACACCGTGAATTCATTGTCCCAGGAAGGGGAAACTTTATTGACACATTCCTGGGGTCAGATACATCACATGATCACACTGACAGAACCACAGGCTCATAGACACAGGCAACAGAGCATGCACAATGTCGGCACTAGTACAGTGTATATCCACCTTTCGCAGCAATGCAGGCTGCTATTCTCCCATGGGGACGATCGTAGAGATGCTGGATGTAGTCCTGTGGAACGGCTTGCCATGCCATTTCCACCTGGCGCCTCAGTTGGACCAGCGTTCGTGCTGGACGTGCAGACCGCGTGAGACGACGCTTCATCCAGTCCCAAACATGCTCAATCGGGGACAGATCCGGAGATCTTGCTGGCCAGGGTAGTTGACTTACACCTTCTAGAACACGTTGGGTGGCACGGGATACATGCGGACGTGCATTGTCCTGTTGGAACAGCAAGTTCCCTTGCCGGTCTAGGAATGGTAGAACGATGGGTTCGATGACGGTTTGGATGTACCGTGCACTATTCAGTGTCCCCTCGACGATCACCAGTGGTGTACGGCCAGTGTAGGAGATCGCTCCCCACACCATGATGCCGGGTGTTGGCCCTGTGTGCCTCGGTCGTATGCAGTCCTGATTGTGGCGCTCACCTGCACGGCGCCAAACACGCATACGACCATCATTGGCACCGAGGCAGAAGCGACTCTCATCGCTGAAGACGACACGTCTCCATTCGTCCCTCCATTCACGCCTGTCGCGACACTACTGGAGGCGGGCTGCACGATGTTGGGGCGTGAGCGGAAGACGGCCTAACGGTGTGCGGGACCGTAGCCCAGCTTCATGGAGACGGTTGCGAATGGTCCTCGCCGATACCCCAGGAGCAACAGTGTCCCTAATTTGCTGGGAAGTGGCGGTGCGGTCCCCTACGGCACTGCGTAGGATCCTACGGTCTCGGCGTGCATCCGTGCGTCGCTGCGGTCCGGTCCCAGGTCGACGGGCACGTGCACCTTCCGCCGACCACTGGCGACAACATCGATGTACTGTGGAGACCTCACGCCCCACGTGTTGAGCAATTCGGCGGTACGTCCACCCGGCCTCCCGCATGCCCGCTATACGCCCTCGCTCAAAGTCCGTCAACTGCACATACGGTTCACGTCCACGCTGTCGCGGCATGCTACCAGTGTTAAAGACTGCGATGGAGCTCCGTATGCCACGGCAAACTGGCTGACACTGACGGCGGCGGTGCACAAATGCTGCGCAGCTAGCGCCATTCGACGGCCAACACCGCGGTTACTGGTGTGTCCGCTGTGCCGTGCGTGTGATCATTGCTTGTACAGCCCTCTCGCAGTGTCCGGAGCAAGTATGGTGGGTCTGACACACCGGGGTCAATGTGTTCTTTTTTCCATTTCCAGGAGTGTATAAGTGAAATTCAACCGTTCTCGGAAATATGACAGATAGTTACTTGTCATCCAAAAGAGCCACACGTTATGACTGACACAAATTGCGGCTAAAACCACTGTTGTAAACTCGATGCCATGAATTGTTAATATACATATACATACATATTACATAAAAAGTATCCCAGACAACGTTATTTTGTTTACATATTTTAATTTCCCACGGCAAAATGGTCTAGAAGCACATACTTTAATATCAGAAATAGAACCCATGTCGAACAGTGTTATTGGTAGTGAGCTGCTTAGCGCAGTCAAACCGGTTAAATTTCTGGGCGCAGTGTTGCAAAGAGATGCGAAATGGAACGATCACGTAAGTATTGCTCGACCGTAGCAACAGCGCGGCTCCGGACTGGAGCGCCTAGAACCGCACGGCCACCGCGGCCGGCAAACCTCTTATGTTCGAATACATTATTGGTAGTGAGCTGCTTAGCACAGTCAAACCGGTTAAATTTCTGGGCGCAGTGTTGCAAAGTGATGCGAAATGGAACGATCACGTAAGTATTGCCGTAGGCCAGGCAAAGGGTCGACTTCGGTTTATTGGGAGAATTTTATGAGAGCGTGGTTCACCTGTAAAGGAGATCGCATGTAGCAAGCTGGTGCGACCCATTCTTGAGTTCTACTCGAGCGTTTGGAATCTCCATCCGCCGGGAACGAAAGGAGACACCACAGCAATTCACAGGCTGGTCGCTACACTTGCTGCCGGTAGGCTCGAGTTACACGTAAGTATTACAGAGATGTTTCGGGAATTACAGAGATGTTTCGGGTACTCAGATGGGAATCCCTGGACGGAAGGCGACGTTATTGTCGAAAAACACCATTGAGAAAATTTAGAGAAGCGACATTTGAAGCTGACTGCCGAGCAATTCTACTGCCGCCAAGCCATATCTCGCATACGCACCAAGAATATAAAACGAGACAAATTAGGGCTTATTTATTTATTTATTTTTAACGGCTAACCTTATCAACGAAATGCTCTGCAATAGACCATTCCAGGTTGTCATCGGTAACAACAGAAGTAAATTCATGAAACTTAATAATGGCTTGCCCCAAGGTTCAGTACTGGCTCCACTGCTTTTCAGCATGTATATAGCCGATATGCCTAGGACGAGATCCAAAATGTTCGGATATGCGGACGACTGGGCCTTGGCCACACAACATCGAGTGATGGAGGAAACTGAGATCACACTATCCAGCGATTTGACCACTCTAGGAAAATACTTCCGTGACTGGAGGCTCCAACCCAGCCCATCCAAAACAGAGGCCACTTGTTTCCACCTGAATAACAAATTAGCAAACAAAGAGCTCAAGATCCGCTTTGATGGCGGCATTCTTCCATATAATAGAACACCAAAGTATCTGGGCGTGACACTCGATAGAACATTGAGCTATGAACAACACCTTGTAAACACTGCTGAAAAAGTCAGAACTAGAAACAACATTGTCCAAAAGCTTTGTGGCACTAGGTGGGGGTCCACTGCCTCCGTTCTGCGTAGCTCTGCGCTAGGACTTGTCTATTCTGCAGCAGAGTACTGTTCCCCAATATGGTTAAATAGTGCTCACATCAAGAAGGTAGATGCAGTCTCGAACCAAACGATGAGGATTATCTCTGGAACGATCAGGTCAACTCCTGTCCAATGGCTGCCTGTATTGAGCCATATCCCGCCGCCACATTTGCGCATAGAACACGCACTTGTCAGGGAGTGTCGAAAAATCCAAAATAGCCCAGATCTTCCTATCCATACCCTGAGTAATGGAATTGAGCAAAACAGATTGAAATCCAGACACCCCACTCTCGCAAGTGCCAAAGATCTGGTAAAGAACGCTTTTATTCTTGAGGACCGCTGGAGAGAAGAATGGGAGGAAAAGACACCGCCTCAGGTTAACACCTTATTGGGAACATCTAACAGACCTCGGGGCTTTGACTTGCCCCGCAAAATCTGGTCTACCCTTAACAGGATCAGGACGAGCCACGGCCGCTGTGCGGGAGCTTAGTGCCATCGCCACAGTGCGACTGCGGCGCCGACAGGCAGACAACTCACCATATCGTGGTAGAATGCCCTCTGAGGGCCTACCCTGGGCCAACAAGGGACTTCATGGATGCGACTAACAGTGCAATCGATTATATTTCTAACCTAGATGTTTGTTTGTGATATTGTAACTGTTTTGTGCGTTATGTACTTTTAGATCTTTCATACGTGATTTGTACTTGCCATACGCTAAATTAGGGCTAGTACAGAGGCATATGGACAGTCGTTTTTCCCTCGCTCCATTTGTGGGTGGAACAGGAAAGGAAATGACTAATTGTGGTACAAGGTACTCTCCGCCATGCACCTTATGGTGGCTTGGAGAGTGTGTATGTGGATGCAGAAGTAGATCGTCTCCGAAGCTTGACTGAGCAAGTTTCGGCTGCACAATTTTTTCCCCCTATTCGAGCATTTCTGGTTTTAGTTGACTGAGCTGATCGGACATACAGCGACCAGCGACAGTCTAATTCTGTAACCATCATATTACTCCGGGGAACCAGTGCACAGTAGTAAAGAGCTTGATAATTAAACAGTTATAAATTTATCCCGACGTTTTCAGAAAAAAATCTGCGGCGTGGACCCAGACTGCGCGCACAAATCTTTTTCTTTGCTGGATACGCCACTACTGGGCTGAGACGGCGTCCTACGCTTCCGCGTGGGAGGGCAATCCACAGCCACCGCACGGGCGTGGCCGAGACTCGATGCTGGTCTGTGGAAACCGAGCTCCTCCCGCCGAATCGAACGTCGGAACAACTTACGGGAATGGAAGCGATATTTAGACAGGTGAACAGCCAGCCTTCTTCAAGTCACAAAGGCAACGAGAGATCCCCGAGCACGTCAAGTTGTAGGCGGAGCTACCGTCAACTTGTGGGTGGAGTTACTCCTATGACTCTGGTACAGCGATAAGGACGGCCGTTTGCAAGTTCTGCTGACATTTCCCTGACCAAAGATCACTACTGCAAAAGTGGTCGCCAATTTCTCTCTCCCACCACGACACAACTTTAGTAACAGGTACCTTAACAGGTATGGAAAGGGGAGGTTGGCAAAGCTTATAGGTGACAGCATAGGTAGGGGTGGTGGGATCACTCATGGGAAAATTCCGGTAGTTGTGGGTGTTAGAGCTGTACCTTTTTTAGACTGAAGTCAGCTGACAGGTATTCCTGCTTAAGGGAAGTCTCTCTAACAAAGAAACCACTTTCGACAAAGCTTAGGTATCCGGTTAATGAGGGAATTAGTATATTTCATCAAAACATACAAGGCATTAGAGATAAAGTTAGTGAATTACTTATAGATGTTGACTCTGAAATTATTAGTATATCTGAACACTTCTTAAATAAGGAGATAATTCAGAGGCTTCCTTTACCAGGATACAGGTTGGCTGGCAGCTTTTCTAGGAGCTCTTTGCGGTGTGGGGGAGTAGCCATGTATGTGAAAAACGGAATCCAATTTGAGTCAATTGATGTTTCAAAGTACTGCACTGAAAAGGTGTTTGAATGTTGTGCAGGTGTGGTTAAATTTAGTGGAGCTAAACTTCTTACTGTTGTTATTTATAGACCCCAGACTCCGATTTCACAACGTTTTTGCTAAAGCTAGAGGAGGTTCTTGGTTCACTTTATAGGAAATACAAAAAGTTAGTTATATGTGGTGACTTCAATATAAATTGTATAAGTGATTGTGCAAGGAAAAGGATGCTGGTAGACCTCCTTAATTCATATAATCTTATGCAAACCGTATTCTTTCCAACGAGAGTGCAAGGGAACAGTAGAACAACCATAGACAATATTTTTGTTCATTCGTCATTACTAGAAGGGCATTCTGTTAGCAGAATGGTGAATGGCCTTTCAGATCATGATGCACAAATTTTAAGTCTAAAAGATTTTTGTGCTGCAACGCAGGTTAAATATAGTTACCAACGTTTTAGGAAAGCTGATCCAGTTGCTGTAGAGACTTTTGTAAACCTTATCAAGGAACAAGAGTGGCAAGATGTTTATAGTGCTGATACAGTAGACGATAAATATAATGCCTTCCTCAAGACTTTTCTCGTGCTCTTTGAAAGTTGCTTTCCGTTAGAACGTTCAAAACAGGGTACTAGCACAAACAGGCAGCCTGGGTGGCTGACTAAAGGTATAAGAATATCTTGTAGAACAAAGTGGCAATTATATCAAAACGTTAGAAACAGTCACAATCTAAATGCAGTAGCCCATTACAAACAGTATTGTAAGGTGCTTAAAAAAGTTATTAGGAAGGCAAAAAGTATGTGGTACGCAGATAGAATAGCTAAGTCTCAGGATAAAATTAAAACCATATGGTCAGTCGTAAAGGAAGTTTGCTGGTCTGCAGAGACAGGTCGAGGATATAGAATCAGTGCGTAGTGGGAATGTCCGTGTTACTGATAAGTTGCATATATGTACAGTATTTAATAATCACTTTCTGAATATAGCAGGTGAACTAAATAGAAACTTAGTCCCAACAGGGAATCATATAGCGCTCTTAGAAAAAAGTGTTCCGAGACTGTTACCTGAAATGCTCCTCCATGATACTGACAAGAGGGAGATTGAGTTAATAATTAAATCACTAAAGACCAAGAACTCTCATGGATATGACGGGGTATCTAGCAGAATACTGAAGTATTGTTCCATGTATGTTAGCCCAGTACTTAGCCATATCTGTAACTTTTCCTTTAGGAGTGGTCGGTTTCCTGACCGATTAAAGTACTCGGTAGTGAAGCCACTTTATAAAAAGGGAGACAGGGATAATGTTGATAATTATAGACCTATTTCTATGCCATCGGTGTTTGCTAAAGTTATCGAGAGGGTTGTATATACAAGGTTACTGCAACATTTAAATTCACATAATTTGCTGTCAAATGTACAGTTTGGTTTTAGAAATGGCTTAACAACTGAAAATGCTATAGTCTCTTTTCTCTGTGAGGTTTAGGAAGGATTAAATAAGAGGTTGCGAACGTTAGGTGTTTTCTTTGATTTAACGAAGGCTTTTGACTGTGTTGACCACAAAATATTACTGCAGAAGTTGGAACATTATGGAGTAAGGGGAGTAGCTTACAATTGGTTCGCCTCTTACTTTAAGAACAGAAAGCAGAAGGTAATTCTCCGCAATATTGAGAGTGGTAATGATGTTCAGTCCCAATGGGGCACTGTTAAATGGGGCGTTCCCCAAGGATCGGTGCTGGGGCCACTGCTGTTTCTTATTTATATAAATGATATGCCTTCTAGTATTACAGCTGATTCAAAAATATTTCTGTTTGCTGATGACACCAGCTTGGTAGTGAAGGATCTTGTGTGTAATATTGAAACATTATCAAATAATGTAGTTCATGAAATAAGTTCGTGGCTTGTGGAAAATAATTTGATGCTAAATCACAGTAAGACTCAGTTTTTACAGTTTCTAACTCACAATTCAACGAGAACTGATATTTTAATCAGACAGAATGGGCATGTTATAAGCGAGACGGAACAGTTCAAGTTCCTAGGCGTACGGATAGATAGTAAGCTGTTGTGGAAAGCCCATGTCCAGGATCTTGTTCAGAAACTAAATGCTGCTGTATTTACCATTAGAACAGTATCTGAAATAAGTGACATTTCAACACGAAAAGTAGTCTACTTCGCATATTTTCATACGCTTATGTCATATGGTATTATTTTTTGGGGTAATTCTGATTCAAAAAGGGTATTTTTGGCTCAAAAACGGGCTGTTCGAGCTATGTGTGGTGTAAGTTCTAGAACCTCTTGTCGACCCCTATTCAATAGTCTGGGAATTCTGACATTGCCCTCACTGTATATATTTTCTTTACTGTCGTTTGCTGTTAGCAATATTAGCTTATTCCCAAGAGTTAGCAGCTTTCACTCAGTTAATACTAGGCAGAAATCAAATCTGCATGTGGAATGCACTTCCTTGACTCTTGTGCAGAAAGGAGTGCAGTATTCTGCTGCATCCATTTTCAATAAGCTACCACAAGAACTCAAAAATCTTAGCAGTAGCCCAAACGCTTTTAAGTCTAAACTGTAGAGTTTCCTAATGGCTCACTCCTTCTATTCTGTCGAGGAGCTCCTGGAAGAGCTAAAAAATTAAGCAAATTCCAGTGGTACATTCTTGATTTTCTTGATTTAAACTAATGACGTGTCGCCTGAATATGTTTCTTATATTTCATTTTATCTGTTTCTACAATCGTGTTATAATTTCATGTATTGACTCGTTCCATGACCATGGAGACTTCTCCTTAATGAGGTCCCACGAAACAATAAATAAATAAATAAATAAATAAAAGAAAATCTGATACGACGAGTTCGAACTCTGTACTGCGTTTCATCCATCGATACATACCACACTTGACCGCCTGGAGCCCCAAGCTGGAGAGCTTATCTTGCACCCTTTGTAAAGCTACTGAATCTTCCAGCAAGTGGCGAGATATGCCAAAACAGCACACAGAATTATAGCTCCTGCGAAAGATTCTGAGTGTTACTTTTTCGGTAAATCCCTAGTGATAAGAGAATGTTTTACAGGGCGATTTTACGCCAACTGATAGGGTGGACATGCCGCTTCAGACACACGTTCTCAGTATGAACCGATAGCGTGGAGGTTTTCAGTCTCTTAGAATTATCTACTGCTTAGTAAACAGCCTTACTAAATAATAATAATAGCTCGAACAACCGAGAAAAGGAGGAAATAAAGAAAATCCACTAAAGTGTATGTTTTATTCGTAATACTAGCTTATTTCTGGACCCCACGGATAATGCAGCGGTAGAGTGACACAAATAAAATCACATCAATTGAAGACATAAGGTCTGTATATGAGTCCGCAATCATTTTATTTTTAGCACTTTTATTTCCACAAGTCCGTTTTGATGACAGATTTCTTTACGCTTTATGACCGGTTTCGGCCAATCGCCATCTTCAGACCGTTAAAATAGTCTGATATAAATGATCGTCATCATTGACGCACATGTTTAACTTGGCGATGATGTACATCAGAATATTTTAACGATCTGAAGATGGCAATAAGCTGAGACAGGTCATAAAGTGCAAAGAAATATATGTGATCAAGACGGACTTGTGAAAATAAAAGTCCTATAAATGAAATCACTGAGCATCCGTCTAAATGTAGCCTGTTACGGAATACTGTTTACTCCAATGTGATGAGAACAAGTTACATAAAAAATTTTAAAAACCGGTGAAGTGTTCTGTGAGCCGATTGGTCTAAAGGTAAGAAAACATTAAATTAGAGAAACGTTTGACGCACTTTTGAATAACGATCACGTTTGAATGATGATTGAAATCGTTAACAACAAATGAGGCGCGTCAAATGTTTCTAAATCTATTTCCTTCCTTAACCTTGGACACATCATTTCACAAAACATTTGACAGTTTATTTATTCCGTTTTCAAGTTTTGTTCATAACGCAAGAAATGTAACACATTAAAATATCGATCGGTGTTGTATTATTACTAAGAGTATATAGATAATAGACAGCAGAGGGGTTTCAATTTATTCTGTAATTTGATTTTTATTTTATTTTTGCAACACGAAAGAACTCCGCAGTTTCTACAGCAATGTAACTTTTTATCACAAAATACTAGTCCCTTCATTTACGGAGCTACCAGCAGTTCAGTATTCCCTCAAATCACTAATTAAGTTTTTTTCTTATTTATTTAAATTTATTCTGATCACTTTCAAGCAATTAAGTCATTTTTGCAAAACTAGATCTCGCGCTGGTGAATGTGCTGTCAATTTCCGACTCTTCATTCGGCTATGAAAATTTGGGCAAAAATCCATTGTGTAATTTCTAGGAAGCCTCGATTTCGCACTGCTCAAACAGTTGGAAAAAAAAAAACACGAGAAAGCAGGTGAAGAACCTCGACATTTCTAAACTGTCAAAATAATTACAGATCACGTGCTCTCAAATTTTAGATCCATCTGGATCCACAACACTTATACAAATCACGACAGCAAGTTGTCGCTGGCAGCACCCTTTCGTCCGTTCTTACCTGAAACAAAGGAAGCCACAATTTGAAACTCGAAATGGTTTTCGCTGTTGCAGCCACACTCTTTATACAGATACACCTCCCCCACAGTGTGTAACAAAAAATGTATGGCATAAATTGCAGGACACTCCTCACACGTAAACGAATAAATCACGTTATATGGACATGGGAATGGGAACGCTTTGTTTCGATGTTACAACTCATTTTCTCCGACTCATTAATTACGGGAAACACACACGAACTGAATGAACCAGCATACGACATGCAACTATTTCTCACAGGAGGAGTTCAGTAGGCCCTCCATGGCCACTGATGCATGCAACAGTCCTCCGTCGTAGTGTATCTCGGATGCGCTGATGTAGCCCTGGGGTATTAGCCTTCCTTCATACGGGCACGGAGGCTCTATCTTGTGTTGGGGTTCCAAACAGAAGAGCTTTCAAATGCCCCCACAAATAAAAGTCCAGTGGGTTTAGGTCCGGAGAGCGTGGAGGTCAGCCAATTGGTGCATCTCTACCTATCCGTCTGTTACCAAATCTGTTATTTACAGGCTGATGGACATTAATACTAACATGCATTAAATACATGTTTTCTCGTACAGCTTAAATGACATCTGCCAACAGATCTGGTAGAACATTCTGCCGGCCGAAGTGGCCGTGCGGTTAAAGGCGCTGCAGTCTGGAACCGCAAGAGCGCTACGGTCGCAGGTTCGAATCCTGCCTCGGGCATGGATGTTTGTGATGTCCTTAGGTTAGTTAGGTTTAACTAGTTCTAAGTTCTAGGGGACTAATGACCTCAGCAGTTGAGTCCCATAGTGCTCAGAGCCATTTGGTAGAACATTCTCTACGAATTTATGATAACTTGGTCCGTTGGCCGGCCACTGTGGCCGAGCGGTTCTAGGCGCTTCAGTTCGGAACCGCGCTGCTGCTACGGTCGCAGGTTCGAATGCTACCTCGGGCATGGATGTGCGTGATGTCCTTAGGTTGGTTAGGTTTAAGTAGTTCTAAGTTCTAGGAGACTGATGACCTCAGATGTTAAGTCCCATAGTGCTTAGAGCCATTTGAACCATTTTTGAGCCAATGAGGCCCTACCAAACAGTCACCAACAATGTATGCCCAAACATTGTCAGAAAATCTTTGGTGATGACTCGCTTCAACAGTTGCGTGAGGATTTATGTCTGCCCACACATGCCGATTGTGAAAATTTACAATCCGATCTCGTTGAAACTCGTTGGAGAAAAAGAGATGTAGCATACTTAGAAACAAAGCGTTTCCAGGTCCAAGTTCATATAACATGATTTTTTCGTCTACGTGTGAAGAATGTGTCCTGAAATTTGTGCCGTACATTTTTCTTAACCCTGTACACACGCCGTAACAGAAAGAAAGCTGACAATGTGATCACAGCAGTGACAGTGTAGGAGACGGGGAGGATACTTACAACTAAACAGTGGCTACGTGAGGAGGGAGGGGAGAGGGGGAGGAGACCAGTAGTGTTCAACGCACCGTCGACGACGAGGTCGTTAAAGACGGACCACAAGCTCGGTTTAGGCGAGGATGGAGAAGGAAACCGGCCCTACCCTTTCGAAGGAACTATCCCGGCATTTGTCTGAAGCAATGTAGGGAAACCACCGAAAACCAAAATCAGGTGGCCGGACGCAGGTTTGAACCATGCGAGTCCTGTCTGCAAACCATGGCGCTACGCCCCTCGCCAATGGCGGCTTGAAAGCACCCCAATGAATAGCGAGTGATCGTAGGACAATGAAAGTTTGTGGAAACATTCTTAAGGACAAGCAGAAGAGAACGAATAAACCACTGGAAAAAAACACATTTTAATTTCCACATGAGTGGGTAACAATTGTTAACTGTGTACTATATTTACGTTCCAAGTTACGAACGTTGCTCAACGGAGAGACGTCTACAGACGTTAAAGTAACCTCTGGCGTGCCACAGGGGAGTGTTATGGGACCATTGCTTTTCACAATATATTTAAATGACCTAGTAGATAGTGTCGGAATTTCCATGCGGCTCTTCGCGGATGATGATGTAGTATACAGAGCAGTTGCAGCATTAGAAAATTGCAGCGAAATGCAGGAAGATCTGCAGCGGATAGGCACTTGGTGCAGGGAGTGGCAACTGACCCTTAACATAGACAAACGTAATGTGTTGCGAATACATAGAAAGAAGGATCCTTTATTGAATGATTATATGATAGCGGAACAAACACTGGTAGCAGTTACTTCCGCAAAATATCTGGGAGTATGCGTGCGGAACGATTTCAAGTGGAATGATCATATAAAATTAATTGTTGGTAAGGCGGGTACCAGGTTGAGATTCATTGGGAGAGTCCTTAGAAAATGTAGTCCATCAACAAAGGAGGTGGCTTACAAAACACTCGTTCGACCTATACTTGAGTATTCCTCATTAGTGTGGGATCCGTACCAGATCGGGTTGACGGAGGAGATAGAGAAGATCCAAAGGAGAGCGGCGCGTTTCGTCACAGGATTATTGGGTAACCGTGATAGCCTTACGGAGATGTTTAACAAACTCAAGTGGCAGACTCTGCAAGAGAGGCGCTCTGCATCGCGGTGTAGCTTGCTCGCCAGGTTTCGAGAGGGTGCGTTTCTGGATGAGGTATCGAATATATTGCTATCCCCTACTTATACCTCCCGAGGAGATCACGAATGTAAAATTAGAGAGATTAGAGCGCGCACAGAGGCTTTCAGACAGTAGTTCTTCCCGCGAACCATACGCGACTGGAACAGGAAAGGGAGGTAATGACAGTGGCACGTAAAGTGCCCTCCGCCACACACCGTTGGGTGGCTTGCGGAGTATAAATGTAGATGTAGATGTAGAGACAACCATCTGCATCTATAGCAGGCTGGAACCGCACCAGAGATTGGTCTACTGCTGCGCGAAACATCTAAGGTGGGACGTTGCCTACCTCTCTCGCTATGTTAATCTTGAGCCACCACCGCCCCGTTCATAAATACTGTCCTTCAGGTAGCCCCGCAGTCAGAAATAACACTGGTTCAAATATGGGGATCTTTGTGGCCACGCAGTTTGGAACCACCGGCCAATGATTCTGTTTCTCCAGATGTGTTACGGAGTAACCGATTAAATGTGTGTTGAAGATCCATCGCGCCTCAGAACCGGTCGAGTCGAAAACGCCTCCCTCCCGGAGAGCAGAGACCACAAATTGGTGAAGTAGATTGGAGAAACGTGTACCATTCACACTGTATACCCTTGGTCCCTGGGGTCCGAATTCCTCACAGAAAAACGGACCAATCGTGAACTGTGGCGTGAAGCCAAAACACGCAGTGACGCGTTCACTCCGCGGGGGAACTTCACGAACATTCGCTAGCGGTGACAATGCCCAAATGCGCCAACAGTGAGTGTAAAGTGTGCTTCATCATTCCGCACAATCTTCCAAGGCCACCTGTCGTCAACTTCAGCCCCTGCAAGAAACATAAGAGCAAAGTCTACTCGAATGTCTGCGTCACGTGGCAAAATTTGGTGAGTAATGTGAGGTTTGTTTCACAGTCGTTCGCAGCACTTTCCGAACGGTCAACCGTGCAGTGTTCAGCTACACTCCTGGAAATGGAAAAAAGAACACATTGACACCGGTGTGTCAGACCCACCATACTTGCTCCGGACACTGCGAGAGGGCTGTACAAGTAATGATCACACGCACGGCACAGCGGACACACCAGGAACCGCGGTGTTGGCCGTCGAATGGCGCTAGCTGCGCAGCATTTGTGCACCGCCGCCGTCAGTGTCAGCCAGTTTGCCGTGGCATACGGAGCTCCATCGCAGTCTTTAACACTGGTAGCATGCCGCGACAGCGTGGACGTGAACCGTATGTGCGGTTGACGGACTTTGAGCGAGGGCGTATAGTGGGCATGCGGGAGGCCGGGTGGACGTACCGCCGAATTGCTCAACACGTGGGGCGTGAGGTCTTCACAGTACATCGATGTTGTCGCCAGTGGTCGGCGGAAGGTGCACGTGCCCGTCGACCTGGGACCGGACCGCAGCGACGCACGGATGCACGCCACGACCGTAGGATCCTACGCAGTGCCGTAGGGGACCGCACCGCCACTTCCCAGCAAATTAGGGACACTGTTGCTCCTGGGGTATCGGCGAGGACCATTCGCAACCGTCTCCATGAAGCTGGGCTACGGTCCCGCACACCGTTAGGCCGTCTTCCGCTCACGCCCCAACATCGTGCAGCCCGCCTCCAGTGGTGTCGCGACAGGCGTGAATGGAGGGACGAATGGAGACGTGTCGTCTTCAGCGATGAGAGTCGCTTCTACCTTGGTGCCAATGATGGTCGTATGCGTGTTTGGCGCCGTGCAGGTGAGCGCCACAATCAGGACTGCATACGACCGAGGCACACAGGGCCAACACCCGGCATCATGGTGTGGGGAGCGATCTCCTACACTGGCCGTACACCACTGGTGATCGTCGAGGGGACACTGAATAGTGCACGGTACATCCAAACCGTCATCCAACCCATCGTTCTACCATTCCTAGACCGGCAAGGGAACTTGCTGTTCCAACAGGACAATGCACGTCCGCATGTGTCCCGTACCACCCAACGTGCTCTAGAAGGTGTAAGTCAACTACTCTGGCGAGCAAGATCTCCGGATCTGTCCCCCATTGAGCATGTTTGGGACTGGATGAAGCGTCGTCTCACGCGGTCTGCACGTCCAGCACGAACGCTGGTCCAACTGAGGCGCCAGTTGGAAATGGCATGGCAAGCCGTTCCACAGGACTACATCCAGCATCTCTACGATCGTCTCCATGGGAGAATAGCAGCCTGCATTGCTGCGAAAGGTGGATATACACTGTACTAGTGCCGACATTGTGCATGCTCTGTTGCCTGTGTCTATGTGCCTGTGGTTCTGTCAGTGTGATCATGTGATGTATCTGACCCCAGGAATGTGTCAATAAAGTTTCCCCTTCCTGGGACAATGAATTCACGGTGTTCTTATTTCAATTTCCAGGAGTGTATCTTGATACAGCCCGTGCACTGTTTGAATATCGCACAAATCGTCGAACATTCTCAGCTACGGCAACAGTAACTTCTTGAACAATTTGTGGTACAAGTGGTCATGAGCCTCCCCTAGAAGCAAATTCCCAAATCGCCAGTTAATCCGGGCTTCCGAAACATGCTCTTCAACTCCGGTGCGGAAAGAGCACATTTCCGTATTTCTTTAATGCCACGATACTCGCGAAGAGCAGGAGCACCTTTGTCGTTGTTTCAATAAAACAGCTCTACGAGTAGAGCCCTGCTCACCTTTTCGAGACGCATGTTGACTGTCGGCAGCTGTGCTGCACACTGACGCTTGCGTTTCAGCCCCACGTCGCCATGCGAGTACCGGCGCCTAACGGAAGGTCATGACACTGCGGGCTTTCTAAAGGACAAAAAACCATGAAACGATATGGTGGCCCTCAACTACGCACAGAGTTGAAATATTAATAGTTTTGGCTGGTTTCCTTGTCTAGGGACTGGGATACGTAGTTGCCGCATTACAGGCCAAATACTGCTGAGTCTACAGTATACGACAGGAATCGAATGATCGAAGGGTTTCTATCACTCGGCAATTGCGAATTATGAACGTAACATATAAATTTATAAATGAAAGTGTGGTGTCACCGCCAGACACCACACTTGCTAGGTGGTAGCTTTCAAATCGGCCGCGGTCCGCTAGTATACGACGGACCCGTGTGTCGCCACTGTCAGTAATTGCAGACCGAGCGCCACCACACGGCAGGTCTAGAGAGACTTCCTAGCACTCGCCCCAGTTGTACAGCCGACGTTGCTAGCCATGGTTCACTGAGAATTACGCTCTCATTTGCCGAGACGATAGTTAGCATAGCCTTCAGCTACATTGGTACGACCTAGCAAGGCGCCATTACCAGTATAGATATTGAGATTCTATTAATGTATCATCAAGAGCGATGTTCTACAAATGTGGATTAAAGTTAAGTATTCCAGAAGCTACGTACTTTTCTTTATAGCATTCATTACGTATCCTGTTTCAGACCTCACGCCAGCCTGCGTGAGTTTAAGCGCGTGCCTTTCGGCTTCCTCTCATTGTGTCTAGGCTGTCTTGTCTAGACACAACAGAAAGATTGCAATTAAATAAAATATCAGGTACTATCTTAACAACTTTAAATGGTGAGTACGATAGGATAAGTACTTTTCAGAATGCGGTATATTTCTGCAAAACATTTATTGGTGTCGATGGTCCAGAAATTAAATAAAATATAAGCTGATTAACAGTGACACAATAGATTCCTAGAGTACGTAATTAGTTATGAACAACACGGCTCGCCACATATTCACTTCTAAACGCACACTACGTCTTCACTGTAAAAGCCACAGAAATCCCACAAGTGCACAAGTCGGCACTCTGAAGTATTTCCATCTGTCGCAACCACGCGAAAACCGCTCCACACTCCAAGTCTCTCTCGCGACCGTGCATGCGTCGCGCCGTACCCTCCCGTGTCCTGTGTCGTACCGTCCAGCACTCTTCAAATGGTTCAAATGGCTCTGTGCACTATGGGACTTAACATCTGAGGTCATCACTCCCCTAGACTTGTTGTTGTTGTTGTTGTGGTCTTCAGTCCTGAGACTGGTTTGATGCAGCTCTCCATGCTACTCTATCCTGTGCAAGCTTCTTCATCTCCCAGTACCTACTGAAACCTACATCCTTCTGAATCTGCTTAGCATATTCATCTCTTGGTCTCCCCCTACGATTTTTACCCTCCACGCTGCCCTCCAATACTAAATTGGTGATCCCTTGATGCCTCAGAACATGTCCTACCAACCGATCCCTTCTTCTGGTCATGTTGTGCCACAAACTCCTCTTCTCCCCAATCCTATTCAGTACCTCCTCATTAGTTATGTGATCTACCCATCTAATCTTCAGCATTCTTCTGTAGCACCACATTTCGAAAGCTTCTATTCTCTTCTTGTCCAAACTATTTATCGTCCATGTTTCACTTCCATACATGGCTACACTCCAAACAAATACTTTCAGAAATGACTTCCTGATACTTAAATCTATACTCGAAGTTAACAAATTTCTCTTCTTCAGAAACGCTTTCCTTGCCATTGCCAGTCTACATTTTATATCCTCTCTACTTCGACCATCATCAGTTATTTTGCTCCCCAAATAGCAAAATTCCTTTACTACTTTAAGTGTCTCATTTGCTAATCTAATACCCTCAGCATCACCCGGCTTAATTCGACTACATTCCATTATCCTCGTTTTGCTTTTGTTGATGTTCATCTTATATCCTCCCTTCAAGACACCATCCATTCCGTTCAACTGCTCTTCCAGGTCCTTTGCTGTCTCTGACAGAATTACAATGTCATCGGCGAAACTCAAAGATTTTATTTCTTCTCCTTGGATTTTAATACCTACTCCGAATTTTTCTTTTGTTTCCTTTACTGCTTGCTCAATATACATATTGAATAACATCGGGGACGGGCTACAACCCTGTCTCACTCCCTTCCCAACCACTGCTTCCCTTTCATGCCCCTCGACTCTTATAACTGCCATCTGGTTTCTGTACAAATTGTAAATAGGCTTTCGCTCCCTGTATTTTACCCCTGTCACCTTTAGAATTTGAAAGAGAGTATTCCAGTCAACATTGTCAAAAGCTTTCTCTAAGTCTACGAATGCTAGAAACGTAGGTATGCCTTTCCTTAATCTTCCTTCCAAGATAAGTTGTAGAATCAGTACTGCTTCACGTGTTCCAACATTTCTACGGAATACAAACTGATCTTCCCCGAGGTCGGCTTCTACCAGTTTTTCCATTCGTCTGTAAAGAATTCGCGTTAGTATTTTCCAGCCGTGACTTATTAAACTGATAGTTAGGTAATTTTCACATCTGTCAGCACCTGCTTTCTTTGGGATTGGAATTATTATATTCTTCATGAAGTCTGAGGGTATTTCGCCTGTTTCATACATCTTGCTCACCAGATGGTAGAGTTTTGTCAGGACTGGCTCTCCCAAGGCCGCCAGTAGTTCCAATGGAATGTTGTCTACTCCGGGGGCCCTGTTTCGACTCAGGTCTTTCAGTGCTCTAGACTTATAACTACTTAAACCTAACTAACCTAAGGACATCACACACATCCGTGCCCGAGGCAGAATTCGAACCTGCGACCGTAGCGGTGGCGCGGCTCCAGACTGGAGCGCCTAGAACCGCTCGGCCAGCTCTCTTCACCCGAACTCGCTTCCATCCAGTCTCCCCATTCACGAGCGCTGTGATTGTCTTGAGCTCTCGCGCCAAGTCTTCATGCCAACGCACCCACACAAACATAATGAAACACATTCGAAGTACTGCATTTACATTTAAATAACGAAATTATATAAAAATTCCTACGGCTGGGCCATAAACAGGCTCTTACACACATTATTAGATACATAAACAAATTAAATAAACATATATCAAAGGAATACAACAAAAGGTAGGTCAGTAACCTAATGTGGTTTCTAAAACACAGTAAATGATGAGGTCCCATACTCCGAGGAGCGAAGGAGACGATGCGGGAGACCCGCACCGCCTTACTAGGCAAGGTCCTAATGGAGGTGGTTTGCCGTTGCCTTCCTCCGACCGTAATGGGGATGAATGATGATGATGAAGAAGGCGACACAACAACACCCAGTCATCTCGAGGCAGGAAAAATCCCTTACCCCGCCGGGAATCGAACACGGGACGCCGTGCGCGGGAAGCGAGAACGCTATCGCTACACCACGAGCTGCGGACGCAGTAATTATTTAACCGATTTCTTCATGGATAGTATATGTCGGACATACACAAAGACATAGATGAATACATATATTTATAAGCGTGCTGCTACCGTGTTTTCGTGTAACTGTGGAGTACTTATGGCCTGACGCCATCGATAGTAATCGGCCACTTTGACCTCCAATTACTCATATTGCATGCCTATAATTTATACCACTTTAGGGGATTGGTTGGGTTGTTTGGGGGAAGAGACCAAACAGCGAGGTCATCGGTGTCATCGGATTAGGGAAGGACGGGGAAGGAAATCGGCCGTGCCCTTTCAAAGGAACCATCCCGGCATTTGCCTGAAGCGATTTAGGGAAATCACGGAAACCCTAAATCAGGATGGCCGGACGCGGGATTGAAGCATCGTCCTCCCGAATGCGAGTCCAGTGTGCCAGCCACTGCGCCACCTTGCTCGGTTATACCACTTTAGGTTTACACTAATGGCTTTCTAAAGACACGTCGATCGACGAAATGGGACGAAGCGTTTAAATTTTGGAAATTCGTTGCTGCGTGTTAACTTGTATAATTTACCGTCAGATACTAAACTTTAAACTAATAAAGATATTGAAAATCTGATTACACCATCAGAATCGTCGTGCAAATAATAGTAATGTGCATGTTTCATTTTGAGGTATCACGATTCATTTGGCTACTATTAATTTCTATACGAACTGTGATAGGTCCGCCATCTTTGGTCCTCCCGGCGCACAGCGTCACCGAGGAATTCGCAGCCACGTGCTCGGTGGACCACGTGGTCCGGCCGTTGTGAGGCACCTCGCGGATTCTAACATGCTCGGCCCTGCCGCGCGGGGGGCTGATGACGTCAGAAGTCGACTCCCATAGTGCTCAGAGCCATACCACAGCTGCCGCGCGGCCCGAGCGGTGGCCGGCAACTCTGAACTTTGGATATTTCCAGGACGCCGCAACCCGCCCGTTACCTCACAACAGTAACTGTGGTGTCACCGCCAGACACCACACTTGCTAGGTGGTAGCCTTTAAATCGGCCGCGGTCCATTAGTACATGTCGGACCCGCGTGTCGCCACTGTCAGTACTTGCAGACCGAGCGCCGCCACACGGCAGGTCTAGAGAGACGTCCTAGCACTCGCCCCAGTTGTACAGCCGACTTTGCTAGCGACTACACTGACGAAGCCTTTCTCTCATTTGCCGAGAGACAGTTAGCATAGCCTTCAGCTACGTCATTTGCTACGACCTAGCAAGGCGCCATTCACATTTGTTATTTATCTATGGATGCCTGTACCGTCAGACCGATGTTCACCAATTATGGAATAAAGTTAAGTATTACATCAACTACGTACTTTATTTGCTATATTAATTACATTGTAATGTTCCAGACCTCACGCCAGCCTGCGTGAGTTAAACGCGTGCATCTCGGCCTCCTCTAGCAACACGGTGTTGGCTCTTCTGCCAACACATCACTAACACTACTAACAACGCGAATCCTGCAGAGCACAGTCTGAACACCGTTCCTATACAGCTGCGTCCCATACGGTAAACAGTTTTCCGTCCACACTAGCTCAGGTAGCCAAAGTTTAATAATAGTCGCCCTGTAGAATCGAGCAAAGTCTTCCACATAACAACAGGTCGTGAAGTGCAGTTGTACACCTACAGGCATAGAACTGTCACCCAATTAGCAACCATAGCAAGGAAATATGTGTGTGTGTGTGTGTGTGTGTGTGTGTGTGTGTGTGTGTATTTAAACTACGAGTAAAGCTGTGCTGACGTAAGCAGTCGCCAGAAGACCGGTCGCCAAAGATGAAGCACAAAGTGAGACCTTAACTTTTCCCGGCGAATCGAATGTTCAAATAACTTAGGGGTTTGCTGCCGGGTGACGTCGTCGAACACCGCCGATATTTCGACAGGAGCACACCCTGCCATTCTCAAGGCACAAATGCAAGGAACAAGAAATGTGTAAGCAAATTTAATACCTCGGTTCACAGAGGAGAAACAAGGACGATACCAAACACAGAAAAAAGAGTCAACACAACCAAAGATAACCAACATAAGAAATATCGATAGTTACTATAAATCCGGAAGGCGTTCGATACAGTTCCGCACTGTCGCCTGATAAACAAAGTAAGAGCCTACGGAATATCAGACCAGCTGTGTGGCTGGATTGAAGAGTTTTTAGCAAACAGAACACAGCATGTTGTTATCAATGGAGAGACGTCTACAGACGCTAAAGTAACCTTTGGCGTGCCACAGGGGACTGTTATGGGACCATTGCTTTTCACAATATATGTAAATGAGCTAGTAGATAGTGTCGGAAGTTCCATGCGGCTTTTCGCGGATGATGCTGTAGTGTACAGAGAAGTTGCAGCATTAGAAAATTGCAGCGAAATGCAGGAAGATCTGCAGCGGATAGGCACTTGGTGCAGGGAGTGGCAACTGACCCTTAACATAGACAAATGTAATATATTGCGAATACATAGAAAGAAGGATCCATTATTGTATGATTATATGATAGCGGAACAAACACTGGTAGCAGTTACTTCTGTAAAATATCTGGGAGTATGCGTGCGGAACGATTTGAAGTGGAATGATCATATAAAATTAATTGTTGGTAAGGTGGGTACCAGGTTGAGATTCATTGGGAGAGTCCTTAGAAAATGTAGTCAATCAACAAAGGAGGTGGCTTACAAAACACTCGTTCGACCTATACTTGAGTATTGCTCATCAGTGTGGGATCCGTACCAGATCGGGTTGACGGAGGAGATAGGGAAGATCCAAAGAAGAGCGGCGCGTTTCGTCACAGGGTTACTTGGTAACCGTGATAGCGTTACGGAGATGTTTAACAAACTCAAGTGGCAGACTCTGCAAGAGAGGCGCTCTGCATCGCGGTGTAGCTTGCTCACCAGGTTTCGAGAGGGTGCGTTTCTGGATGAGGTATCGAATATATTGCTTCCCCCTACTTATACCTCCCGAGGAGATCACGAATGTAAAATTAGAGAGCTTAGAGCGCGCACGGAGGCTTTCTGGCAGTCGTTCTTCCCGCGAACCATACGCGACTGGAACAGGAAAGGGAGGTAATGACATGGCACGTAAAGTGCCCTCCGCCACACACCGTTGGGTGGCTTGCGGAGTATAAATGTAGATGTAGATGTAGAATAAGTGAGGTAGCACTAATTCTGTCCCTGTTTTTTGATGAGAGACAGAGCCGGATTCCAAGCAGCATTTAAACAAAATCCACCATCACCATTCGTCAGAATGGTTATAGTGAGAGGCAGATCAAACGTGCGTTGCGCCATCAGCCTTCTGTGCAACGGGTGAGTGGCGATGGCAACGAAGTGGCACCCAAGTCTACGGCCTTTCTGCCTTACGCAGGAAGCATTTCCAACAGGATTGGCCGTATTTTGCGGAAATATGATGTGAAATGTGTTTTTGGACCACCTTCTAAGATTAAGGCCCTGTTGGCGTCCGTAAAAGATGATCTTGGTTTGCGTAAGGCTGGGGTCTATCGTATTCCTTGCAGTTGTGGCATGTCATATATTGGTCAGACAATCAGGACTGTGGAAGACCGGTGTGTTGAACATAAGCGTCACACACCCCTACAACAGCCGGGCAAATCCGCTATTGACACCGGTCATCCTATGGAATACAACAACACGGAGATTCTGGCTTGCACGTCCAGCTATTGGGATAGTATTATTAAGGAAGCTGTTGAAATCAGACTATCAAGCAACCTTATTAACAGAGATGGTGGCTTTTGTTTAAATGCTGCTTGGAATCCGGCTCTGTCTCTCATCAAAAAAACAGAGGGACAGAATTAGTGCTACCTCACCTGTTGATTTATAGTAACTATCGATATTTCTGATGTTGGTTATCTTTGGTTGTGTTGACACTTGTTCTTTGTGTGGTGTCTTCCTTGTTTCTCCTCTGTGAACCGATGATGATGACGAAGTCCCATACTCCGTGACGGAGCGTAGGGTACGACGTGGGAGACCCCCACCGCTTTACTAGGCAAGGTCCTAGTGGAGGTGGTTTGCCATTGCCTTCCTCCGACCGTGATGGGATGAATGATGATCTTGAAGACGACACAACAACACCCAGTCATCTCGAGGCAGGAAAAATCCCTGACCCCGCCGGGAATCGAACCCGGGACCCCGTGCTCGGGAAGCGAGAACGCTACCGCGAGACCACGAGCGGCGGACTCTGTGAACCGAGGTATTAAATTTGCTTGCACATTTTTTCTTCCTTGCATTTGTGCCTTGAGAATGGCAGGGTGTGCTCCTGTCGAAATATCGGCGGTGTTCGACGACGTCACCCGGCAGCAAACCCGTAAGTTATTTGGACATGAAGCACAAAGTTTGATAGTGGGCGTTGGATGAAGCACGCCAGTCACAAGAGAGGCCAGAGAGAGACCGACAAGCAACACACTGCCAAAGCCCTCTCGACAGCAAGCATTTACGTAGGTAGCCGCCGCTGACTGCACGGCTTCAGTCACTAACTCACACTCTCCAGTTTGGCGTCTCTAAGTTCGTTGCAGTGTGGGCTCTATTCACACCTCCGGCTACGATAGAACATAGCGACCAGAATTGTGGTAACAGCCGGATTACGTATATTGTCTGCAAGAGGACTATTACGGATGAGCTTGTACCACGACATACGGGCTCTACTAAAGTTAAGTAGCAACTATCTGTTCATGTAAATAAAGAACCTGTCCGCAGCTCGTGGTCGTGCGGTAGGGTTCTCGCTTCCCACGCCCGGGTTCCCGGGTTCGATTCCCGGCGGGAGTCAGGGATTTTCTCTGCCTCGTGATGACTGGGTGTTGTGTGACGTCCTTACGTTAGTTAGGTTTAAGTAGTCCTAAGTTCTAGGGGACTGATGACCATAGATGTTAAGTCCCATAGTGCTCAGAGCCATTTGAACCATTTTTGAAATAAAGAACCGTTTTAATTCACGTGTGCATTTGTGTGTATAACAACATCCTCTTCCTTCCGTCCTACGGTACGAGGGTACAAAAACCACGGCTTGCAGGCGTGCGCCAGCCAGGTCTCTAAATTGCCTCTTGAAACCGACTGGCTGTTCACCTGTCGAAATATCGGAGGTTCTTACGGACCTGCCCCTGACAGTCACCTCGACAGAACCAATAAGCGCCAATATAAAGCGCTGAGAACTTGAGTGGCAGCAACGCGCTCAAACCATAACAACGCTCGCTCAGCTGAAGCTCTTCCACCTGCATTCCATACACGTCTGGCGTTACCTCTGCGCCAAATTTCTAACGGGAAGGAATCAATAGGAATCCCACAATCTCCAACTCTTACGCCGAACCTGACCGTACAGTGCTTAAGGGGCTCCGGAACGCCCTATACTTGCAATGTTAAAATAACGCTTATAAATTACATCTTTCCTCACAAAGTATTTGAGGTAGGAAGTTGAACTTTTTACAGATTATTTATTGGAATATGGGCTACAACTTAACACAGGGATTTTACAAAATTTTAGTTGAGTTATTACAGATGATTTTGTTTCAATTGTAATGAAAATTCACAACATTTTTTTGCAATTTTTTATTTATATATTCAAAAATATACAGTTTTTTGGAAAAAGGTTGTGTTAAATTATGCAGAAGGTACTGTGTAACATTTACTGAAAGTTTGAAACAAATATGTTTGGAAGATCCTTAGAAAACATGTAATTAGTATGAGAAAATAAAAATTTTCGGAATCGAGCGACAAAGATTGGATTAACTTTTTAGTGCATTCCAGGTCCATAGGATGGATTATCTTCATCCTCTGCAAACTCCTCCTCCAGCTTCCTCTTGTTCCTCCTCCTGTTTACTCTTGCTTGTATTTCTAGACTCTTTACAGCCCTGTCTGCAGCCCGAAGGCGTTCCTTGTCTAAAGCAAGCATCGCTCGTACCATGTTAGAATGTTATTATTTACAGTAATAACACATACCTTTGGCTTTCCAACATTTCTACTTTTCTTAAAAGCCTTCAGAGGATTTCTAATAACTTTACTTTTACTCATTATTATACTTCAACAAAACAGAGACTCAAGAAACAGAATTAATTACGAATATTTTCGAGATAACGACAGAGTAAATAAACATGAAACAATCGACAATCACACCAGCGATATATATTGAACCATCACAGGTTAGCCACAACACATACTTTATCTCACATCACTAAAATGTACCTGATGAACACGGACGTTAATAATAACACCATTTGACAGCAGTTTAACAGCGCCACAGTGGGTCACGCCCATGTAGAACACATTTCAAAAAAAAATTTAAAAATAGTTGTAGTCTTCGGAATTGAATAAATTATATATCTATTAAAAGGTAATAGTCTGCAGATTCAGAAAACGCAAAAAGTAAAAATTGAACTTTTCATGATTTTGAGCCTTTCCGGAGCCCCTTAACTGGACGATTCTGGATAACTAGCACTTTTGCGCTCCTAGTCCCAGCATACTTAGATACGCAGCATATTTCAAGGCAGATCACCACAGTCATCAGCATCATCGTTCTTGTGAAACACAAGTAGATCTTTAGTCGCATGAAGCGTTGAGTGCTACACTATCGAAGATAGTGTTGCCAAAACAGAGTTACGAAACACAGCCTTCCGAAATAGCTTCACAAAAGAAGACGAAGTAAATATTCCAGAATTTGAATCAATAACAGCTGCCAACGTGAGTGACATAGAAGTACATATCCTAGGAGTAGTGAAGCAACTTAAATCAATAAAAGCAAGTCTTCTGGACCAGAGTGTATACCACTTAGGTTCCTTTCAAAGTATGCTAATGCAATAGCTCCATACTTATCAATCATATACTACCGTTCCCTCGACGAAACATCCGTACCCAAAGACTGGAAAGTTGCACAGGTCACACCAATATTCCACAGAGGTAGTAGGAGTAATCCACTAAATTACAGGCCCATATAGTTAACGTCGATACGCAAGAGGATTGTGGAACATATACCGTGTTCGAACATTATGAATTACCTCGAAGAAAATGGTATATTGGTACACAGTCAACATGGATTTAGAAAACATCGTTCTTGTGAAAGAACTAGATATTTAGTCGCATGAAGCGCTTAGTGCTATTGACAAGGGATTTCATATTGATTCTGTATTTCTGGATATCCTGAAGGCTTTTGACACTGTACCTCTCAAGAGCCTTTTAGTGAAATTGCGTGATTATAGAATATCGTCTCAGCTATGCGATTGGATACGTGATTTCCTGTCAGAGTTCACAGTTCGTAGTAACTGACGGAAAGTCATCGCGCAAAACAGAAGTGATTTCTGGCGTTCCCCAAGGCAGTGTTATAGGCCCTTTGCTGTTCCTTGTCTATATAAAAGATTTGGGAGACAATCTGAGCAGCCATCTTAGACGGTATGCAGGTGATTGGTTCAAATGGCTCTATGGGACTTAACATATGAGGTCATCAGTCCCCTAGACTTAGAACTACTTAAACCTAACTAAGGACATGACATACATCCATGCCCGAGGCAGAATTCGAACCTGCGACCGTAGCAGCAGCGCGCTTCCGGACTGGAGCGCCTAGAACCACTCGGCCACAGCGGCCGGCTGTATGCAGATGACGCTGTCGTTTACCGACTAGTAAACTGATCAGAAGATCAAAACAAACTGCAAAACGATTTAGAAAAGGTATCTGTATGGTGTGAAAATTGGCAATTGACACTAAATAACTAAAAGTGTGAGGTCATCCACACGAGTGCTAAAAGGAATCCGTTAAACTTCGGTCACACGATAAATCTGTCAACTATAAAGGCGGTAAATTCAACTAAATACCTAGGAATTACAATTACGAACAACTTTAATTGCGAGGAACACATAGAAAATGTTGTGGGGAAGGCTAACCAGAGACTGCGTTTTATTGGCACGACACTTACAAAGTGTTACAGATCGACTAAGGAGACTGCCTACACTACGCTTTTGAGATACTGCTGCGCAGTGTGGGATCCTTACCAGATAGGACTGACGGAGTACATCGAAAAAGTTCAAATAGGGCAGGACGTTTTGTATAATCGCGAAATAGGAGTGTCACTGAAAAGACACGGGATTTGGGATGGACATCATTAAAACAAAGGCGTTTTTCGTTGCGGAGGAATCTTCTCACGAAATTCCAATCACCAACTTCCTCAAAAATGGTTCAAATGTCTCTGTGCACTATGGGACTTAACATATGAGGTCATCAGTCCCCTAAACTTAGAACTACTTAAACCTAACTAACCTAAGGACATCACACACATCTATGCCCGAGGAAGGATTCGAAACTGCGACCGTAGCGGTCGCGCGGTTGCAGACTAAAGCGCCTAGAACCGCTCGGCCACAGCGGCCGGCAGAAATTCACGATACGTTGGTTGTGACGTGTATCGTTTGTCACCTACAGACGCCATTTTGGAACTGTCCTGCAGCTACGCTATCTATAGGAAGTGACGGAAACTTGGCGCGCTCACTCAAGAGACTTCAAATAATACGTACGTAATGTTTCGGCTGAGGAAAAAAAAAAAAAAAAATGCAGTGCCTTACTTTCTGGGTAACCCTCGTATCTTCTTGCCCCTCGCGCTTACGTCATTACCTAGCAACGGTCCTTTTTTTTGCGTTCTCTACTTCATCGCTAAAACAAACCTCCCAGCTCGTACTTCTATATATTTGACGAACACGGGAGTAAAGAGGGAACGAAGTCTTTCGCGACGGCACTTACATATAAAACATTCTCGGTTTTCTTGCCGGGTCAATTGGGGATAAAGTCTCGAGCTTTCGACGATATCCTCCATCGTCATCGTGAGGAGCAACTGACTGTCTTCGCTGCTGCTGTGGACGGCTTCTGATTCGTCGGCTTGTAACTGGTCGGCGATTACGTACTGCTGTCGCAGACGGCGTCAATGTGTGCGACGGTGGGGCCCACGCTTCCGTTGGAACGTAAACTCTGGTGCTTCTCTGCATAAAGCGCTCGTTTCCACGCACAGCTCAGATGGTATCCGCTATCGCGGTTACAGTTCTTTTGGCTCATTCTTATTTCAACAGCCTCCTTAATAACAGAACCCCAGAACCTGGAGGCATGGGACAGAATTTTTGTTTCATCGAACAATATTTTATGCTTGTTCATGAGGCTGTGTTCCGCAATTGCAGATTTCTCCAGTTCTCCATTTTTAATATGGCGTTGGTATTCTGTGTGGAACGGCCTTTCCGCAGTGGATACTGCGTGAGATCACCGAAGTTAAGCGCTGTCGGGCGAGGTCGGCACTTGGATGGGTGACCATCCAGGCCGCCATGCGCTGTTGCCATTTTTCGGGGTGCACTCAGCCTCGTGATGCCAATTGATGAGCTACTCGACCGAATAGTAGCAGCTTCGGTCAACAATACCATCATAACGACCGGGAGAGCGGTGTGCTGACCACACGCCCCTCCCATCCGCATCCTCCACTGAGGATGACACGGCGGTCGGATGGTCCCGGTAGGCCACTCGTGGCCTGACGACGGAGTTGGTGTTCAGCACAGCGGTCGGAAACAGTACGAGTGGTCGGACCTATATAATTGCTTCCACACTCTCAGGGGATATTATAAACTCCAGGGACCCTGAGGCCGAGACTCTCCTTAACAGGGCGCATCATCTCGTTAATTTTCTTAGGTGGGCGAAAAATCGATCTTATACCCCGTCTGTGCAGGACTCTTCCTATTTTGCTGGAAATCGCGCCACAAAAAGGAAGAACCGGCTCAAATGGTTCACATGGCTCTGAGCACTATGGGACTCAACATCTTAGGTCATAAGTCCCCTAGAACTTAGAAGTACTTAAACCTAACTAACCTAAGGACATCACACACACCCATGCCCGAGGCAGAATTCGAACCTGCGACCGTAGCAGTCCCGCGGTTCCGGACTGCAGCGCCAGAACCGCTAGACCACCGCGGCCGGCAGGAAGAACCGCAATCGGTGTTTCATCCTGTGAGTGTGCAGCATTTTCAGGTTTCCTTTTTTTGGAGAACGCTGGCTATATATCGCGTGCACCATAGCCATTCTTTCGGAACACGTACTCAGTTGGTTTATCTCGGACCTTAAGTCGTCCTTGTCAGAAACAGTTTTTGCTCTATATACTAACGTGTTCAAAAACGGCTCTCTTCTGAACAGGATGCTGGAAACTCTGTGCATTCAGGTATAAATCGGTATGCGTCGGCTTACGGTATACAGAGTGGCCAAGACGCCCATCCGCCTGTCGTTGCACTAAAACCTCTAAGAAAGGCAGTCCTTCCTTCTCCGAGAGTAAAGAGCCAGATATGTGCAGCTAAAGCAGGGAATGCCGGACATTTGCGACGCCGGACATTTGCCACACTTGCCCTTAGCCAGGTAGCGATCCCTCAGGTAAGGGACGCCCTTCCTCGTACTACTTCTGTCCGCTTTCAAACCGCCGTCTCCACATCTTACTCGATACAACCAGTACGTAAGGGACCTTCTTCTTCGACATCTTGGCCAAATACAGAGCTTCTTTTCCGAAATCGAAATATTTTCAACTTTTGGGAAACGAAAGCAATACCGACGATTATGTCAGTATGTAATTAGTTCTGCCAAGTATAAATATAGATCCCTCTGTGCGTACGATAGCTTCCTTTCACGTTTACTGATTGCGATAGAAACAGTCCATCGCCACGAGAGCAAAAAGAAAGGAACGACATAAGAGAATGCGAATGTACGCTAATCGTTTCTTTTTCATCACTGCATTTGTGCCTACTTTAATTAATACACCTGCATGCCCAAAAGACAATAAGGAAAGAAGAAATGGGTATGTGAATGTTTGAAAAGAAGAACGAGTTACTCCACATTAATTTACTCTCTAAAATGAGAAATCCCTTGCGGCGATACATTAGTTAATAAAGTGTAGCGGGACGATGTTCAAAACATGACTGAAAATACGTTCACTAATTAGAGATAAGAACATCTATGATTGACATGTCATCTAAAGTCGACGTACAATTTTAAAATGTTAGAAATAAGAAAATCAAATAATACAGAATGCTATGCTTGTAGCGTACGTTGTTGTTCTAAACTGTTTAGCTCTGGTATTTATAGGGTCACAGAGAAAGCATCCTAGGTTTTGGAGGGAAAAGCCGTAACTGTAATGATGTGCAACACAACAGAAACAAGAAGCACAACTTAAGGAAAAATAATGTAATGTGTGTTCCAGCTCACAAGCGACATTGAAGCAGGTAGTCCCTGTGACTTGGTATGGGCAGAGGTTATATTCGACAACCGGAATAAATTAATAACTGGCTCCTTTTAGCCATGCCCGGTCTCAGATGAAACAGTTGCTGAACAGTTCAAAGAGAACTTGCGTCTCATCACAGATAGGTACCGCGCTCATACAATTATAGTTGACAGTGACTTCAATCTGTATGTTGACAAAAATACATTTTCAGACCCTATTGTAGATAGAAAACAACTTCCCTAATTGTTTTAAATGCTTTTTTAAAATTATTTTGAACAATTAGTTCACGAGGCCATTCAATTTGTAAATGGTTACGAAAACATACTTGACCTCTTAGCCACAAATAATCCTGAGCATCACGACGGATGCAGGGATTAGTGAACACACAGTCGAACGAGGTTCAATCCCGTAACAAAGAAATTCACCAAAACTAAATGCGAAATATATCTATTTATTACAGCAACTAAAAATTAGGTTAACGTCTTTCTAAGAGACAGTCTCCAATCCTTCCAAACTATGTAAGTGAAGACGATATGTGGCTTAAGTTCAAAGAAGTAGTATCAACAGCAGTCGAGAGATTCATTCCAAATCAATTAATAAGAGACGGGGAACTGATACCCCATGGTACACAAAACATGACAGAAAGCTGCTGCATGAGCACCGAAAAAGGCAGGTATAATTTAGACGAACGCAAAATCTCGAAGATTGGCGAAGTTTTACTGAGGCTCGAAATTTGGTGCGGATTTGAATGCGAGATGCATTTACTAGTTTCCAAAACGAAACTCTCTCTAGAAATGTGGCGGAAAATCCAAAGAGATTCTGGTTCTATGTTAAGTAAACAAGCGGAATGGCTAAGGCCGGTATTACACTATCAAATTTCTTTGTCCAATATCTTTGTCCAATATCTTTGTCAAAGATATTTGATAGTGTAATGGGGACTTTGTCAAATGTCGCCCAATATTTGACCAAATCTAGGGCCTCGCTGTATATTTGATCAAAGAAACCGCTTGTCTTCTGTTCACTGTAATGTGACATGTTACCATATGGAGCGCTAGCATCGCAGCAGCGTTCTGTCGTCTGTAGTGTTTTTATAACCATTGCCGGTAAATAGAATTGGTGTGTGCCGACAACTACAAAATTAATAAAGATGTCTGAAGGTGATGAGGCGCTTTACAACGTGAGGCAACCTGAATACAAAAATAGATTAAGAAGATTGGAGACCTGACCAGAACTGACCTGACCTGACCTAACCTAACCTAACCTAACCTAACCTAACCCTCTCCTGTAGCAAGGAATCGGAGTGTTACAGCGAGTCTGTCTTCTGAAGATGTAGCAGTTCTTAAGTGAATATTGTGCTTTGTGATATGAGGGTACACTTCATTGAGCACATACAGAAATGTATGCTCATCCATTCTTAAGTAATTGATGTACGACTTGACGTCTTCCACTGTAAGCTCACGTAACAAGTTTTGTTGAATGCTTTTATCGTGTGGTCGTAAAACCCACGGCTTCACCCAGATTAGATTAGTTTTTCGTTCCATAAATCCGTGCTGAGGAGAGCCGGCCGGAGTGGCCGAGCGGTTAAAGGCGCTACAGTCTGGAACCGCACGACCGCTACGGTCGCAGGTTCGAATCCTGCCTCGGGCATGGATGTGTGTGATGTGCTTAGGTTAGTTAGGTTTAAGTAGTTCCAAGTTCTAGGGGACTTATGACCACAGCAGTTGAGTCCCATAGTGCTCAGAGCCATTTTTTTACGTGCTGAGGAGATCCTCGTGGATGTGGAACATGTCGATTTTTTTTAAGCTGAAATAACAATACTAATAGTATGAATAAATACAATACACCATTTGTTTCTATTAAAAATTTCTCCAATGGAGTAGAAGGAGTTGGCTAGTAGTAAGTTTTTCAGGCTCCTTTTAAACTGATCTTTATTTCTAACTAAATTTTTTATGTTTCCTGGCAAATTATTGAAGATGAGTGTTCCTGAGTAGTGGACCCCTTTTTGAACTATAGCCAGTGCTCTTAAGTCCTTGTGCAGATCATGTTTGAACTGAGTTGTTTGTTGGAAAAAGAGATAATTATTTACGACAAATTTCATTAAGAAGTAAATATACTGAGAGGCAGTATATCCAGTTCTTTGAAGAGGTTTCTGTAGGACGTCCGTGAATTTACTCCACAAATAATACTTATTACACGCTTTTGGACTCTGAAAACTTTTGTTTGACTTCAAGATTTGCCCCAAAATAATATCCCATATGACATTATGGAATGAAAGTAGGCAAAGTATGCAAGCTTTTTCATTTTTATGGCTTGGTTCAAATGGCTCTGAGCACTATGGGACTCAACTGCTGTGGTCATAAGTCCCCTAGAACTTAGAACTACTTAAACCTAACTAACCTAAGGACAGCACACAACACCCAGCCATCACGAGGCAGAGAAAATCCCTGACCCCGCCGGGAATCGAACCCGGGAACCCGGGCGTGGGAAGCGAGAACGCTACCGCACGACCACGAGATGCGGGCTTTTTTTTTTTTTTTTTTTTTTTTTTTTTTTTTTTTTTTTTTTTATGTTGCCTATGTCTGCTAACACTCGAATTGCAAATACAGATTTGTTAAGGCCTTTCTGCAGTTCTGTGGTGTGCTCCTCGTAACTGAATTTATTATCAAGTTGTAATCCCAGGACTTTAAGACTGTCAACCTCGTATGTATGGTTCCATTTTCCCCCCACTTCTTTTCCGCATGTGCACACAATGCATTTGGGGTACGTACAACTGCTGCGGTTAATAACAAGTTGTTGTCAGCAATCTTGAACTTTGACGAAAAATTTGATGACAGCTACGTCAAAGATCTTTGTCAAATATATTGGACGGAATATTGGATGACATCTTTGATCAAATCTTTGACAAAGAAATTTGATAGTGTAATACCGGCCTAAGTAAGCGACGGGGATGAGGAGGAGAAGGGGGGGACAAGGGACCCAACCCTTCGCAGCAGGTAAAATCGTGGCAAATGTCCGGCGTGGCAACTGTCCGCACACCAAAGCAGGAGACCTGGCAACCCTAGACGTGGAGCCGGGATAGCTGCGGTGCGCCATTTGCGGCGCTGCTGGACAGCCCTGGCGGGCGAGCGCGCCTGGACGCCCCTGGGCAGCGCAGCGGTGCGCCGCGCGCCGGCTTTCGCTTTCCAGTCGCGTCGGAAGGCCGCTGCAGGCGCTGCCGGGGAGTTCCAGCCGCGGCTGCTGCCGCTGCTGCTGTTGCAGAAGGCTCGGAGCGGCCTCCATCCCACATCGCCAGCGAGCGCGTCCGTGCTTCGGTTTCCACCCCAGACACGTACAGGCGTAAAAGTGCCCTGTAAACTGGCCGCAGTGAAATTTGCGGCAAGAGAAGCTCGAGGAAAGGTCCGCTAGTGCCCCCGGCCAAACTTCGCAACTCGCCCGACAGGTAGAACACCCGACGGCCCTCACGTACTGCTTAGAATAACACAACTGGATCTGCTCCAATAAGAGCTGTAACGCCTACATCTTTACAATCGCGAGAGATCACACTTACTTTCTTTCTGTCTGAAGCAATCAACTACACTACTGGCCATTAAAATTGCTACACCACGAAGATGACGTGCCACAGACGCGAAATTTAACCGACAGGGAGAAGATGCTGTGATATGCAAATGATTAGATTTTCAGAGCTTTCACACAAGATTGGCGCCGGTGGCGACACCTACAACGTGCTGACAGGAGCAAAGTTTCCAACCGATTTCTCATACACAAACAGTAGTTGACCGGCGATGCCTGGTGAAACGTTGTTGTGATGCCTCGTGTAAGGAGGAGAAATGCGTACCATCACGTTTCCCCCTTTGATAAAGGTCGGATTGTAGCCTATCGCGATTGCGGTTTATCGTATCGCGACATTACTGCTCGCGTTGGTCGAGATCCAATGACTGTTAGCAGAATATGGAATCGGTGGGTTTAGGAGGGTAATACGGAACGCCGTGCTGGATCCCAACGGCCTCGTAACACTAGCAGTCGAGATGAAAAGCATCCGCATGGCTGTAACGGATCGTGCAGCCACGTCTCGATCCCTGAGGCAACAGATGAGGAAGTTTGCAAGACAACAACCATCTGCACGAACAGTTCGTCGACGTTTCCACCAGCATGGACTATCAGCTCGGAGACCGTGGCTGCGGTTAGCCTTGAAGCTGCATCACAGACGGGAGCGGCTGCGATGGTGTACTCGACGACGAACCTGGGTGCACGAATGGGAAAACGTCATTTTTTCGGATGAATCCAGGTTCTGTTTACAGCATCATGATGGTCACATCCGTGTTTGGCGACATCGCGGTGAACGCACATTGGAAGCGTGTACTCGTCATCGCCATACTGGCGTATCACCCGGCGTGATGGTATTGGGTGCCACTGGTTACACGTCTCGGTCACCTCTTGTTCGCATTGACGGCACTTTGAACAGTGGACGTTACATCTCAGATGTGTTACAACCCGTGGCTCTACCCTTCATTCGATCCCTGCGAAACGCTACAGTTCAGCAGGATAATGCACGACCGCATGTTGCAGGTCCTGTACCGGCCTTTCTGGATACAGAAAATGTCCGACTGCTGCCCTGGCCAGCACATTCTCCAGATCTCTCACGAATTGAAAACGTCTGGTCAATGGTGGCCGAGCAACTGGCTCGTCACAATACTCCAGTCACTACTCTTGACGGACTGTGGTATCGTGTTGAAGCTGCATGGGCAGATGTACCTGTACACACTAGCCAAGCTCTGTTTGACTCAATGCCCAGGCGTATGAAGGCCGTTAGTACCGCCAGAGATGGCTGTTCTGGGTACTGATTTCTCAGGATCTATTTACCCAAATTGCGTGAAAATGTAATCACACGTCAGTTCCAGTATAATATATTTGTCCAATGAATACCCGTTTATCATCTGCATTTCTTCTTGGTTTAGCAATTTTAATGGCCAGTAGTGTACTTTCACTACATTCTATTATCCTTGTTTTTATTTTGTTAGCGTTCATCTTGTATCATCTTTTGAAGACACTGTCCACTGCATTCAGCGGTTGTCCCAAGCGCCTTTCCAGTCTATGACACAATTAGAGTGTCATACTTGCTCAGCACCATTGCTGACATCACAACGTGCATGCGTCGCTGATTCGGGCTGTTAAACCTGTTACGAGCCGACAGAAGGAATCCGCGTCCCAAATCAGCAGCATTGTGTAGCATTTATAAACTGAGAATGGTTGCTGCTTCCCGGAAGCGCAAGGTCGTAACTGCCGCCTGCTTCACGTCTGCTGTGCAGCGAGCTACCTTAATTTAAGTATTAACTGTATTTTTCTTACTTGTCACTTCTTCTTCCGTGTGAATTTGCTTTTAGGAATCTTTAATTTTCCAGTGCTAGTAATAGTGTTCCATAGATTTCGTGTTTGTTTTGAATACAGTCAGAGAGAGTCCCTGTAGTCAACCATAGTGCCAGTAGTGCTAGTGTTTGTTTTCAATACAGTCCAGAGACAGGCAGCGCGCTTCGTTACAGGATCATTTAGTAATCGCGAAAGCGTTACGGAGATGATAGATAAACTCCAGTGGAAGACTCTGCAGGAGAGACGCTCAGTAGCTCGGTACGGGCTTCTGTCAAAGTTTCGAGAACATACCTTCACCGAAGAGTCAAGCAGTATATTGCTCCCTCCTACGTATATCTCGCGAAGAGACCATGAGGATAAAACCAGAGAGATTAGAGCCCACACAGAGGCATACCGACAGTCCTTCTTTCCACGAACAATACGAGACTGGAATAGAAGGGGGAACCGATAGAGGTACTGAAGGTACCCTCCGCCACACACCGTCAGGTGGCTTGCGGAGTATGGATGTAGATGTAGATGTAGATGTAAAATTAAGCAATCTGCGCTCCTGATTTAATTTTCAGCCCGTGCCGCTGTAGGCCTGCAGGTAAACACCGCCGCGGCACCGCCCGCTCTCGCTAGAGGTGTAATCAGGGCAGAGGCTAATAAATACAACGCCGGCGTCTCGTTCGGTTCCGGCCGAATTACGAGCAACAAGCCGCCGCTGTCACGCAACGCCAAAACAAAACTCCACAGCTCGACGGCGGCGCGCACACACCACCGGCCGTCCTTTCGCTCCAGCGGGCTGCAGTTAACTTCCTCGTTACCAGACTGTACAGACTGACCTCCTTACACCTCCGCGTCGTATTTATCCCTTTCGTGGAAACGCGCCGTAAAACTTCCATAAAACTATCGGAAAAAAATTGTAAGTAGGCTGTTTAGGTTTTCTTATTGCTAACGCCACGTAGCGCTCTGTATGAATATCACTGGCTGCGCTGTGTGCAGTCTGTGGCTAGTTTGCATTGTTGTCTGCCATTGTAGTGTTGGGCAGCGGCAGCTGGATGTGAGCAGTGCGTAGCGTTGGCAGTTGGAGGTGAGCCGCCAGCAGTGGTGGATGTGGGGAGAGAAATGGCGGAGTTTTGAAATTTGTAAGACTGGATGTCATGAACTGCTATATATATTATGACGTTTGAACACTATTAAGGTAAATACATTGTTTGTTCTCTATCAAAATCTTTCATTTGCTAACTATGCCTATCAGTAGTTAGTGCCTTCAGTAGTTTGAATCTTTTACTTAGCTGGCAGTAGTGGCGCTCGCTGTATTGCAGTAGTTCGAGTAACGAAGATTTTTGGTGAGGTAATTGATTTGTGAAAGGTATAGCTTAATGTTAGTCAGGGCCATTCTTTTGTAGAGATTTTTGAAAGTCAGATTGCGTTGCACTGAAAAAAATCGTGTGTCAGTTTAAGTACAATCATTAATTTCTCTAAGGGGACGTTTCAAAATCATCGCCGGCCGCGGTGGTCTAGCGGTTCTGGCGCTGCAGTCCGGAACCGCGGGACTGCTACGGTCGCAGGTTCGAATCCTGCCTCGGGCATGGGTGTGTGTGATGTCCTTAGGTTAGTTAGGTTTAAGTAGTTCTAAGTTCTAGGGGACTTATAACCTAAGATGTTGAGTCCCATAGTGCTCAGAGCCATTCAAAATCATCCACAAAAACCCAAAGACAGGAACGGCAGATAAGTGCTAGAACTACCAATCTCTTTAATGGCTCATACTGTTGTCACCGTAGAAAATTTTAATTTTTATTCTTGCTTTTGTGACCATAATAAGAGTCCAGGCTCCATGGGCAAACAGCCAGCCGACATTAAGAAATAGTCCACCTGGACGCAGGGACAAGATGAGCGGCGGAGGCTGCCAAGTATGGCTTGTTGATCAAATAACTTAGTGTTTGACTTCCTGCCAGAGGAAACGGCACGAATGAAACATGCGCAATGGAAGACTCGTGTGGCACCATATTAAGTTGTGTTCAGCTAGAAACGAGAGCGTCGTGTGGAGCCGAAGGCATTCTTGTGCAATGCGATCACTGAGAAATGAATGGGTCGTGTGAAGCAAATTACCTCCGAGGATGTCTCCCGCAGTCGGAGACGAAACGTCAGGAGAGTGTTTTATACTTCGACCACGGCCTATCAGCCCCGAACTGTTCGTTCGCCGCTTTACCTCCGAGGATGTCTCCCGCAGTCGGAGACGAAACGTCAGGAGAGTGTTTTATACTTCGACCACGGCCTATCAGCCCCGAACTGTTCGTTCGCCGCTTTACCTCCGAGGATGTCTCCCGCAGTCGGAGACGAAACGTCAGGAGAGTGTTTTATACTTCGACCACGGCCTATCAGCCCCGAACTGTTCGTTCGCCGCTTTACCTCCGAGGATGTCTCCCGCAGTCGGAGACGAAACGTCAGGAGAGTGTTTTATACTTCGACCACGGCCTATCAGCCCCGAACTGTTCGTTCGCCGCTTTACCTCCGAGGATGTCTCCCGCAGTCGGAGACGAAACGTCAGGAGAGTGTTTTATACTTCGACCACGGCCTATCAGCCCCGAACTGTTCGTTCGCCGCTTTACCTCCGAGGATGTCTCCCGCAGTCGGAGACGAAACGTCAGGAGAGTGTTTTATACTTCGACCACGGCCTATCAGCCCCGAACTGTTCGTTCGCCGCTTTACCTCCGAGGATGTCTCCCGCAGTCGGAGACGAAACGTCAGGAGAGTGTTTTATACTTCGACCACGGCCTATCAGCCCCGAACTGTTCGTTCGCCGCTTTACCTCCGAGGATGTCTCCCGCAGTCGGAGACGAAACGTCAGGAGAGTGTTTTATACTTCGACCACGGCCTATCAGCCCCGAACTGTTCGTTCGCCGCTTTACCTCCGAGGATGTCTCCCGCAGTCGGAGACGAAACGTCAGGAGAGTGTTTTATACTTCGACCACGGCCTATCAGCCCCAAACTGTTCGTTCGCCGCTTTACCTCCGAGGATGTCTCCCGCAGTCGGAGACGAAACATCAGGAGAGTGTTTTATACTTCGACCACGGCCTATCAGCCCCGAACTGTTCGTTCACCGCTTTACCTCCGAGGATGTCTCCCGCAGTCGGAGACGAAACGTCAGGAGGGTGTTTTATACTTCGACCACGGCCTATCAGCCCCGAACTGTTCGTTCGCCGCTTTACCTCCGAGGATGTCTCCCGCAGTCGGAGACGAAACGTCAGGAGAGTGTTTTATACTTCGACCACGGCCTATCAGCCCCGAACTGTTCGTTCGCCGCTTTACCTCCGAGGATGTCTCCCGCAGTCGGAGACGAAACGTCAGGAGAGTGTTTTATACTTCGACCACGGCCTATCAGCCCCGAACTGTTCGTTCGCCGCTTTACCTCCGAGGATGTCTCCCGCAGTCGGAGACGAAACGTCAGGAGAGTGTTTTATACTTCGACCACGGCCTATCAGCCCCGAACTGTTCGTTCGCCGCTTTACCTCCGAGGATGTCTCCCGCAGTCGGAGACGAAACGTCAGGAGAGTGTTTTATACTTCGACCACGGCCTATCAGCCCCGAACTGTTCGTTCGCCGCTTTACCTCCGAGGATGTCTCCCGCAGTCGGAGACGAAACGTCAGGAGAGTGTTTTATACTTCGACCACGGCCTATCAGCCCCGAACTGTTCGTTCGCCGCTTTACCTCCGAGGATGTCTCCCGCAGTCGGAGACGAAACGTCAGGAGAGTGTTTTATACTTCGACCACGGCCTATCAGCCCCGAACTGTTCGTTCGCCGCTTTACCTCCGAGGATGTCTCCCGCAGTCGGAGACGAAACGTCAGGAGAGTGTTTTATACTTCGACCATGGCCTATCAGCCCCAAACTGTTCGTTCGCCGCTTTACCTCCGAGGATGTCTCCCGCAGTCGGAGACGAAACGTCAGGAGAGTGTTTTATACTTCGACCACGGCCTATCAGCCCCGAACTGTTCGTTCGCCGCTTTACCTCCGAGGATGTCTCCCGCAGTCGGAGACGAAACGTCAGGAGAGTGTTTTATACTTCGACCACGGCCTATCAGCCCCGAACTGTTCGTTCGCCGCTTTACCTCCGAGGATGTCTCCCGCAGTCGGAGACGAAACGTCAGGAGAGTGTTTTATACTTCGACCACGGCCTATCAGCCCCGAACTGTTCGTTCGCCGCTTTACCTCCGAGGATGTCTCCCGCAGTCGGAGACGAAACGTCAGGAGAGTGTTTTATACTTCGACCACGGCCTATCAGCCCCGAACTGTTCGTTCGCCGCTTTACCTCCGAGGATGTCTCCCGCAGTCGGAGACGAAACGTCAGGAGAGTGTTTTATACTTCGACCACGGCCTATCAGCCCCGAACTGTTCGTTCGCCGCTTTACCTCCGAGGATGTCTCCCGCAGTCGGAGACGAAACGTCAGGAGAGTGTTTTATACTTCGACCACGGCCTATCAGCCCCGAACTGTTCGTTCGCCGCTTTACCTCCGAGGATGTCTCCCGCAGTCGGAGACGAAACGTCAGGAGAGTGTTTTATACTTCGACCACGGCCTATCAGCCCCGAACTGTTCGTTCGCCGCTTTACCTCCGAGGATGTCTCCCGCAGTCGGAGACGAAACGTCAGGAGAGTGTTTTATACTTCGACCACGGCCTATCAGCCCCGAACTGTTCGTTCGCCGCTTTACCTCCGAGGATGTCTCCCGCAGTCGGAGACGAAACGTCAGGAGAGTGTTTTATACTTCGACCACGGCCTATCAGCCCCGAACTGTTCGTTCGCCGCTTTACCTCCGAGGATGTCTCCCGCAGTCGGAGACGAAACGTCAGGAGAGTGTTTTATACTTCGACCACGGCCTATCAGCCCCGAACTGTTCGTTCGCCGCTTTACCTCCGAGGATGTCTCCCGCAGTCGGAGACGAAACGTCAGGAGAGTGTTTTATACTTCGACCACGGCCTATCAGCCCGGAAGTTTTAAGTGAAGAATACTCAATAAATTAATAACTTGTATTTCACAGAGTTTCATGACGGTATATTCACTGCGGCATACGGTACGCGCAGCTAACAATCATACGGCGCTGCGGAGAGATTTTTTGAAGACCCCGCAACTGTCTTACTATGTTAAATCTTTTACGTGAAGACTATAGCTGTTAAAGAGTAAATTACGTAAGCACTTTAAATTTTTAAAATCGGCCAATAATTAAACGAAATACTGAGAATCAAATTTTTTTTGCTGCTGGACGCCGTCAGATAGGCAACCTGCAGGTGGCAGCGTGAACCGTAAACAATGAACCGTGTTAGTCGATTAGTAATATACAGACAGTATTTCCAGGAGAAATGATCGATATTCTGGGATACGACAGGAATGATCATTCGAAGCAAACGTGATCTCTGAAATGTATACCTTAAGACCTATGAGCACTTGCTCATCTTCGCTACTATCAAGCACTTGTCTTCTACTCAACAAGTGCTCATAGTCCTTACGGAATGAATTGTAGAGGCTACATTTAATGGAATTTTTTTCTTCCAATGACCATTCCTGTCATATCACTCCATACTGACCTACCCTCCTGGTACGCCCTGTGCCTATGACGGTGATTAGGGCAATAATTTAGGAAGAAGAGAGACAGTAATTTGATAGTAATGGTAGCTAAGCCGACTACTGGGCCCCAGGGAAGAAATGCAATTGCAGCACATCACAGCACAACAGAAAAATGGAAGAGACTAAGATGTGGATCAACGCAGACAAGTGAGTAGGTTCTTAGCTGGAGCAAAATAGGGACCGAAAGATATAGAGCCAGCCACGATGAGTTCCTTTTTCCTCGGCGGCTGCGAGCAGAACAGGTTCGCTTGAAGCGTTTGTCAAAGTGGATGCCTGCCGACGGAAGTGCTCCCTAGAGGATCGAGGGTCTATAGGGGAGGCGAGGGCATTTCCTTGCGATCGGCGTGGGCGCTCTAATCCCTTAAAGGGCAGACGTGATCCTACTGTAGGTGCTTTCAGCCCGCCAGGTTGTCTGGACACGGACACAAATGCCGGACCAGGCGAAGGCGCTGAAGCGAGCGTGCAATACGAGGCGCCTCTGAGGAGAACCCCCGACAGAGAAAGCGTCGCATAGAGGCGTGCAGCGAGAGCGGTGAAGGGGTGGCGGCTATAGCTCAAACAAACGGTTTTCCCTTAGACCTGCTTTTTTAAACACCAGTTGAACCTGACTGTTAAAACCTCTCAAAATAACCGTTTTCTAAAGTAATCGATTTTCGGTTTTTTATTCCTATGATTTCCTACAACAAACATTAAAAATTTTCGTCTCCTCACTTTCAAGACCACTATAATCAAAATATTCAGCTAAACACACAAATAAAAGAAAACTTAATCCGTCAACAGTTCGGAGCTTTTCTCGACAAGTAATAACTGAGGGAGTGCCCCAGGGAACTATGGTAGGTCCGCTGTTGTTTTCTATCTACATAAATGATCTTTTGGATAGGGTGGAAAGAAATGTGCGGCTGTTTGCTGATGATGCTGTGGTGTACGGGAAGGTGTCGTCGTTGAGTGACTGTAGGAGGATACAAGATGACTTGGACAGGATTTGTGATTGGTGTAAAGAATGGCAGCTAACTCTAAATATAGATAAATGTAAATTAACGCAGATGAATAGGAAAAAGAATCCTGTAATGTTTGAATACTCCATTAGTAGTGTAGCGCTTGACACAGTCACGTCGATTAAATATTTGGGCGTAACATTGCAGAGCGATATGAAGTGGGACAAGCATGTAATGGCAGTTGTGTGGAAGGCGGATAGTCGTCTTCGGTTCATTGGTAGAATTTTGGGAAGATGTGGTTCATCTGTAAAGGAGACCGCTTATAAAACACTAATACGACCTATTCTTGAGTACTGCTCGAGAGTTTGGGATCCCTATCAGGTCGGATTGAGGGAGGACATAGAAGCAATTCAGAGGCGGGCTGCTAGATTTGTTACTGGTTGGTTTGATCATCACGCGAGTGTTACGGAAATGCTTCAGGAACTCGGGTGGGAGTCTCTGGAGGAAAGGAGGCGTTCTTTTCCTGGATAGTTACTGAGGAAATGTAGAGAACCAGCATTTGAGGCTGACGGCAGTACAATTTTACTGCCGCCAACGTACATTTCGCGGAAAGACCACAAAGATAAGATAAGAGAGATTAGGGCTCGTACAGAGGCATATAAGCAGTCATTTTTCCCTCGTTCTGTTTGGGAGTGGAACAGGGAGAGAACATGCTAGTTGTGGTACGAGGCATATAGGCAGTCATTTTTCCCTCGTTCTGTTTGGGAGTGGAACAGGGAGAGAAGATGCTAGTTGTGGTACGAGGTACCATCCGCCATGCACCGTATGGTGGATTGCGGAGTATGTATGTAGATGTAGACGTAAGTTCTTCAATACTAGAAAAATTCACCAACATTCTTCTACTGAATCTATTTATTTGAAACTTTGCTGAAAAATCATGTTGTAATCGAGGATCGCACCACTATTTGAGGCATTATGAACAGTCAATACTGAAGGATGAAAACTGAGGTTTAAGAATTCTATTTTTCGTGTTAATTTGTCTGTTTTCAAGGGCTACAAGCACAAAAAGGCATATTATGTAGACACCGGTAGCAGATCAGCTGATTTCTATTTTTATCGCAAACTATGAATGAACTACAAAATTGTTAAGGCTTTCGTGGCCACTTGTTGACAAACTGCCTATTGGCTTCTGTCTCGGGTTCTTCGGCCGACGTTCATCTAATGATTTTTCTGACGTTTCGCCAGCACGAGTGGCTGGCATTGTCAAAGCTTCACCCTCCATTGCCGGTGGTGAACTGGAGCCGAGCTCGCGGCCGCAGACTATATGTACCTGGCGCGCCAACGTCCGAGGGCTTCTCCGCGGTCATTTCCGGTGCGGTTCTCCTCTTGCTACCTGCGACGGTCGTTCGCTGCAGTACGGGAAGCCAGGATCCGTCTACCTTAAGGCTTACCTCTTTTTTGTTCAAACTGTTCGCGTGTTTTTGTATTTCTACAGCTTCTCTGAACAAGCGCGTGTGATAGTGCTTCTCTACAGCCAGAACTTCCGTGTCGGCGACTTTTATTACGTGGTCGGTCTCATTCAGTGCGTGCTCTGCCACGGCCGATTTCTCCACCTGCCCCAACCTGCAATGTCGCTTATGCTCTTTGATCCTGGTGTTAATTGATCGTCCAGTCATTCCGACATAAACTTTCCCGCATGTGCAAGGTATACGGTATATTCCCGACATTGCAAGTGGGTCTCTTTTCTCCTTCGCCGATCTAAGACACTCTTTGATCTTCCTTGTCGGTTTGAAAATCGTCTTTACGCCGTGTTTGCGCAATATACGGCCGATTCTGTCCGTCACTCTGGGAATGTATGGCAGAAAGGCCGTACCTGACATTTCTTTTTCTGGTTCCTTACTTCGCCGAGTGTTTGGCTCTGTTACACTTCTAATGTAATTTGTGGACAAGGGAGATCAAAGAGTGTCTTAGATCGGCGAAGGAGAAAAGAGACCCACTTGCAATGTCGGGAATATACGGTATACCATGCACATGCGGAAAAGTTTATGTCGGAATGACTGGACGATCAATTAACACCAGGATCAAAGAGCATAAGCGACATTGCAGGTTGGGGCAGGTGGAGAAATCGGCCGTGGCACAGCACGCACTGAATGAGACCGACCACGTAATAAAATTCGCCGACACGGAAGTTCTGTCTGTAGAGAAGCACTATCACACGCGCTTGTTCAGAGAAGCTGTAGAAATACAAAAACACGCCAACAGTTTGAACAAGAAAGAGGAAAGCGTTAAGGTAAACGGATCCTGGCTTCCCGTACTGCAGCGAACGACCGTCGCAGGTAGCAAGAGGAGAACCACACCGGAAATGACCGCGGAGAAGCCCTCGGACGTTGGCGCGCCAGGTACATATAGTCTGCGCCCGCGAGCTCGGCTGCAGTTCACCACCGGCAATGGAGGATGAAGCTTTGACAATGCCAGCCACTCGTGCTGGCGAAACGTCAGAAAAATCATTAGATGAACGTCGGCCGAAGAACCCGAGACAGAAGCCAATAGGCTTGAATGAACTGTTAAAATTTAACTTTTTTTCTCCTCACATTATGTAGCATGTCTGTTGTGGTTCCTCCCATTTTTAACCTTTTAAAGCAAACCGAGGATTGTACTTCACTGAAACCGTAGTTTGTAAAATACTTGCAGACACGGGACCCCGCCATTCTGTAATACACGACGACCACAGCCAGAAACTACCGCATACACCGTATGGGGCACGCCTTGCACACTGCGCGCTACTCCACGTGAAAACAGTTACAGTATTGTCTCAGCAACGCTGTTCAGCTTTTATGCCACGGCCGGCCGGGGTGGCCGAGCGGTTCTAGGCGCTTCAGTCTGGAACCGCGCGACCGCTATGGTCGCAGGTTCGAATCCTGCCTATAGCCTGGATGTGTGTGGTGTCCTTAGGTTAGTTAGGTTCAATTAGTTCTAAGCTCTAGGCGACTGATGACCTCAGAAGTTAAGTCGCATAGTGCTCAGAGCCTTATGCCACGTATTTGCCCCTCGTTTCTGTCTGTTATTACAACACCAGTGATCGGTTATCTGATTTTCTACTTTAACAAACATTTCAAAGCAATGCAAATTATACGGATAAACATTACTCCTTTTTTTAAACATTTAATTAAAACCAAAAATCTTACCACTGCAACTCTGGCTATTACTCGTAGATATTTTGTTCCTTCTACCTTGTTATAAATAAATAAATAATAAAAAAACACCTGTCATAACCGAGAGCAAACAAATACCGAATAATACCGGTTATTAGGCCGGCCGAAGTGGCCGTGCGGTTAAAGGCGCTGCAGTCTGGAACCGCGAGACCGCTACGGTCGCAGGTTCGAATCCTGCCTCGGGCATGGATGTTTGTGATGTCCTTAGGTTAGTTAGGTTTAACTAGTTCTAAGTTCTAGGGGACTAATGACCTCAGCAGTTGAGTCCCATAGTGCTCAGAGCCAATACCGGTTATTCAGAACTAAAATACTGGTATCGGATTTTCTCGTCGCTAGGCGAAGTGTGATTGGAGAGGCGATGCAGAGTTGCACAGTACCGCAGAGCAATCTGCCGCCTACACGATGTGATTTCCAAATCCTCGCACAAACGAAAAAATGGCTGACATCGAAATAAGTGTCCAAGGGATAGAAAAGCAACTGGAATCACTCAACAGAGGAAATTCCACTGGACCTGACGGGATACCAATTCGATTCTACACAGAGTACGCGAAAGAACTTGCCCCCCTTCTAACAGCCGTGTACCGCAAGTCTCTAGAGGAACGGAAGGTTCCAAATGATTGGAAAAGAGCACAGGTAGTCCCAGTCTTCAAGAAGGGTCGTCGAGCAGATGCGCAAAACTATAGACCTATATCTCTGACGTCGATCAGTTGTAGAATTTTAGAACATGTTTTTTGCTCGAGTATCATGTTTTTGGAAACCCAGAATCTACTACGTAGGAATCAACATGGATTCCGGAAACAGCGATCGTGTGAGACCCAACTTGCTTTATTTGTTCATGAGACCCAGAAAATATTAGATACAGGCTCCCAGGTAGATGCCATTTTCCTCGACTTCCGGAAGGCATTCGATACAGTTCCGCACTGTCGCCTGATAAACAAAGTAAGAGCCTACGGAATATCAGACCAGCTTTGTGGCTGGATTGAAGAGTTTTCAGCAAACAGTACATTGCATGTTGTTATCAATGAAGAGACGTCTACAGACGTTAAAGTAACCTCTGCGTGCCACAGGGGAGTGTTATGGGACCATTGCTTTTCACAATATATATAAATGACCTAGTAGATAGTGTCGGAAGTTCCATGCGGCTTTTCGCGGATGATGCTGTAGTATACAGAGAAGTTGCAGCATTGGAAAATTGTAGCGAAATGCAGGAAGATCTGCAGCGGATAGGCACTTGGTGCAGGGACTGGCAACTGACCCTTAACATAGACAAATATAATGTATTCAGAATACATAGAAAGAAGGATCCTTTATTGTATGATTATATGATAGCGGAACAAGCATTGGTAGCAGTTACTTCTGTAAAATATCTGGGAGTATGCGTGCGGAACGATTTGAAGTGGAATGATCATATAAAATTAATTGTTGGTAAGGCGGGTACCAGGTTGAGATTCATTGGGAGAGTCCTTAGAAAATGTAGTCCATCAACAAAGGAGGTGGCTTACAAAACACTCGTTCGACCTGTACTTGAGTATTGCTCATCAGTGTGGGATCCGTACCAGATCGGGTTGACGGAGGAGATAGAGAAGATCCAAAGAAGAGCGGCGCGTTTCGTCACAGGGTTATTTGGTAACCGTGATAGCGTTACGGAGATGTTTAACAAACTCAAATGGCAGACTCTGCAAGAGAGGCGCTCTGCATCGCGGTGTAGTTTGCTCGCCAGGTTTCAAGAGGGTGCGTTTCTGGATGAGGTATCGAATATATTGCTTCCCCCTACTTATATCTCCCGAGGAGATCAGGAATGTAAAATTAGAGAGATTAGAGCGCGCACGGAGGCTTTCAGACAGTCGTTCTTCCCGCGAACCATACGCGACTGGAACAGGAAAGGGAGGCAATGACAGTGGCACGTAAAGTGCCCTCCGCCACACACCGTTGGGTGGCTTGCGGAGTATAAATGTAGATGTAGATGTAGATGAGTTTATCGCGATGATATTCCTGTTTAACGTGAGCACAAACTGCTGGGCGTACGTCACGGAGTATTGATGAGCGCAGGCGGCTAAACAGTCGAGCTCGAAGCTGACACTTTGCAATAATAAACAAGGTTGTAGCCTAATTTCGATCCAGGATCCTCTCACTTTCCAGGCAGCTGCCTTACACGCGGCGGATGTATACGCAGGGTGTTTCGCAATTCACGTTACATACTTGTCGAGGCTGTAGAGGGGACTTAGTAGATCAAGTTTTACATAGGAACCCATGTCCGGAAACGATCTGTTTCCGTGTTACTAGGAAAACACGGCCGGCCGAGGTGGGCGAGCGGTTCTAGTCTTTACAGTCTGGAACCGCGCGACCGCAACGGTCGCAGGTTCGAATCCTGCCTCGGGCAAGGATGCGTGTGATGTTCAAATGGTTCAAATGGCTCTGAGCACTATGGGACTTAACAGCTGTGGTCAACAGTCCCCTAGAACTTAGAACTACTTAAACCTAACTAACCTAAGGACATCACACACATCCATGCCCGAGGCAGGATTCGAACCTGCGACCGTAGCGGTCGCGCGATTCCAGCCTGAAGCGCCTAGTAGAACCGCTCGGCCACATCGGCCGACCAACAGATGTCATTGTGGTGTCACCGCCAGACACCACACTTGCTAGGCGGTAGCCTTTAAATCGGCCGCGGTCCGCTAGTATACGTCGGACCCGCGTGTCGCCACTGTCAGTGATTGCAGACCGAGCGCCGCCACACGGCAGGTCTAGTGAGACGTCCTAGCACTCGCCCCAGTTGTACAGCCGACTTTGCTAGCGACGCTACACTGACAAATACGCTCTCATTTGCCAAGACGATAGTTAGCATCGCCTTCAGCTACGTCAATTGCTACGACCTAGCAAGACGCCATTACCAGTGTATATTGAGATTATATAAAGTATCAACAAGAGCGATGTTCACCAATTGTGGACTAAAGTTAAGCATTCTACCAGTTACTCTTGTTTGCCTAGTCTTATTTCTCTGACCTGTTCCAGACCTCACGCCAGCCTGCGTGAGCTTATAGCGTGCATTTCGGCATCCTCGCATAGTGACTTGGCTGTCTTGCCAAGTCACAACAGTCATTACGGTCGTTTTTTGCAAGGAAGATGGCATTCCGGCCGACGGATAACCATGCCAAAGATGACATTAGGGCATCTGTGAAAAAAGTTAGTCTTTGCTTCGTAGCTCCACACCCATAATCGCTGTGTAGACAGTCACCGTCGGTGCACCATGGCACAGAGAAGAAGCCTGGAGACTCTCTGCTACGGAAGGCAATCGGAAGAATGGAAGCAGGCGAGTCCAAATTGATGTGTCCCAATCGTTTTCTTTCTTCGCAGATGAGGCGGTAGTTTACTGAGACTGAAACTGTATCCCGAAGACCGGGACAGGAGCGGCCACGTGTGACATCAGGTAGAGCAGACTGTAATTTGGCTGAAAGGGCACCGCGGTACCGCCTTAGTACTGCGCTGCAACTGGCATCTCACTTGGCAGCGGGCTCTGGTCGTGTTGCATCGAGGCAAACAGTGTACAGAAGGCTCCTGCAGAGTGGCCTTTATTGTCGGAGACCTCTGTATGTGGCGTGTCTTCTCCAAAGTAGGGCCTATGTTCTCTCCACAGATGAGTCCTGATTTCGTCTGGAGAGTGAGTCTCGACGGATTCGCATCTGGAAGGAATGTGGAACACAATTTCGGGACCCAAACATTGTGGAAAGAGACCAATATCGAGGAGGTGTGGACAGGGATTATGTCGACCACCCGAACACCCCTTCATGAAATTGTACGGGTGAACCGGCAAGGTTTAACTGCTGTCACATACCGTGAGGAGCCGGTTGTTGTGGCCGAGCCGTTCTAGGTGCTTCAGTCCGGAACCGCGCTGCTGCTACGGTCGCAGGTTCGAATCCTGCCTCGGGCATGGATGTGTGTGATGTCCTTAGGTTACTAATAAATGAAAAGCACCAGTTTGCTTTTGTTCTACAATATTATTTTTATTGCTAACCGGGTTTCGGCTTACAAGGCCATCTTCAGGCATTTACTCAGTATTATCACCAAAGAAGTTAAATGTTAGCAGACAACATTGGAAGAGAAGTAACACATCTAGAGTGAAGTAGAAACATACAGTGAGTAACATCTTTGCAATGAAATAGTAAAAACTGAACAGTACATAAATAACAATGGAGTTGACAGGAAAACCTTTAGCACAAAATAAGAATACCATGCCTACATAACAGTTTCTATTGATAAACAAAACTATTGAAATAAGATAAAATTAGTACTAGGCAAGGCTGCATCAAGAGGTATGAAACATGGAGAGTGATACACAACCAATTAAAAAAGAAGAGACAGTTGTCAATGTAAATACAGAATACACGAGGAACTTAAGCCACATCAATACGATAAACAGAAATTAATAAATGCACGAAAATTGAGGTGTTTGAGGGAACCTACAGTTTGAGAGTGTGGTGGTACTGCATTTTAACATTAACATTATAATCAAAGCAGTGGCTGTATACCAGTTAGGTTTACGTAGTTCTAAGTCTAGGGGACTGATGACCTCAGATGTTAAGTCCCACAGTGCTCAGACCCCTCTGAACCATTTGAACCAGATCTTTGGATCTCATGCACGGTTGTCGGGAGGTTCTGTGGGCCCAGACCTGGCACTGATGGACGATAATGCTGGTCCTCATACAACACGGATGACTGATTTCTTTTATTTAATTTTGGAAACGGAAGATATTGTACGCATGGCGTCGCCTGGTCGCTCTCCCAATCTGGATCCCATAGAGCATGCATGTCTGGGATGCGCTGGGGGTACGGGCTGCATCACGTCAGCATCCAATAACCACTCCCTAAGGCTTGCGAGGAGTTCTGCAGGAAGAATGGGAGTTACTGCCTCAGCACGAGACTGATGACATCATTCACTGCATCCCCCTTGTTGGCAGGCCTGTATTGCTGCCACAGGTGGTCACACCGAGCACATTAACCAGTTGTCAGAATGTGTGTGCAAATCCGTTAAGGGGCTCCGGAACGCCCTATACTTGCAATGTTAAAATAACGCTTATAAATTACATCTTTCCTCACAAAGTATTTGAGGTAGGAAGTTGAACTTTTTACAGATTATTTATTGGAATATGGGCTACAACTTAACACAGGGATTTTACAAAATTTTAGTTCAGTTATTAAAGATGATTTTTTTTCAATTTTAATGAAAATTCACAACATTTTTTTGCAATTTTTTATTTATATATTCAAAAATATACAGGTTTTTTGGAAAAAGGCTGTGTTAAATTATGCAGAAGGTACTGTGTAACATTTACTGAAAGTTTGAAACAAATATGTTTGGAAGATCCTTAGAAAACATGTAATCAGTATGAGAAAATAAAAGTTTTGGGAATCGAGCGACAAAGATTGGATTAACTTTTTAGTGCATTCCAGGTCCATAGGATGGATTATCTTCATCCTCTGCAAACTCCTCCTCCAGCTTCCTCTTGTTCCTCCTCCTGTTTACTCTTGCTTGTATTTCTAGACTCTTTACAGCCCTGTCTGCAGCCCGAAGGCGTTCCTTGTCTAAAGCAAGCATCGCTCGTACCATGTTAGAACCTATCTTCATTCCCGTATTTCTAAATACCTTGCACCTTACAATGTTGCCATCATTGAAAGTCGCAACAGCATCATACACACCAAAGTGAAGTGTTTCTATTCCAACAAATACAGTCTTGGGGATTCTCGACCATATAACACTATTTACACTTTCATTGGGGTTTTGAGTTTTTCCGTGAATACACTTTTTCAACAGTTCAGGTGCTGCTAAGTCTCTGAAAATAGGTTAGCCACAACACATACTTTAACTCACATGACTAAAATGTACCTGATGAACATGGACGTTAATAATAACACCATTTGACAGCAGTTTAACAGCGCCACAGTGGGTCACGCCCATGTAGAACACATTTCAAAAAAAAATTAAAAATAGTTGTAGTCTTCGGAATTGAATAAATTATATATCTATTAAAAGGTAATAGTCTGCAGATTCAGAAAACGCAAAAAAGTAAAAATTGAACTTTTCATGATTTTGAGCCTTTCCGGAGCCCCTTAAGTTGGAAAAAACCGAATAACATTTTTGTCTACCGTTATGCATGTTGCAGTGGATTACGTTCTCTATTCTGTAAAGTGTTTCTACTTTTATCATCTATTTATACGGTTTTGTGGCAAAATGAAAGCAACCTTGCAAAACTTCCGTTTGTTGGTTTATTTTTGGTTCAAATGGTTCAAATGGCTCTGAGCACTATGGGACTTGACATCTGAGGTCATCAGTCCCCTAGAACTTAGAACTACTTAAACCTAACTAATCTAAGGACATCACACACATCCATGCCCGAGGCAGGATTCGAACTTGCGACCGAAGCGGTCACGCGGTTCCAGACGGAAGCGCCTAGAACCGCTTGGCCACACCGGCCGGCCTTTTATTTTTGGACACCAGTGTATGACAGCTTCATGGTGAAGTGCCCATCATCTCGCTAATGGTCGTATTTACCGTGATATTCTCGTTGAATTAAGACGCTACGCTACGGCTCGCTATGATTTTGCGTTCGGTGCATATTACACCATATCTTGCTGCGAATTAATTTTAGCCAAGATACTGAAATTTTCTTTAGACTTCGGAGGAGGTCTCTATCTGTCTCCGATCTCGACAAAATGTAATTTATGTAGCACATAAACTTCCGACCGCATGCACGCGAGAACGAAATATTCATAACATACCTCATATCTTCTCAAGCGTTCGAGATATCGATACGAGATTTTGGTAAGTGATACCATGCGAATAAAACAGTATTTTGCTGTACGATTAACATACGGAATTTTCTTACCTATGGCGATATAGCAAGGGATATGTTTTTTTATTTTATTTTTCCCAATCCAGTAATCTATTTTTTTTTTTTTTTAAAGAGCGTTCGTCAGCTATTGAAAAGAGAATTTGCTACTTTGGAACTAAACGTGAACCTTCTTATCTTACATTACAACATACCGACGTAGTGAGGTTTTCCGTAAGGTACTGATCACCTCGATCACAATTTGCTTGGTTAATGACACACTCTGTCGCAATATCTGTTGCAACGTGAGTTTGCACAATTTATGCTGAGTTTTGGCAAAGAAGACGAAATTAAACTGTCAGCAAGAGAAACGTAGTTGTTCCTCAGAAATGATCCACATTATTAAAATGACAAATGGTTAGCAATTCAGATAAAAACAAATTGCTAATTCTTTTGCAGTTTTTGCGGAATCCTTAAGCCCACCGTATTTTTAATACCGAGCGATTGGAATGCAAACTTACCAAAAGAATTTTCTTCTCCCTGTTTTTCATCCCAGAAATATGAAAATAATTGGCAGCAAATAGTGTACCATGTTTCTGTTCCACCGTGTATCTGTTCCTATCCTCATTCAGAGTGAAATGTGAACTTCTCCATATTTATTCTTTAATGTGTTAAAGAATGATTACATATATTACATACACTCCTGGAAATGGAAAAAAGAACACATTGACACCGGTGTGTCAGACCCACCATACTTGCTCCGGACATTGCGAGAGGGCTGTACAAGCAATGATCTCACGCACGGCACAGCGGACACACCAGGAACCGCGGTGTTGGCCGTCGAATGGCGCTAGCTGCGCAGCATTTGTGCACCGCCGCCGTCAGTGTCAGCCAGTTTGCCGTGGCATACGGAGCTCCATCGCAATCTTTAACACTGGTAGCATGCCGCGACAGCGTGGACGTGAACCGTATGTGCAGCTGACGGACTTTGAGCGAGGGCGTATAGTGGGCATGCGGGAGGCCGGGTGGACGTACCGCCGAATTGCTCAACACGTGGGGCGTGAGGTCTCCACAGTACATCGATGTTGTCGCCAGTGGTCGGCGGAAGGTGCACGTGCCCGTCGACCTGGGACCGGACCGCAGCGAAGCACGGATGCACGCCAAGACCGTAGGATCCTACGCAGTGCCGTAGAGGACCGCACCGCCACTTCCCAGCAAATTAGGGACACTGTTGCTCCTGGGGTATCGGCGAGGACTATTCGCAACCGTTTCCATGAAGCTGGGCTACGGTCCCGCACACCGTTAGGCCGTCTTCCGCTCACGCCCCAACATCGTGCAGCCCGCCTCCAGTGGTGTCGCGACAGGCGTGAATGGAGGGACGAATGGAGACGTGTCGTCTTCAGCGATGAGGGTCGCTTCTGCCTTGGTGCCAATGATGGTCGTATGCGTGTTTGGCGCCGTGCAGGTGAGCGCCACAATCAGGACTGCATACGACCGAGGCACACAGGGCCAACACCCGGCATCATGGTGTGGGGAGCGATCTCCTACACTGGCCGTACACCACTGGTGATCGTCGAGGGGACACTGAATAGTGCACGGTACATCCAAACCGTCATCGAACCCATCGTTCTACCATTCCTAGACCGGCAAGGGAACTTGCTGTTCCAACAGGACAATGCACGTCCGCATGTATCCCGTGCCACCCAACGTGCTCTAGAAGGTGTAAGTCAACTACCCTGGCCAGCAAGATCTCCGGATCTGTCCCCCATTGAGCATGTTTGGGACTGGATGAAGCGTCGTCTCACGCGGTCTGCACGTCCAGCACGAACGCTGGTCCAACTGAGGCGCCAGGTGGAAATGGCATGGCAAGCCGTTCCACAGGACTACATCCAGCATCTCTACGATCGTCTCCATGGGAGAATAGCAGCCTGCATTGCTGCGAAAGGTGGATATACACTGTACTAGTGCCGACATTGTACATGCTCTGTTGCCTGTGTCTATGTGCCTGTGGTTCTGTCAGTGTGATCATGTGATGTATCTGACCCCAGGAATGTGTCAATAAAGTTTCCCCTTCCTGGGACAATGAATTCACGGTGTTCTTATTTCAATTTCCAGGAGTGTATATTACAAATATTACGAATTACATATAGAATATTTGAATGTTTCCTCTTATTGCAATTTCAGAGTAATCTTGTAACCCAGTGTCTTAATAAGGATCAGGTGTTACTGAAACTTAACAAATGATTTTCTTTCTCCACCTTAAAGGTTCTGAAACAGTGGTTTATTCAGTGAGGAACTGAGGAGAAATCAGTTTCCCTATGCTTTCTGGTACTGTAAATGATTCACCTTTACTGTGCTGGCACAAAGATGAATGGGCGCACTGTATCAGTAGTGAATAAGATCCTTCACTCTGTTTTCAGTTCTATATGTGGTTCACTTGCTAGTCGGTTGTGCAGCACTGGGCATTCTTATTTGAGGCACATAGCGAGCAGTTGAGTTTCTCACAAGGGAGCCTCCCCATCGCACCCCCCTCAGATTTAGTTATAAGTTGGCACAGTGCATAGGCCTTGAAAACCTGAACACAGCTCAATCGACAAAACACGAAGAAGTTGTGTGGAATTATGAAAATATACAAACTGAGTAGTCCATGCGCAGGATAGGCAACATCAAGGATGATGTGAGCTCAAACACGCCGTGGTCCCGTGGTTAGCGTGAGCACCTGCGGAACGAGAGGTCCTTGGTTCAAGTCTGCCCTCGAGTGAAAAGTTTAATTTTTTGTTTTCAGACAATTATCAAAGTTCAGCTACTCACACATAATCAACTTCGCTCTCCAAAATTCCAGGACATGTTCAGATTCGCTTGGACATATGCAGGATTTGACGGTCTACACAAGGAAAAATTTGAAAACGTTAAAAACATATGTTTTGACAGAGCACAGGGAAAACTGTGCGACTGTGAAACTGTTGCATTCATTTGTTGCAGTTTATGTGACAAACTCTTATGTTTTCATCACTTTTTTGGGAGTGATTATCACATCCACAAGAAAACCTAAATCGGGCAAGGTAGAAGAATCTTTTTACCCATTCGCCAAGTGTACAAGTTAGGTGGGTCGACAACATATTCCTCTCATGTGAAGCACATGCCGTCACCAGTGTCGTATAGAATATATCAGACGTGTTTTCCTGTGGAGGAATCGGTTGACCTATGACCTTGCGATCAAATGTTTTCGGTTCCCATTGGAGAGGCACGTCCTTTCGTCTACTAATCGCACGGTTTTGCGGTGCGGTCGCAAAACACACACTAAACTTATTACAGTGAACAGGGACGTCAATGAACGAACGGACAGATCATAAATTTGCGAAAATAAAGAAATTAAACTTTTCACTCGAGGGAAGACTTGAACCAAGGATTTCTCGTTCCGCAGCTGCTCACGCTAACCACGGGACCACAGCGTGTTTGAGCTCACATCATCCTTGATGTTGCCTATCCTGCGCATGGACTACTCAGTTTGTATATTTTGCTTATTTTTTTTATAATTCTACACAACTTCTTCCTGTTTTGTCGATTGAGCTGTGTTCACTTTTTCAAGGCCTATCCACTGTGCCAACTTATAAGTAAATCTGAGGGGGGGGGGGGGGGGGGGGCGATGGGGAGGTTCCCTTGTCAGAGAATGAGATCCATCATTTGTGAATCTGGGAGTAACTGCCTGGAATACTTTATTGCGGAGATGAAAACTCATTTATAATACTTTATAGTTCTTTATATTGATGGAGAAGATTTTGGAGGAATTTTTAAAGTAACAAAGGCATGCACGAGCAGGAATGAAATACTTGTTTGTCAGAACTAGTAATTCAAGGAAATCTTTGCCCCTCGGATAACTAATAACTTTTATGACTAGCGTTAATTTGATCTCGTCGTTTCATTATGTCACAAACTACACAATTGGTTGATATGTCTGTAATTATTGTAATGAGAGAATTTCGCAATTGTTAGAGACTTCTTAAGTTCTAGAACTATTTTCTTTAAAGTAAAACCCATCTCCTTGATATATACACACATTAAAAAAAGTTTTGCATCACCTCGGATGCGAGAGTTCCGGAACCTGTACAGAAAATTGGAACAGATATCAACATAAACATCATTTCCGCCCCTTTTACTGCTAATGAAAACCACACATTGCATGTTGTACCACCATACAGCGAGACCTTCACAGGTGGTGGTCCAGATTTCTGTACACACCTGTACCTCTAATGCCCAGTAGCACGTCCTCTTGCATTGAAGCATGCCTGTATCCGTACTGTCCAGAAGTTCATCAAGGCACTGTTGGTCCAGGTTGTCCCACTCCTCAACGACGATTCGTTGTGGATCCCTCGGAGTGGTTGCTGGGCCACGTTGTCCATAAACAGCTCTTTTCAATATACCCAGGCATGTTCGGTAGGGTTCAAGTCTGGAGACATGCTGGCAACTCTAGTCGAACGATGTCGGTATCCTGAAGGAAGTCATTCACAAGATGTGCACGATGGGGGCGCGAATTGTCGTCCATGAAGACGAATACCTCGCCAATATGCTGCCGAATTGGTTGCACCCGCGGCGTACGTCGGCCCCACATAATGCCATCCCAAAACAGCAGGGAACCTCCACCTCGCTGCATTCTGCTGGACAGTATGTCTAAGGCGATTGTCTGGTTGAAGGCATATGCGACACTAATCGGTGAAGAGAACGTGATGCCAATCCTGAACGGTCCATTCGGCATGTTGTTGGCCCCATCTGTACCGCGCTGCATGGTGTCGTGGTTTCAAAGATGGACCTCACCATGGACGTCGGGAGTGAAGTTCCGCATCATGCAGCCTGTTGCGCTCAGTTTGAGTTCTAAGACGACGTCCTGTGGCTGCACGAAAAGCATTATTCAACACGGTGGCGTTGCTGTCAGGTTTCCTCCGGGCCATAATCCGTAGGTAGCGGTCATCCACTGCAGTAGCAGCCCTTGGGCGGCCTGACAGAGGCATGTCACCGACAGTTCCTGTCTCTCTGTATCTCCTCCATGTCCGAACAACATCGCTTTGGTTCACTCCGAGACGCCTGGACACTTCCCTTGTTGAGAGCCCTTCCTGGCACAAAGTAACAATGCGGACGCGATCGAACCGCGGTACTGACCGTCTAGGCATGGTTGAGCTACAGACAACAAGAGCCGTGTACCTCCTTCCTGGTGTAATGACTGGAACTGATGGGCTGTCGGTACCCCTCCGTCCAATAGGTGCTGCTCATGCATGGTTGTTTACATCTTTGGGCGGGTTTGGTGACATCTCTGAACAGTCAAAGGGACTGTGTCTGCGATATAATATCCACACTCAACGTCTATCTTCAGGAGTTCTGGGAACGGGGGTGACGCAAAACTTTTTTTGATGTGTGTAGTAAAGTTGTGAATAGTTTGTCGTGTGTGCACCGCACCTTACGCCACATGAAGTCACAGATTGTTACCGACAGACATAGAGAAAGGAATTAGCAGTGAGTAGTTTACTTTCCTTTAGCTACTGCACCAGCTCATTTGTATTTGCTTTCGAGAAGGTCCGTACTGCAGGCGGAAAAACAGGATCCTGAGCAAGAGGTACAGTCAGTTAGGATATTTTTTACCACTTCTTACCAATTTTTTTTAAAGAAACGGGACACAAAATAAATTACACATCGGAACAGACGTTGTAACAAATTACATTTATAGTTACTGAGTGCCTGAAAATGTAAAAATGTATGTTAACTATGCCCTACTACAATAAAATTTCAATTTTAATGCTGGTACAAAGTTACGCCTTATTCAGAGTAACTTTAGATCAGTCTTAGAAAACATAATTTTCCTATATCTAACGCTCTGGTCAAATGTAGATCATGCCAGTACGAAATCAGGTGTTGATCAGAAGCGAAAACAAAGTGTTAATTCACTATTCCAGGTTTACTTTGAAATATTAAGATATTTGTATCGATCTAGCATGCTCAACTTAAATCATTGTCGCCAGAAGCTCTCGTCACAGTCAGCGCAAAGAAGGAATAATCGTAAGCCTTGGGAGTTGGAAAATCAACTGAAACACTAACCACAAATCACAGAGTTAATAAAACTGTTACGAGTAGTACTAAATAATGCGAACAGGCGGCGATGCAGCAATTCGAAACAAAAATGGTAAGTGGTACAAAAATAGACAGCAGATGATGCTGCCGTTTATCGTCTAGTAATGTCATCACAAGATAAAAACATTTGTTAAACGATTTAGACAAGATATGTTTACGTTGCAAAAATTGGCAACAGACCTTAAACAATTAGGAGTGTGAGATCCATCTACGTGAGTGCTAAAAGGAATCCATTCAACTCCAGTTACACGATAAATCAGTCAAATGTAAAGGCTGTAAAGTCAACTAAATCGTAGGCGTTACAATTACAAACAACTTAAATTGGGAAGAACACACAGAAGGTGTTGTGGGAAAGGCGAACCGAACACTGCGATCTACCGGCAGAACTCTTAGAAGATGAAACTAATATACCAAGAAGACTGCCTAAACTATGCTTGTCCGTCCCATTCTGGTGTACTGCTGCGCGATCTGCAATCCTTACCAGATAGGATTAACCGAGTACACCGAGTTCAAAGAAGGGCAGCACGTTCTGTAATTCGAGAAATAGACGAGACAGTGTCACGGGCGCGATACAGGGTTTGGGGTGGACTTCATTCAAACAAAGGCGTTTCTGTCGCGGCGGGACCATCTGACGAAATTTCAGTCACCATCGACATCGCGGTGAACGCACGTTGGAAACGTGTATTCGTCATCGCCATACTGGCGTATCACCCGGCGTAATGGTATGGGGTGCCAATGTTTCCTGTCTCGGTCACCTCTTGTTCGCACTGACGGCACTTTGAACAGTGGACGTTACATTTCATACGTGTTACGACCCGTTGCTCTACCGTTAATTCGATCCCTGCGAAACCCTACATTTCAGCAGGATAATGCACGACCGCATGTTGCATGTTCTGTACGGGCCTTTCTGGATACAGAAAATGTGCGACTGCTGGCCTGGCCATCACATTTTGCAGGTCTCTCACCAACTGAAAACGTCTGGTCAATGGTGGCCGAGCAACTGGCTCGTCACAATACGCCATTCACTACTCTAGATGAACTGTGGTATCGTGCTGAAGCTGCACATGCAGCTGTACCTGTACACGCCATCCAAGCTCTGTTTGACTCAAATGCCCAGGCCATTATTACGGTCAGAGGTGGTTGTTCTGGGTACTGATTTCTCAGGGTCTATGCACCCAAATTGCCTGAAAATGTAATCACATGTCAGTTCTAGTATAATATATTTGTCTAATGAATACCCGTTTATCATCTGCATTTGTTCTTGGTGTAGCAATGTTAATGGTTAGCAGTGTAGGTGTTCCTTTCCGACGCGCGCCGTTCGAGATAGGAACAACACAGAATTATTGTGAAGGTGGTTCGATGAACTCTCTGCCAGGCAGTTAAGTGTGATTTGCAGAATAGCCACGTACATGTAGGTGCAGATGTAGATGAAATGAACTTCGGAAGAGACGACTGGCTATATTCACTCAGCAAATGAAGTTGTAACTCACTGAAGATGAGGTTGCAAGCCCTCTAAACGCTTCGTGGGGGAAAACAGAAGTTAGCGACGCAGTTAATTGCTTCACTAAACTGTTACGTCGTAATCTGCAGCAGTTTCCCAGCCCCGGTCCAACGTCGACATGAGCTTAATTATGGTATCGAAATTGCCACCGAAAGCCCGAGTTTTTTCGAGTCTGACTGGCCACGAAAAGCGAGAACGCGTTAACAAAAAGTGCGCCACTTGACTGGAGGAGACATCCAGGTCCAGCTTTGCAACATCGTTTCCGCTCACCAGCTGCGGGCCGTTCAGTTTAGTTTAGTTTAATTTAGCAGAGAGCTGTCTGGCCTTCCGCCACTTAACTGGAGGCTCCAGCCAGCTGACAGCCCGACATCGATACACGACTCCGCCCCCCCCCCCTCACCCCCACCTTCCCCCACTCCCAAAGAGGAAGCAACACGACGGCAGAGCACTTAAAAGGGAGCCTTATAGATGACACGGCACACGGGAACACGAACAAGCCCTGCCGTGCCGGTACACTGGTGTTCGTCACGGAAAGGGGCGGTCTCGTTACTCTAAACACACACACACACAGGCTCTCTCTCTCTCTCTCTCTCTCTCTCCCTCTCTCTCTCTCTCTCTGTGTGAGTGTGTGTGCGATAAACAAAGATAGAGAGAGAGAGAGAGAGAGAGAGAGAGAGAGAGAGAGAGAATGGAGAGCCAGAAGGACACACGGACTGGCATGGGGGAGACAGGGAGGGAAAACAAAGGCAGCGCCAGAGATACAGGGCGATACGAAGGAGAATGATGGAAGTCTGCAGACGCCAATTAGTTACGTAGGCTCCGGCCAAACTTGGGACACACATCAGGCCTCCAATGGTTACTAGAAGGCCGGCCTGTGGACCTGCGCCAGTATTTCTTGCGAGTGCGAGCCGATATTACTCCGTACTAGAGCCTCGTTTGCGTAATGGCATCGCTACATAGCACCGTGCCTTGCTCTGCAGCAGTTTTATTGCATTCGCTGACATGCAGTCGACGAGAGCGAATTAAATTAAATGCTTTGTAATGATACTGCACAAGAGTTGGTTTCATACATACGAGGGCGTGCTGAAAAGTAACGCTTCCGAATTTTTTAATGCAAAAGCTCGTAAAACAAATTTTGACATTCTACATCGACAATTTTCATTCCTATATACAGGGTTATTACAAATGATTGAAGCGATTTCACAGCTCTACAATAACTTTATTATTTGAGATATTTTCACAATGCTTTGCACACACATACAAAAACTCAAAAAGTTTTTTTAGGCATTCACAATGTGCCGCTTTATTGATTCGGCAGACATCAAGCCGATAATCAAGTTCCTCCCACACTCGGCGCAGCATGTCCCCATCAATGAGATCGCACTTCTGGCACGTTTCTTGGTAGAGGAGGTTTAAACACTGAATCTTTCACGTAACCCCACAGAAAGAAATCGCATGGGGTTAAGTCGAGAGAGCGTGGAAGCCATGACATGAATTGCTGATCATGATCTCCACCACGACCGATCCATCGGTTTTCCAATGTCCCTTTTAAGAAATGCCTAACGTCATGATGGAAGTGCGGTGGAGCACCATCCTGTTGAAAGATGAAGTCGGCGCTGTCGGTCTCCAGTTGTGGCATGAGCCAATTTTCCAGCATGTCCAGATACACGTGTCTTGTAACGTTTTTTTCGCGGAAGAAAAAGGGGCCGTAAACTTTAAACCGTGAGATTTCACAAAACACGTTAACTTTTGGTGAATTGCGAATTTGCTGCACGATTGCGTGAGGATTCTCTACCGCCCAGATTCGCACATTGTGTCTGTTCACTTCACCATTAAGAAAAAATGTTGCTTCATCACTGAAAACAAGTTTCGCACTGAACGCATCCTCTTCCATGAGCTGTTGCATCCGCGCCGAAAATTCAAAGCGTTTGACTTTGTTATCGGGTGTCAGGGCTTGTAGCAATTGTAAACGGTAAGGCTTCTGCTTTAGCCTTTTCCGTAAGATTTTCCAAACAGTCGGTTGTGGTACGTTTAGCTCCCTGCTTGCTTTATTCGTCGACTTCCGCGGGCTACGCGTGAAACTTGCCCGCACGCGTTCAACCGTTTCTTCGCTCACTGCAGGCCGACCCGTTGATTTCCCTTACAGAGGCATCCAGAAGCTTTAAACTGCGCATACCATCGGCGAATGGAGTTAGCAGTTGGTGGATCTTTGTTGAACTTCGTCCTGAAGTGTCGTTGCACTGTTATGACTGACTGATGTGAGTGCATTTCAAGCACGACATACGCTTTCACGGCTCCTGTCGCCATTTTGTCTCACTGCGCTCTCGAGTAGTGATGGGGAGCTCGTGAATGAGTCGTTCAAATGAACGCTTCACTCCTGTGAAGTGTGAACTAACCACTCAATTTCAATGAACTGGTACTTCAAACTCTTCACAGATAGCACACTCCACACTTTTTTCTAGTTCACTCACTCTCTTCCCCTCTCCCTCACCCACGTCACTCCTCACTTCAGTCCTCCCTGTGCTGCCTGTCGACGAATCACGTGGTGTTTGTGGGGAACGATGGGTTTAGGACGGGTGGGGGAGGTGAGGGGCGAGGAGAAGGCACCGTCAGCTGCTTCCTGCAGTGCTGACATCATTACCCGTGACTATTTGTGCAGTTAAACTTCGCGTCTACGGGTAGCCTACCGTTGGCAGCGCTTGAAGACAAATGAATATTAAAGATAGAAACGAAGAGGCTATCTGTGTGAGCACGCACAGCCAACATGAAAATGAAAGGTTTGTTAATAACACTGAAAGAGGGATTTTACCAGAAATCGTACCAATGACTACAGATGACAGTTTACATTTTGAATCTAGTGGGTTATTATTGTCAACAAAAATAAAATCTACAGGAAAACTTCTGAATAATTACTTAACGTAGGTATATAGACTTTGTGACAGTGTTAAACATACTCATTCTATTTTGTATTAAATTTTAAAAGGAACATAAAATTGGACTGCATTTCGTTGGTAGCCCTATTTTTCAGTCCATGAATACAACAAATTTCATTTGGCAGATAAAGACTTTTTTGGGCGCTTCACGAGAAAATGTCGAGCAAGATTAAATGTAGTACCTTCTTTATATGTGACAGCCTTCTCTGTTTATCTTTCCTTTGTCCCCTTCGACCATGCTCTATTTAAGATAACTCAGACGCTGTAAGAGCGTAAAACGTTGCGTGCACGTTACTCCATAGTTCCGCCATCTGTTGGTAAAAGTGTGAAGTATTACGAAGCTTCATTGTACGAGCGAGGCAGTTGAGCGCGCGATGCCGGCCGCTGGCCGGTCGGTGGGGCCTGCCCCGCCGGCCGTCCCGGCGGCCGCTCCCAACAGGACGGATACAACGGCGACGACCCCTGCAACGACAACGGATTCTGACAGGCAACATAATGAGGACGGGATCACGACGAGCGATACGCGAATGCAGAGCGGAGGACGACATACGTCAAACCCCTCTGACGAGAGACATCAGCTAACACAGAACGATCGGCAACAACGGGAACTGAGACGTGAAATACAACACATGATTCTGCGAAGTCAGCAAGTATACGACAACCGCACTAGTACAGTTCCTCCTTCACAGCATGAAGAACAAGTAGACGACGTGGAACAATTTTCTCCACCAGACGACGACGACGACGAAATGGAGAGAGTCTCCTCTGAAGAAGTTTGGACCGTGCAGCCCACCGACGGAGAGGGTGATTTTACCTAGTTCGCCAAAGAAAACGACTCAACGCTTCTCCTAAGCAGAACAATTCTCGGAAGCGACAACGTCCAGAAGAACTGAAAACTTCCAACCGTTATGCGGCTATTGCGACGGAAGATACTACAGATGCTCCAGAACGTATGGACCAGACTAGTGATGTCAATCTCGAAGCAGCTAAAGATGGGATACATGGCTCTGGCCGGAACTTACTACGCAAAGTCCCGCCCGTTACTATTTACCATACCAAGAACTACATGGAACTCAACAAGGCCATCTACCAACGAGACAGGATCAAATATCACTTTGACTCCTATGAAGATCAACGGCGGGCCATCAATTTCTTTGTGTCGAATGACATCCACTTTTTTACACATCAGGCCGCGGAGGACAAGGACCTCAAAGTGGTTGTCAAACGTCTACCTGCCGAAGTTACGGAGGAAGAACCGAAAGACGCACTGATAGAGAAGGGTTTCCCTGTCATCAACGTCCACCAGTTTAAAAATCGAGACGACAAGACGAAGGAATTACGACCTCAAGATGCGTACTGTGTCACGTTGCCAGCCCAAAGGGAAAACTACAAGATTTACATCAAATACCTTCTATATACTAAAGTCGTTATTGAAACCTACAACAGACAAGAAGGACCTGTTCAATGTCGCCACTGCCAGCGATTCGAACATACAGCTAATTATTGCAGCTTGCCTGCTCGCTGCGTTCGATGTGGAGGGCAACACCGATCTTCAGCATGTACTCATCCCCGAGGGGCTCCGCCGAAATGTGCTAACTGCGAAAAGGACCATCCTGCCACGTGGCGTGGCTGCCAGAAGTACCAGGAACTTCTCAGCAAATACACACAACGGTCTTCCCCGCAGCCCTCTCAACGGAGGACTCGTGTAATACGGAACTCCAACCTGACGCCACACCCTCCGCCCCACCGACAGCAACCGCCACAAGAACAGCCGGCGGCGACACGGCAGCCAGTAACACAGCCTCCTCCTGAAGCACTTCCACCTCGACAGCACCGCCAGCATTATTCATACGCCCACGCAGCATCACCACGCCGACCGGAACCGGACACCTACGTCTCACCAGCTCATTTGATGCAATCTATAACTCCAGCGCTCTCTGATGTCGCGAAACTTCTCACCGCCGTGCAGCAACAACTAGTGGGGATACTTTCTTTAATCGAAAGTGTATTGAAGGCCTTTGCAACACCTTAAGATGGATCGCCCTGGGACCACGAGAAACCTGAAAATCTGTATATGGAACGCCAACGGAATGAAACACAAGAAAACAGAATTCACTGACTTTTTACAACGTCACAAAATCGACATCGCACTTGTATCGGAGACGCACCTTCGTCCAACAACTGAGCTCAGATTTCGTAACATGTACGTCTATAGAACGGACAGACAAGGCCAACGAGGTGGAGGGACCGCAGTTCTGCTTAAAAGGGAACTGCGGCACCATCATGAAACACTACCTCATCTCCAACATCTGGAGGCAACAGCGGTAACGGTTCGATCGACCGCTGGCAACATCACTTTCATTGCGGCGAACAACAGCCCCGGTAAAAACCTAGAGCCAGACGACTTACGGAGTATCTTCACCAATTTTGACAAAATCTTCCTAAGAGGTGACCTTAACAGCAAGCACGTCGCGTGGAATTCCCGGCGTACGAACCCTTGTGGACGAACTTGATTGCCATGGAAGAAGAACTGGGCATCACAGTCCATGGCCCACGAGAGCCCACACGGATTCCTTACGTCGATCGGCAAGAAGCAGACGTCCTAGATATTGCTGTCATCAAAAATATTGAGACGAACCTCCAGCTCCGCACCGTCGACGATCTTTCGTCTGACCACCGACCTGCTATCAGTATAGTGGAAAACGCAACGGCCAACCTTCCGCCCCCAACCTCACAAACTCTGAACTGGGGTCAATTTCGGACATATCTTGACAACAATATCTGCCCGACGCAGGACGTTTCAACACCGGAAGCCATCGACATCGCGGTACAAACTTTGACGCAGAAGATAAAGGCAGCCAAACGGAGGGCAACTACTCACACGGTCTACCCTGTAGTAGCTTTCGACGAGTTCCCGCCTCTACTCCAAGAACTGAAGACACAGAGAAACAGGAGCAGGCGACGTTGGCTCCGCTATAGAAACCCGATCGATCGACGAGAAACACACGTCTTAACACGAGAACTGCACAGGAGAGTGGCCGAGTGGCGACAGCAGGTCTGGGAAGATAAGATGGATGAATTCTTACTTCGAACCAAGAACGAATGGCAGGTAGTCAAGAACATACGACACCAGCGGCCACCTAAACGAGCCATCAGAGGACCTAATATGGCCTCCTCTATGACGAACTCGCCCAGGCAGAGCTGTATGCTACGACTTACCAAGAGCAGATGTCTACACCAGCGACCCCCGTGAACGACGTCCGCCTGCAGGAACAGGAAGCCGTCGTTACAGCAGAATGGACTGCTCTTCGTGCTGCGCCTGTGCAGAGCCGCCCACAACTCACCACACCAGCAGAGATCCGTAAAATTATCCGGAAGACTCGGAATAATGCGCCGGGCAACGACTCCATAAGCAACACCGATTTGAAACAGTTGCCCAGGAAGCCAACTGTGCTCCTTACCCGGATTCTCAACAGCTGCCTTCTGCAGGGATATTTTCCTACGGCATGGAAGACGGCTCGAGTAGTTCCAATACCCAAGCCAGGTAAAGACCCAGCAGAACCCAACAGTTACCGGCCAATTAGCCTCTTGCCGACCCTTGGCAAGGTGCTCGAGAGAGTGCTGTTGAAGAGGCTCCATGACACGCTTACAGCCCATGATGTTATACGAGCCGAACAATTCGGTTTCAAGGACAAGTTATCTGCCGAACTTCAACTTCTGCGGATCACCGAACGGATACAAGAAGGATACAACAAGCAGCACTTCACGATTGGTGTCTTCCTTGACATCGAAAAAGCTTACGATAAGGTGTGGCGGCCCAACCTTATCGTCAAACTGCATCGCACTACCCCTATTGCGGATTGTTACATTAGACTCATAGACAGCTTTCTGCAGGACAGGAAACTGTATGTCCGAGTCGACGATAAAAACTCCGAAATGAAACTGATCTCCGCAGGAATTCCGCAGGGCTCTGTCATTTCGCCTCTACTTTTCAACTTGTATATAAATGACATCCCAACAGTCCCCCTTGTTACGGCGAGTTTTTATGCGGACGATACGGCCTTTCTGACAACTGGAAGACACTTGGACCAGCTCATCGCTAGGATGCAACAGCAACTTGCTGTAATGGAACGCTGGGCGCTGCACAATAAGATAACGATCAACCCGACGAAGACGGCAGCCGTTCTGTTCACACGGAGGAAACCAGTTCTCAACGACAGACTCCAAATAGCTGACCAATTTATCCCATGGTCGCCGGGAGTGAAGTATCTCGGTGTTTACCTCAACAAAAAATTACTCTTTACGCAGCATATTGACGACAAGAAGACGGCAGCCCAGAAGATGGCCAGGTCGTTGATTCCGTTCCTGAAGAGTAAGGATCTCAACCCTAAGACAAAACTCCAATTGTATAAGGCAACGGTGGAACCCACAATGTTGTATGGCTCCACCTCGTGGGGAACTACGTGCGTCTCCAACTACAACAAACTCCAAGCGCTGCAAAACATTTGCTGTCGATGTATCACAGGAGCTCCATGGTGGACAAGAAACGTCGACATCCGCACCGCACTCCACGAGACCACCATACAAGAGAAGGTCCGTGACAAGGCTCTACGAGTTTTTGACAAGATCGATGCCCTTAGGGACGAAGTTCGACAATTACAGTCGGTAGGAACGGTAAACCCTGCAAGATGGCACAAGTATCGCGTACCGAAGTCAATAACGTTTCACCCCCCATAGGCAATCTGTCATAACACGAGGAAGCAGTCACACATAACAGCTTTGACACATTTCACCCTCCACAGGAGATAGACATCACCAAAGACAGCAGGCTAAAGGACCCATTGCGTGGCCAAGCCTAACTGAATGCGTAATAAATAAAGTGCTTTCCTTTTATCCTTACATCCCATCCTAGAAGAATAAGTCATCAAGGATGATCTCTTCAGTCCACACTACACACACATAAAAAAAAAAAAAAAACGAGCGAGGCGAAGCGAGCGTAGCAGCGGATGAGCGGCGAACCGGGCAACTTCGCTAGGCTTCCGTACTTCACGAATGAACTACTTCATTTGAACGCTTCACGGCAAAGAGTGAAATGAATGAAGTAGTTCACGGGAATGAACGAGTTCGACCCATCTCTACTCTCGAGCGCTCTGGCGGCAGAAACCTGAAGTGCGGCTTCAGCCGAACAAAACTTTATGAGTTTTTCTACGTATCGGTAGTGTGTCGTGGCCATATGTCAATCAATGGAGCTACAATGAATTTATAAAATCGCTTCAATCATTTGTAATAGCCCTGTATTTACCGGTATTTCTCAACATAGTGACCCTGGCGACGAACACATTTCTCGTTAAAAAAAAAATGGTTCAAATGGCTCTGAGCACTATGGGGCTTAACATCTGAGGTCATCAGTTCCCTAGAACTTGGAACTACTTAAACCTAACCAACCGAAGGACATCACACACATCCATGCCCGACGCAGGATTCGAACCTGCGACCGTAGTAGTCCGCGGTTTCGGACTGAAGCGCCTAGAACCGCTAGGCCACCGCGGCCGGCACATTTCTGTCAACGAGAGACTAGTTCGTTGATACCATCACTGCACAGTGTTTCACTTTGTTGACGCACCCACAACCTCACCTCAGCTTTCATCGGTTCATCAGTATTAAATTTGAGTCCTCGAAGGTGCTGTATAAGTTTTGGAAACGGATGAAAATAGGATGTGGCCATGTTGGGACCGTATGGAGGATTTTGTTTATTTATTTCTCATATGGCCATGCGTACACAAAGATTACAAAACTACTACTGGTCAACATTTAAGCATAGATCTTCAGCGTAAATAATACAAATGACAACATATATATTGTGGAGTCACCGCCAGACACCACACTTGCTAGGTGGTAGCCTTTAAATCGGCCGCGGTCCGCTAGTATACGACGGACCCGCGTGTCGCCACTGTCAGTGATTGCAGACCGAGCGCCGCCACACGGCAGGTCTAGAGAGACGTCCTAGCACTCGCCCCAGTTGTACGGCCGACTTTGCTAGCGAAGCTACACTGACCAATACGCTCTCATTTGCCGAGACGATAGTTAGCATAGCCTTCAGCTACGTCATTTGCTACGACCTAGCAAGGCGCCGTTACCAGTGTATATTGAGATTGTTCTTAATGTATCAACAAGAGCGATGTTCTCGAATTATGGATTAAAGTTAAGTATTACCTCAACTACGTACTTTATTTATTAGACTCAACTCCTTTAATCTGTTCCAGACCTCACGCCAGTCTGCGTGAGCATAAACGCGTGCATTTCGGCTTCCTCCAAACTCCGTGAATTGGCTCCTGCCAATTCACAACATATATATCCCAAGGTCTTATCGCAGTGAGGATATCTTCGGAAGGTCGCCTGTAGGCAAGTGCGAGACGTGTCGATACGACGTAAGCAACTGTCTGTCGTTCCACACCACAGTCACACGATGGTGGTGAAGATTTGCTCCCCTTGTAAAGAGTGTCTGCACATTCTTCCAATCCGTATGTGGCATACAGCAAACCACAGGCATATGGAAGACAAAGATTTGTCTCTCCTTAACGGCCAAATATTTGGCGCCAATCAGGGCTTTTTAGAAGTTATGAAATCGGTGTTACTAATGTAATCCTGGACCTCTCGTAATTCTGCCTAAATATGAGCCCTGTCCCTCTGTGGTCTTATGTCGTCTTGTTAGCGAAGCCGTTAGGGTTTTTTTTCCTTTTTTTTTTTTACTTAAATTGGATACTTGCGAGTTTGTCGCTTTAAATGGTGACGCATTTTACACATTTCAATGCAGCTATAAAAAGGAGTGGAAAAGTTTACCGGCATAACGTCCGTCTTCCACGTTGGTGTGTATTTTTTTAAGCCTAATAATTTTACTTGTATCTTATAAAAAAAAAGTTTTCTTGTTAGAAGTTCTAGCTCCGAATGACGCAGTATTGTTATATGGGCGGCCTCTTTAGCTGAAATTACGGTCCTGTGTTTTTAATGTTCTCGTTCTAGTGGTATATGCTACGTAAAATCTGTTTATGTACTGCATCTGTGTGTTGTATTATACGCCTTGTTTTCTCATTTTAAATTTACCGCCTTCATTTATGTTTTACTTCGTCAAAATTTTAGGTTAAGTTATTACACAGATGTTGCCCCTAGTAAATTCCATCTTATCAATGTTTCATGCGCATTACATTTATAAGGTTTCAGTGGGCACGTATATCCAGTTTACGATTTCTCATTCTTATCACTGCTGCGTCGCAGCGCCACCTATTGAGGAGATTCTACATCAGGCTTCAGTACTAACACTTGACGCTGTAATGCATTATGCTTACTACCTGAGCCCCCATATTATTCTGTTACTCTCTCCTGTGAACGGGAACGCGTTATGCAGATCTTGGTGTCTCTCGCGTCCATCTTGAAAAGGTAATGATTTCACTATTTTATATTTTTAGTTTTTACTGAGTTTAACCAAGGCGATGTTGGCCTGATATATTCGACGATGCCCTTTGGCTACACTGATTAAAGGATTCTTCTAAGAAATACCAAATTAAGGTATTTGTTGTTTCAGTATTTGATCTGTTTATACATGCTTTCAGGTTATCCAAGTCTGCACAACGCGATCGCGATTCTTAAATAGATGTGTTTGTTCTGTGTTTTCTATGTAGATAACCTGAAGATGCCTAAATAAAGCGAAATCCGTCGCTGAAAAATAAAAAAAAATAAAAGAAAAGAAAACTAAAATTGCAACCAAGACTGTTTTTAACCAATACTGTCTGCACATCGTTCACGGTCCCTTTGGATGTGGATCAAAGTAGTCCAAACTGCCCGAGGTTGGTCGAGTTTTCTTCTGGATGCAAGACAGGCTTGGCTCTGAGCACTATGCGACTTAACTTCTGAGGTCATCAGTCGCCTAGAGCTTAGAACTAATTAAACCTAACTAACCTAAGGACATCACACACATCCATGCCCGAAGCAGGATTCGAACCTACGTCCGTAGCAGTCGCGCGGTTCCGGACTGAAGCGCCTAGAACCACTCGGGGATGCAAGACAGCTTCAGACATTGTGGGGAACAGTTCTGTTGCCACCAGGGTTTCCATTCACCGACGGTACTGAAATCAGTTTCCATGGGATTCCTGGCTGTGATGACAGTGGGTTGTCTTGCGCTTGGTCTCTTTCGCTCTGCAGGGAATACGTCGTTCATTATTGGAAGGTCGGTGTTATTAGCAATCTTCTGGTACGCACGCAGTAGCGCCCACTTCCGTCTGACACCAGCAGGTGGAATGTGACTCCAGATAGCTCGCCGGTATGTGGGAGTGCATGCAGGATCAACCGATGACGGCGAACCCAAGGCTTCGGACTGTTGCAGGGTCACAGTGGCCGTGTGTGGTCTCGCAATCTCACGTTTCGAATTAGAAACTCGATTCCAGCACGCTGTTTCTCACGCAGACGCAGTTACGTTATGAAACATCCCCTTAGAAAAATTTATGAATTACTGTGCTGATAAATCTCTTACGTTATTTGATTTTCAAAGAGCTGAGCAAAACTGAACGTACTCAGACGTTTCTCTCTTTACTTATTCTGATCAACACTAAACTGACACACAATACTTTTAGCGCAACGCACTCTGACTTTCAATAATCCCTACAAAAGAATGGCCCTGACTACCAATAACCTACACCTTTCATGAATCACTTAGCTCACAAAAATCTTCGTTACTCGAGCTACTGCAATACAGCGAGCGCCAATACTGCCAGCTAAATAAAGGATTCGAACTACTGGTTCAAATGGTTCAAATGGCTCTGAGCACTATGGGACTTAACTACAGTGGTCATCAGTTCCCTAGAACTTAGAACTACTTAAACCTAACTAACCTAAGGACATCACACACATCCATGCCCGAGGCAGGATTCGAACCTGCGACCGCAGCAGCAGCGCGGTTCCGGACTAAAGCGCCTAGAACCGCTAGGCCACAACGGCCGGCTTCAGACAGAACTTGGAGAATGTCATCAGTAATTTTCCTGATCATGCCGCTGTAACAGGGGTTGATTTCAACTTACCAGGTACAGATTGGGAGTGTTATGCCATCAAAACCGGTGCCAGAGACAGGAAATCGTCTGGCATTGTTCTGCAAGTCTTGTCCGAAAACTACCTTGAGCACACAGAGAGCCAACTCGTGAGGGTAATGTCTTAGACCTCCTGGCAACAAACAGACCTCAACTTATCGAATCAGTTAACGTAGAGTAAGGTATCACTGATCATAAGGCTGTGGCTGCATCTATGACGATGGGTCCTACAAGGTATGTTAAGGGGCTCCGGAACGCCCTATACTTGCAATGTTAAAATAACGCTTATAAATTACATCTTTCCTCACAAAGTATTTGAGGTAGGAAGTTGAACTTTTTACACATTATTTATTGGAATATGGGCTACAACTTAACACAGGAATTTTACAAAATTTTAGTCCAGTTATTAAAGACGATTTTTTTTCAATTGTAATGAAAATTCACAAAATTTTTTTTGCAATTTTTTATTTATATATTCAAAAATATACAGTTTTTTGGAAAAAGGCTGTGTTAAATTATGCAGAAGGTACTGTGTAACATTTACTGAAAGTTTGAAACAAATATGTTTGGAAGATCCTTAGAAAACATGTAATTAGTATGAGAAAATAAAAGTTTTGGGAATCGAGCGACAAAGATTGGATTAACTTTTTAGTGCATTCCAGGTCCATAGGATGGATTATCTTCATCCTCTGCAAACTCATCCTCCAGCTTCCTCTTGTTCCTCCTCCTGTTTACTCTTGCTTGTATTTCTAGACTCTTTACAGCCCTGTCTGCAGCCCGAAGGCGTTCCTTGTCTAAAGCAAGCATCGCTCGTACCGTGTTAGAACCTATCTTCATTCCCATATTTCTAAATACCTTGCACCTTACAATGTTGCCATCATTGAAAGTCGCAACAGCATCATACACACCAAAGTGAAGTGTTTCTATTCCAACAAATACAGTCTTGGGGATTCTCGACCATATAACACTATTTACACTTTCATTGGGGTTTTGAGTTTTTCCGTGAATACACTTTTTCAACAGTTCAGGTGCTGCAAAGTCTCTGAAAATAGGTTAGCCACAACACATACTTTATCTCACATCACTAAAATATACCTGATGAACACGGACGTTAATAATAACACCATTTGACAGCAGTTTAACAGTGCCACAGTGGGTCACGCCCATGTAGAACACATTTCAAAAAAAAAAAAAAAAAAATAGTTGTAGTCTTTGGAATTGAATAAATTATATATCTATTAAAAGGTAATAGTCTGCAAATTCAGAAAACGCAAAAAAGTAAAAATTGAACTTTTCATGATTTTGAGCCTTTCCGGAGCCCCTTAAGAAAGGTAGGAAGATAGATTTGCTCAGCAAGGGTGACAGGATACAAATTTCTGAATATCTCAGCAGTCAGCATCAAATATTCGGTGAGGACGAAGATGTGCAGAACAAATGGAAAAAATTCAAAGGCATCTTTCAATATGCCCTAGACAAGTATATTCCGAGTAAGGTTTTAAGGGATGGCAAAGATCCACCATGGTTTAATAGCCGTGTTAGAAAAGCGTTACGTAAACAAAGAGCACTTCATCTGAGATTCAAGAGAAGTAAAAACCTAGCTGACAAACAAAAGCTGAACGAAGCGAAAATGAGCGTTAGGACGGCAATGAGAGAAAAGCTCAATGATTTAGAAAAGTAAAACGCTGTCAACCAACCTTAGTAAAAACCCTAAGAGATTTAGGGTTGTATGTAAAATCAGTAAGTGGGTCAAAATCTTCTGTTCATCCTCTCAGCGACCACACCGACACCTAAACGGAAGATAACAGAGAAAAAGCCGAAATATTGAATTCGCTCTTCCGAAGTTGTTTCACCGCGCAAGATCGTAACACTGTCCCTCCTTTCAATCGTTGTACGAACATCGGAATGGGAGATACTGAGATAACCGACCGGGGAACTGAAAAGCAGCTACAATCGCTTAGAAGTGGAAGGGTGCCAGGATCAGATGAGATACCAATACGATTCTATAAAGATTATGCGAAAGAACTTGCTCCATTTCTAGCAGTAATTTATCGTAGATCGCTTGAGCAACGAAAGGTACCTAACGACTGGGAAATACCGCAGGTCATTTCCGTTATTAAGAAAGGCTGTAAGACAAATCCACACAATTATAGACCTATATCGTTGACGTCAATCTGTTGTAGAATTATGGAACATGTTTTATGCTCAAGAATTATGACGTCCTTGGAAAATGAACATCTCCTCTGTAAAAATCCACATGGATTCCGCAAACAGAAATCCTGCGAAACTCAGCTCGCTCTGTTCCTCCATGAGATCCACAGTACAGTGGACAACGGCGCCCAGGTTGATGCCGTGTTCCTTGATTTCAGTAAGGCATCTGACACCGTCCCGCATTGCCGTTTAACGAAAAAAATACGAGCTTACGGAGTATCGGAGCAGACCTGCGATTGGATTTAAGACTTTCTTGCAGACAGAACTCAGCACGTGGCTCTTAACGGAACTAAATCGACAGACCTAAAGGTAATACCACAGGGAAGTGTGATAGGACCGTTGCTGTTCACAACATACATATAAATGATCTAGTAGAAAGCGTCAGATGCTCTTTAAGGCTATTCGCAGATGATGCAGTTGTCTATACCAAAGTAGCAACGCCAGAAGACAGTAAGAATTAGCAGAACGACCTGCAGAGAATTGATGAGTGGTGCAGCTTCTGGCAGTTGGCCCTGAACTTAAATAAATGTAACATGTTGCGCGTACACATGAAAAGAAATCCCCTACTGTACAGCTACACTATTGATGACAAACAGCTCGAGACAGCGTCTGCCGTAACATATCTAGGCGTAACTATCCAGAGCGAACTTAAATGAAATGAACATAGATAGTGGGAAAAGCAAACAAGACTCAGATTCATCGGCAGAATCTAAAGAAAATGAAACTCATCCACGAAGGAAGTGACTTATAAGGTGCTTGTTCACCCGATTCTTGAGTACTGTTCATCTATCTGGGATCCCTAGCAGGTAGGACTGATAGAGGGGACAGAGAAGATCCAACGAAGAGCGGCGCGTTTCGTCACGGGATAGTTTAGCTGGCGAGAGAGCGTTACGGAGATGCTGAGCAAACTCCACTGGCAGACGTTACAAAAGGGGCGTTGTGCATCACGTGGAAAGTTACTACTGAAATTTCGGGACAGCACTTTTCAGGGGGAGAAGGACAACATATTACTTTCCCCCCACATACATCTCGCGTATTGACCACGAGGAGAACATTCGAGAAATTAGAGCCAATACAGAGGCTTACCGACAATCATTCTACCCAATTAGAGCCAATACAGAGGCTTACCGACAATCATTCTACCCAATTAGAGCCAATACAGAGGCTTACCGACAATCATTCTACCCAAGCAGTATTCGCGAGTGAACAGGGTTGGAGGAATCAGCTGGTGGTATCGAAACTACCCTCTAACAGACACGTTTGCGGAGTATGATGTAGAAGTAGAATAAAACATTCTGAGGCATTATCTTTCAACATACCCTCGTAGCTTGGTGGTATACTCTGACTGTCGAAATTGCCTGTTTGTAACGGTTATAATTTTGTTCATCACGTCAGTACATATTTTTGCCTGCCTCCTCTATGCGACGTGCAAAGTTACGACGTTCGTGCAGAAATATCCCTAGATACAGGGTGTTTCAAATATGACCGGTATATTTGAAACGGTAATAAAAACTAAACGAGCACCGATAGAAATACACCGTTTGTTGCAATATGCTTGGGACAACAGTACATTTTCAGGCAGACAAATTTACGAAATTACAGTAGTTACAATTTTCAACAACAGATGGCGCTGCCGTCTGGGAAACTCTATAGTACGATATTTTCCACATATCCACCATGCGTAGCAATAATATGGCGTAGTCTCTGAATGAAATTACCCGAAACCTTTGACAACGTGTCTGGCGGAATGGGTTCACATGCAGATGAGATGTACTGCTTCAGCTGTTCAATTGTTTCTGGATTCTGGCGGTACACCTGGTCTTTCAAGAAAAAAGTCACAGGGGTTCATGTCTGGCGAATAGGGAGGCCAATCCACGCCGCCTCCTGTATGTTTCGGATAGCCCAAAGCAATCACACGATCATCGAAATATTCATTCAGGAAATTAAAGACGTCGGCCGTGCGATGTGGCCGGGCACCATCTTGCATAAACCACGAGGTGTTTGCAGTGTCGTCTAAGGCAGTTTGTACCGCCACAAATTCACGAAGAATGTCCAGATAGCGTGATGCAGTAATCGTTTCGGATATGAAAAATGGGCCAATGATTCCTTTGGAAGAAATGGCGGCCCAGACCAGTACTCTTTGAGGATGCAGGGACGATGGGACTGCAACATGGGGCTTTTCGGTTCCCCATATGCGCCAGTTCTGTTTATTGATGAAGCCGTCCAGGTAAAAATAAGCTTCGTAAGTAAACCAAATGCTGCCCACATGCATATCGCCGTCATCAATCCTGTGCACTATATTGTTAGCGAATGTCTCTCATGCAGCAATGGTAGCGGCGCTGAGGGGTTGCCGCGTTTGAATTTTGTACGGATAGAGGTGTAAACTCTGGCGCATGAGACGATACGTGGACGTGGCGTCATTTGGACCGCAGCTGCAACACGGCGAACGGAAACCCGAGGCCGCTGTCGGATCACCTGCTGCACTAGCTGCGCGTTGCCCTCTATGGTTGCCGTACGCGGTCGCCCTACCTTTCCGGCACGTTCATCCGTCACGTTCCCAGTCCGTTGAAATTTTTCAAACAGATCCTTTATTGTATCGCTATTCGGTCCTTTGGTTACATTAAACCTCCGTTGAAAACTTCGTCTTGTTGCAACAACACTGTCTTCTAGGCGGTGGAATTCCAACACCAGAAAAATCCTCTGTTCTAAGGAATAAACCATGTTGTCTACAGCAAACTTGCACGTTGTGAACAGCACACGCTTACAGCAGGAAGACGACGTACAGAATGGCGCACCCACAGACTGCGTTGTCCTCTATATCTTTCACATCACTTGCAGCGCCATCTGTTGTTGAAAATTGTAACTACTGTAATTTCGAAAGTTTGTCCGCCTGAAAATGTACTGTCGTCCCAAGCATATTGCAACAAACGGTGTATTTCTATCGCCGCTCGTTTAGTTTTTATTGCCATTTCAAATATACCGGTCATTTTTGAAACACCCTGTATCTCGTCGCTGCCCTTCTTCTAATAGTTAATCTTATTCTAGGGTTTCTTGCCACACTCTGCAGAAATGGGCCATACGAAACCCGTAAGTACAGGTTCTTCCAAATTTCGCCACGAATTACATTCAAAAATTGGCCCGGCTAGCCGCGTGGTGTAACGCGCTGCTTCCCGAGGGGGAAGGAGCGCCTGGTCCCCGGCAAGAATCCGCCCGGCGGCTTAGTGTCGAGGTCCGGTGAGCCGGCCAGTCTGTGGATGGTTTTTAGGCGGTTTTCCATCTGCCTCGGCGAATGCGGGCTGGTTCCCCTTATTCCGCCTCAGTTACACTATGTTGGCGATTGCTACCCAAACACTTTCTTCACGTACGCGTACACCATAATTACTCTACCACGCAAACATTGGGGTTACACTCGTCTGGTGTGAGACGTTCCCAAGGGGTCCACTGGGGACAGAACCGCAGGATAACCCTGGGTTCTGTGTGGGGCGGCGGTGGGGTGGGTGGACTGCTGCGGCCTGTTACGGGGTTGTGAACCACTGAGGGCTGCTGCGGTACGAAGCCTCTCTGTCGTTTCTAGGTCCCCAGTTTCAATACACACAATACACCTATAAAAATCGATAACCTAATAAAAATTGGGCGTTTTCCATATATTGCAGTACAATCAACAAAGCGAAGTAGAACCTAACACATCGAAAACATTACGAAAAATGGCATAGTACAAAGAAATGCCGACTTGAAAATCGCAATCATGTCTCGGAAAGCGTGGTATAAAACATAAATAAAAGAGAATCGTGACTGGTAACGAAGTTATTTATAAACAAACCCATTGTTTTCACAGTCGCAGGCTTTCAAGAAAACCATTTATAATGGACAAAATCAGATTTTTAGGTTCCCTTTCAGCAGGAGGTGACGTCCTTGTTACAATTTAGCAATTGGATATCATTTTCAGGTTCACGGAGCGCTGGCTTGTTACGTCCACCATGTTTTTAAAAATTTAATTTAATTTATTTTTACAGATGAACTTAATCGCATCATGTGTTGTCGTAACGGCTTTTTTCACATCTATCCCTATCGACACCCGTGTGGGGTTGCTAGTCCCCCATCGGGCGCCTCCCCGGGTGGCGGATTGGGGAATGCTCTCCAGATATGGGGGGTACCGGGGAAATAAAATACCCGGGGTGGACCAAAACTAGCACGGGTAGGGAAGACTCGTTAAGCCATGGTGAAGGCAAATCCCTAGGGGTAGAGTACCCCAAAATCAAGACTCCTGGTCCTCCAGGTTGGGGGTTGTGCAGAGGGCTACCAACCCACTCATGTAAAACAATGGCCGGTCAGGACACTCAAGGTATGCCTCGGAAACAGGACAGAATTTACTGGAACAGAAATTGGCAAAGTTACAAGGATTTCTCTTTTGGTTCGTGGAATGTCAGAAGTCTATACCGCCCAGGAAGCGCACAAATACTAATAAACGAACTAGGAAAATACAAGGTACAACTGGTAGCGCTCCAAGAAATAAGATGGCAGGGAACGGGATCAATGAAAATAGGAGACGGGACAATAATGTATGGAGACTGCGGTCAGCGCCATGAATTTGGAACGGGCTTTTACATTCATAAAACAGCAATTGACACAATAAAGGAATTCAAATCAATTAATAACCGAATATCACACATTACAATTCAGGCTCAGTGGTTTGATATTACATTTATAAATGTTCATGCACCCACAGAAGATAAGGAAGATGACGTGAAAGAAGACTTTTATAGTCAACTGGAACAGACATATAATTCAATAAGTAGACATAATGTAACAATAGTGTTAGGAGACTTTAATGCCAAAGTAGGAAAAGAAGAAATCTACAAACCAACAATTGGGAATTACAGCTTACATGATGAAAGTTCAGAGAATGGTGTGCGACTCATAAACTTTGCAATGGCAAATGGTCTCACATTAAGCAGCACAAAATTCCAACACAAACGCATTCATTTAGGGACATGGATATCACCAGATGGAAAAGTAGTGAACCAGATTGACCATGTCGCCATCCAAAGACGATTTCAAAACAGTATTAAAGACGTTAGAACTTTTAGGGGAGCAGATTGTGAGACAGATCATATGTTAATCATAGCTGAAATGAAAATAAAGCTAAAAAAGAAACAAAGTACAAATAGGGTTGAAATTAAAAGGTACGATGTAGAAAATCTAACAGAAGAAAAAATAAAACTTTAGGAAAGAAATGGAAATTAACCTATCGGAATCTAGACTGACACATAGTGACCAGCAAGACGTGGAAAGTAGATGGAGACACCTCAGAAACAGTATTCAAGATGTAGCTTCCAAAACTATAGGTAAAAGAAAACGAACTAACAAAATCTGGTTTAATATAAAGTGCCAAGAAAGAGTACTGGAGAGGCAAAATGCGAGGAAGGCATGGTTACAAGACATGGACAATATTACACTAAAGGAGAGATACTATAAAATCCGCAAGGAAACACAACGAACTCTAAGACAAGAGAAGAGAAAACACTACAACAACATGGTAAGAGAAGCGGAGGATGATTTCAAGCATCACAGAGCAAGGCAGATGTACCAGAATATAAAAAAGTCCTTGGGAAAATTCACTAAAAGGGAACAGTTTATAAAGGACCATAATGGGGAAATACTTACAAACAAGAATGACATACTAGAAACATGGAAGAAATACTTTACACAGCTGCTCAACTGCAATGATCCACAATATTACTTTACATTTGAAGAACCAGATACAGTTGATATACAAGTCACCACACCATCAATAAATGAAATAAGACAAACAATAAAGAAATTAAAGAACAACAAGGCCTGTGGGGAAGACCAGGTATATGCTGAGCTTTTAAAAAATGGAGGACCACAATTGGAAATAGAACTACATTCCTTAATTGAAACAATTTGGGAGAAAGAAAACATACCGGCCGACTGGAAAACTGCAATTATATGCCCCATCTTTAAGAAGAATGATCCCCTTGTCTGTGATAACTACAGTGGAATTGCCCTACTCGATGTCACGTATAATATTTTGTCGATGTGTATACTACACAGACTGATTCCCATAACCGAAGAACTGATTGGGGACTACCAATGTGGTTTCCGCACTAACAGATCCACTTTGGATCACTTATTCACATTGAGACAAATAACTGAGAAGGCATGGGAATTTAATGTAGATATCCATATTCTATTTATAGACTTCAAGAAGGCCTATGATAGCATACACCGACAGACACTCTTAAACACCATGAAAGAATTTGAAATACCATTAAAATTAATCAAATTAGTTAAAATGTGTTTGGAAGAAACCATATGCAAAGTTAAGACACCTGCAGGAGAGACTGAAAATTTTAAGGTGTACACTGGACTGAGACAAGGGGCTGCCATCTCACCTATTCTATTTAATATTATCTTAGAGAAGATTGATAGAGAATTCACCAAAACTAATCCACAAGGGATCCAACTGCAGGGACAGAACATTACTAGACTTGCTTATGCAGATGATGTAGCCTTAATAAGCACTTCAAAAGCTGAATTAATCAGGATGATGCAAAATTATTACAAAATAGCTGAGAAAGCTGGACTTCATGTGAATGAAGAAAAGACAGAATATCTAGTCATAAGTAAAAAACTCCAAAAGAATACACCACTGACCGTAAATGGTCTCACTTTCAAGGCAGTTGGCCACTTCAAGTACTTAGGGAGTCTTTTTAGCAGAGACAATAGAGCAGAAATAGAAATACACGCCCGTCTAGCAGCAGCTAATAGAACTTTTTACAGCTGTATCAAAATTTTAAGGATGAGATCACTTAGTACTGAATTCAAAATCCGTTTTTATCAGTCAACTATTGTACCAGTAGCATTATATGGATGTGAAGCTATTACATTCAGGAAAAAAGATGAAGAAAAACTGTTGATATTTGAAAGAAAAATACTAAGAAAAATATTTGGACCAATCTTCGATGAAAATGTCATGGAGTGGAGGATAAGGAAAAATGAAGAACTACGGGAGCTGTACAAACATAGTACCATTGTGGAAATGTTAAAGAAGAGAAGACTGAACTGGGCTGGTCATGTAGCAAGGATGCCGGAGAACAGACTACCCAAAATAGCATCCACTAAGAAATTAGAAGGAAAGAGAAGAAGAGGAAGACCTCGAATTAGGTGGATGGAGAATATCCGGGAAGATGCAGCTAGGATGGGCATCAACTCTGATTGGACAACAATTTCCCTGGATAGAAATAATTGGAAGAGGCTCGTAGAGCAGGTGTATGGTCGATAAGGCCTTAGCCACGTGTAAAGTGAAAGTAAAAAAAAGTGAATCCCTATCGACAACCTAGTACACTTCTTAACGTAGTTAAACTTTGAGAATTACAGCTGCTGTTGCATTACTTCATGTTGCGTTGCTGAAACTTGATGGTACAGGCGGGAGTAAAGCTGTTAAGTGCAAGTCGTAAGTCGTTCGTGGACAGCTCAGCAGGTAAAGCACTTACTACGATGGGCACAGTACCCGTCCGGCACACAGTTCCAGTAAACCAGGAAGTTTCTCATCAGCGCACACTCCGCCCGCAACAGTAAGTGATATAACAGCAGCTGTAATTTGCAAGGTGCTTTAACTTACTGATACTGAACGCATTTCAAAATGGCCGCAGTCAGAAAGTGATCAGTACAGTAACAAACGATCATCTGAAAAAAAATCTGGCCATGTATGGTGGACATAAAAAATGGTTTTAGCGTTCAGAAATAACGTCGAGTGTGTCGACACACACATGGGGAAAGTATTTTACCTTTTACAGTATAATTCTGTTGTGTGGAAATTTTGGTATGAACAATATTTCTAATTTAAAACTAATTTCCTGTTTTGCCCTTAAAATGGGAAACGACGGCTTTATTTAAAATTCGAAATGTAAGCAATTGTTCCTACATACAGGGGATAGGCCAAATAATGTGAACACCTGTACTTACTTGGGAAAGGTTTGTTAATAAGGGGTTGGATCGCCATTTGCCCGTAATACGCCCCGGTTCAAATCAAATGGCTCTGAGCACTATGGGACTCAACTGCTGAGGTCATTAGTCCCCTAGAACTTAGAACTAGTTAAACCTAACTAACCGAAGGACATCACAAACATCCATGCCCGAGGCAGGATTCGAACCTGCGACCGTAGCGGTCTTGCGGTTCCAGGCTGCAGCGCCTTTAACCGCACGGCCACTTCGGCCGGCATACAGCTCCGGTTCTTATACTGGCACATAATGACGGTATAGTCTCCAGTGGAATGTTATGCCACTCTTCGATCAGAACCTCTTCTAACTCCTGTAACGACGAGGGAGGCGTAGATCTGCTCCGGAGTCTGCGCTCCAATACCGCCCACAAGGGTTCCAGAATGTCCAAGTCCGGGGACTGTGCTGGCCAGGGAAGAAGCTCCAGTTCAGTTGCGTGCTCCTCATACCACGACTGTACTGCCCTGGCTGTGTGAGTGGGTGCATTATCGTCCTGAAATATGGAATCATTTTTGCGGAACAATATTTCAATCACGGGGTGCCCCCGATCAACTAAAATGTTCAGGTAATCGTTGGCTGTAACACGGCCTTTGCACGTAATGACGGGACCAGCAGAATACCATGATATGGCAGCCTCCATGCTCAACCGTTGGAATCAAGCAATCAGGATGGTGGGCTTCTTCTGGCGTTCTCCAGACGTAAACCAATCCCGATTTCGAAAATAATGAAAACGTTGACTCGTCGGAACGTATGACGTGTTTCCACTGATCAGCCGTCCAAGTTTTATGCTCCCGACACCATGTTTTACGAGTATGCTTCTTTGTGTTGGTTGTCGTGACTAATGGATTGGGTATAGCGGCTCTCCCATGAATATTCACTTTATGGAGTTCTCGGCGGACAGTGTCGATAGATACGGGGTGCCGAAGATGGCTATTGAGCTCTGCAGTCACTTTAGCCGCCGTAGTTTTGCGTTGTTTTGACACAATTCATGTTAGCGTACGTCGATCGTGGTAATTTACTTTTTATTTGCGCCCACTGCTGCGTTTACACTATGATGTCTTTCCACATTTTGTGTAGGCTGTCATGACTGCTGAAACAGCTGCTCTTGAAACATTGAATACGTCGGCTGTCTTGGTTACTGATGCTCCAGCTAATTGCGCCCCCACAATCTGCCCTCTTTGGAACTCTGTTAGGTCTTTCATTGCACTTGGACCTCGGTCTCTGAATGCAAATACGAAGTGTGCACTACTCGTAAACAACCTGCACTGACGCCTGGTCCGTACTGAACACGCACAGTCGAGCAAGACACGTGCCTTACCTGCATTGTTGACCGTCAAACACAACCACCCCATTACTACCATTGTTCACATTATTTTCACTATCCCATGTAACAAAAGCGACCTACTAAGGCTATCGATTATTATACTACTGGCCATTAAAACTGCTACACCAAGAAGAAATGCAGATTATAAACTGGTATTCATTGGACAAATATATTATATTACATTATACTGACATGTGATTACATTTTCACACAATTTGGGTGCATAGATCCTGAGAAACCAGTACCCAGAACAGGCCTAGATAACGCCTGGTCATTGAGTCAAACAGAGCTTGGATGGCGTGTACAGGTACAGCTGCCCACGCAGCTTCAACACGATACCACAGTTCATCAAGAGTAGTGACTGGCGTATTGTGACGAGCCAGTTGCTTGGCCACCATTGACCAGACGTTTTCAATTGGTGAGAGATGTGGAGAATGTGCTGGCCAGGGCAGCAGTCGAACATTTTCTGTATCCAGAAAGGCCCGTACCGGACGTGCAACATGCGGTCGTGCATTATCCTGCTGAAATGTAGGGTTTCGCAGGGATCGAATGAAGGGTAGAGCCGCGGGTCGTAACACATTTGAAATGTAACGTCCACTGTTCAAAGTGCCGTCAATGCGAACAAGACGTGACCGAGACGTGTAATCAATGGCACCCCATACCATCACGCCCGGTGATACGCCAGTATGGCGATGACGAATACACGCTTCCAATGGGCGTTCACCGCGATGTCTCCAAACACGGATGCGACCATCATGATGCTGTACACAGAACCTGGATTCATTCGAAAAAATGTTTTCCCATTCGTGCACCCCGGTTCGTCGTTGAGTACACCATCGCAGGCGCTCCTGTCTGTGATGCAGCGTCAAGGGTAACCGCACCCATGGTCTCCGAGCTGATAGTCCGTGCTGCTGCAAACGTCGTCGAACTGTTCGTGCAGATGGTTGTTGTTTTGCAAACGTCCCTATCTGCTGTCTCAGGGATCGGGACGTGGCTGCACGATTCGTTACAGCCATGCGAATAAGATGACTGTCATCTCGACTGATAGTACGAGGCCGTTGGGATCCAGCATGGCGTTCCGTATTACCCTCCTGAACCCACCGATTCCATATTCTGCTAACAGTCATTGGATCTCGAGCAACGCGAGCAGCAATGTCGCGATACGATAAACTGCAGTCGCGATAGGCTACAAACCGACCTTTATCGAAGTCGGAAACGCGATGGCACGCATTTCTCCTCCTTACACGAGGCATCACAACAACGTTTCACCAGGCACCGCCAGTCATCTGCTGTTTGTGTATGAGAAATCGGTCGGAAACTTTCGTCATGTCAGAACGTTGTAGGTGTCGCCAGCGGCGCCAATCTTGTGTGAATGCTATGAAAAGCTAATCATTTGCATATCACAGCATCTTCTTCCTGTCGGTTAAATTTCGCGTCTGTAGCACGTCGTCTTCGTGGTGTAGCAATTTTAATGGCCAGTTGTGTATTTATGTCCGTGGTTGGATATCCTAGCGAAGAATGTCATACTCTATTTACATTTGTATAAACTGATTCTCTGTTTTTGTGCAGCGTTGTTCACTGCGTGTCAGCCAGTAACATCGATTTGGTGACAATATCGAATCGCCGCAATTTAAAAACCTATAATTGTTTATTGTCGGGAAATCTATTTCACGCTAAAAAGTCTGTACTAGTTTCCCACCTAACCTCGTTCCATTTCTATGTAATGTGGGTATGACTACTTCATTCGTTCTTAATTACTTGCCAAAAGAGCATTTCATACGAGCAAGCTCGGACACACCAAACTTCTGTGCAGTGACTGCGATACTCGCTGTTTCTGAATAACGGAGGAAAGAAAACACAGCACACTACGTACCGAGTGACGTCTGCAGCCATCTGCCACCCGCAGTCATCAGTAACACCGAGAAGTCAGACTCACCTGCAACAAACGACAAAGACGAAAAAATTAACATCAAATGGCTCTGAGCACTATGGGACTTAACATCTATGGTCATCAGTCCCCTAGAACTTAGAACTACTTAAACCTAACTAACCTAAGGACATCACACAACACCCAGCCATCACGAGGCAGAGAAAATCCCTGACCCCGCCGGGAATCGAACCCGGGAACCCGGGCGTGGGAAGCGAGAACGCTACCGCATGACCACGAGATGCGGGCAATTAACATCGGAAGGGCTTATGAACACCAGCAGGTAAAACAAGTGTTACGGATAGACATGCTTTTTTACGTCAAACGTAATCAGAATTGGTGATGGAGATAAATCATCCCAACAAGCCATTAATGGACATTCGTCTCGACACAAGTTACTGAGAATCAGAACCAGTTTCAAATGATACACGCGATTTAGTTCGGCTGTGGTGTCCTTTACCTTGCGAGAACGGAATTAAATCTGACGAAATAAACATATTCCAAAAAAGTTTGTGACAAGAAAAATGTTATAACAATCTTTTCAGACATGAAATGTTTTTACATATAACTTCTTTATGTGTTGCAAGTGGCGTCATTTTCTTTTATAAGCCTCCAACTGTCACACAAAATTCTATACGCCTAAATATTCCATTCGATTCCATTATGACATGCAGTAACAGTAGACAAATGATTCAAATGAGAAACAGTGTCTGTTGCAGTTATGTAGTTGTTTATTAATTTCAATTAGCACTGTGCTTTTTACGCGGTTCGTGCATTATCAGACTGGAACAAGAATCAAATAAATTACAGCTCCAACGCGTGAACCTGGTGAGCGGCGCAGCTACTATCGTTAAAACGTGAGTGAATTAAAGAAAAACACTTTAAAACTTACTTGACTACACGCTGAAAGCGTTTAGTGTGGAGCAGCGTCGTTATATAAAACGGCGGTGGAAAACACCTTTGTCATAAACACCAAGTTAACGTAGTGGAACCCTAAAGACAAGTAAAGGGCTAAATAGCAAAAAACACTGAGTATAACTGTTTAGGTCGCGGAAGAGGGGCGATTTAAAATACAAGTGACAAGAAAGAAGGTGTCATGTAATTAAAATTTACTATGGTAGAACGAAGATCCAGCGCAAGGGCAGGTACACGTTTAAAACCATCAAACTGAGTGCCCCCACCGGCCGTAAACAAACAAGTGGTACATCGAGGTTACTGCGCTGGAGGAGCGGGAATATGAATGATGTGCAGAGGAATGGGGGAGGGGGCAGATAATGGGAGAAGGTTAAATATACGGGGAACCTTATGTGTTAATGTGAAGGAATAGGGCAAAAGGGAAGGTAAAACAGGGCTTAAAAAGAAGAAATGGTGTGTTTGACGTGAAGTTCATGTAAGATAGAGGGCAATGTTCTGATAAAGGAAAGAGAAACCTGTCGTTCTGTTGGAGCAAATTTGTTTTGGTCTCGGAAGACTGGAAAGAAAGGTACCGTAAGTGTTGAAAAAAACGGGAGGCGGGGGGAGAGGGGAGGGGGGAGGAGGGATTGGTTTTATTAAGGAAATACAATAAGATGGAGGGGAAGGGTTGGTAGTGGGGGAGGGGGGGGGAGCAGAAAGATTTCATTTTGGGAAGAACATGGTAAACATAGTATCTTTAAAAAATATGATTTTTTTTTGTCATCAATTGCTCGTTAGAAACAACTCGGCCTTTTCCGACCATCTCGAGAGAAGCAAGCATAATCATCCCCCTCTATACAATTTACAAATCCTTCATTATGGCCCCACACGAAAAAAACTTCCAGTTTTAGAAGAACTTGAAATTCCAAGTTCGTGAAACGGCCTGCAGCACACAGTCTTATCGAGCAGATGGTCACAAAAATATCGTAAAATGCCCGGCACTTGCAGATGACCTGGAAATACTCAGAAACAACAGGCAAGAAGTCAAAGAACCACTGGAATACTTAAATGAAGCCTCTGCCGAAACGGCTCTACAGGTAACACATCATCAGAAACGCATTGCTTGGAAAGAACAACACACAAGTCTTGAACACAGAATGCGGAACGTTTAACACAGTAGAAAAAGTCCAAGTACGTAGTGGGGTATACATAAGTAGGAGGATCGAACAAGGCATCCAAAGTTGATCGAATAGACAACCTTCAGTAAGTCTTCAAACTATCATAAACGCAGTACAACAATGGAAACCTTTCAAGACAGGCCAAAGTCAGGGACTACAATACAGCTGCACTACCAGAAACGCTCTACACGTCAAAAACAACCACAGTCTGAGTATCATGCATCACAGAGAAAGAAAAAATAGAACCTTAATTCTCCATCAAAATTTTGGAGCAGTACACAGAGATGGTATGAGGGTGAATTCCTAAGGCACCGAACTGCTAAGGTCATCGGTCCCTAGACTTACACACTACTTAACCTAACTTATGGCAAGAACAACACACACACACATGCCCGAGGGAGGACTCCAACCTCCGGCGGGAGGGGCCGCGCAATACGTGAAATGGCGCCTCAAACCGCGCGTCCAACACGCGAGGCTGTTGATGAAGAGACCAACCAAAGAGTTACATGAAGAGACAGACTGACAGACACGGTAAGAAAACGGAGACCAACATTGTATGACACATCCAACAGACTGACAAAGAGGTTTTTGATGTACTAAACAGCTCAATGGAAAAAAATGGTTCAAATGGCTCTAAGCACTATGGGACTTAACATCTATGGTCATCAGACCCCTAGAACTTAGAACTACTTAAACGTAACTAAGCTAAGGACATCACACAACACCCAGTCATCACGAGGCAGAGACAATCCCTGACCCCGCGCGGGAAGCGAGAACGCTACCGCACGACCACGAGCTGCGGACACTCAATGGAAAAACTTAATTGGCTTCCAGAAATATACAAATACCTAAAACAAGCAGAAATCGTAGAGGAATGATTAATGAAAGAGACAAATTCAGAAACAAAATTATGAACACGAAATTTGAAGTAGGAGAAAGGAGGAAAACAGGGAAAACATGGAAAATGCAAGGGAAACAGGAACCAATCAAAGAATGAAGAGATTTTTGGGAAAAGGAAAAGAAGAGGAAAAAATTGAATAGTTATTTAACACTTTCTTAAGGGTAAAAATCTTTAATAATAATACTAGTAATAATAGTAAGTAATATTATTACTATTATTATTATTGTTGAAAGCTGCCTTGAGCATATTAAATGCTATGGAGACCATGAGTGTCATTAAAGCTTTGCTACTACTATGCTAATACGCAGTAAACTATTTATAAAATGGTTCAAATGGCTCTGAGCACTATGAACCTAACTAACCTAAGGACATCACACACACCCATGCCCGAGGCAGGATTGGAACCTACGACCGTAGCAGTAGTGCGGTTTCGAACTGAAGCGCCTAGAACCGCTAGGCCACCATGGCCGGCAAAAACTAGTTGTATCAGGAAAAAAATGACAATAGGCCTAACTGTTTTACGGCCAACGTCCAAATAATTCCAAAGTGTAGTAAAGATTCCTGTTCCAAAACGGAACAGGACCCCTTTTCTGGGACATCCACATGGAACCGTTATTAGACAACTTACAGCAAAGTGAAGAAGTGCTAGAGGTGATAGCCTACGCGGATGACCACCTCCTGTTGGTCGGCGGTCGCAGCGGAGAAGATATAGAACCAACGATCGAAAGGGCCATAGAGAAACTGCACCAATGGTGCCAAAATACAAGTCTACATACCTGATTTTAAAAGGACAGTTAATCAGGAATCCTACTGTTAGAATCGATGGTTCACCAGTTCTTCGGCGATGGGAGACACGATACTTGGGAGTCATAATTGACGAGAGATGGAACTTCGGAAACAGATTGACACCGTAACGCAGAGAGCTCTCCAGCTACTCAACAACCTCATCTCCATTGGACATAAAAGATTTCATCTCCCTCCTCATCAAGTATTCTAACTTCAGTAGTGGGTCTGGGCGGGAGTCTGGGCGTACAGGCTCACGAGGGTCTTGCCCGCCATGGCAGTGAGAAGGGTCCAGAGAAGCATGATTCTGAGATCTGTGGGGGCCTACAGAACATCTCTGGGGGGAGCTCTGTTACTCATAATGGGGGGTCTGCCCGTTAGACATCAAGATACGTGAGCAAGCGGCGTGGTACTGGGCCAAAAAGGGGAACAGGGAGAAAATAATAGAGATCATGGATGTGAGGGTGGAGGATAAGAGGGAAATAAGAAATAGAGGGCAGGAACTTTGGCAGAGGGCTTGGGAGGAAGTAGAAACTGGGAGAAGGACCTTCCAGTTTTTACCAGATGTATAAGAGCGTAGGAGCATGAAATATTTCGAACCTACACGAGGACTCATTCACTTTCTCACTGGCCATGGACACTATCCGACATCCAGAATGAGATTTTCACTCTGCAGCGGAGTGTGCGCTGATATGAAACTTCCTGGCAGATTAAAACTGTGTGCCCGACCGAGACTCGAACTCGGGACCTTTGCCTTTCGCGGGCAAGTACTCTACCAACTGAGCTACCCAAGCACGACTCACGTCCCGTCCTCACAGCTTTACTTCTGCCAGTACCTCGTCTCCTACCTTCCAAACTTTACAGAAGCTCTCCTGCGAACCTTGCAGAACTAGCACTCCTGAAAGAAAGGATATTGCGGAGACATGGCTTAGCCACAGCCTGGGGAATGTTTCCAGAATGAGATTTTCACTCTGCACTCCCCACTCCAGTTTTAATCTGCGAGGAAGTTTCATATCAGCGCACACTCCGCTGCAGAGTGAAAATCTCATTCTAAAAACATTCCCCAGGCTGTGGCTAAGCCATGTCTCCGAAATATCCTTTCTTTCAGGAGTGCTAGTTCTGCAAGGTTCGCAGGAGAGCTTCTGTAAAGTTTGGAAGGTAGGAGACGAGGTACTGGCAGAAGTAAAGCTGTGAGGACGGGGCGTGAGTCGTGCTTGGGTAGCTCAGTTGGTAGAGCACTTGCCCGCGAAAGACAAAGGTCCCGAGTTCGAGTCTTGGCCCGGCACACAGTTTTAATCTGCCAGGAAGTTTCATATCAGCGCACACTCCGCTGCAGAGTGAAAATCTCATTCTGGAAACATTCCCCAGGCTGTGGCTAAGCCATGTCTCCGCAATATCCTTTCTTTCAGGAGTGCTAGTTCTGCAACGTTCGCAGGAGAGCTTCTGTAAAGTTTGGAAGGTAGGAGACGAGGTACTGGCAGAAGTAAAGCTGTGAGGACGGGGCGTGAGTCGTGCTTGGGTAGCTCAGTTGGTAGAGCACTTGCCCGCGAAAGGCAAAGGTCCCGAGTTCGAGTCTCGGCCCGGCACACAGTTTTAACTTGCCAGGAAGTTTCACTATCCGACATATTTATGTCGGTTTGGGAAAAGGATAACCCCCGAGCGTGACTGTGGCGCGGTAGAGGGTACTCCCGACCATGTGGTTTTCGAGTGCCCTCTCTTCAATGATGTCACGACAACACTTCGAGACAGACTTCCAAATAACGACACATACCAACTACTCAGACAAGAAGACACTTTCCACACTGTATATATATTTTAACCATGTACTATGTGCAGTATTTCCCATTGCATGAAAAATGTTATTTTCAATTTAAAGCATGTATGTTTCTCAATATAAGTTACGAGTGCTCATATAGTTCTCGTCCGCCCCAGTAGCTGAGTGGTCAGCGTGACGGATTGCCGTCCTCCGGGCCCGGGTTCGATTCCCGGCTGGGTCGGAGATTTTCTCCGCTCAGGGACTGGGTGTTGTGTTGTGTTCATCATCATTTCATCCCCATCCGGCGTGCGGGTCGCCCAATGTGGCGCCGAATGTAATAAGACCTGCGCCAAGGCGGCCGGACCTGCCCCGCGAGGGGCCTCCCGGCCAATGACGCCAAACGCTCATCATCATCATCATATAGTTCTCAACCAATTTCATGATCTCACAAGCTATTACATCACATCCTGTAGTAATGTTACATTACGTATTCAAATTATTGTGTATAATACTCTCCATTGCCCAGGGTTCAGTTTACAATGTTGATAGCCGGCCGGTGTGGCCGAGCGGTTCTAGGCGCTACAGTCTGGAACCGCGCGACCGCTACGATCGCAGGTTCGAATCCTGCTTCGGGCATGGATGTGTGTGATGTCCTTAGGTTAGTTAGGTTTAGGTACTTCTAAGTTCTAGGCGACTGATGACCTCAGATGTTAAGTCCCATAGTTCTCAGAGCCATTTGAACCACAATGTTGAAAACATGTCTGTGCCGAGCACAAATGAAGATTACTCAGTTTATATATAACCTGTAATATTGAGTAGTTTAATTACTTATTGTGCTTAACACTTTCCGTTCTGTAAAGTCTAATTTCAACATTAAGAAACAAGTTTGATGCACAGCACTCTATGCAAGTGATTGTATCTTCGACTACAATGTTTGGTTACCTAAGAACAACTGTTCTTTGCAGTACCTAGTCAGTTGTTTTCTGAATATGGCCTAATAAGCCGAAAACTAGTTCAAAATAAACAAAAATCAGTAGAACAAAAACAATGTACCTGTTATTCAACCTTAAATATGGAATTGTTCTACCAAGAATTGGCAGCAGTATACATAAATAAGACCAAATACAGATATAAACTCGATACGATATGGTTTCTCCTATTCCGCTCGTGACGTAAAACCGATACAGCATCTCACTGGCCATGTTCCTTTCCTCGAGGAAAAAATCTGACATGCCAGATTCTTCATTTCGCGCTTCAGTGACCCCTTCAGCTGACATGAAGACGCACGTGGACGAGAACCTGGTGACGTCACAGCACGGCATTCCACGTTCCACTACAGCGCAGAGCGTGAAATGAAAAACCTAGCGTTTCAGATTTTTGTTGTCATCGTGAGGAATTTGGTCAGTGAGATGCGACATGGTTTTTGCGTCACAAGCAGAACCTGGAAGCCGGCATGCTGTACTAAGTTAAACGACGTATTTAGTGATTTTTTTTATCACAGACTACGTAGTATGAATATCAGCTGTTTCAAGACGTCAGCATATTAACGATCTTTCGCAAATGTGACATGTGACTAGTTAAAGCCTTCCTGTATCTGATGATATTATTGTTGTAAATTGTGGGCTGTAGTATACCGTTCCAATCCTACGGCACAGAGATGGTGTATCAAAAGCGCGTCATTCTGAAACAATTTTTCAGAATTAAATATAAAATGATGACATTTTTAGGTAGACTTGAGAGAGTTTATATTATATACACTCATGCTCATAAATTACGGATAATGCTCATACATGGTTAAAGAACGCTCCGGTGGACGGTTTGCGGGTTTAAATCACCTCGGGGTATGACCATACAGTGCGATTGACTGCGGTCGTCGTACGGTGGCGCTGGCAGCGGAGGTGTGTTGGTGCAGCGAGTAAGTGTGCAGACGTTTTCAGACGTGCTAATGGTGACTGTGTGTTGAAAATGGCTCAAAGAACACACATTGATGACGTTATGAGGGGTAGAATACTAGGGCGACTGGAGGCTGGTCAAACACAGCAGGTCGTAGCACGGGCCCTCCGTGTGCCAAAAAGTGTGATCTCAAGATTATGGCAACGATTCCAGCAGACAGGAAACGTGTCCAGGCGCTACAGTACGGGACGTCCACAGTGTGCAACACCACAAGAAGACCGATATCTCACCATAAGTGCCCGCAGACGGCCACGGAGTACTGCAGGTAGCCTTGCTCGGGACCTTACCGCAGCCACTGGAACAGTTATCTCCAGACACACAGTCTACAGACGACTGAACAGACATGGTTCATTCGCCCGGAGACCTGCAAGGTGCATTCCACTGACCCCCGGTCACAGGAGAGCCTGTAAAGCTTAGTGTCAAGAACACAGTACATGGTTATTGGAACAGTGGTCCCAGGTTATGTTCACGGACGAGTCCAGGTATAGACTGAACAGTGATTCCCGCCGGGTTTTCATCTGGCGTGAACCAGGTACCAGATACCAACCCCTTAATGTCCTTGAAAGGGACCTGTATGGAGGTCGTGGTTTCATGGCGTGGGGTGGGATTATGATTGGTACACATACACCCCTACTTGTCCTTGGCAGACGAACTGTAACACGTCAGGTGTATCGGGACGTAATTTTGCACCAGCATGTCTGCCTTTTCAGGGGTGCAGTGGGTCCCACCTTCCTCCTGATGGATGATAACGCACGGCCCCACCGAGCTGCCATCGTGGAGGAGTACCTTGAAACAGAAGATATCAGGCGAATGGAGTGGCCTGCCTGTTCTCCAGACCTAAACCCCATCGAGCACGTCTGGGATGCTCTCGGTCGACGTATCGTTGCACGGCTTCAAACCCCTACGACACTTCAGAAGCTCCGAAAGGCAGTGGTGCAAAAATGGGAGGCTATACCCCAGCAGCTGCTCGACCACCTGATCCACAGTATGCCAACCCGTTGTGCGGCCTGTGTACGTGTGCCTCGTTGGGTGGCACCACATTCTACAATTACCCTAAATTTATGAGCATGAGTGTATATGAGCTTCGGTAGCTCGTCGTTTGCATGTTGGTATTCCGGTTGCTGTGGGTTCATTTATCGATTGTCATTTTTTTGTACTTCACTGTTGCTATTTGAATTTACATGTCGTCATTTTGAGATAGTGTGTCGAGCTGTGCATGTTAGAAAATGGCACAACGTGGCACTACACAAAACTGGCGCTAACAGCATAGGCACATAGGGAACACACACGACACACACCTGTAAGTCCACGGTATTGTTGATAAGTTGAGAAAACCGTCCCGAATCACATGTGCTACAAAACGCCACTGTTTCCTGCGCATGTACCCCGACATCAATACGGGAGAATGGAGTCCGAAGTGGACTGAAATATTTCCCCAGTGGCCAGAAATTTTATCGTGACTGTCACAGATAGTTCAAATGGCTCTGAGCACTATGGGACTTAACTTCTGAGGTCATCAGTCGCCTAGAACTTAGAACTAATTAAACCTAACTGAGCTAAGGACATCACACACATCCATGCCCGAGGCAGGATTCGAACCTGCGACCACAGCGGTCGCGCGGTTCCAGACTGTAGTGCCTAGAACCGCTCGGCCACTACGGCCGGCCAACTACGACAGATTCATCTGGTATCGTCAGATCGCTCTTCTTAAGCTCAGTCAATTCCCCATCCGCTCAGAATCCGACAATAAATTGTACTCGTCCTTGTGAAATTTATTATAATGGCCTTCAATACTAAACTTCCGTTGACCAGCGAGAATACTGCCACGTATTAAACATTTCGAATTTTCACGTTTTTGCACAAAGAAAAAATGATTCTCCCATTACTTTTTAAAAGACAGCAAATCTCCACTTCTCCGTTTCTTGAAATACAACGTTCACTACATAGTGCTCGCTTCGCATCAACGTCCGCAGCTTAGCCTGGCACTACACTGCCGCAACCTGCCGGCTGTCGCCACAGCCCCGGTCGACGCCTGCACGCGAGCAGCACACGTGCTGTGCGCTCGTGAGCCGCGTGCAACGTTTGCCCGCCCCTGACTTAAACCTAAGTAACGTAAGGACATCACACACATCCATGACCGAGGCAGGATTCGAACCTGCGACCGTAGCGGTGGCGCGGTTCCAGACTGTAGCGCCTAGAACCGCTCAGTCACCCCGGCCGGCTATTATTAATTTAATATAAGTATATACTATAATATTTGATATTATGTAAATATACGTTCACCTTCCTTTGGGTGTTCGATTTGCTTGATCTACAAGACACCTTGCGCTACTTATGTAAATCTATTTTGCTCCTTTTTCTCTTGCGCTTAGTAACTCACGTGTTCCAAAGATTCTGCTACTGGGTAGGAACAGCGATCAAGTAAGACTGACCTTGGAGTTTTACTAAAATGTGGGAATGATGAAATAATGTTTATCTTATGTGAAGAAGTATTGCCAATTTGTATCCCACTGTTTTTAATGGAACTTTTATAAGCCTGTGTCCTTTATTATTGACTGGACATGGTTATAAGAGTCGAGGGACATGAAAGGGAAGCAGTGGTTAGGAAGGGAGTAAGACAGGGTTGTAGCCTCTATCCGATGCTATTCCGTATGTATATTGAGCAAGCAGTAAAGGAAAGAAAAGAAAAATTCGGAGTAGGTATTAAAATCCATGGAGAAGAAATAAAAACGTTGAGGTTCGCCGGTGACATTGTAATTCTGTCAGAGACAGCAAAGGACTTGGAAGAGCAGTTGAACGGAATGGATGGTGTCTTGAAGAGAGGATATAAGATGAACATCAACAAAAGCAAAACGAGGATAATGGAATGCAGTCGAATTAAGTCGGGTGATGTTGAGGGTATTAGATTAGCAAATGAGACACTTAAAGTAGTAAAGGAATTTTGCTATTTGGGGAGCAAAATAACTGATGATGGTCGAAGTAGAGAGGATATAAAATGTAGACTGGCAATGGCAAGGAAAGCCTTTCTGAAGGTGAGAAATTTGTTAACATCGAGTATAGATTTACATGTCAGGAAGTCATTTCTGAAAGTATTTGTATGGAGTGTAGCCATGTATGAAGTGAAACATGGACGGTAAATAGTTTGGACAAGAAGAGAATAGAAGCTTTCGAAATGTGGTGCTACAGAAGAATGCTGAAGATTAGATGGGTGGATCACATAACTAATGAGGAAGTATTGAATAGGATTGGGGAGAAGAGAAGTTTGTGGCAGAACTTGACCAGAAGAAGGGATCGGTTGGTAGGACATATTCTGAGGCATCAAGGGATGACCAATTTAGTACTGGAGGGCAGCGCGGAGGGTAAAAATCGTAGAGGGAGACCAAGAGATGAATACACTAAGCAGATTCAGAAGGATGTAGGCTGCAGTAGGTACTGGGAGATGAAGAAGCTTGCACAGGATAGAGTAGCATGGAGAGCTGCATCAAACCAGTCTCAGGACTGAAGACCACAACAACAACAACAATGGTACTTTCCTTTTCCTGCACAATGGAGAAAATGTGCGTTTTAATAGAGCTAGCCTGGGAATTTTACGCGCGCCCGTTTAGTAAACGGTGTGATTTACGAACTAGAAACTTCCCGCAACTGCCGCCGGAGTGCGTTGCGGTCGCGTGTACCACGTTGGGGCCCACGTACCGTATGGACAAGTCGCATCGTTTCTGACAAGGGAACCTCCCCATCGCACCCACCTCAGATTTAGTTATAAGTTGGCTCAGTGGATAGGCCTTGAAAAACTGAACACAGATCAATCGAGAAAATAGGAAGAAGTTGTGTGGGACTATGAAAAAATAAGCAAAATATACAAACTGAGTAGTCCATGCGGATCATAAGCAACATCAAGGAGAAGGTCAGCTCCGGAGCGCCGTGGTCCCGTGGTTAGCGTGAGCAGCTGCGGCATGAGGGGTCCTTGTTTCAAGTCTCCCACCGCGTGAAATTTTTAATTTTTTTATTTTCGGTGTATGTGACAAACTCTTATGTTTTCATCACTTTTTTGGGAGTGATTATCACATGCACAAGAAAACCTAAATCGAGCAAAGTAGAAGAATCTTTTTACCCATTCGCCAAGTGTACAAGGTAGGTGGGTGGACAACATATTCCTGTCATGTGACGCACATGCCGTCACCAGTGTCGTATAGAATATATCAGACGTGTTTTCCTGTGGAGGAATCGGTTGATCTATGACCTTGCGATCAAATATTTTCGGTTCCCATTGGAGAGGCACGTCCTTTTGTCTACTAATGGCACGGTTTTGCGGTGCGGTCGCAAAACACAGACACTAAACTTATTATAGTGAACAGACACGTCAATGCTCGAACTGCCAGATCATAACTTTGCGAAAATAAAGAATGTAAACTTTTTACTCGAGGTGGGATTTGAACCAAGGACTTCTCGTTCCGCAGCTGCTCACGCTAACCACGGGACCACGGAGCTTCTGTGCTAACATTAGCCTTCGTGTTGCCTATCTTGCGCATGGACTACTCAGTTTGTATATTTTGCCTTTTTTTTCATAGTTCCACACAACTTCTTCTTGTTTTCTCGATTGATCTGTGTTCAGTTTTTCAAGGCCTATCCACTGTGCCAACTTATAATTAAATCTGAAGGGGGTGCGATGGGGAGGTTCCCATGTGAGCGTTCAGCAGCACGTTGAACTTGGCGCGGCCCGTGTGCCGACGGCTTAAGTGTGGCGTCACAAGTTCGTCGTGGGGCCCGTATTTCTCGTTGCACGCTGTGACGTCACCATTTCGCCGTCCCGCGAGAGGGATGCCAGGACAGGGCAGGGCAGGACGCAGGCAGGTGTAGGGAGCGTTTAAAGAGCTGCGCCCGCCGCAGCCCGCCACGGCTCGGTCGGGCAAAGTTTAATGGCCACTTGCCGCGGCGGCGGCCGAACGAATTGGTGGGCGCTGCGCGCTCTGCTGGCGCTCCCCCCCCCCCCCCCCTTCTTCGGTTTCCCTGGGCAGCCGTGACCTGGGTGGCCGGCCGGCTGCACACACCGCTCGGCAAACTCTCCAACCCCCACCCCCTCCCACCCTCACCTGACCAACCGCAGTCACTTACCAGCAACTGGTCGCTCCCTTCTACACGAGGAAGGGATGGGAAGAACTCACCGGTTGAAACCGGTGCCGGGATTTTACTTCTCAATAACCGGTATTTTTCGGTATTTGTTTCGTCTCGGTTATCACAGGTGTTGTTTACTTTTTACTAATAACCGAGCAAAAAATCCGAAATATCAGCCGTAGCAGCGGAATTAGTTTTTCGTTTTTAAATAAACCATTTTTCAAAAATGGGAGTAATTTTTATTCGAAAAATTTGCATCGGTCTCAATTCCGTTATTACAGAATATGAGAAGAGCGATTAGTGGTATTTTCATAACAATGGCGACAGAAACGAGCGATGAACACATGGCGTAAGAATTGGTACAGACGCCTGAAAAAAAATGTTTCAAATGGCTCTGAGCACTATGGGACTCAACTCCTGAGGTCATTAGTCCCCTAGAACTTAGAACTACTTAAACCTAACATCACAAACATCCATGCCCGAGGCAGGATTCTAACCTGCGACCGTAGCGGTCTTGCGGTTCCAGACTGCAGCGCCTTTAACCGCACGGCCACTTCGGCCGGCCCAGACCCTTGAGACGATGATGTCCCCGTTGGTGTGTGTCGTGGCTTAAGATAGGCGCGTTCCTGCGGTGTAAAGGACTTCCCTTCCAGCTGGTCTAGACGCCAGTTTTTCGGTGTCGTCGCCGGACTTCAGTTGCATTGGACAATGGCACCAATTATTTTTACCGAGTGACATAGCAAGGAATTACGACGCTTCATTTGCTTTAAAAGATTAAAGATTTGCCTGCCACTTCTACGAAATAATAATAGAGGAAAGATATTACGGTAACAGAAATAAATTAAAGACTTAACGATAGTTCATCCATGTTGTTCTTGTGGTCTTCAGTCCTGAGACTGGTTTGATGCAGCTCTCCATGCTACTCTATCCTGCGCAAGCTTCTTCATCTCCCAGTACTTACTGCAACCTACATCCTTCTGAATCTGCTTAGTGTATTCATCTCTTGGTCTCCCTCTATAATTTTTACCCTCCACGCTGCCCTCCAGTACTAAATTGGTGATCCCTTGATGCCTCAGATCATGTCCTACCAACCGATCCCTTCTTCTGGTCAAGTTGTGCCACGAACTCCTCTTCTCCCCAATTCTATGAAATGGAAATGGAAATGAAGTCCCATGCTTCTTTATAGAGCGTAGGGGAACGATGCGCGACACCCGCACCGCCTTACTAGGCAAGGTCCTAATGGAGGTGGTTTGTCGTTGCCTTCCTCCGACCGTAATGGGGATGAATGATGATGATGAAAACGACACAACAACACCCAGTCATCTCGAGGCATGGAAAATTCCAGACCCCGCCGGGAATCGAACCCGGGACCCCGTGCTCGGGAAGCGAGAACGCTACCACGACACCACGAGGGGCGGACATTCTATGAAATACCTCCTCATTGGTTATGTGATCTACCCATCTAATCTTCAGCATTCTTCTGTAGCACCACATTCCGAAAGCTTCTATTCTCTTCCTGTCCAAGCTATTTATCGTCCGTGTTTCACTTCCATACATGGCCACAATCCATACAAATACTTTCAGCAACGACTTCCTCACACTTAAATCTATACTCGATGTTAACAAATTTCTCTTCTTCAGAAACGCTTTCCTTGCCATTGCCAGTCTACATTTTATATCTTCTCTACTTCGACCATCATCAGTTATTTTGCTCCCCAAATAGCAAAACTCATTTGCTACTTTAAGTGTCTCATTTCCTAATCTAATTCCTGCAGCATCACCCGACTTAATTCGACTACATTCCATTATCCTAGTTTTGCTTTTGTTGATGTTCATCTTATATCCTCCTTTCAAGACACTGTCCATTCCGTTCAACTGCTCTTCCAAGTCCTTTGCTGTCTCTGACAGAATTACAATGTCATTGGCGAACCTCAATGTTTTCATTTCTTCTCCATGGATTTTAATTCCTACTCCGAACTTTTCTTTTGTTTCCTTTGCTGCCTGCTCAATATACAGATTGAATGGCATCGGATAGAGGCTACAACCATGTCTCACTCCCTTCCCAACCACTGCTTCCCTGTCATGTCCCTCATCCACAGTTCATAGTAAAAACAGAAAGTAGCTGCTCTGTTGCCTCTGTCTACATAATTTGCCTTTATCTGCTGGTAGCTTTTGAAAACGGACAAATTAACACGACATATGAGACAATCTGAGTAGCCGTCTCAGATTGTTTGCAGATGTGCTGTCATTTACCGTCTTGTAAAGTCATCAGATGATCAAAATGATTTGCAAAATGATTTAGATAAGATGTCTGTATGGTGCGAAAAGTGGCAATTGACCCTGAATAAGGAAAAGTGTGAAGTTATTCACAAGAGTACTAAAAGAAATAAGCTAAAATTTCGATTACGCGATAAGTCACACAAATCTGAAGGCTGTAAATTCAACTAAATACTTGGGGATTACAATTACAAATAACCTAAATTAGAACGATCACATACATAATATTGTGGAAGGAGCAAACCAAAGACTGCGGTTCACTGGCAGAACACTTAGAAGGTGCAACAGGTCTATCAAAGAGACTGCTTACACCACGCTTGTCCGCCATATTCTGGAGTATTGATGGCGGTGTGGGATCCGCATCAGGTGGGACTGACTGATGACATCGAAAAAGTACAAAGAAGGGAAGCTCATTTTGTATCATCGCGAAATAGGGGAGATAGTGTCACAGACATGATACGTGAATTGGAGTGTCAATCATTAAAACAGGGGCGTTTTTCGTTGCTACGGGATCTTTTCATGAAATTTCAATCACCAGTTTTCTCCTCCGATTACGAAAACATTCTGTTGGCGCCCACCTACATAGCGAGAAATGATCATTACGATAAAATAAGAGAAATCAGGGCTCCCACAGAAAATTTAAGTGCTCGTTTTTCCCGCGTGCCGTTCGTGAGTGGAACGGTAGACAGAAAGCTTGAAGGTAGTTTATTGAACCCTCTGCCAGGCACTTTATTGTGAATAGCAGAGTAATCACGTAGATGTAGAAGCAAAGTTGTTCCGCCTTAGTTTTCACCCTTCACCACTGACTGTTCGTAATGCCCGAATAGAGGTATGATGGTCGATTACAACATGATTTTTTTGTAGTTCAAAAAATGGTTCAAATGGCTCCGAGCACTATGGGGCTTAACATCTGAGGTCATCAGTCCCCTAAAACTTAGAACTACTTAAACCTAACTAACCTAAGGACATCACACACGTCTATGCCCCTCACGTCTATGCCCCAGGAAGGATTCGAACCTGCGACCGTAGCGGTGACGCGGTTCCAGACTGAAGCGCCTAGAACCTCACGGTCACACCGACCGGCTTTTTTGTAGTAGTCAACCACTTGTCACTTATCCAGAAAAGCAGCGTACTGTGGACGGACTAAGTTTTCATTTATTCACGTATTTAATGTAATATTTTTATTCTGTATATCTTGAAACTTAGAGAGACAAAATTTTTCAATCTCTCTTCGATTTCTACGTTTATTGCAGGAAACAATAGCAACAAAAAACCGGATGTCGGTTGTTTCAAGAACTAGTTACCTTGAGCGGTTTTGACAGTCAGGTTAAACTGACGTGGAAAAATACAATATAACAGAAAACGGGTTCTTTCTGCGGTAACAGCCATCCCTAATACGAAGTGGCTGCTGAGCCTGTGACGTCACGTACCGGTTTGCAAAGCTGCTGTGGCTAGGGACGCGAAACAGAACGAAAAGTACCGACACTCTACTAAAGAGTATTTAGCGGTACAACTACGTCACACTCCTATCTCGTAAATCGCCGATCTAATGTACGAAGGCTGTTCGACAACCAAGCATCATATTTTTTTACGATCATAATGCCTCGCGCTTCTGCTTAATCTTATGAGTCATAACATTCAGTTAGCTAAAGGCTCGCAATAAGAACCTATTTTCAATTACGTATATTACCAAGGGGGGCAGGGGATATAACATGACCATCCTATAAATATTTAAAAAATTTGTTAACTGTTGTTGACTTTAACTAACAACAGAATTTTTGAACAGGTTACTGACTTCTCGTCTTGTCAAGTGTGGCAAAGGGGGGGGGGGGGGATGGAAGGGAGCGAGAGTACTTTCCGACTACTACAAAAAACGTTAAAAATACAAATTTCGTTAATTATTGTTGACTTTTACTCACAACATGCATTATAAAGAGACCCCGACATTTACTGTCAAAAGTCACATCTACTACTGACACATTGATAGGTTAACTTTAACTCAAAAATACTTGATATTGGTACTTGGTGAATTATATTTACGTAAATCTTATATTTATGTAAATGGGGCGTATAAAATGACTATTTGTTCCAAAACAGTCGCGCTTATTTGGCATGTGTTACAATTGCTGCATTATTAGAAAGGCCTATTTCGTTTTACCTAGTAGACAGAATTCATACAATCAAATCGAGAAACGGCACCAGTCTTGGGTACTATTCGTATTAACAGGTTTTTCAGTAGTAGACAACGACATTTTGGCTTTTTATGTAGCAAAGCTTTTCACGAACCTTGACGAGGCAATAGATTCTTTCGCAGAAAGGAAAGCACTCTCAGTAAAACTGCGGCAACATTAGAGAGAAGAAAATGCTGGGACCTAAGGATTGAAGAAATGTGTACTGTCTTGCTTATCTCTTGTCTTTAATGCTTTTATGTTTCCTATATTTAATTTTATGTCACACAAAAGAGAAAGTTATTAGCCAACAGGCAACAAAGAGTGAAAATTTTCTGAAGAGTTCTTACTCTCCCGGTTACAAATAATCTCACCCGGTATTAATTGAGAGATTTTTTTATCGGGGTGGGAAGTCAAACCGGCCGACCGTGAGCAGGAGATGTACCGCAGGACATTTTAATTTCCACTCTCCTGAACATAGGTTTGATAGCTTCCGTTACGAAATATACACGTATTAGTTCCACACAGCGAAATACAGTGGCGTGCGATAGAAGAATGCAATGTGAAGTGTGCCACTGCACTTTGGCACACTTAAGACCAAATAACATGTCTTACATTTCTTCGAACACATATTTGTTTTATACATCAAACTCTTCAGAAAGATGTGCGCTACAAAACGAACATATTTGTGAAAAATTTATTCTCTCTTAAGGGGACATTGTACGTGAAATTCGTCGAAATTTGACATTTTCTGTTTTCTACTCAATAATGTACTTTGGACTTTCCTGAACATTTTGGTACATAATACATTAAAATCAGAAAACTGTGAGACCTTCAAATAATATTTTGAATGTTGACGTGTGAACGCCAAATTTCGCGGCTACGCATATACTGCCTAAGTTGAGCAGTCATATCTTCGGAACAACACAGTCTAGAAGGCTGTGAATTGCTTTGTTTTGTGCCTACTGCTACGTGTCAGAAGTTGGCATTACGAATAAACGTGAAAACCAAGCTGGATAACACTAAACTGTCTGATGGCAAGACAATAAAATGTGCTGGAAGCCTAACGGACAAAGTAATTCATGAATTACAGGAATATTGTAGGAAGGCCATTAGAGATAACTGTGGCAATTTAGAGAAGATGAAAAGAGATATGTGGGGCACTTTCTTTCATCGAATACCAACTGATGAAAAGCCATGTCATGCTTTGTGTCCACCAAACACTTGGTGTAAATACTGGCAAGATGAATTTTCTGTCATCCTACATGAATTTACACAAACATTCTCTTCCTTTGGCAGTAATGGAGGCAATCAAACCTATTTACAGAGATTTGACAAATCCTCAACTACTAAAGAAGTATTTACATGGGAAGATCCAGAATGTGAATGAGTCCTTCAATAGTGTTGTGTAGTACCGTGTGCCTAAAAACGTATTTGTTGGCGTTATGACTCTAAAGTTACCAGTGTCTAGTGCTGTAATCACTTTTAATAGTGGGAACTATGAAAGACTTAAGGTTCTGGAGAAGTTAGGGGTAAGATATGGACAGAACACAGCTAAAGGACTGCGGAAACTGGATGAGCTTCGTGTAACTGAAGCAGGGTTAGCTGCTCAGTAAATGACAAAAGGAGCAAGAAAGGAAAGGAGGAGGCAAGCACCGGGCTGTCGTGACACTGAAGAAGACACAGACTGTGGGCCAGGGCAATTCCAGCGCATAAAAGACGCAGTAATGTAAGTCAGTATAAGAATTTGTAATTAAAAAAATTTTAAATCTTAATATCTCTGAAGTACATTTTTTGCAATAAATGACCCGTTTTCTAAAAAAGTACTGATGGTAGAGACATGAAATTTTTACAGCATGCCATGTGTGAGATTCAACACATATGGAACTGTTGTTGTTGTTGTTGTTGTTGTTGTGGTCTTCAGTCCTGAGACTGGTTTGATGCAGCTCTCCATGCTACTCTATCCTGTGCAAGTTTCTTCAACTCCCAGTACCTTCTGCAACCTACATCCTTTTGAATCTGCTTAGTGTATTCATCTCTTGGTCTCCCTCTACGATTTTTACCCTCCATGCTGCCCTCTAATACTAAATTTGTGATCCCTTGATGCCTCAGCACATGTCCTACCCAGCGATCCCTTCTTCTAGTCAAGTTGTGCCACAAACTCCTCTTCTCTCCAATTCTATTCAATACCTCCTCATTAGTTATGTGATCTACCCATCTAATCTTCAGCATTCTTCTGTAGCACCACATTTCGAAAGCTTCTATTCTCTTCTTGTCTAAACTATTTATCGTCCATGTTTCACTTCCATACATGGCTACACTCCGTACAAATACTTTCAGAAACGACTTCCTGGCACCTAAATCTATACTCGATTTTAACAAATTTCTCTTCTTCACAAACGCTTTCCTTGCCATTGCCAGTCCAGATTTTATATCCTCTCTACTTCGACCATCATCAGTTATTTTGCTCCCCAAATAGCAGAACTCCTTTGCTACTTAACTAGAACAATTAAAATATCATGAGTTGTTTTGGTTTTATGTTCATTTATTACAAAATTCTGTCGAAAAATTGAGTGTTTGAGAAAAAAACGAGAAATGCCCCATAATACAACTTTAGAAATAATTCTAGTTCAGTGTATCTATAAAGGTGCAGTCAATAATCATGGACAAAGTGTTGTAGCGTAACAAGACAGCCACGCCACTCGGAAGTAGCCGAAATGCACGCGTTACACACGCCGGCTGGCGTGAGGTCTGAAACAGGATACGTTATGAATGCTATGAAGAAAAGTACGTAGCTCCAGGAATACTTAACTTTAATCCATCATTTGTGTACAGCATTCTTGATGATACAAGTGAGACTCTCTCCAGAAATGGTTAATGGCGCCTTGCTAGGTCGTAGCCATGGACTTAGCTGAAGGCTATTCTAACTGTCTCTCGGCAAATGAGAGAAAGGCTTCGTCAGTGTAGCCGCTAGCAAAGTCGTCGTACAACTGGGCGAGTGCTAGTACGTCTCTCTAGACCTGCCGTGTGGTGGCGCTCGGTCTGCAATTACTGACAGTGGCGACACGCGGGTCCGACATGTACTAATGGACCGCGGCCGATTTAAAGCTACCACCTAGCAAGTGTGGTGTCTAGCGGTGACACCACACAAAGGTAAGTTAGTGTCTTAAAAAGTTTCCAAGATAATGGGTCACAAAATTCGATAATTTTGACTCCCTATCTCAAACGCTGGAAGAGGGAAGGGGGGGAGGGGGGGGGGGGGGGGGGGGGAATCGCCACTATACAGTTTTTGCCCCGGTTCGGAAACATGGTAGATCCTGGGCTGTAGTTCCGAGCCGGCTCAGTGGAGCGCCGGTCGGCTCGTACAGACGGCCTCACCCCGGCAGCTCTGTTTGTTTGTTTTTGTTTATGTATTTACACTACTGGCCATTAAAATTGCTACACCACGAAGATGACGTGCTACAGACGCGAAATTTAACCGACAGGAAGAAGATGCTGCGATATGCAAATGATTAGCTTCTCAGAGCATTCGCACAAGGTTGGCGCCGGTGGCGACACCTACGACGTGCTGACATGAGGAAAGTTTCCAACCGATTTCTCATACACAAACAGCAGTTGACCGGCGTTGCCTGGTGAAACGTTGTTGTGATGCCTCGTGTAAGGAGGAGAAATGCGTACCATCACGTTTCCGTCTTTGATAAAGGTCGGATTGTAGCCTATCGCGATTGCGGTTTATCGCATCGCGACATTGCTGCAGGCGTTGGTCGAGATCCAGTGACTGTTAGCAGAATATGGAATCGGTGGGTTCAGGAGGGTAATACGGAACGCCGTGCTGGATCCCAACGGCCTCGTATCACTAGCAATCGAGATGACAGGTATCTTATCCGCGTGGCTGTAACGGATCGTACAGCCACGTCTCGATCCCTGGGTCAACAGACGGGGACGTTTGCAAGACAACAACCACCTGCACGAAGAGTTCGACGACGTTTGCAGCAGCATGGACTATCAGCTCAGAGACCGTGGCTGCGGTTACCCTTCACGCTGCATCACAGACAGGAGCGCCTGCGATGGTGTACTCAACGACGAACCTGGGTGCACGAATGGCAAAACGTCATTTTTTCGGATGAATCCAGGTTCTGTTTACAGCATTATGATGGTCGCCTCAGTGTTTGGCGACATCGCGGTGAACGCACATTGGAAGCGTGTACTCGTCATCACCATACTGGCGTATCATCCGGCGTGATAGTATGGGGTGCCATCGGTTACACGTCTCGGTCACCTCTTGTTCGCATTGACGGCACTTTGAACAGTGGACGTTACATTTCAGATGTGTTACGACCCGTGGCTCTACCCTCCATTCCATCCCTCCGAAGCCCTACATTTCAGCAGGATAATGCACGACCCTGGCGGCTCACTTCCGACCACATTAACAAGTGCAAAACTGAATCAATTCATGGATCCCCACAAAAGACGCCCAGTTCTTCCACCACGGGATTCGTATTAGATTAGATTAGATTAGTTTTTCGTTCCATAGATCCGTGCTGAGGAGATCCTCGTGGATGTGGAACATGTCATTTTTTTTAAAAGGTGAAATAACAATACTAATAGTATGAGTATATACACTACAACATTTTTTAAGCTGAAAAAACAACACTAATAGTATGAGTATATACATCATTTGCTTCTATTAAAAAATTCGTCAATGAAGTAGAAGGAGTTGACCACTAGTAAGTCTTTCAGGCTCCTTTTAAACTGATCTTTATTTGTAACTACATTTTTTATGTTTGCTGGCAAATTATTCAAGATGAGTGTTCCTGATAGTGGAGCCCTTTTTGAACTAAAATAAGTGCTTTTAAGTCCTTGTGCAGATCATTTTTGTTCCTGGTATTGTATGTATGAACTGAGATGTTTGTTGGAAAAAGAGATATATTATTTAGGACAAATTTCATTACGGAGTAAATATACTGAGAAGTAGTAGTTAGTATACCCAGTTCTTTGAAGAGGTTTCTACAGGACGTCCGTGAATTTACTCCACAAATAATACGTATTACACGCTTTTGGACTCTGAAAACTTGTGTGATTTGAAGAGTTACCCCAAAATATTATACCATATGACATTATGGAATGAAAGTAGGCAAAGTATGCAAGCTTTTTCATTTTTATGTCGCCTATGTCTGCTAACACTCGAATTGCAAGTACAGATTTGTTAAGGCGTTTCTGCAGTTCTGTGGTGTGCTCCGAAAGATCGGAGACTGTAGTGGCCAGCGATGGGCAATACTATGAATCAATTTTTTTGTAAGTTTTTCACAATAAAGCTCCGAATTTCGGGAAAAAAACGGCGGTAGCAAAGTTGTAGACCTGGTAGTAATAATAATAATAGTAATAATGAAAGCAATTTTGACATTTACAAGAATAATGATAGTGGCAGATATGAGAAGAATTTATAGGTCCAGAAAAGAGGTGTTTTCCGGTACAGCGAGTTCGGGGGGACTACGTCGGCTGAGAATACCGGGAAGCGAGGCGCCGACTCCCGGCCTATGACGTCAGCCAGTTGCCCGCCTGCCGAGCGCTTCTGCCACGTTTAGGGCGGCGAGGTCGCGACCCCTGAACCGGCCGGCCAGTTACGTAGGACTGCAGTTGCAGCCAGGACACAGCGACACGCCTCGAGGCGCCGTCCTCCGCTTGTGTGACGCAATAATCGCACGGGTGGCTTCCCGGAATCAGTTATCCGCTACTGACTTCTAAATTAGACTCTCCGCTTTGAAACCCGCCTTAGTTTCAGTATGCTCTGGCAGCATACATCCTAGATCATTCCATACAGAACAAAAACTTAGCCCCAATTTATTAGGTTGGTGCGTAAGTTCGTAGCGCTTTTGTTTTGCATGTTGGTATTCCCATTGCTAACGGTTTAGTCCACAGCTCGAGGTCGTGCGGTAGCGTTCTCGCTTCCCACGCCCGGGTTCCCGGGTTTGATTCCCGGCGGGGTCAGGGATTTTCTCTGCCTCGTGATGGCTGGGTGTTGTGTGCTGTCCTTAGGTTAGTTAGCTTTAAGTAGTTCTAAGTTCTAGGGGACTGATGACCTGAGCAGTTAAGTCCCATAGTGCTCAGAGCCATTTGAACAATTTTTTGCATTCCGGAGGGAGGGAGGAACGGTGGGAGGGAGGGGGGAAAGCCGGAGGGAGGGAGGGAGATAGGGAGGGACGGACGAGGGAGGGAGGGAGGGGGGAGGGCGAGAGAGAGAGAGAGAGAGAGAGAGAGAGAGAGAGAGAGAGAGAAGGAGAAGGAGAAGAAGGAGGAGGGGGAAAAGAAACAGAGCACGGGAAGAAAATGGTTTTCTCGTTTCCGTTTTGACAGTAGTGACTCTGTAATTTGAAGCAGACCTTCGAGGTTTGACGAAGATCGTTTAAATGCATCAATCCACAATGATCCACGTCAATGTTCTCGAGAAATGGCAAATATGATGAACTGTGACCATTCCACCATCGTGTGACATTTGCGTGCAGTGCGGAAGCTTCAAAAATGGGGTTATTAGTACCGGATGCTCTAAGCCAAAATCACAAAAATTAGCGGGTGTCCATCTCTGCTTGCTCGTCATCAACTGACCCGTGAACAACACCAAACAGTCCTATGCTGTATCGTTATTGGTGACGAGAAATTGTCTTTTTCCGCTAACACACTGCTATGAGAACCATAACTGGATGCATAAAGACTACCCCACTATATTGGCTTCCGACACTCCCTGCGAAGACAGGAGGCTCTGATGAAGGAATGCACAAAAATAATGAATAACCCCCTACTTCCTATCCATGAAGATGTCCCAACTTTGGAAAGAACAGACTCCGCTCCAGAAATCCCCCTTTAAGACTGGCCCAACAACTGTCAGCTGCCAACTTCAGCACGGATACTAAATGGCACGAGAGCTGGGGCGATAGTGCCTCCCCTGACAACAGTAAACGTATCTCTCCATCAGAGAAACCTGAGGGCTTTCAACTTCCACGACAGCTATGGAAAAGCCTAAACAGAATCCGAACAGGACATAGACTATGCGCATACAATGTACACAAGTGGGGAAAGCTTCCCAGCACTAGCTGTGACTGTGGGGCTCCTAAGTAAACAATACAGCACATCGCCCAGGACTGTGAATTAAAAAAATGGTTCAAATGGCCCTGAGCAGTATGAGACTTAGCATCTGAGGTCATCAGTTCTCTAGACTTTGAACTACACTCCTGGAAATGGAAAAAAGAACACATTGACACCGGTGTGTCAGACCCACCATACTTGCTCCGGACACTGCGAGAGGGCTGTACAAGCAATGATCACACGCACGGCACAGCGGACACACCAGGAACCGCGGTGTTGGCCGTCGAATGGCGCTAGCTGCGCAGCATTTGTGCACCGCCGCCGTCAGTGTCAGCCACTTTGCCGTGGCATACGGAGCTCCATCGCAGTCTTTAACACTGGTAGCATGCCGCGACAGCGTCGACGTGAACCGTATGTGCAGTTGACGGACTTTGAGCGAGGGCGTATACTGGGCATGCGGGAGGCCGGGTGGACGTACCGCCGAATTGCTCAACACGTGGGGCGTGAGGTCTCCACAGTACATCGATATTGTCGCCAGTGGTCGGCGGAAGGTGCACGTGCCCGTCGACCTGGGACCGGACCGCAGCGACGCACGGATGCACGCCAAGACCGTAGGATCGTACGCAGTGCCGTAGGGGACCGCACCGCCACTTCCCAGCAAATTAGGGACACTGTTGCTCCTGGGGTATCGGCGAGGACCATTCGCAACCGTCTCCATGAAGCTGGGCTACGGTCCCGCACACCGTTAGGCCGTCTTCCGCTCACGCCCCAACATCGTGCAGCCCGCCTTCAGTGGTGTCGCGACAGGCGTGAATGGAGGGACGAATGGAGACGTGTCGTCTTCAGCGATGAGAGTCGCTTCTGCCTTGGTGCCAGTGATGGTCGTATGCGTGTTTGGCGCCGTGCAGGTGAGCGCCACAATCGGGACTGCATACGACTGAGGCACACAGGGCCAACACCCGGCATCATGGTGTGGGGATCGATCTCCTACACTGGCCGTACACCACTGGTGATCGTCGAGGGGACACTGAATAGTGCACGGTACATCCAAACCGTCATCGAACCCATCGTTCTACCATTCCTAGACCGGCAAGGGAACTTGCTGTTCCAACAGGACAATGCACGTCCGCATGTATCCCGTGAACCCAACGTGCTCTAGAAGGTGTAAGTCAACTACCCTGGCCAGCAAGATCTCCGGATCTGTCCCCCATTGAGCATGTTTGGGACTGGATGAAGCGCCGTCTCACGCGGTTGCACGTCCAGCACGAACGCTGGTCCAACTGAGGCGCCAGGTGGAATTGGCATGGCAAGCCGTTCCACAGGACTACATCCAGCATCTCTACGATCGTCTCCATGGGAGAATAGCAGCCTGCATTGCTGCGAAAGGTGGATATACACTGTACTAGTGCCGACATTGTGCATGCTCTGTTGCCTGTGTCTATGTGCCTGTGGTTCTGTCAGTGTGATCATGTGATGTATCTGACCCCAGGAATGTGTCAATAAAGTTTCCCCTTCCTGGGACGATGAATTCACGGTGTTCTTATTTCAATTTCCAGGAGTGTACTTAAACCTAACTAAACTAAGGACATCATACACATCCATGTCCGAGGCAGGATTCGAACCTGCGACCGTAGCGGTCACGCGGTTCCAGACTGTAGCGCGTAGAACCGCACGGCCACCCCGGCTGGAGACTGTGGTTGGTAGTGGGGTTGACTTCTTCAACGCCACACCGCCCTGCCTCGAAAGGATCGTCAATTTGGACGTCAGAATTTGAAGACTTGTGTAACAGTCGGCCGGTGTGGCCGAGCGGTTCTCGGCGCTACAATCTGGAACCGCGCGACCGCTACAGTCGCAGGTTCGAATCCTCCTTCGGGCATGGATGTCCTTAGGTTAGTTAGCTTTACGGAGTTCTAAGTTCTAGGGGACTGATGACCTCAACAGTTCATAGTGCTCACAGCCATTTGAACGGAAAATATCTGCTGTGATGTTACTTTTTATTGTGTTTATGTATTATATTTTATCTGAATATGTATCCTTCACTTATGTATTTTATTATATAATTTCATAATGTAATAAGTGTAAACCATGTGTGTAGCGCCATACGCTAAATAAATAAATAAATCTGCTAACACAAGGAAAAGAAAGTGTAAGTAGGCTGTTTAGGTTTTTATGTTGGTAACGTCACCTAGCGCTCTGTATGAAAATCACTGGCTGTGCTGTGTGCAGTCTGTGTCTGATTTGCATTGTTGGAACATTGTTATTGTAGTGTTGGGCAGTTGGTTGTTAACAGAGCGTAGCGTTGCGCAGTTGGAAGTGAGCCGCCAGCAGTGGTGGATGTTGGGAGAGATGGTTCAAATGGCTCTGAGCACTATGCGACTTAACTTCTGAGGTCATCAGTCGCCTAGAACTTATAACTAATTAAACCTAACTAACCTAAGGATATCACACACATGCATGCCCGAGGCAGGATTCGAACCTGAGACCTGAGCGGTCGCGCGGTTCCAGACTGAAGCGCCTAGAACCGCATGGCCACTCCGGCCGGCGTGGGGAGAGAGGTGGCGGAGTTTTGAGAGCGGATGATCTGGACTGTGTCCATCAGAGACAGTAAATTTGTGAGACTGGATGTCATGAACTGATATACATACATATTATGACTTTTGAACACTATTAAGGTAAATACATTGTTTGTTGTCTATCAAAATCTTTCATTTGCTAACTATGCCTATCAGTAGTTAGTGCCTTCAGTAGTTTGAATCTTTTATTTAGCTGGCAGTATTGCCGCTCGCTGTATTGCAGTAGTTCGAGTAACGAAGATTTTTGTGAGGTAAGTGATTCATGAAAGGTATAGGATATTGTTAGTCAGGGCCATTCTTTTGTAGGGATTATTAAAAGTCAGATTGCATTGCGCTAAAAATATTGTGTGTCAGTTTAGTGATGATGAGAATAAGTAAAGACAGAAATGTCTCAGTACGTTCAGTTTTGCTCAGCTGTTTGAAAATCAAATAACGTAAGGGGTTTACCAGCCCAGTAATTCACTAATTTTTTTAAGGAGAGATTTCGAAAGGAATATTTGATACCAAACAAAGCAGCGACTCCCCGCAGAAAGACCTGCGCACGTCCACAAAGGAAAACGTTACGCTCTGGTGGAACGGCGACGGTGTGGTGTACGCGTACTACGAATTGCACACGGGGTCCCGGGTTCGATTCCCGGCGGGGTCAGGGATTTTCACCTGCCTCGAGATGACTGGATGTTTGTGTTGTCCTCATCATTTCATCATCATCCAGGAAAGTGGCGAAATTGGACTAAGCAATGATTGGGTAATTGTACGGGCGCTGATAACCACGCAGTTGAGCGCCCCACAAACCAAACATCATCATCATCATCACGAATTGCTTCCCCGAGGAGTAACCAGCCATCAGTGCAGAGATTTACTGTCAACACCTGAGACGTCTTGCAGACGCAGTCCGATACCAACGACCAGGAAGACAGCGTGAAGTGATCCTACTTCACGTTAACGACCGCCCGCATTCTGCTGCAGCGACAAAAAAAAACTCTATATAGGAGTTTTGTTGGGAAGTCATTCCGCTCCAACCTTTTTCACCTGGTCTTGCGCCGTCAGATTTTCACCTTTCGCGGCCCTATCTCGAACAACCTTCAAGGAACTTCCTTTCCGGACAAAAATGTGCTCTGAACATTGCTCGACGAGTTCTTCGCCTCAAAACCACGTCGTTTCTGCAGTCGCGGAATCGTTAAGTTACCCCCAGCGTTGGCGGACTGTTGTAAATAGAGTCTTCGTTAGGTGTATCTGTTGTGTTTTTCATACTTACGGAAAAAAGGTACGAGCTTATGCACCAACCTAATAGCATTTAACTAGTAAACCCCGTTCTTTAAAGCAGTAGTCGCCGAACTCGTTAGTCAGCAGAGCCAAAATATCAACACTATTATGATTGAAATTTCTTTTGAGACCCAAAATATTTTAAAACTTACGCTGTACGGGTAGGTACGTTGTCATTAGCTTAATCAACGTATTCCAAAGTTGCCTTTGTTATAATGACCCTCAATCTGATTGAGGTGCGTTCGCCGATGTTGACCGAGTCTAACAGGCCCACCGATACTGGTGTTGTACACTTGTTTCGTCTACCAGCGTACCTTTAATGATCTCTGTATGTCCAAGCCGTCTCCACACACCTTTCTCAATTATTCGAAACTACATCTTCTAGCACGTCACAACAGTCCCTAAAATTAACATACACTACTGACCATTAGAATTGCTACACCAAGAAGAAATGCAGATGATAAACGGGTATTCATTGGACAAATATATTATACTACAACTGACATGTGGTTACATTTTCTCGCAATTTGGGTGCATAGATCCTGAGAAATCAGTACCCAGAACAACCACCTCAGGCCATGATAACGGCCTTGATACGCCTGGGCATTGAGTCAAACAGAGCTTGGATGGCGTTTACAGGTACAGCTGCCCATGGAGCTTCAACACGATACCACAGTTCATCAAGAGTAGTGACTGGCGTATTGTAACGGGCCAGTTGCTCGGCCACCATTGACCAGACGTTTTCAATTGGTGAGAGATCTGGAGAATGTGCTGGCCAGGACAGCAGTCGAACATTTCCTGTTTCCAGAAAGCCCCTTCAGGACCCGCAATATGCGGTCGTGCATTATCCTGCTGAAATGTAGAGTTTCGCAGGGTTCGAGTGAAGGGTAGAGCCACGGGTCGTACCACATCTCAAATGTAACATCCACTGTTCAAAGTGCCGTCAATGTGAACAAGAGGTGACCGAGACGTGTAACCAATGGCGCCCCGTACCATCACGTCGGGTGATACGCCAGTATGGCGATCACGAATACACGCTTCCAATGTGCGTTCACCACGATGTCGCCAAACACGGATGCGACCATCATGATGCTGTAAACAGAACCTGGATTCATCCGAAAAAATGACGTTTTGCCATTCGTGCACCCACGTTCGTCGTTGAGTACACCATCGCAGGCGCTCCTGTCTGTGATGCAGCGTGAAGGGTAACCGCAGCCACGGTCTCTGAGCTGATAGTCCATGCTGCTGCAAACGTCGTCGAACTCTTCGTGCAGGTGGTTGTTGTCTTGCAAACGTCCCCGTCTGTTGACCCAGGGATCGAGACGTGGCTGTACGATCCGTTACAGCCACGCGGATAAGATACCTGTCATCTCGATTGCTAGTGATACGAGGCCGTTGGGATCCAGCACGGCGTTCCGTATTACCCTCCTGAACCCACCGATTCCATATTCTGCTAACAGTCACTGGATCTCGACCAACGCCTGCAGCAATGTCGCGATGCGATAAACCGCAATCGCGATAGGCTACAATCCGACCTTTATCAAAGACGGAAACGTGATGGTACGCATTTCTCCTCCTTACACGAGGCATCACAACAACGTTTCACCAGGCAACGCCGGTCAACTGCTATTTGGGTATGAGACATCGGTTGGAAACCTTCCTCATGCCAGCACGTTGTAGGTGTCGCCATCGGCGCCAACCTTGTGTGAATGCTCTTAAAAGTTAATCGTTTGCATATCACAGCATCTTTTTCCCGTCGGTTAAATTTCGCGTCTGTAGCACGTCATCTTCGTGGTGTAGCAATTTCAATGGCCAATAGTGTAGTAAACTTCAACACGGCAAACGGATTTTTGTAATTTTTTCGTACGGCGGTTGATCAAAAACTAGGTTCGATCGGTAGCGAAAATGAAAAAGCTTTTATTTGCCACAATTGACTCCACGTTGCAGCTACTTCTCTACACAGTCGCCGCTCTGACTTTGACCGCTGTCATATCGTTGTACCAACTTTCGGCTACCGTCGTCATAGAAGATAACCGCCAGTCTCATATGCTGGCCTGCAATTTGGTTTCTGTGTCAGAATGTAATCATCATAGCCACCGGGTCATATGAGCAGAGATTAATACCAGGCGGAGCCAAGTCCGTGTTGTACGGTGGGCAATCAAACACTTTCCATCGAAAACCCTGCAGTGACATCCTCGTTGCCCCTCCACAGTGCGGTCGAGAACAGTCATGAAGAAGGTACGTTGTGTGGGGTTGCACAGAATCAGGCGAAACCTCGCATTGGCGACGCATGCTTGGCAGGAGACACTGTTGTTCTAGGCGTCTTTACGTGCTCACTGTCCAATCAGAACGGGAAAGAGCTTCTTGACGCGATGGAGAGACTGCCCAACACACTTATGCAAAGGTCCATGGGACTTTCACTGTGATTTCCATTTCGCGATCGATCGGGCGTTACTTTCCGAATAGCCAACGTATTTATGGTACGTGAAAGTCTCAACTCAAATATTAATCCCACAAAATAGTTCGACGCAGCTCTGAAAACTTCTCTAGAAAATCTAGTTTGAAGTTATTCCACCATAGTTAATATGCGAAGGCAAGGTTGGTATTCTTGACAGCCCGTGAGGCTATGTGGCACAATGCTCTCTGCCACGAGGGGTTTATACGTTCAATTCCCAGCTGATAGAATTTTTTTGAAACAGACGTGCATCTTCTACTAGCAGTTAACTACACACTTTGATTCGAAGGCCTCTAGTGGTTGAGGTTGCATTTTGAGTTAGCGAAGTGGGAAAGTCGACCGAGTAATATGCAGGACATGTAAAACCTCAGCCGATGTTGAGAACAGAATAGAAAAAATCGGAGGCGCTACTTTTTAGCACGCTCTCGGAATTGCTATTTTTATGAAAAATGTACGTCGTCTTATTTCTGATTACACATTACACCTAAAAATCCAGTTTCCGTTGCAAATATAAATTCTTAATTACTGATCCTTTATAAGACAGTTTAAATTAAAAAAATACTTTACAAATTTAATTCTTTTTCATGCTTATGTATTTTACGCTACAGGAAAATGTTCGTGGAACAAGCTCCTTCGTTTTAAAATTTTGAACCCCCGCCACACTCGTGGTAGGCGAGCATTCTACCACACAGGCAGACAGCACGCCGAGAAATGTCGACTTTGATTTAGCGTACCATAAATACGATGGCTATTCGGAAAGTAAGGCCCGATCGATCGCGAAATGGAAATGACAGTGAAAATCCGATGAGGCTTTGCATAAGTGTGTTGGACAGTGTGTAGCATGGCCATCGATCACATCACGTCGCTCCTTCCTTTGCTTGACTGAGGAAAGGAGGCGTTCTGTTCGTGAATCGCTACCGAGGAAATTTAGGGAACCAGCATTTGAGACTGACTGCTGTACAATTTTACTGCCGCCAACTTATATTTCGCGGAAAGACCACAAAGATAAGAGAGATTAGGGCTCGTACAGAGGCATATAGGCAGCCATTTTCCCCTCGTTCTGTTTGGAAGTGTGTAACAACAATAACGTTATCCTACTGTATATGTAATAAATTTTTGTCTTCTGAATTTCGATAAATTAGTATAATCGATGTTCTGATTTCATTTCTTTTTTTTGTTTCATGCCATTATGTTGAAGAAGCTATAAACAATTTTCGATGTAAATTTTAATATTTATGTCAAATTTCAAGTAATGTTGTAATCGAAGGGAAGTGTACCTAATGTTGAAACTATTGTAAGATGTGAAAGTTGTATTTGTACGCCTGGTCCATACGTAGGCAATGTATTAGAATATGTGGAATGTAAAACCTTTGGTGAATACCCTGTCTGTAGGGGAGCAGGAAAAGGTGGAGGCAGGCGAGCACGGGAAAATGCACACGGGCGCGGTACGGCATAACGGGCTCAGCAGTAGTAGTCGGAGTTGGGCATCGATCTGAGAAACACGTGCTGGATCGAGGAGGCTCTCCTGGAAGACGTGATTTCGTTGAGCCTCGGATGCGCCGTTTCCGACGCCTATACAGCATGGCAATATTCCATAGGCACTAAATGGAAAAGTATTGCGACGCTATGAAGAAGTGAAGTGCCAATATTTCAAGAGCCATTGCTGTAATTGCATGTGTGCTTTGTGCCTCGCCATCTCGCCGCCTGCCGACCGCCTCATCGATACGAACAGGTTGAAACTTTCAGTACTGTATTCGTGTGGACCAGTGTCACTTTTACTACATACTGTTCAATAATAACTTAAATTTTACCAGAACTGTCCTATCAATTAATTATCCTCACAACTAACCTAGACAGGGTCCTTTCCACATGTTGCGCAATCCGAGTATCCCAAGATGAAGATTTAAAGTTTATGTTAATAATAATTACCTGCAGACTTATCTATGTTAGAATGATGTTTAAAGAACTTTGTTGTTAATGAAATACTGGACGGATAACATAGGTCTGACGAAGTTGGAAGATAAAATTGAAATTAGTTTAGTAATGAAGTTTATTTAAATTGAGACGAAAATAATGGTAATTAAATGAGCAGGAAATAAGACAAAAAGAGTGGTAAATCATATATTGGAAATCTAGAATGCTTAAGGCTCTCAATGATCAAACTTTCACTACAGTGATCATAACAGTTTCAGGGTCCCCCCCCCCCTTCTCCTTTCTTTCTTTTCTATTCATTTTAATCCTGAAGTGTACTGAACTGCTTTGACCAGCAAAGTTAAAGTCAATATAAAACCTAAATTTATCAGTGTTTTCCCTTCTTAAAATTGACTTTGTATGTGTGTTTCAAAAGTGCTATTTCTAGGGTAATCTATGCCCGATTTCAGTCGGATCAAAAGACCAAACGCAGGTTGTAGCAAACATTATAGTGTATTGTTGTGTATTTATGGTGTGTCCATATTAGTACAGAAAGTGAGATTCTTAGTTCAGTAGAATTTTCTGGTTATAAAATTTACCATATAATGCAGTATTACTACGTGTTGTTATGCTTGAACGTACTTCCTCTTGTACAGGGAAGAAACTCAGTTTATGCCTAACTAGGCTGGCGACCGTGTTATTAAAAATTGGTAGCATCTGCTGTGTATGTTTCTTGTCCGTCCTAACATGCAGTTGCACTTTAGACTTGCTTGACGTATCATTGTTGTTACTGAGTGGGTGTAAGTCTGATTTTGCCTCCATTCAGGTACACGTGGTCAACATATTTACTAAAATCCTTTCTTATAAGGTGAAGCCCGTCAACTTACCATAGTACAGGCTTTAAAGAGTTAACGTCCGCCCGAGCGTAGACGTTACAAGTGGAACAGGCAGAGAAGATGCTAGTTGTGGTACGAGGTACCCTCCACCACGCACCGTATGGTGGATTGCGGAGTATGCATGTAGATGTAGATGTAGCATATTAAAGGCGGTCGGATAACTTGGCAGATGATTTTCTCGAGAATTTTTGACAATTTCATGTAACTGAAGATCCGTCATGTTTCAGGTCTGAACTGCACGAACCATAAAAGAAATACAAATTGCGATTCCAATGAGGTCCGCCTCGTTAGTTGAAGTATACGTAGTACGTTTGTAACCTCCCCACACGAAATATTTTTCAATATTATTTGGTTAATGGTTCTAATTTTTGTGTAACCTCACAAAAAAATTAATAATAATAATAATATGATGATGATTCTGTTTTTGTGTAACCTCTGAACAAAATTGGTGCCCATTTAATGTACCCACAAAATTCTTTTCTCATTTAATATAAGCTCGAAACAGAAAAATTCCTAAACCTCGTAATAAAAAAATAAATTCAGTAACCTGGTAAAATTTGGACGACAACAGTGCTGCGTCATGGCCCTGCAAGATCATTCTGAATAAAAAAGCAAAAATTCTCACCTCGATAAAGTCGGCAACTATCTGCTCTTACAATAGCTCTTTTCCGGCACAGCTCTGTGCAATGCTGGCCTATACATTTGTTATTTATGAAAGCAAGCAAATGATTTTTCTTTTGCAACAATCGGAATGATCATGCATTAAAAAAATATATATATTAAATTCTTTAAATTGAAATGAATGCTTGTTAGAAATTAGACAAAGATTATTATTAGGACATTTTTAAAATATTTACATGTGACTTTACATAATAATACTAGATATGCGCGAGGCTGCTTTTTTACCTTATACAATAATACTCAGGCTCCGGCATCGCTGCACCGCGACCGGCCCAGCCAACATGATACACCAGACAGGACTGACAAGCGCAGACAGGCGACTGCTCGCTAGCAACAACTTACTGCTACTGCTACCATGGAGGTATAAGGAGGGGAGATGGCACTATGGCCGTATGCTGTACGTCTGTTTGAAGCCGGTGGGCCGCCATGTTTGACTGGTCAAAACAGTGACAGAGCTCTTGTTAGAATTGCGTGTTCTTCATATTTAACGTTAAGTCTGCTAAATAATTTCAGATGATGAGTGTTACAATGTTTACATGGATAACACAACGTCAGAATAGCTTTTTCAGGTGTTTTCGTTTTGTTTTTAATGCTTTTTTGCCCCAGCAATACAACTGATTTGGTCTCGTTAACTTAAGTGTTTCTTTTGGATACGAACTTCGAATGATAAAAAATAACAGTGTTCTTTTCAGACTCAAATCATCTTTAACTGCATTTGTGTCGATGTAAACTGAAAGCAGAACCCGAAAGCTATGCTAGTTTACATACCGGATGATATTTCTTACTCGTTTACACACTTATACAAAATTTCATTTGTAAATACAAACATCGTTCGTGCTTTGTCAAGAAAAATAAGCATATGAACCCACAGAGCCCTACGAGCTTCATTGATCGGAAATCGGAAATAAAATAAGAAGAAAACAGTTTCACAAAACGTAAACAAGGCCGCACATCTCACGAATATAAACGACAATATTTTACGAACGGGGCCACTTACGCATGGGACGTGATTCCTTTTAACTTGGTAGCACTATTACAACGGTTAGTACACCCGTAAACAACGCAAACCGGCATTTTAAAATGAAAAAACCTTCGGCAGCTCTACACAGGAGCACAATCGGAAACGAGTCTTCTGACCAAACTGCAATGGCGGAGCTCGGTTTCTGTCGGCTTCAAGTTTGTGACGTCATGGCATCTCCCCTCCATGACTGCTACACAGTTCGTGCTGCAGTCAACACTGCTCTTTGGTCTCAGATTCTCTTATAGCTTACATATCGCAGGCAGCACATACCTCTTACACGTTGAACAAAACTTGATGCAATACTTAATAACGGTGTTATTTACTGATAAAATTAAATTTTAATATTCCCTATGGTGCGCAGTGCCCACTGAAGAGGACAACTGTCAACGGTGGCTTCTTTGGCGTTTTCAGTGAGTCCTCGGGCTGCAAATACGGAGCGCCCGTAGCGGGTGACCGCTGCAGTGGACTGCGTGCATTTGCAGCCTCAGGACTGCCTGAGAACGCCAAAAAAGCCACCGTTGACAGCTGTGTCCTCTTCAGTGGGCAAGTCGCGCCGCAGGGTTACAGCATGGCAACGACTGGCCAGCGCTGACCTCAACAGTGGCCTTGCGTCCGAGTAGAAAGTTTGACAGGGTCAAGTTTGTATGTTGTGTTTAACTTTAGGCGCCGTTCCGGGTTTTCATCAGTAAGACGACTTCTCCGTTTTCCATCATCATCATCATCATCATCATCATCATCATTTAAGACTGATTATGCCTTTCAGCGTTCAGTCTGGAGCATAGCCCCCCTTATGCAGTTCCTCCATGATCCCCTATTCAGTGCTAACATTGGTGCCTCTTCTGATGTTATACCTTCATTCATTCATTTCATTGTTGCCCTTATGGACAGTGTTTGAACTCGAAAATCACATGATGACACAATTTTCACTTCTTTCCTTTCTTCCTCTTCTCTTCCCAAAATCTCTTCATCCTTTGGCTGTGCTCCTGTTTCCTTTGCTCTGTCCACAATGTTCCTGTCTTCTTTCTCTCCTTTACAATAAATTTTGCACTCCTAACTTTGTGTTTCTGAAGTATTTCCTGTCTCCTATCATTTGCCTGTTGATCCCTATCTGCCTTAAGTCTTCGTCTATTTCATGATACCAATTTGTTTTCTTGGTTGAGCTGTTTACTACATCAAAAATTTTCTTTGTAAGTCGGTTGTTGTCCATTCTCTGTATGTGCCGCCCATAGAAAGTTAATCTGCGTTTTCTGATCGCGTCTGTTAGTATGTCAGTGTGCTGGTACAGCTCTTTGGTAGGTCGCTTCATCCACATGCCATCTCTGTGAATTGGTCCAAATATTTTTCTGAGAATTTTGCGTTCTATTTTTTCTGTGTCTATGATGCCTGATGCTCCAATTGTGGTTGTTTCTGACGCGTATAATGCTTCTGGTAATACAACTGTTTTGTAGTGCCTAAGTTTGGCCTGCCTCGATATGCTTTTCTTATTATAATGTGACCATGTGAGTTTGTATGCCTTCTGGAGTTTCTTCGTTCGTTCCATGTTAGCCGCCTTGTTTGATCCTCCCATTTGTATGTACTCCCCTAAATACTTAAATTTTTCGACTCTTTCTACGGATCCATATACAGTATGCATGGTGTGTACATTGTTGGTCTGTCGTTCCATATATTGTGTCTTCTCGTAAGATACCTGCAGACCTGTTTTGGCAGCTATTTCATGCAAGCATTCCAGTGCTTCCTTTGCCTCCTGCGTATTATTGCTGAGTATGGCTATATCATCTGCAAATGCCAGACATTTTATGATTGTTTTGGTTTCACGTGTTCTTCCCAGCTGTATTCCTTTAACTTGTTCCTCCCACTGCTTGATAATTTTGTCTAACACCATGTTGAACAGGATTGGTGAGAGCCCGTCTCCTTGTCGGACACCTGTGTGTATGTGGAAGGGTTTCGAAATTTCTCCCATGAACTTAATCTTGGAGGTAGTGTCTGTAAGCGTCTGTTGTATAAGTGCCCTGGTTTTTCTGTCGATACCATATTCTTCCAGCACGTCAAAGAGTGTCTGTCTGTCTATGGAATCATATGCTTTTTTAAAGTCCACAAAGGTAACTACAGTGTTTCTTGCCTGTCTGACTTTCAAAAGTGTTCTCAAGTTCCAGATCTGTTCGATGCATGATCTCCCTTTTCTGAAGCCTGCCTGGTATTCCCCAATTTGCAGATCTGCTTGTGGTTCTAGTCTGTTTAATAGCACCTTAGAGAAAATTTTGTATGTAATTTTGTATGTTATACCTATTACTTCAAAATCATTCTTAACCGAATCCAGGTACCTTCTCCTCGGTCTGCCCCGACTCCTCCTACCCTCTACTGCTGAATCCATGAGTCTCTTGGGTAACCTTGCTTCTCCCATGCGTGTAACATGACCCCACCATCTAAGCCTGCTCGCCCTGACTGCTACATCTATAGAGTTCATTCCCAGTTTTTCTTTGATTTCCTCATTGTGGACACCCTCCTGCCATTGTTCCCATCTACTAGTACCTGCAATCATCCTAGCTACTTTCATATCCGTAACCTCAACCTTGTTGATAAGGTAACCTGAATCCACCCAGCTTTCGCTCCCATACAACAAAGTTGGTCGAAAGATTGAACGGTGCACAGATAACTTAGTCTCGGTACTGACTTCCTTCTTGCAGAAGAGAGTAGATCGTAGCTGAGCGCTCACTGCATTAGCTTTGCTACACCTCGCTTCCAGTTCTTTCACTATGTTGCCATCCTGTGAGAATATGCATCCTAAGTACTTGAAACCGTCCACCTGTTCTAACTTTGTTCCTCCTATTTCGCACTCAATCCGTTTATATTTCTTTCCCACTGACATTACTTTCGTTTTGGAGATGCTAATCTTCATACCATAGTCCTTACATTTCTGATCTAGCTCTGAAATATTACTTTGCAAACTTTCAATCGAATCTGCCATCACAACTAAATCATCCGCATATGCGAGACTGCATATTTTGTGTTCACATATCTTAATCTCACCCAGCCAGTCTATTGTTTTCAACATATGATCCATAAATAATATGAACAACAGTGGAGACAGGTTGCAGCCTTGTCTTACCCCTGAAACTACTCTGAACCACGAACTCAATTTACCGTCAACTCTAACTGCTGCCTGACTATCCGTGTAAAGACCTTTAATTGCTTGCAAAAATTTGCCTCCTATTCCATAATCTTGTAGAACAGACAATAACTTCCTCCTAGGAACCCGGTCATATGCCTTTTCTAGATCTATAAAGCATAGATACAATTCCCTGTTCCACTCATAACACTTCTCCATTATTTGCCGTAAGCTAAAGATCTGGTCCTGACAACCTCTAAGAGGCCTAAACCCACACTGATTTTCATCCAATTGGTCCTCCGTTTTCCATATTTGGAAATTTTCCACGTCTTTCAAGGGAGATTACTTATTCAGCAAACGAAGGCCACATTTTTTTTTCTTTATTGAGTTTCGATTCCCCCTAAAGGGGGCGGGCTGGCAGCAGCTTATTACGCCGCTCTTCAGCCTACAGAATTTGGTTTAAAAAGATGAAGATAATAAAAAATAATAACAGTTGGCGATAAAATCGGTGACTTAAAGGTAAAATGGCAGAAAATTCTGGAGCTTAAAACATAAAACACAGGGTTGATGATGCTAATAAAAAACACAGGAAGCAGAAAAATAATAGACAGACAATTAAAAAACACGGCGAAAGTCTGGGTTCTGTTCGCAAGAGATATAAAAAGCACACCCAGCGACAGCATGACTTCTGTTCGCAACACTGTGGAAAGACGCACGACACTGAACACTCACTTAAACACTGCACTAAAAAGTTGGCACAAATATGACATACCACACCCGAGAGCAGGTGGGGGGAAACTGGTCAGATGACGGGAAAAAGGGGGGGGAAGGAGAGGAAAAGTGAAGGGGGCGGGGGGAAAGGAGCCAATGGAAGATGAGGATCCATAAGAGGGGTGGGGGGTGCTGAGCAGACGTGCCAGAGAGTGGGGAACGCAGAGGAGGGGAGTACAAAAGGACTCGGGGGGTGGGGGGGGGGAGAAAGGAGACAGGGAGAGGGTATATCTCGCGAAGAGACCATGAGGATAAAATCAGAGAGATTAGAGCCCACACAGAGGCATACCGACAATCCTTCTTTCCACGAACAATACGAGACTGGAATAGAAGGGAGAACCGATAGAGGTACTGAAGGTACCCTCCGCCACACGCCGTCAGGTGGCTTGCGGAGTATGGACGTAGATGTAGATGTAGATGTAGAGAAAACACAGGATGGAAGGGGGGAGGAAGAGGGAGCACAGGGAAGGACGGAGGAAAGGAGGGGGTGAGGATCAGAGTTGATAGGAGGGATAAATGGAGGGAGAGAGGGCACCATCCGGGAGGGGGAGTTGATGGAAGCCACCTTCGGAAAGGAGATGTAGGGTGTAGAGATGGAGGGTAGGGGGGGATAAAGAAGGCCACATTTTTTGTCTTGTATTTATGTTTTAGCACAAAGACGTTCATGTTTCGAGCTCCACAATCTTATGTTTTTCAATCCAGCAACTGCCTTTCAAAGTGGTGAGCATCACTATTAAAGGGGAAAAAAAAGATTAATTCTGTTGGGGTAACATTAAACGATATTTCGCGCCTGCGCGTGGTATTTTGTGGATGAGACACTCTCAAGGGGCCAAAGAGGCACACATGGTTCGCGAAACCTCGCTTTTCCGGCCTCTGCTTTAAACAACTGGAGTCCCTAGTACAAAACAACTTCAAATTACTGATTACTTTATATATGAATATTTGACATTAAGCCTGTAATCGGGAAAAAGTTTCGGCAAGGTTTGAAATTGTGTGTGAAGTCTATTGGAAGTCGGTACGTGCTCTCACACTCAGCTAGCTGCTGCATGAATATAGTCATCGTAATTCCCGCGCGACGAGTTGCGCTGTCTCAACATAACCACACAAAATGTAGTACTTGTCTTCTCCTGTTAAACCTCTTGACGAGTAGGTTATGAAAGGATAGCAAATTTTTGAATTCGGTCAATAATTATGTGAAATACTGAAAGTCAGAGTTTTGGTGCCCCTGAATACCATTAGATAGGCAACCTGCAACTCGGATAGGCAACCTGCAACTCGGACAGCGCACCACGAATCTTTTGCAGATATCGAGCACTTTTTCAAATGTCACATAAAACTGTTTTACTGTGCTCTCAGTTTTCGTAAGCGGAATATGTTTTAAAGGAGTAAACAGATCTGCCAGTTAAATCCAATTTTGTGTTATATTCAAGGCCTTACACGTATTGCATTAAGTGAATAGGACCAGAAATTAAGCTTAGAATTTTAACCCACAGTATTCGGCTTGCCTGTTAGTCCATAGAACAGTTTTATCATTTCACTCTTAATAGTGCTGTGGCAGAGCTTCGTAGACTATCTGTTGGAGCTTCGAGAATTACGCTTCTAATAGCGACCAATGGCTTATATATTTGTAATATGAAACACCGATAACCCTTCAAACATCAACTGAAACGCACTGAACAGTTAATTTGCTCTGGTTAAAGTAAACTTCAGCTGACATTCCAGTCACTTTGCAATATCGAAGTTTTAATTACACTGATAAAGTAAACTGACGGTCCCACCAACTTAATTAACAGTATCCCCATCTGATGAATTCGGCACTAAGAATAACTGACAATTATAAACAATCGTTAGAAGTAACTACAGCAAAAAATGATGGTAACCGTGATAACTGATACTCCGGAATGGTCTTTTGGTACATCTCTAGTTAACAAGCAACTGAGCAGGAGTATACGTTAACGGGGAAATTATACCAACGGAAGTGATGTCAAAATGATGGGTCACTCGATGTGGCAGACGCCATATTGATTTTGGCGTATTTAGATGTTTTGTATTTTAACTAGCAGTGTGCCATTTCAAGGCTATGGTGCACTGAAGATTGCCACAAACACGTCACCCCTATAACTAAAATGTCAGTTAACGTTGCGTTAACGATATATACTTTCGAGAGATACTACGGTATGTGGTGTCACCGCCAGACACCACACTTGCTAGGTGGTAGCTTTAAATTGGCCGCGGTCCATTATTACATGTCGGACCCGCGTGTCGCCACTGTCAGTAATTGCAGACCGAGCGCCACCACACGGCAGGTCTGGTGAGACGTACTAGCACTCGCCCCAGTTGTACGACGACTTTGCTAGCGACTACACTGACGAAGCCTTTCTCTCATTTGCCGAGAGATAGTTAGAATAGCCTTCAGCTAAGTCCATGGCTACGACCTAGCAAGGCGCCATTAACCATTTCTAGAGAGAGTCTCACTTGTATCATCAAGAACGCTGTATACAAATGATGGATTAAAGTTAAGTATTCCCGCAGCTACGTACTTTTCTTTATAGCATTCATTCCGTATCCTGTTTCAGACTTAAGCAAGCCTGCGTGAATTAAACGCGTGCCTTTCGGTTACCCGTCACTGTGGACTGGCTGTCTTGTCAGTCCACAACACGGTAACTGATACAAAAGACGAAAATTGCGCGTCTTCTGTGTAGTGCAGTGCAGTGTCTCCGAAACTGTGTTCCGCGAAACACTGGTGTCCCACGGAAAGCGAGTAAGTGCCCCGCTAAAAGCAATTAATAACACGTCAGTTTATCTCGTCATTTTGACGATACCATTTTTTTAAATTTTATTGTGGGGTCTGTGTAATTGGTTATGATTTAAAGCGACGTAATCACAGATTGAAAGAAGTGTTTCTCGTGTTTCGTCAGAGTAAAAGTTTCGGAGCCCCTGGTGTAGTGGATAAGATGAGGATTACAGAGACGAAGCAAGCAGGTTTGTGTCCCGCTATATCCTTTTTTCCTTTCATCTTAGCATTTTAACGCATTCTGCTACTATCTAATGAATGGAACACAAGTATGTTGTGTAATATTCGTTGTTATTCACATATCTGTCTGATTGGAAAACGAAGGATGAAATAAATATTTGGCTGTTTATTCTGAATATGTGACGGTTTTCAAGTGTGTGGCTAGGCTCCTACTAAGAGAACAAGTCATTACTTGCCAAAACTTTATTTTATTTTTTTCAACATTTTTTTGACATTAATGTGATAGCCTGATTGATAAGTGAAAGAAAAAGCTTTTCGGCAAAACATCTATATATTAGCACAAAAATTACAGACCGTCCCATTTTTCGGACACTGGCAAAATTAGCTATCAAAATGTATTAATGTCAATGCGGAAAACTATAAGAAACGTCACGAAGAAAATAAAAACACTGTTTTTATTATTAGTGATTGTTCATTATGAAATGAAATAAAACAATTGTCGTATTTAATGATATTGCGCCTATCACAAACCCCCTTTTTTGCGCATCTCTTCTGTGCTTTACTCGACATGATAAAGTGTTATCCTGGATCTAGTGCTCACCCGTCCTCCAGTCACCTTGCTTCGAGGCCCACCTGAAGGACAGTGCGCGGCGCGTACATCACAGCACGTGACTCTGCGGGTCTTGACGGGTGCCAGCAGCCGTCTCTGGCGGGGAGCGAGTAACTATTCCAAACGAGTTTAATAATGTCTGACTGCTCGTTAGAACGCATGTAATCTCTCGATGTTGTTGTTGTGGTCTTCAGTCCTGAGACTGGTTTGATGCAGCTCTCCATGCTACTCTATCCTGTGCAAGCTTCTTCATCTCCCAGTACCTACTGCAACCTACATCCTTCTGAATCTGTTTAGTGTATTCATCTCTTGGTCTCCCCCTACGATTTTTACCCTCCACGCTGCCCTCCAATACTAAATTGGTGATCCCTTGATGGCTCAGACCATGTCCTACCAACCGATCCCTTCTTCTGGTCAAGTTGTGCCACAAACTTCTCTTCTCCCCAATCCTATTCAATACTTCCTCATTAGTTATGTGATCTACCCAGCTAATCTTCAGCATTCTTCTGTAGCACCACATTTCGAAAGCTTCTATTCTCTTCTTGTCCAAACTATTTACCGTCCATGTTTCACTTCCATACATGGCTACACTCCATACAAATACTTTCAGAAATGACTTCCTGACACTTAAATCTGTACTCGATGTTAACAAATTTATCTCTCGATAGCACACGAGAAATTTAAAGCCTTTGTGTATTGTGTACTGAACTGGGGACCTAGAAACGACAGAGAGGCTTTGCCCTGCCGTAGCACTCAGCGTTTCACCACCCCAAAACAGGCCACAGCAGTCCACCCACCCCACCGCCGCCCCACACTGCCCACACTGAACCCAGGGTTATTTTGCGATTCGCCCTCCAGTGGACACGACACCCCCCCCCCCCCCACCTCACCCCACCCCCAGGAACGTTTCATACCAGTGGACCCCGCCTGGGACGTCTCACGCCAGACGAGTGTAGCCCCAAATGTTTGCGTGGTAGAGTAATTATGGTGTACGCGTACGTGTGGAGACAGTGTTTTCGCAGCAATCGGCAACATAGTGTAACTGAGGCGGAATAAGGGGAATCATCCGGCATTCGCCGAGGCATATGGGAAACCGCCTTAAAATCCATCCACAGGCTGGCCGGCACACCGGACCTCGACACTAATCCGCCGGGCGCATTCGTACCGGGGACCAGGCGCTCCTTCCCGCTCGGTAAGCAGCGCGTTAGACCGCGCGGCTATCCGTGCGGGCCAAGGCCTACAGTTGGCACCTTTTCAGTCAGATATCGGTTTCCCGTGGGCCCTGCATGGACCTGAGCGTTCGCGAAGTGTGACGGACAACCCATCTAGTGTGACGTCACAAGTTCGTTGCGTGGACTGTATATCTCTTTGGAGCCACTTCGCTTACTTGTGGCCCCCTGTATTCCTACATTGATCCTGTGTGCCTTAAAAAGTACATTACTATTCTCCTTTGGACATTCAAGAGTGAGAGCTTCTCATAGGCGTTAGCAATTTGAAGCGCACGCCAAGTGCTCACTAAGCAGATATCAATCATCTGGGTGAATAATGGCTACCACCACATCGTTGATCTTGCGCTTATGCTATAAAGTGATAATCTGCTTGTCCAGCACATGCCTTGCTGGTGGAGCTTATGATATCCAACCAAAAATAGTACGCCTACAAAGGATTTTAGCTTTTCTCTGGCTAGAAGAAAATTTATGTTGCTCTATTGGTAAACGTTGATTTTATTTTGTTCTGTAATAGTATTCTCTAGCTCCTTAGAAAAAATTCCTCAAACTCCTGGCGCACTCTTATTTGCTAGACATTCTGCAACCTATATCAATATATGAAGATGGTATCTTCATGTAAATAAGGCTTATCGGCCAATGATCTTCTTCAGTGCGGATGCATTCAGATTGCTCAAACTCTTACGGGAATGGACAGATTGACCGCCGCGAGTAAAGAGTATAGTGGGCAGGGGCACTATAAACGTAGTTTGTGGACAGTAAGTTGGAAATGTGGGTCTCACGGGGAGCGTGACAGAGGTAAGTCCCTGCAGTCGCACTATCCTCTGTGCCCTCGATGGCTCAGACGGATAGAGTGTCTGCCATATAAGCAGGAGATACCGGGTTCGAGTCCTGGTCGGAACCTTCGACCATAGATACTAGTAGACTGGCCTTGATGTGCAGAAGCTATAGGGCTGGTGTGGCTCCAACATAAACCACGTGACTGTTGGCAAAACGTGGTGGGATTTCAAATCAGCGGTCTGCCATCCTATGTTTGTATCGTATTTTACCCACATTTCTCAGTTGACTGCCAAACGCTTCCAACAAAAATTACTTTTTTATTTGCGAAAAATTATGTCAGAACTACATTTGACCTGGGTTTGTTCACAGTACCATTTATAAAATCTAACAAATACATCGAACGCCCCTCTCGTGGCCAGCGGGACGAAATTACTATAAACTGTCAATTAAAGTAAAATGTCGTTAAAATTATTTTAAACGGTAAGAGTGGGCTCGTGTCAAAACTTCTAACATTGGATTCGCCGCGTTTTGAGCTCTAGTCACTTATGAAAGAAAATGGGATATGGGAATTATGTCAACAATAGGTGCCAAAATTGTCGACTTTAGGAGCAGGTCCATTTTAGAGTACCAATTTTAGATGCACTCTAAAGGTTCAGTTCCTATTATTTTTACAAAAGTTTAAACTATCACTTTAAAAAAAATATTTTAGATGAAAGGTGAGACTTTGAAGTTTCAGAAAATAATTTTGGAGCCTACATTTATTTAATAGTATCAGAAGGTAGAAAAAAATTCTCTTCATGTGTCGACTATAGGTGCTCTTACGTTATTATAATCTCACTTGTATATACAAAAAGGCGCGTATGTGCAGATGGCTGAAAGTTTTTCCATTTCAGGGCCTGTATCCAAAGCTGCCTTCGGTTTTCATCCTTAGGGAACCTATGAGTAGGAACGAGAAACAATTATACTACTTCTGTAACCGAATTATCACAGATACTTTCGAAAATGGAATATGAGTCTGACTTTACAGGATCACTTTCAACACTTTAATTTACGTGATACTCTATTTCAAGTGTAAAAAACATATAAAAGTCACTTCAGCAGATTTCCATAAACGCATCTGCACCATCATAGGAACACTTACACGTGAAATGTAATGCCATTTCCCCCGACAAAACGCTGAGTACAGCCGTAAGCGCAACACGAAACAACCATGTTTTGCCAACATTCACGTGACTTTAGCCCTGAGATGTTGGAGCCACGAAAATGACGTCAGGGCCAGTCTATTATATTTATGGTCGAAGGTCGGAACACACACTTTCAACTGTCGCCGTTGATATTTATCAAAGCCTGTAAGCAACTAATTGTCTGTATTTCGTACTAATTTCATTCTGCAACATAGTTTTCGTTGCTCTTACCTGGTTCATTAGTGTTTGTGCACGTTGTTTCACAATTACACCATTTACGTTTATATTTATGTATGTATGTGTGTGTGTGTGTGTGTGTGTGTGTGTGTGTGTGTGTGTGTGTGTGTGTGGGTGTTCTATCCATTTCCTAATACTTTTCTTCACTTAACGTCTGGCAATATATCGGCAACACCAGATCCATCCCTGGTTATAAGTTCTGAAGCACCTGCTCATTCTTGTACAATTAGTCACTGTTTAGTGCATTTTATTCAGTGTCTTCTTTATCATTTCATCTGTATTCGGTGGAATAATCTCCAATTTTAAGTCATCAGCATGTCTTCATAAATCATGTCTTTATCCTATTGCAATCGTAAAATGTGAAGGGGCATACTGTATTTCATTCTGCTACCTAAACCTCATAAAAAGTAAAAAAAAAGCACTCTCAATAATGTAAACAGTAATTTTTGTACATAAGACGTGTACAAATAAGCATATCTACAAAGGAGTGAGCCGGCCGGTGTGACCGAGCGGTTCTAGGCGCCTCAGTCTGGAACCGGGCGACCGCTACGGTCGCAGGTTCGAATTCTGCCTCGGGCATGTATGTGTGTGATGTCCTTACGTTAGTTAGGTTTAAGTAATCCTAAGTTTTAGGGGACTGATGACTTCAGCTGTTAAGTCCCATAATGCTCAGAGCCATTTGAACAAAGGAGTGATAATGTAACATGTCATTGTCCCATAACTGGAACGTATAAAATATTGCACTTACTTCAGGAGTTATGAAATATACTGAATGTTACATGGACATTAGTATGTTCACAACGAACACATGCAGGCAACTAAATCACAATTCACTGTTGTACAGAAACAATCGGGCATATAGCGCAGCCAAGTGAGGAGGTGGAAAATACGCAAATTGGTTCCTTTCCTAAAATAAGCTAATTAGAGAAAAATTATTTCTTTTCAATTTGCAGGCATTATAGCAGTCAGTTCAACCTTTAGGGACAGCAATCGAAGCTAAAAGTTCATTGCTTATGCAGAAATAAATAAAATATTTGAGTCTCAAAAAAGTGACAATGGTAAATGCTGGGTTAAACTGCTGCGAGTGAAACGACCAACAATAAAATTCCTGTGGTTTCTTGTCACAAATATTTGGCTGTTATTTTGTAGCATACGCACAGACCATGAAGAGATACATACTTAACATGTTACAACCAATTGGACTTCCGGCAGGTTTAATTCTGCCGGTAACCGCATGAACGCGCAGGTGAGCAGCTAACGGGCGGAATGAGTGAGTGCTGCCAGGGGATTCCCCGCTATCTGGTGGCAGGCAGGCCGCGCGCATGGGCAGTAGCCAACCGGCGCCTCGCCTTGTAATAAAAAAAAAAAAAAAAAGTCGAGGGCACCTAGTGTAGCTGTAGTAGCGAGCGCTGCTCATTATTCTTTGTGAGGGGAAAAAGGCGTGAAGGAGTAAAAAAGGGTGGAGAGAGAGAGAGAGAGAGAGAGAGAGAGAGAAAGAGGCGACGGCTTTCTAAAGGCGCCGCTCCTCACACAGGGAGTCGGTGGCAATTCGTATCGCATCCACTCTGCCCTGCCCTCGGCGGCAGCCGACTACAGCTATATTACATAGGCCCGCTACACGGCTGAAAACGAATCTCTCTTACCGTACAGTACACACAGGAAGGGACAAGTCGTCGCGCGAAATGTACCGCTACTTTATACTCACGAGTAGCATCTTAACAAAAGCATAGTAGTCACAGAAACAGCGATATGTTGAAGTGGTTGTTGTTGTTGTTGTTGTTGTGGTCTTCGGTCCTGAGACTGGTTTGATGCAGCTCTCCATGCTACTCTATCCTGTGCAAGCTTCTTCATCTCCCAGTACCTACTGCAACCTACATCCTTCTGAATCTGCTTAGTGTATTCATCTCTTGGTCTCCCTCTACGATTTTTACCCTCCACGCTGCCCTCCAGTACCAAATTGGTGTTCCCCTGATGCCTCAGAACATGTCCTACCAACCGATCCCTTCTTCTAGTCAAGTTGTGCCACAAACTCCTCTTCTCCCCAAATCTATTCAATACCTCCTCATTAGTTATGTGATCTACCCATCTAATCTTCAGCATTCTTCTGTAGCACCACATTTCGAAAGCTTCTATTCTCTTCTTGTCCAAACTATTTATCGTCCATGTTTCACTTCCATACATGGCTACACTCCATACAAATACTTTCAGAAACGACTTCCTGACAGTTAAATCTATACTCGATGTTAAGAAATTTCTCTTCTTCAGAAATGCTTTCCTTGCCATTGCCAGTCTACATTTTATATCCTCTCTACTTCGACCATCATCAGTTATTTTGCTCCCCAAATAGCAAAACTCCTTTACTACTTTAAGTGTCTCATTTCCTAATCTAATACCCTCAACATCACCCGACTTAATTCGACTACATTCCATTATCCTCGTTTTGCTTTTGTTGATGTTCATACTAATCTTTCAAACAAGATTCCATTAGACAGTAAACCCTAGTTTCTTTAAAGAATCTAACTCTCATGAATACAACAGCCTGAAACGTCTGATCACTTTACAAATGAGTCATTGCGTTAAATATGTGAAGTTAAGCATATAAACGGATAAAGTTTAGGAAATGTTTGAAATTATTTTTAAAGTCTCATGGCAGTAGCTAACAGCTGTCTTTATGAAACACTGGAAAAATAAAGTATCTGTAATTTGCGCTCCATTTTAAGCAAAGGCTAGTTTTTCATGCAACTCACTGTTTATAACGTTATATCTCCTCAACTGTGTGTGATACAATGATACAATTTTGCAAGTATAATCAGTCATACACGTACATACTGAAGACAAAGTGTGCCGAAAAGAGTTAGTAGTAAAGAACGAATACATTAAATCATCGTGTCTCATGTTGTTGTTCTACTGTGCGCCATTTTCAGCAAAAGCTAGTTTTACGCAGAACTAAATGTATATCACGTTATTTCTTCTGAATCATGTGGCGTATAACGAAGTAATTTTGGGAGTAAATGCAGCGGTATATGTGTATAGCGTTTGCAAAATGTGTTGCGGATAGAGTGAGTATTAACAAGTGACTAATAAAAAGGTCATGTATGATGCTCAAGTTTTATTGGGAGAACAGTTGCCGGCCGTAGTGGCCAACCGGTTCTAGGCGCTTCAGTCTGGAACCGCGCGACCTCTACGATCGCAGGTTCGAATCCTGCCTCGGGCATGGATGCGTGTGATGTCCTTATGTTACTTAGGTTTAAGTAGTTCTAAGTTCTAGGGGACTGATGATCTCAGCAGTTAAGTCCCATAGCGCTCAGAGCCATTTGAACCATTTGGAAGGTGGTCGTAATAACACATGCTCTACATGCTCGTCGAAGATCGGATTTTAGAATTTAGAGAGCCCCTTCCGTTTAGAGCGTCTTTCATCATTTTGCGGGGGATATCAGCGGGAGAAAGTTTCGTAAAGGTTTCAAATTACGTGCAATGTTTGTTGGAAGTCGCTAAGTGCTTTCATTTGCAAAATACTGGGTGAATAAAGTCCAGGTGCCTGCCCGCCAATTGATAAACACACAACTTCTAACAGTAACACTCTTGCCTTATTGTGCATAACTTTTAACATAATTTTATACCTTTAATGAGTAGAATACGTCAGAATTTTATGTTGTGGCGTAGCAAGACAGCCACGCCACTCGGAGGTAGCCGAAAGGCACGCGTACACACACGCCGGCTGCCGTGAGTTCTGGAACAGGATACTTGGTAAATGCTATAGAGAAAAATATGCAGTTCCTCGGATACTTAACTTTATTGCATCCTTATGGTACATCGCTCTTGACTATACAAATTAGACTATCTTCAGATACGGTTAATGGCGCCTTGCTAGGTCGTAGTCATGGACTTAGCTGAAGGCTATTCTAACTGTCTCTCGGCAAATGAGAGTAAGGCTTCGTCAGTGTAGTCGCTAGCAAAGTCGTCGTACAACTGGGGCGAGTGCTAGTCCGTCTTTCTAGACCTGCCATGTGGTGGCGCTAGGTCTGCAAGTACTGACAGTGGCGATACGCGGGTCCGACATGTACTAATGGACCGCGGCCTATTTAAGCTACCACCTAGCAAGTGTGGTGTCTGGCGGTGACACCACATTTTAAATTCGTCAATACATACGCGAAATTATAAAAATCGAATTTTTGTTGGCCAGCGGCCTTGCCGAGGTGGTAACACCGTTTCCCGTCAGACCACCGAATTTAAGCAGTGTCGGGCTCGGCTAGCACTTGGATGGGTGACCATCCGGTCTGGCGAGCGCTGATGGCAAGCGGGGTGCACTCAGCCCTTGTATGGCAAGCTGAGGAGCTGCTTGACTGTGAGAAGTAGCGGCTCCGGTCTCGTAAACTGACATACGGCCGGGAGAGCGGTGTGCTGACCACATGCCCCTACATATCCACATGCGGTGACGCCTGTAGTCTGAGGATGACACGGCGGCCGGTCGGTCCCATTGGGTCTTCATGGTCTCTTCGTACAGAGTGTGTGTGTGCGTGTGTGTGTGTGTGTGTTTTAACTGAAACTGCTACCGGGTTTAGGATTCAAATGCCTCTGAGCACTATTGGACTTAACTTCTGAGGTCATCAGTCCCCTAGAACTTAGAACTACTTAAACCTAACTAACCTAAGGACAGCACACATATCCATGCCCGAGGCAGGATTCGAACCGGCGACCGTAGCGGTCGCGCGGTTCCAGACTGAAGTGCCTAGAACCGCTCGGCCACACCAGCCGGCCATGGTTCAGGTATAACATTTTAGTACTATAGTTACTGGTTTCTAGAGTTCATTCCGTTCGGCTCTGTTCTTAAAATCCGCATGCAACGCAGAGAAAGACCCACAACAATACCCCAACCCTGGTTGTGGTTGTGGTTGTTGTTGTTGTTGTTGTTGTTGTTCTTCTTCTTCTTCTTCTTCTTCTTCTTATGGTTCAAGGAGCTCCACTTTTAGATAAGCTAGTTTTTCACGAATCTCAATGTTTATGACGTCATATCTGCTGAACTATGTGTCATATAGTGATATAATATTGTGGGCACATTCAGTGGCGTATCTGTGGCGCCAGCAGAGTTAGTAGCAAAGAAGTAATACCAGGGTAATCCCGTAAGCGAGGTCCCCTTTTTTTTTATAAGTACATAGACCTGTTTATTTCTACAACGGTTTACATCAGTTTACAGCTTGAACATTTAGCTATTTTTGACATAATTACCATTTCTGTCGATGCATTTTTGTAGACGCTGTGGTAGTTTTTGCATGCCCATGTCATATCAGCTCGGCGCCATGCTGTTTAGAAAGTTATGAACGGCGTGATTGTTGCTTGGTCTCAGGTGTATAGAGGTGTGCCCAGGTTTCGTCACACGTGACAATGAGTCCAGAAAGTTGTCCTGTTCGGCTGCGAGGCGGTGAACAGTCAGCATGCGCGGCACCCATCTTGCGCACACCTTCCGGTATTTCAATGTTTCCGTTAAAATTCTGTGAGCGGTGCTTCGGGAAACCTCAGGAACCTACGAGCAGAGATCATGCAGGGTGATCCGCCGATCTTCACGCGTGCTTTGCTCAACCTTCAACACTGTCTCCTCAGAAACTGACCGTCTCCCGCTCCTTTGTTCGTCGTGGATTTCGGTCCGACCAGCTGCAAACTCTCTACACCACTTACCAACATTTTTGGCATCCATACACGACTCACCATACACTTCTACATCTACATCTACATCTACATTTATACTCCGCAAGCCACCCAACGGTGTGTGGCGGAGGGCACTTTACGTGCCACTGTCATTACCTCCCCTTCCTGTTCCAGACGCGTATGGTTCGCGGGAAAAACGACTGTCTGAAAGCCTCCGTGTGCACTCTAATCTCTCTAATTTTACATTCGTGATCTCCTCGGGAGGTATAAGTAGGGGGAAGCAATATATTCGATACCTCATCCAGAAACGCACCCTCTCGAAACCTGGCGAGCAAGCTACACCGCGATGCAGAGCGCCTCTCTTGCAGAGTCTCCGTAACGCTATCACGCTTACCAAATAACCCTGTGAAGAAACGCGCCGCTCTTCTTTGGATCTTCTCTATCTCCTCTGTCGACCCGACCTGGTACGGATCCCACACTGATGAGCAATACTCAAGTATAGGTCGAACGAGTGTTTTGTAAGCCACCTCCTTTGTTGATGGACTACATTTTCTAAGGACTCTCCCAATGAATCTCAACCTGGTACCCGCCTTACCAACAATTAATTTTATATGATCATTCCACTTGAAATCGTTCCGCACGCATACTCCCAGATACTTTACAGAAGTAACTGCTACCAGTGTTTGTTCTGCTATCATATAATCATACTATAAAGGATCCTTCTTTCTATGTATTCGCAATACATTACATTTGTCTATGTTAAGGGTCAGTTGCCACTCCATGCACCAAGTGCCTATCCGCTGTATACTACAGCATCATCCGCGAAAAGCCGCATGGAACTTCCGACGCTATCTACTAGGTCATTTATATATATTGTGAAAAGCAATGGTCCCATAACACTCCCCTGTGGCACGCCAGTGGTTACTTTAACGTCTGTAGACGTCTCTCCATTGATAACAACATGCTGTGTTCTGTTTGCTAAAAACTCTTCAATCCAGCCACACAGCTGGTCTGATATTCCGTAGGCTCTTATTTTGTTTATCAGGCGACAGTGCGGAACTGTATCGAACGCCTTCCGGAAGTCAAGAAAAATAGCATCTACCTGGGAGCCTGTATCTAATATTTTCTGGGTCTCATGAACAAATAAAGCGAGTTGGGTCACACACGATCGCTGTTTCCGGAATCCATGTTGATTCCTACATAGTAGATTCTGGGTTTCCAAAAACGACATGATACTCGAGCAAAAAACATGTTCTAAAATTCTACAACAGATCGACGTCAGAGATATAGGTCTATAGTTTTGCGCATCTGCTCGACGACTCTTCTTGAAGACTGGGACTACCTGTGCTCTTTTCCTATAATTTGGAACCTTCCGTTCCTCTAGAGACTTGCGGTACACGGCTGTTAGAAGGGGGGCAAGTTCTTTCGCGTACTCTGTGTAGAATCGAATTGGTATCCCGTCAGGTCCAGTGGACTTTCCTCTGTTGAGTGAATTGGCGATGGATTTCAATCGGCGCAGTGCCCTTTGCGTTCAAAAACCGAGTAACCGCGCGCAATTCGCACTTGACGGTAACATCCAACGGGAGCTCCATTCTCAACGGCTGCCAAGCCAAGACTGAGCGCCTCAGCGCTGCGTGCGCATGTTTACACACAGCGCGTGAAGCATTCTTCATAACAGTGTGACCAACTGCCACACTAACAGAGTTCTGTACTTATAAATAAATAGGAGACCTTATTTTTGGGATTACCCTCGTAAATTAGAACGTCAGTATCTGATGCTGAAGTTTTACTCCATGAACAGAGGAACTGTAGCAAGCGATACTCTGACCTTCTTCTTCTTAACTGTTGCTTCGGGCTGGGAGACTATATACGTTCTCCACATTCCTCCGCCAGTCATTAACCTTACTGACTTTCGTGGTTCATTTCCCTTTTGTCAGGTCCACCGCTCCAGTGTACATATTATATCATCCTTCCATCTTGTCCATCACATACCTCGTCCACTTCTGCCCTTCACGGATCCTGAGAGTCTTCCATCCTAATTAGGTGCCCTGCCCACATCAGTCTTCTGTCCGCTATCCTTCGGCCAATATTTGCTTGTGAGTAAAGGTTTGGCTGTGCCTGATTACTTAATATCCTCCATACTTGTTACTGGGGTCCTCCTTCGGATCAAATATTTTCCTTAATACCTTTCTCTCGAGGAGTGCAGTTTTTAAAATGGCTCTGAGCACTATGGGACTTAACATCTGAGGTCATCAGTCCCCGAGACTTAGAACTACTTAAACCTCACTAACCTAAGGACATCACACACATCCACGCCCGAGGCAGGATTCGAACCTGTGACTGTAGCGGTCGCGCGGTTCCAGACATGAGAATTAGTGCACCCCAGCTGTCTGCGTCTAGTGTAATCCATGGAATCGTGCGAACGTGTTCAGATGTCTGTGAGTCGTGTAACTGAGGCGGGACGTGGGGACCGGCCCGGTATTGACCTAGCGGGATGTGGAAAACCGCCTAAAAACCACATCCAGGCTGGCCGACATACCGGCCGACGTCGTTAATCCTCCGGGCGGATTCGATCCGAGGCCGGCGCGCCTGGCGGGTTGCCGTTTTTATTCATCCGTTTTCCTTAATGTATGTGTCTGAAAACTCACATAGCGCTAATGGAAGAATTCCGCTATGGTATACTTCTCGAAATTGCTCTACAGCACAGCACATCCCACAAGGCAAAACAAGCCTCTTGTAATATTTCTGGCTTATTCAGCCATCATATTAGGTTCCAGGAAGTTATTCCCAGGGCAGTGGAGGTGCAAGAAGCATAGAGATGACGCAATGTGGGATGAGGTACCGATGACAGGTGTTAGATTCGGCACCATTCCCGTGAGAAAGACCGCCTGCGTGATGCTGCTGCTCTGTGATCGGCTGCTGTGTTCGGCAGTAGGGCGCCAAAACGTTAAACTTTGGTTACTATTATTAATTAAACCTGTCATCCAAATTACTTCATTTTTGAATAAACATCTCTCAACAGCCAGCTATCAATCAGTCATTTCAAAATTATTAAAAATCAAAGTATTACTAAAACAAAAGACTGACGATATTACTGCCGATGCACTTCGGTGGCGTTCGGGTCACGCCTTGCTGGCTTGGCGCGCGAAGTGTCTCGGGCAGTCCGGCTCTTGAGTTCTGACCGTTCCAGTAGACAGACATGTCGTCTGTTATAGCAGTATTTGTTTCATGCAATTTTATTTACTAGAGTTCCGACCGTCGGTAGGTACAGACATGTCGTCTGTAATAGTAGTATATGATTCATGTAATTTTATTCTCCAGTTCTGACGGCTCCAGTAGACAGATATGTTGTCTGTGGCAGGATGTATTTCATGTTATTTTAGCCAGATATAATGACTGTGGAAAGATATGTTCAATACGTTGTGATCAAGAATAGTTTCTCGTGTCTATATCAATAAAAACGGGAGTGGCATCCCGAATGACTTATAGTTTATTCGCAGCAGCAGTTCCTTGCGAAGTTAATTTCAGCCTCAAGAAAAAGAATCCACGACCTGCGTGCTGTTTTCTGCGCTGGGGACATCATCATGATGAAGACAGCAGGTTAGTGAAGTGTACAAGAACTTATGTACTCCACACAGGGCACGGGAAACAACTAGGCACCTCACGTGTACTGCATGCACAGTACAAATGTGCTCAGTGACACGTCATCTGCAGTAATGCAGAGGAGGTAAAGAAGGATCAAAGTATTAACACTATCTCACATTTATTCCGTTTTTCTTGCCGTACTCTGCGATCCTTGCGTTAATCTCAGTTCCCACTCTATCCTGCTCGCTAAAAATGCTTCACAAATATTTAAATATGATTGTACTTTTATAACTGACTTCATCAACTGTCAATAGAGTGCCTTGCTCACTGCCATATATCCAGTTTCCCCCACAGTAATGAGTAATGCCGTTTCCCTTGTAGGGTCTTGTCATGAGCTGCAAGTCCTCTTCCATACCATTTATTAAAACAACATCGTCCTCATACGCAAGCCAATTTATTGTGTTAATACTCAGTCTTACTCCCGCTGGGTTTAATTTTCAGTTCTCTGTCTGTTCTAAAACTGAATTAAAAAGTACCGGAGATAGCGTTTGTCCTTATCTAAGACAAGTTCCGACTTCACAATGCTCTGACATTACTGTACCGATCTTCACTCTGCAATAGGTTTCCTCTGAACACATCTGTACTAGATGTATTACCTTTTGTACAAACAGACTCGTTCAAGACGTTGACCTGCCAGTCGGACCCGCCGGTGCTGTCACTGCCCTGCTTTGCTTCACTTTCCTTTGCTTCCCTTCTGTGCTGCGGCTCTCGCACGGCAGCTGTATTTGGCTCTCTCTACACGCTGTACATTGCTTCTCTCTCTCTTCTTCCTCTCTGTTTTTTTGCAGTGCAGACGCTATGAAAGAATTTGCGCGTAGTTTACTGCGCAGTAACTCAGGCAGATAAGCAGGCTACAGGAGCGAGAAGTGGCTGCGAAGGGGTCTGGAGACACGATGGGAAAGACCGCACGAGAGACAGAGAGAGAGAGAAGGAAAAAGTGTGCAGGAGGGCATTTTGTCTTTCGGGGAGCTGCTGCACTGTCCTAGATGTGGAACAGAGCAGAGCATAGGAGGGATAAATAAAGTCCCTTAGTGCCGTTTCTCGCAGCTACAGGTACACAGCCGCCCACAAGCACCTCACGCCCGGAAAAAAATGGACTGAAAGGAGTATGAGTTAATTAGTTCAGGGAGAAGAAATAAAAACTCTGAGGTTTACCGATGACACTGCAATTCTGCCAGAGACAGAGCTCAACGGAATGGACATGGTCTTCAAAGGAGATGTAAGATGAACATCAACACAAAAAGCAAAACAAGAAGATTGGACTGTAGTAGAACTGAACAAAGTAATGCTGAGTGAATTCGATTAGGAAGCGAGACACTTACAGTAGTAGATGAGTTTTGCTGTTTGGGCAGCAAAATAAATGATGGCCGAAGTAGAGAGGATATAAAATGTGAACTGGCAATCGCAAGAAAAGGATTTATGAAGAAGAAAAATTTATTGACATCGAATACAGATTTAAGTGTTATGAAGTCTTTTTTGAAAGAACTCATCTCGGGTGTAGCCATGTATGGAAGTAAAACGCGGACGATAAACAGTTTAGACAAAAAGAGAATCTTTCGAAATGTGGTGCTACAGAAGAATGTCGAAAATTAGATGGGTAGATCACGCAAGTAATGAGAAAGTACTGGATATAATTGGGAAGACAAGAAATTTGTGGCACAATTGACTAAAAGAAGGGACCGGTTGATAGGACACATTCTGAGACATTAAGGGATCACCAGTTTAGTACTGGAGGCAAGTGTGGGGGTAAAAATCGTAGAGGGAGAGCAAGAGACGAATACACTGAGCAGATTCTGCAGGATGTGGGCCGCAGTAGTTATTCTGAGATGAAGAGGCTTGCACAGGAGAGAGTGGCAGGGAGATCTGCATCAAACCAGTCTCAGGACTGAAGACCACAACAACAAGAAAATATTAATACTGAGGGTTCAAGAGTGGGGGTTAAAAACACATGGTATGAAATGCTGATGACATAGCTATCCTGAGTGAAAGCGACGAAGAATTATAGGACTTGTTAAATGAAATTGTGAGTCTAATGAGTAACGACAGAATATGGATTGAGAGAAAACGATGAAAGAAAAGATTAGTGAGAAGCGTAACATCAAAATTAGGAATCACAAAATTGATGAAGTTAAGGAATGCTGCAACCTTGGAGCCGAAATAACACGTAACGGGCGGAGGGAGGCGGACTTGAGAAGCAGAATAGTGCAAGCAAAGAGAGGATTCCCGACGAAAAGAACTCTAGTGGTGGCATAAGTTGGTCCTAACACGAGGAAGATCCCCGCAACTCATGTTCGTCGCATTGGTGCACAGTTGCTGCCAATTCAATCCAGTGTTGCCAGATAGAGACAGGTTCACCGCGGCAACGAATGTGTCGCCATTTTTAATACTGGCGGGAATTTTCAGTCAAAAACCGGAGATTTTTATATTAATTTCGAGTACAAGACGCACTTGAATTTTGTAGGAAATGTTGCGAACAGAAAAGTGCGTTTTATAGTCCGCAAAATACTGAATGAAGCGATAAAGAAGCTCGCACAGGACAGAGTACCATCGAGAGCTGCATCCAACCAGTCTTCGCACTGAAAAACACGTTATCATCATCATCATCATCATCATCATCATCACCATGAACAACAACAACATAGTGTGTTCAATGCTTGGCCAGAAATATCTCTTAAATGTGCGTAACTAGGTACGTTTTTTATGACGTAACTCCACATTTAGTTGACAAAAATTAAGTAAACAGGCAGCTAATCCATATTATAAGTTAATTTAACACTATTCGGCACGTATAAAGGCTTTGTTGTTTACGTTATCTAAAACTAACACATCTGTGGTAAAGATAAAAAAAATGGTTCAAATGGCTCTGAGCACTATGGGACTTAACTTCTCAGGTCATCAGTCCCCTAGAACTTACAACTACTTAAACCTAACTAACCTAAGGACATCACACACATTCATGCTCGTAGCAGGATTCGAACCTGCGACCGTTGCGGTCGCGCGGTTCCACACTGTAGCACGTAGAACCGCTCGGCCACCCAAACCGGCGGTACAGATCACAAGAGGATCTTTTTCCATTAAAGCATTTCGTTGACTAGTGTCACACACGGTTTCGTGATAAACATCAGCTACAACAAAATCGGGATCAGCACAAGAATCGTCGTAAATCGTTCCCATTCCACCATTCACTTGTCACGTAACTGCGCTTGCACCAAACCTTCAAAATTTGGATCTGACCAGACATCTTATACCTCTTGGGAAGTTTCTCCATGCTATAGGAGAAAAATAACATACATTGACATATATAATAAAAGACTACAACATCAGAAAATCCGAAAAAGAACATAATAATTACAAATATGCGGTCTACTGGATTTAGCTAATTATTACAGGTATCGCTAAACATCCGGTATTCTAAGCACTCATTTTCGCGCTCATTTCTAAATAACGTGCTCTATCGGTGGTTATCAGCGCGGGGTCAAAGGTTAAAGTCGCGCGCAGCTAGACAGGGTGTTACAAACTTTCAGGAAACATTCCTCACACACAAAGAAAGAAAATGTTATGTGTGACATGTGTCCGGAAACGCTTACTTTCCATGTTACAGCTCATTTTATTACTTCTCCTCAAATCACATTAATCATGGAATGGAAACACACAGCAACAGAACGTACCAGCGTGACTTAAAACACTTTGTTACAGGAAACGTTCAAAATGTCCTCCGTTAGCGAGAATACATGCATCCAGCCTCCGTCGCGTGGAATCCCTGATGCGCTGATGCAGCCCTGGAGAATGGCGTATTGTATCACAGCCGTCCACAATACGAGCACGAAGAGTCTCTACATTTGGTACCGAGGTTCCGTAGACAAGAGCTTTCAAATGCCCCCATAAATGAAAGTCAAGAGGGTTGAGGTCAGGAGAGCGTGGAGGCCATGGAATTGCTCAGCCTCTACCAATCCATCGGTCACCGAATCTGTTGTTGAGAAGCGTACGAACACTTCGACTGAAATGTGCAGGAGCTCCATCGCGCATGAACCACATGTTGTGTCGTACTTGTAAAGGCACATGTTCTAGCAGCACAGGTAGAGTACCCCGTATGAAATCATGATAACGTGCTCCATTGAGCGTAGGTGGAAGAACATGGGGCCAATCAAGACAATGCCTGCCCAAACGTTCACAGAAAATCTGTGTTGATGACGTGATTGCACAATTGAGTGCGGATTCTCGTCAGCCCACACATGTTGATTGTGAAAATTTACAATTTGATCACGTTGGAATGAAGCCTCATCCGTAAAGAGAACATTTGCACTGAAATGAGGATTGACACATTGTTGGATGAACCATTCGCAGAAGTGTACCCGTGGAGGCCAATCAGCTGCTGATAGTGCCTGCACACGCTGTACATGGTACGGAAATAACTGGTTCTCCCGTAGCACTCTCCATACAGTGACGTAGTCAACGTTACCTTGTACAGCTGCAACTTCTCTGACACTGACATTAGGGTTATCGTCAACTGCACGAAGAATTGCCTCGTCCATTGCAGGTGTCCTCGTCGTTCTAGGTCTTCCCCAGTCGCGAGTCATAGGCTGGAATGTTCCGTGCTCCCTAAGACGCCGATCAATTGCTTCGAACGTCTTCCTGTCGGGACACCTTCGTTCCGGAAATCTGTCTCGATACAAACGTACCGCGCCACGGCTATTGCCCCGTGTTAATCCATACATCAAACGGGCATCTGCCAACTCCGCATTTGTAAACAGTGCACTGACTGCAAAACCACGTTCGTGATGAACACTAACCTGTTGATGCTACGTACTGATGTGCTTGACGCTAGTACTGTAGAGCAATGAGTCGCATGTCAACACAAGCACCGAAGTCAACATTACCTTCCTTCAATTGGGCCAACTGGCGGTGAATCGAGGAAGTACGGTACATACTGTCGTAACTAAAATGAGCTCTAACATGGAAATTAAGCGTTTCCGGACACATGTCCACATAATATCTTTTCTTTATTTGTGTGTGAGGAATGTTTCCTGAAAATTTGGCCGTACCTTTTTGTAACACCCTGTATAAGCGGACATATCTATGAAAAGACGTTAGTCGTCTTGCAGCCGCTCGAGCAGCAACACCGAACGATGACGCCTCGCTACATGAGATGATACAGACGTTCACGTGTCGCAGTCTGCAGAGCAATTGATTGATATTGAAATAACTCTTACGAGACGTACTCGTGGACAAGTGTTTCTCCAGGGACCATCTACATTTATTGGTGAAGTTATTACCTCTACTCTTACTGGATATCGGAGTTTTTTTGCGGAGCTACCACACTCGGTTTTAAAATGAACGCTTTGTCTCACAGAACGACGTTTGGGTTGATCCCAAACAGTATATATGCAGAGCCTTTTTTTAAGGAAAGTAGCGGGATTAGGCAGATCTGTCTGGTATCAGCTCGCTGCGTTGCACGGAGCTGCTGGATATGTGTTCACGTGTGGAAAGCGCGCGCGTTTGGAATACACGTGGCGCGCGTGAGCGTCGGCTGCCCGGCCTTTGTCGCTTCCGCTGGAAGCATCATTCCTGTCGTAGCGGGGCGACGAAAGAATTTTCGCCGCCCAAACAGCGGCAGATAAGCAGCAACAGCACCAGAGTGGGGGCGCAAAGTAATCGTGGGAAAAAAAGGAGAAAAAAAAAAACAGGAAAAGCGCACCGAATAAAAGCCGGGCCCGCCGCTTTAGTGTGTCGCCAGTGGGGGGGGGGGGGGGGGAGGGGGGGGGGGAGGAAGGGAGGGAGAGGGAGAGAGGGGGAAGCAGAGAGAGAGAGAGAGAGAGAGAGGCGGAGAGGAAGTGTGCCACCCCACTCCCTGCCGTGTACTCGCCGACACCTTCACCACTTTTTTTGCGATTGCTGATTGCGAAGCGGCGCGGCAGAAAGGCGGGTAATTTTCGCAGCGGCAGGGCAGGGCAGGGCAGGACGAAACAGAGGCGAGGATAAAGCGGGCGGCCGCGTTGGAGAGAGAACTGCGGGCCAGGGAGAGCTGAACCAGCTGCGCGTAGCAAAGCGACGGTGCGCGCTAGGCTAGTGTTGCCTTGTCTATCCTAGCCTAGCCTAGCCTAGCTTTGCCTTGCTGGCAGTCCGGCGTAGTGACTCACAAATTGGTCTGTACCCCTGCGGGTATCTCGGTCGCTACGATATAGGGTGATCTAAAAGTTTCCCTTTGAGAGAGTCGCTGCAGCATACGAGGTGCGGCAATAAAGTAATGAGACTGATTTTCTTTGCAAGCTGTGGCAACCCTGCAGGCTTGCCTAGGCACAATATCTTTGACCTTGCTCTATAAGCTGCTTCGAGTCTTCGACCATAAACATAATACACTGGCCCTGACGTCATTTTCGTGGCTCCAACATCTCTGGGCTAAAGTCACGTGAATGTTGGCAAAACATGGTTGTTTCGTGTTGCGCTTATGGCTGTTCTCAGCGTTTTGTCGGGGGAAATGGCATTACATTTCACGGGTATGTGTTTCTATGATAGTGCAGATGCGTTTATTGAAATCTGCTAAAGTGACTTTTATTTGTTTTTTACACTTGAAATAGAGTATCACGTAAATTAAAGTGTTGAAAGTGATGCCTGTAAAGTCAGACTCATATTACATGTTGGAAAGTATCTGTGATAATTCGGTTACAGAAGTAAGTACAACTGTTTCTCGTTCCTACTCATGTTCCCTAAGGATGAAAACCGAAGGCAGCTTTGGATACAGGCCCTGAAACGGAAAAACTTTAAGCCATCTGCACATACGCGCCTTTTTGTATATACAAGTGAGATTATAATAAGGTAAGAGCACCTGTAGTCAACACATGAAAAGAATTTTTTTCTACCTTCGAATAGTATTAAATAGATGTAGGCTGCAAAATTATTTTCTGAAACTTCAAAGTCTCACCTTTCATCTAAAATATCATTTTTTTTAAACTGGTAGTTTAAACTTTTGTAAAAGAAGTAGGATTTGAACCCTATGAAGTGCATCTAAAATTGATACTCTAAAATGGACCTGCTCCTAAAGTCGACAATTTTGGCACCTATAGTTGACATAATTCTCATATCCCATTTTCTTTTATAAGTGACTAGAGCTCAAAACGTGGGGAATCCAATGTTTAAAATTTTTACACGAGCCCACTCTTACTGTTTAAAAGAATTTTAACGACATTTTACTTTAATTGATAGTTTACAGTAATTTCGTCCCGCTGCCCACCAAAGGGGCGTTCGATGTATTTGTTAGATTTTATAAATGGTACTGTGAAAAAATCCAGGTCAAATGTAGTTCTGACATAATTTTTAGCAAATAAAAAAGTAATTTTTGTTGGAAGCGTTTGGCAGTCAACTGAGAAATGTAGGTAAAATACGATACAAACATAGGATGGCAGACCGTTGATTTGAAATCCCGCCACGTTTTGCCAACAGTCACGTAGTTTACGTTGGAGCCACACCAGCACTACAGCTTCTGCACAGCAAGGCCAGTCTACTAGCATCTATGGTCGAAGCTGCTAGTCCAAGCGATACACCGATGCAACTGCTCAGGCGTGCTGTAATAAGTTAACACGTGTTTGTGTCTCTCGTCACGGAAATGGAAATGGAACCCACTTCTTTTGGGGTTAAATTGGGTAAAAACGCGATGAAAACTTACGGTAAGCTTCAGAAGGCTTTTGGAGAGGAGGTTATGTCAAGAGCTGAAGTTTTCGTTGGCATAAAATGTTTAGTGAAGGCAGAACGAATGTTGAAGCTGAAGACCGCAGAGGACGACCATCAACCTCACGGACGGATGTCAACTTGGTCAGGGTACGTGAACTCCTACGATCTGATCGAAGGTTATCCGTGAAAATGATTGAAGAAGAACTGAACATCAATCGAGAAACGGTTCGTCTAGTAATAACTGAAGATCTTGGTATGAGAAACATTTGTGCAAAAATGGCCGCAAAAATGTCACACCACAACAGCGAGAAACACGGGAAAATGTGGCAGCCGATCTCTTGGAGTAAACGGAAATCAATCCAGAATTGTTGAGCCGTGTTATCACTGGTGATGAAAGTTGGTTTTTCAGTGCGATCCAGAGACAAAACGCCAAAGTTCGCAATGGTGCTCAAAGGGATCAACTAGACCAAAAAAAAGCTCGCATGTCAAAGTCGAAAGTGAAATGCATGCTTGTGTGCTTCTTTGATTCCAAAGGAATTGTTCGTAAAGAGTGGGTGCCTCCTGAACAAACAGTTAACCAATATTACTACAAAGAAATTTTAGGTAGACTTCGTAAAAGAGTTCTTCGTGTCCGTGCCAACATTGCTGATAATTGGATTCTGCATCACGATAATGCGCATTCCCATACTGCTCTGTCAGTACAGCAATTTTTAGCCTCAAAACAAATTTCAGTACTACCACAGCCACCTTATTGATCAGATATCGCATTGTGTGACTTTTTTCCATTTCAAACAGTCAAAACGGCGGTCAAGGGACACCATTTTCAAACAACACAAGATGTCCAAAAAGCGGTGACGAGGGTCTTGGAGGATACTACAGAAGATGAATTCCAGAAATGTTACCACCAATGGCAGAAGCGCTGCAAAAAGTGTGTGCAATCAGAAGGGAACTACACTACTGGCCACAAAAACTGCTACACCACGAAGATGACGTGTTAAAGACGCGAAATTTAACCGACAGGAAGAAGATGCTGTGATATGCAAATGATTAGCTTTACAGAGCATTCACACAAGGCTGGCGCCGGTGGCGACACCTACAACGTGCTGACATGAGGAATGTTCCCAAACGATTTCTTATACATAAACAGCTGTTGACCGGCGTTGCCTGGTGAAACGTTGTGATGCCTCGTGTAAGGAGGAGAATGCGTATCATCACGTTTCCGACTTTGATAAAGGTAGGATTTGTAGCCTATCGCAATTGCGGTTTATCGTATCGCAACATTGCTGCTCGCGTTGATCGAGATCCAATGACTGTAAGCAGAATATGGAATCGGTGGGTTCAGGAGGGTAATACGGAATGCCGTGCTGGATCCCAACGGCCTCGTATCACTAGCAGTCGAGATAACAGGCATCTTATCCGCATGACTGTAACGGATCGTGCAGCCACGTCTCGATCCCTGAGTCAACAGATGGGGACGTTTGCAAGACAAAAGGCCGCCGTGTGGCCGAGCGGTTCTAGGCGCTTCAGTCTGGAACCGCGCGACCGCTACGGTCGCAAGTTCGAATCCTGCTTCGGGCATGGATGTGTGTGATGTCCTTAAGTTAGTTAGGGTTAGGTAGTTCTAAGTTCTAGGTGACTGATCACCTCAGATGGTAAGTCCCATAGTGCTCAGAGCCATTTGAACCATTTTTTTGCAAGACAAAAACCATCTGCACGAACAGTTCGACGTCGTTTGCAGCAGCATGGATTATCAGCTCGGACACCATGGCTGAGGTTATCCTTGACGCTACATCACAGACAGGAGCGCCTGCGATGGTGTACTCAACGACGAACCTGGGTGCACGAATGGCGAAACGTTATTTTTTCGGTTGAATCCAGGTTCTGTTTACAGCATTATGATGGTCGCATCCGTGTTTGGCAACATCGCGGTGAACGCACATTGGAAGCGTGTATTCGTCATCGCCGTACTGGCGTATCACCCGGCGTGATTGTACGGGGTGCCGTCGGTTACACGTCTCTGTCACGTTGTAAGTAGGCTGTTTAGGTTTTTATATTCTTAACGCCACGTAGCGCTCTGTATGAAAATCACTGGCTGTGCTGTGTGCAGTCTGGTTGTCATTGTTGCAATATATGCTACTGTAGTGTTGGGCAGCTGGATGTTAACAGCGCGTAGCGTTGCGCAGTTGGAGGTGAGCCGCCAGCAGTGGTGGATGTGGGGAAGTGAGATGGCGGATTTTTGAGAGCGGATGATCTGGACGTGTGTCCATCAGAAACAGTACATTTGTGAGAATGGATGTCATGAACTGCTATACATATTATGACTTTTGAACACTATTAAGGTAAATACATTGTTTGTTCTCTATCAAAATCTTTCATTTGCTAACTATGCCTATCAGTAGTTAGTGCCTTCAGTAGTTCGAATCTTTTATTTAGCTGGCAGTATTGGCGCTAACTCTATTGCAGTAACTCGAGTAACGAAGATTTTTGTGAGCTAAGTGATTCATGAAAGGTATAGGTTGTTGGTAGTCAGGGCCATTCTTTTGTAGGGATTATTGAAAGTCAGAAGTTCGTTGCGGTAAAAACATTGTGTATCAGTTTAGCTTTGATCAGAATAAGTAAAGAGAGAAACGTCTGAGTACGTCCAGTTTTGCTCAGCTCTTTGAAAATCAAATAACGTAAGAGGTTTGTCAGCACAGTAATTCATAAATTTTTCTAAGGGGATGTTTCATAACGTAACTGCGTCTGCGTGAGAAACAGCGCGCTGGAATCGAGTTTCTAATTCGAAACGTGAGATTGCGAGACCACACACGGCCACTGTGACCCCTGCAACAGTCCGAAGCCTTGGGTTCACCGTGTTCGGTTGATCCTGCATGCACTCCCAGATACTGGCAAGCTATCTGGAGCCACATTCCACCTGCTGGTGTCAGACGTCGTTGGGTCAACATGCCAACAGGCAGGGATTGTCTGCTGCAGACCTCCGTGTTCGACAATGTCCGACCAACGTTGTGCTCCGAAAAAATGGATCCAAATGGTTTCTGTTCATCTGGACAAATGCGAAAGAGCAGACACCTCATATACAGGGTGGTCCATTGATCGTGAACTGTCCAAATATGTCACGAAAAAAGCGTCAAACGAAAACACTACAAAGAATCAAACTCGTCTAGCTCGAAGGGGGAAACCAGATGGCGCTATGGTTGGCCTGCTAGATGGCGCTGCCAAACGTCAAACGCATATCAACTGCGTTTTTTTTTTAAATAGGAACCCCCATTTCTTATTACATGTTCGTGTAGTACGTAAAGAAATATTAATGTTTTAGTTGGACCACTTTTTTCGCTTTGTGATATACGGCGCTGTAATAGTCACAAACGTGTAAGTACGTGGCATCACGTAACATTCCGCCAGTGCGAACGGTATTTGCTTCTGATACATTACCGGTGTTGAAATGGACCGTTTACCATTAGTAATAGTCACAAACATGTGGCTCACAATTTTAAACGAACAGTTGGTAACAGGTATGTTTTTGAAATTAAAATGCAGAACGTAGGTACGTTCGAACATTTTATTTCGTTGTTGCAATGCGATACATGTACCTTTGTAAACTTATCACTCCTGAAAACGCATGCTGTTACAGCGTGATTACCTCTAAATACCACATTAATACAATAAATGCTCAAAATGATGTCCGTCAACCTCAATGCATTTGGCAGTACGTGTAACGACATTCCTATCAACAGCGAGTAATTCGCTTTCCATAATGTTCGCACACGCATTCACAATGCGCTGACGCATGTTGTCAGGCATTGTCGGTGAAGCACGATAGCAAATATCCTTCAACTTTCCCCACAGAAAGAAACCCGGGGACGTCAGATCCGGTGAACGTGCGGGCCGTGGTATTGTGCTTCGACGACCAATCCACCTCTAATGAAATATGCTATTCAATACCGCTTCAACCGCACGCGAGCTATGTGCCGGAAATCCATCATATTGGAAGTACATCGCCATTCTGTCATGCAGTGAAACATCTTGGAGTAACATCGGTAGAACATTACGTAGGAAATCAACATACATTGCACCATGTCAACACAAGCACCGAAGTCAACATTACCTTCCTTCAATTGGGCCAACTGGCGGTGAATCGAGGAAGTACAGTACATACTGACGAAACTAAAATGAGCTCTAACATGGAAATTAAGCGTTTCTGGACACATAACATCTTTTCTTTATTTGTGTGTGAGGAATGTTTCCTGAAAGTTTGGCCGTACCTTTTTGTAACACCATGTATAGGTCGAATGAAGTACGGAATACAAGCTTTTCGTATGCCAGTCTCTTTTCGCTTTCGGTAGTACTAGTATCGACTGAAAAACGTCGTAGTAATAGTACTGCTACCGATGGCAGAAAAAAAGCGACAACTGTAAAATTTGTATCCCGTACTTCAGTTGACTGCTTCAAATCTTCCATATTCATAGAAATCGTTAAATCCACACCTACAAACAAAAAGTAAAACTTGTCCAGAATGAAAAACAATTATTCCAAAATATCTCAAACTCACTACGATTGTACCGAATGAATTGGAACGAACAAATGATTTAATACACGCGGCAAAAATCGTACACAATGTCTAACCCTGTCTTATAAAACCGGATTCAGTTATTTTATTTTACAATGTTGACGCTACGTCACAGAAGATAACCGATTTATTGTTTACGGCTCGAAAATAAAGAAATTAATGAGTAAACTATGACGTCATTGGTCAAAACCGACGGCTTGTCTCCCACGCAGCAGCTGAGCCAAATAGGTTAATATTAGCAGACGACCACACCGTCGAAACTGTCTTCCCGAGAAACCTTGACGTGCGGTGATGTGACGTCACGCGACTGTTAGTTGACGAGCTATGTGACTGCCTCTGTTTGAAATACACCGTGGAATGTTTAAACGTGACCTGAAGGCCAATGTGAATTGGCCTTAAACAAACAGCGTCATCCCGAGATCACGCGACAATTCCAGCTTAATGTGGCTTAATGTTGACAACTCGCGCAGAGCACAATGCTCACTCCAGTGATGTTCCTATTCTATGAGTGACCTCAGTGATCTCTACACAACCGAGCGCTACATTAAACGTACGCTAACAAATCAACGCACCAACAACAGCCGTATACGACTTTAATCGGAAATTTTAACAAGCAGTCACCATAGTTTCTCGCTCATATTCTATCGGAGGAAACCTGCAAAATAACTAATGTAAAGATCTTTTTTAATATGTGACTTGTAAGTATTGCATCTTTTCCAGTCAGTACAAACTTTGATTTTTTTGATGCACACTCCTGGAAATGGAAAAAAGAACACATTGACACCGGTGTGTCAGACCCACCATACTTGCTCCGGACACTGCGAGAGGGCTGTACAAGCAATGATCACACGCACGGCACAGCGGACACACCAGGAACCGCGGTGTTGGCCGTCGAATGGCGCTAGCTGCGCAGCATTTGTGCACCGCCGCCGTCAGTGTCAGCCAGTTTGCCGTGGCATACGGAGCTCCATCGCAGTCTTTAACACTGGTAGCATGCCGCGACAGCGTGGACGTGAACCGTATGTGCAGTTGACGGACTTTGAGCGAGGGCGTATAGTGGGCATGCGGGAGGCCGGGTGGACGTACCGCCGAATTGCTCAACACGTGGGGCGTGAGGTCTCCACAGTACATCGATGTTGTCGCCAGTGGTCGGCAGAAGGTGCACGTGCCCGTCGACCTGGGACCGGACCGCAGCGACGCACGGATGCACGCGAAGACCGTAGGATCCTACGCAGTGCCGTAGGGGACCGCACCGCCACTTCCCAGCAAATTAGGGACACTGTTGCTCCTGGGGTATCGGCGAGGACCATTCGCAACCGTCTCCATGAAGCTGGGCTACGGTCCCGCACACCGTTAGGCCGTCTTCCGCTCACGCCCCAACATCGTGCAGCCCGCCTCCAGTGGTGTCGCGACAGGCGTGAATGGAGGGACGAATGGAGACGTGTCGTCTTCAGCGATGAGAGTCGCTTCTGCCTTGGTGCCAATGATGGTCGTATGCGTGTTTGGCGCCGTGCAGGTGAGCGCCACAATCAGGACTGCATACGACCGAGGCACACAGGGCCAACACCCGGCATCATGGTGTGGGGAGCGATCTCCTACACTGGCCGTACACCACTGGTGATCGTCGAGGGGACACTGAATAGTGCACGGTACATCCAAACCGTCATCGAACCCATCGTTCTACCATTCCTAGACCGGCAAGGGAACTTGCTGTTCCAACAGGACAATGCACGTCCGCATGTATCCCGTGCCACCCAACGTGCTCTAGAAGGTGTAAGTCAACTACCCTGGCCAGCAAGATCTCCGGATCTGTCCCCCATTGAGCATGTTTGGGAGTGGATGAAGCGTCGTGTCACGCGGTCTGCACGTCCAGCACGAACGCTGGTCCAACTGAGGCGCCAGGTGGAAATGGCATGGCAAGCCGTTCCACAGGACTACATCCAGCATCTCTACGATCGTCTCCATGGGAGAATAGCAGCCTGCATTGCTGCGAAAGGTGGATATGCACTGTACTAGTGCCGACATTGTGCATGCTCTGTTGCCTGTGTCTATGTGCCTGTGGTTCTGTCAGTGAGATCATGTGATGTATCTGACCCCAGGAATGTGTCAATAAAGTTTCCCCTTCCTGGGACAATGAATTCACGGTGTTCTTATTTCAATTTCCAGGAGTGTATTATATACCTAATATGTTTTAGAACTGTTAGTCTAATTCTGAAGACGACGCTCATAGTAGCGTCGAAACCTGGTCAATTGTGACTTAAAATTTGTGACCGAGGACTTATTTGTTCCAATATAATTCTGACACGGTCACTGAACCTTAGCAGCTATGTTCAAAGTAGGCTGTTTAGGTTTTTATGTTGGTAACGTCACGTAGCGCTCTGTACGAAAATCACTGGCTGTGCTGTGTACAGTCTGTGGCTGGTTGGCATTGTCGGAATATTCGCTATTGCAGTGATGGGCAGTTGGATGTGAACAGCGCGTAGCGTTGCGCAGTTGGAGGTGAGCCGCCAGCAGTGGTGGATGTGGGGAGAGAGATGGCATAGTTTTGAGAGCGGACAAACTGGACGTGTGTCCGTCAGAAAAACGAAATTTTAAGATTGTATGTCATGAACTGATATATATATATATATATATATATATATATTTTATGACTTTTGAACAATATTGTTTGTTCTCCATCATAATCTTTCATATGCTAACTATATGCATGTCAGTAGTTAGTGCCTTCAGTACTTAGAATCCTTTATTTAGCTGGCAGTATTGGGAAGCAGTGGTTGGGAAGGGAGTGAGACAGGGTTGTAGCCTCTCCCTGATGTTATTCAATCTGTATATTGAGCAAGAAGTAAAGGAAACAAAACAAAAATTTGGAGTAGGCATTGAAGTCCATGGAGAAGAAATAAAAACGTTGAAGTTCGCCGATGACATTGTAATTCTGTCAGAGACAGCAAAGGACTTGGAAGAGCAGTTGAACTGAATGGACAGTGTCTTGAAAGGAAGATATAAGATGAACATTAACAACAGCAAAACGAGGATAATGGAATGTAGTCGAATTAAGTCGGGTGATGCTGCAGGAATTAGATTAGGAAATGAGATACTTAAAGTAGTAAAGGAGTTTTGCTATTTGGGGAGCAAAATAACTGATGATGGTCGAAGCAGAGAAGATATAAAATGAAGACTGTCTATGGCATGGAAAGCGTTTCTGAAGAAGAGAAATGTGTTAACATCGAGTATAGATTTAAGTGTCACGAAGTCGTTTCTGAAAGTATTCGTGTGGAGTGTAGCCATGTATGGAAGTGAAACATGGACGTTAAATAGTTTGGACAAGAAGAGAATAGAAGCTTTCGAAATGTGGTGCCACAGCACAATGCTGAAGATTAGATAGGTAGATCACGTAACTAATTAGGAGGTATTGATTAGAATTGGGGAGAAGAGAAGTTTGTGGCACAACTTGAGTAGGGGAAGGGATCGGTTGGTAGGACATGTTCTGAGGCATCAAGGGATCACAAACTTAGCATTGGAGGGCAGCGTGGAGGGTAAAAGTCGTAGAGGGAGACCAAGAGATGAATACTGTTGTGGCGTATCAAGACAGCCACGCCACCCGGAAGTAGCCGAAATGCACGCGTTAAATTCAAGCAGGCTTGCTGAGGTCTGAAACAGGATACGTAATGAATGCTATAAAGAAAAGTACGTAGCTTCTTTAATACTTAACTTTAATCCATCATTTGTATACAGCATTCTTGATGATACAAGTGAGACTCTCTCTAGATATGGTTAATGGCGCCTTGCTAGGTCGTAGCCATGGACTTAGCTGAAGGCTATTCTAACTATCTCTCGGCAAATGAGAGAAAGGCTTCGTCAGTGTAGTCGCTAGCAACGTCATCGTACAACTGGGGCGAGTGCTAGTACGTCTCTCTAGACCTGCCGTGTGGTGGCGCTCGGTCTGCAATTACTGACAGTGGCGACACGCGGGTCCGACATGTACTAATGGACCGCGGCCGATTTAAAGCTACCATCTAGCAAGTGTGGTGTCTGGCGGACACCACAAATACACTAAGCAGATTCAGAAGGATGTAGGTTGCCGTAAGTACTGGGAGATGAAGAAGCTTGCACAGAATAGGGTAGCATGGAGAGCTGCGTCAAACCAGTCTCAGGACTGAAGACCACAACAACAACAACAACATTGGCGCCAGCTGTATTGCAGTAGTTCGACTAACGAAGATTTTTGTGAGGTAAGTGATTCATGAAAGGTGTAGGTTATTGTTAGTCAGGGCCATTCTTTTGTAGGGATTATTGAAAGTCAGATTGCGTTGAGCTAAAAAAAAAAAATATTGTGTGTCGGTTTAGTGTTGATCAGAATAATTAAAGAGAGAAATGTCTGAGTACGTTCAGTTTTGCTCAGCTGTTTGAAAATCAAATAACGTAAGGGGTTTACCAGCACAGTAATTCATAAATTTTTTCCAAAGGGGACGTTTCAAGGTTTACATGAATAGACAGAATCTTGAAACCGCTCGTCTTGTCGCCGAATGCTTTGAGCAGTAGCAAATGCATGAAAGTCAGCCCGCACAGCTCTAACTTGAACTGCACCTGATCAGTCGGTGAACGCAAAACGCCTTCTGTTGTCGTTTCATCGCTGTCTCCACTCGATTGATGAGCTGGCTGTATCAGGCAGACCTCTAACGGTAACCACAAGACATTAACGCGCAACAAACAACTGGCGCCGAAGTGAACTTTCAGTTTCGACGCTTAAGCTGATTCCTGCCCAATTTTCTATCTCCAGAGTCTCCTGTAATCGGATGAACCTTATTCACACAGCCTGCATTACTCACTGGTACAGACAACAGTCCCGTTATACCATTACACGCCATATCAGGAACCGGTTTCACCAGCGCCGGCTTTAGGGTGGGGCGACCCGGGCGGTCGCCCAGGGCGCCGGGGCCCAAGGGGCGCCACGTACTAAACGCATGTAAAAAAAAAAAATTACAATTTACAATCACCCATTTCGCGAAACAAAAATATTATTCAGTCTCATTCAACATACGTCACTAGTCTCACGAATGCGCGATGAATTCGGGGTAGCAGAAGAGAAATCGTGCTGAATGCAATCTTCGTATTGTCTGCAACCATCCATGTTTGACGCGGGCTAGCACGGGCTCTACCAGAGCGCCTCTCTTATTTGTTTCAAGAACTGCAACAAGGAAGAGCCCATGCAGCCGCACCATCTCTCGTTCACAACAGAAACTACCGGTCGCTCCAAATAAAAGAAAATACAGACTGTGAAATATACATTACATTATGATTTAATTAGTACGAATGTATTTATATCGAATATTTGGGATATACGAGCCTGTTTCAACCACATTTTACGCATCTTTTCTTTGTTCGGAACACGCAAAAACAATTTTCTGGAGTTTTTGTAGATGTACAGTGCAGTACTACGCAATATTTTTAGACAATTTCCCAAAACGTGAATGCCCAAACAATATATCACTGCTATACTGACTGTTACGGCAGCGACAGCAGCATGCTGGACTGACGTCACAGGCTACACAAGACTCACATGGAGCGTCTTAGCGGGCTTTCAGATTATTTGGATTTCATTTCCATTTTAAAAAAAATAAAATACTCAAATTTACGATGGAAAAAACCATGTTATGATCATAAGATGACGCCATTAACCACTTAAGACGATTTCTAGAAAACAGTCAAATACCGTGTTGCAAAGCACTGCCAGGTTCGCTATTTATACAGTAAAGGGCGCCAACTGGACGACTCGCCCGGGGCACCTGGATGGCTAAGGCCGGCCCTGGGTTTCACTGATCTCTGCCGACTACCGTGCGGTGTTGCAACTGTGATGGGGGGGTAACGTACAGACAACGGCAGCTGAGTCACGCGGAAAAATCCGCCAACAGCGACGCCCTGGGCGTGTCAGCTTTCACCGCGTGTACTGTACTCGTAAAAAATAACCGTCCTGAAGCCGATACACGCGGTTACACCTCACATGTTGTGGCGCCAAGGAACGAGGGGATGGGGGTGGTTGTGTCCTTGCGTAACAACACGCATGTCACATCTCAACGGGGGCATCAAATGCTGTGCGTCACGAATATAAAATTTCCTCTCTCCCAATTACTTCATCGGTCTAGATAACGTCAATACCTGTTGACCTCGACATCGACGGAATATAAAACTTTCTTCTTCCCTTAATCTCTTTCTCTCATTCGTTGCAAATCTCTCCGCCAGCGCAGAGTCCCACGCGACTGAAAGAAAGACACCGCAGAAGACTCCTGCATGTAAAAAAGGATAACAGAACGGACTCGCAAAATTATAGACGAATATCCTTGACGTCGGTTTGCTGCAGAATTCTTGAACATATTCTCAATTCATGTATAATACAGTTCCACGAGACGGTAAAGCTTCTGTCCGCGAATCAGCACGGATTTAAAAAGCATCGCTCGTCCGCAACTCAGCTTCGCCCTTTTCTCGCGTGAGATCCTGCGAACATGGATGCAGGGCAGGCAGGCAGAGTCTACACTCCTGGAAATGGAAAAAAGAACACATTGACACCGGTGTGTCAGACCCACCATACTTGCTCCGGACACTGCGAGAGGGCTGTACAAGCAATGATCACACGCACGGCACAGCGGACACACCAGGAACCGCGGTGTTGGCCGTCGAATGGCGCTAGCTGCGCAGCATTTGTGCACCGCCGCCGTCAGTGTCAGCCAGTTTGCCGTGGCATACGGAGCTCCATCGCAGTCTTCAACACTGGTAGCATGCCGCGACAGCGTGGACGTGAACCGTATGTGCAGTTGACGGACTTTGAGCGAGGGCGTATAGTGGGCATGCGGGAGGCCGGGTGGACGTACCGCCGAATTGCTCAACACGTGGGGCGTGAGGTCTCCACAGTACATCGATGTTGTCGCCAGTGGTCGGCGGAAGGTGCACGTGCCCGTCGACCTGGGACCGGACCGCAGCGACGCACGGATGCACGCCAAGACCGTAGGATCCTACGCAGTGCCGTAGGGGACCGCACCGCCACTTCCCAGCAAATTAGGGACACTGTTGCTCCTGGGGTATCGGCGAGGACCATTCGCAACCGTCTCCATGAAGCTGGGCTACGGTCCCGCACACCGTTAGGCCGTCTTCCGCTCACGCCCCAACATCGTGCAGCCCGCCTCCAGTGGTGTCGCGACAGGCGTGAATGGAGGGACGAATGGAGACGTGTCGTCTTCAGCGATGAGAGTCGCTTCTGCCTTGGTGCCAATGATGGTCGTATGCGTGTTTGGCGCCGTGCGGGTGAGCGCCACAATCAGGACTGCATACGACCGAGGCACACAGGGCCAACACCCGGCATCATGGTGTGGGGAGCGATCTCCTACACTGGCCGTACACCACTGGTGATCGTCGAGGGGACACTGAATAGTGCACGGTACATCCAAACCGTCATCGAAACCATCGTTCTACCATTCCTAGACCGGCAAGGGAACTTGCTGTTCCAACAATGCACGTCCGCATGTATCCCGTGCCACCCAACGTGCTCTAGAAGGTGTAAGTCAACTACCCTGGCCAGCAAGATCTCCGGATCTGTCCCCCATTGAGCATGTTTGGGACTGGATGAAGCGTCGTCTCACGCGGTCTGCACGTCCAGCACGAACGCTGGTCCAACTGAGGCGCCAGGTGGAAATGGCATGGCAAGCCGTTCCACAGGACTACATCCAGCATCTCTACGATCGTCTCCATGGGAGAATAGCAGCCTGCATTGCTGCGAAAGGTGGATATACACTGTACTAGTGCCGACATTGTGCATGCTCTGTTGCCTGTGTCTATGTGCCTGTGGTTCTGTCAGTGTGATCATGTGATGTATCTGACCCCAGGAATGTGTCAATAAAATTTCCCCTTCGTGGGACAATGAATTCACGGTGTTCTTATTTCAATTTTCAGGAGTGTATATCCCCAGATTTCTGAAAGCAGTTGACACAGTGCCTCACTGCACACTATTACCGAAGGTACAAGCCTGTGGAATAGGTCTCCAGATATGTGAGTGACGAGGAGAAGATTTCATAGCTAATGGAATCCAACATGTTGGTCTCCGCTGCGGGTGTTAATCAGAAACAAGGGTATCGCCAGGAGCGCCTCAAGGAAGTCCGATATCACCGATATTATTTTCGGTGTACATAAATGATCTGACAGAATGAGGAGGAAACTGTGGCTGTTTGCTGATGATGCTGTGGAGTATGGCAAGGCGTCGAAGTTGAGTGACTGTACGAGGATACAAGAAGTCTTGGACAAAATTTGTACTTGGCAGCTAGCTCTAAATGTGGAAAACTGTTAAGTTAATGCAGATGAATAGGAAAAATAAACCTGTTATGGTTCAAATGGCTCTGAGCACTATGGGACTCAACTGCTGTGGTCATCAGTCCCCTAGAACTTAAATCTAACTAACCTAAGGACATCACACACACCCATGCCCGAGGCAGGATTCGAACCTGCGACCGTAGCAACAGCGCGTCTCCGGACTGGAGCGCCTAGAACCGCACGGCCACCGCGGCCGGCAAACTTCTTATGTTCGAATACATTACACTGTTCTACAAAAAAAAAAAAAACCTTTTTTTCTATTTCTGATAAAAAGTAATGTGATCCTAGTTGTATTTTGAGTGCTGAATTGAAAACTGTTTTTGGTTTTTTTCTGTCAGGGATAGTTTATGAGTAATCGTAATTTTATTTCTCTTTCCAGTTTCTGATATAGTGCATCAAACATGAGGTGAAATTCGACAAACAAATGCACATCTTTATGATGTTATAAGTTCATCACATTGATGGAGGGTGGGATCTAACATATAACACAGTAACCTTTGTGTATACACTTTGAAGCATTTATTTGACATGAGAAATTACAGAAAATTGACAAACAATGAGCCACTGCCTTGTAATGCACATCACTTTTTTCTCTTGTATTGTAAATCTTTCTTCTCTCGAATGATATTCCAGCAATAATTTGCTAACATAGAAGGTACCCACTTCCCTTCATAGTGCCTTTCTATGGTAGAAATGTCTTTATGGAATCTTTCCCCATGTTCATCCGATACGTCACTACAACTCTCTGTGAAGTAGTCCAGATGAGAGTCCATCGTATGTACCTTCAAAGACATATTGCACCCCAAATCCTGATATGCTTTGATCATATCCTTCACCATTCCTTTGTAGTTAGTAGCTCTTCTTCTTCAGGAAGTTTTCCGACACCATCTTGAAACAGTCCCATGCGATTTTTTCTTTATCAGTTAAACATGCTTCAAAATTTGCATCTTTTTGCAGTTCCCTGATTTGTGGGCCCACAAATGCACCTTCCTTTATTTTTGCAGCTGAAAGACGGGGGAATTTGGTGGCTAGATATGCAAACCCACAGCCTGTTGGATCCATGACCTTCACGAATTGTTTCATCAGGCCAAGTTTGAGGTGAAGCGGTGGAAGTAGTATATATTCAGGAGCTAACAGAATTTCACGTTGTACATTCTTTTCGCCAACTTTTTATCTTCGCCTAGGCCATTTCTTTTTCACGTAGTGAGAATTTCGGTCTCGACTATCCCACTCGCAAAGAAAACAGGCATACGTTGTGTAGGCTTGTTGCATTCCCAGTACCATAGCAATTACCTTGAAATCTGCACATATTTCCCATTTGTGTTCATTGTATTTTAATGAATTTAGCATCCTTTGTACGAATTCGTAATTCTCTTTTGTCAAACTAGCGTAAGCTACTGGAACAGAGGGTATTTTATTTCCGTTATGGAGCAAAACACCCTTCAGACTTGTTTTCGATGCATCTATGAAAAGTCTCCACTCCTTTGAAATATAAGTGAAATTCAACCGTGCTCGGAAATATGACAGATAGTTACTTGTCAGCCAAAAGAGCCACACGTTAAGACTGACACAAATTGCGGCTAACACCACTGTTGTAAACTCGATGCCATGAATTGTTGATATACACTCCTGGAAATTGAAACAAGAACACCGTGAATTCATTGTCCCAGGAAGGGGAAACTTTATTGACACATTCCTGGGGTCAGATACATCACATGATGACACTGACAGAACCACAGGCACATAGACACAGGCAACAGAGCATGCACAATGTCGGCACTAGTACAGTGTATATCCACCTTTCGCAGCAATGCAGGCTGCTATTCTCCCATGGAGACGATCGTAGAGATGCTGGATGTAGTCCTGTGGAACGGCTTGCCATGCCATTTCCAACTGGCGCCTCAGTTGGACCAGCGTTCGTGCTGGACGTGCAGACCGCGTGAGACGACGCTTCATCCAGTCCCAAACATGCTCAATGGGGGACAGATCCGGAGATCTTGCTGGCCAGGGTAGTTGACTTACACCTTCTAGGGCACGTTGGGTGGCACGGGATACATGCGGACGTGCATTGTCCTGTTGGAACAGCAAGTTCCCTTGCCGGTCTAGGAATGGTAGAACGATGGGTTCGATGACGGTTAGGATGTACCGTGCACTATTCAGTGTCCCCTCGACGATCACCAGTGGTGTACGGCCAGTGTAGGAGATCGCTCCCTACACCATGATGCCGGGTGTTGGCCCTGTGTGCCTCGGTCGTATGCAGTCCTGATTGTGGCGCTCACCTGCACGGCGCCAAACACGCATACGACCATCACTGGCACCAAGGCAGAAGCGACTCTCATCGCTGAAGACGACACGTCTCCATTCGTCCCTCCATTCACGCCTGTCGCGACACCACTGGAGGCGGGCTGCACGATGTTGGGGCGTGAGCGGAAGACGGCCTAACGGTGTGCGGGACCGTAGCCCAGCTTCATGGAGACGGTTGCGAATGGTCCTCGCCGATACCCCAGGAGCAACAGTGTCCCTAATTTGCTGGGAAGTGGCGGTGCGGTCCCCTACGGCACTGCGTAGGATCCTACGGTCTCGGCGTGCATCCGTGCGTCGCTGCGGTCCGGTCCCAGGTCGACGGGCACGTGCACCTTCCGCCGACCACTGGCGACAACATCGATGTACTGTGGAGACCTCACGCCCCACGTGTTGAGCAATTCGGCGGTACGTCCACCCGGCCTCCCGCATGCCCACTATACGCCCTCGCTCAAAGTCCGTCAACTGCACATACGGTTCACGTCCACGCTGTCGCGGCATGCTACCAGTGTTAAAGACTGCGATGGAGCTCCGTATGCCACGGCAAACTGGCTGACACTGACGGCGGCGGTGCACAAATGCTGCGCAGCTAGCGCCATTCGACGGCCAACACCGCGGTTCCTGGTGTGTCCGCTGTGCCGTGCGTGTGATCATTGCTTGTACAGCCGTCTCGCAGTGTCCGGAGCAAGTATGGTGGGTCTGACACACCGGAGTGAATGTGTTCTTTTTTCCATTTCCAGGAGTGTACATATACATACATATTACATAAAAAGTATCCCAGACAACGATATTTTGTTTACATATTTTAATTTCCCACGGCAAAATGGTCTAGAAGCACATACTTTAATATCAGAAATAGAACCCATGTCGAACAGTGTTATTGGTAGTGAGCTGCTTAGCACAGTCAAACCGGTTAAATTTCTGGATGCAGTGTTGCAAAGAGATGCGAAATGGCACGATCACGTAAGTATTGCAGTAGGCCAGGCAAAGGGTCGACTTCGGTTTATTGGGAGAATTTTATGAGAGCGTGGTTCACCTGTAAAGGAGATCGCATGTAGGGAGCTGGTGCGACCCATTCTTGAGTACTACTCGAGCGTTTGGAATCTCCATCCGCCGGGAACGAAAGGAGACGCCACAGCAATTCACAGGCTGGTCGCTACACTTGCTGCCGGTAGGCTCGAGTTACACGTAAGTATTATAGAGATGTTTCGGGAATTACAGAGATGTTTCGGATACTCAGATGGGAATCCCTGGACGGAAGGCGACGTTATTGTCGAAAAACACCATTGAGAAAATTTAGAGAAGCGACATTTGAAGCTGACTGCCGAGCAATTCTACTGCCGCCAAGGCATATCTCGCATACGCACCAAGAATATAAAACGAGACAAATTAGGGCTTATTTATTTATTTATTTTTAACGGCTAACCTTATCAACGAAATGCTCTGCAATAGACCATTCCAGGTTGTCATCGGTAACAACAGAAGTAAATTCATGAAACTTAATAATGGCCTGCCCCAAGGTTCAGTACTGGCTCCACTGCTTTTCAGCATGTATATAGCCGATATGCCTAGGACGAGATCCAAAATGTTCGGATATGCGGACGACTGGGCCTTGGCCACACAACATCGAGTGATGGAGGAAACTGAGATCACACTATCCAGCGATTTGACCACTCTAGGAAAATACTTCCGTGACTGGAGGCTCCAACCCAGCCCATCCAAAACAGAGGCCACTTGTTTCCACCTGAATAACAAATTAGCAAACAAAGAGCTCAAGATCCGCTTTGATGGCGGCATTCTTCCATATAATAGAACACCAAAGTATCTGGGCGTGACACTCGATAGAACATTGAGCTATAAACAACACCTTGTAAACACTGCTGAAAAAGTCAGAACTAGAAACAACATTGTCCAAAAGCTTTGTGGCACTAGTTGGAGGTCCACTGCCTCCGTTCTGCGTAGCTCTGCGCTAGGACTTGTCTATTCTGCAGCAGAGTACTGTTCCCCAATATGGTTAAATAGTGCTCACATCAAGAAGGTAGATGCAGTCTTGAACCAAACGATGAGGATTATCTCTGGAACGATCAGGTCAACTCCTGTCCAATGGCTGCCTGTATTGAGCCATATCCCGCCGCCACATTTGCGCATAGAACACGCACTTGTCAGGGAGTGTCGAAAAATCCAAAATAGCCCAGATCTTCCTATCCACACCCTGAGTAATGGAATTGAGCAAAATAGATTGAAATCCAGACACCCCCCTCTCGCAAGTGCCAAAGATCTGGTAAAGAACGCTTTTATTCTCGAGGACCGCTGGAGAGAAGAATGGGAGGAAAAGACACCGCCTCAGGTTAACACCTTATTGGGAACATCTAACAGACCTCGGGGCTTTGACTTGCCCCGCAAAATCTGGTCTACCCTTAACAGGATGAGGACGAGCCACGGCCGCTGTGCGGACCCCTTGTACAAATGGAGCATAGTGCCATCACCACAGTGCGACTGCGGCGCCGACAGGCAGACAATTCACCATATCGTGGTAGAATGCCCTCTGAGGGCCTACCCTGGGCCAACAAGGGACTTCATGGATGCGACTAACAGTGCAATCGATTATATTTCTAACCTAGATGTTTGTTTGTGATATTGTAACTGTTTTGTGTGTTATGTCCTTTTAGATTTTTCATACGTGATTTGCACTTGCCATACGCTAAATTAGGGCTAGTACAGAGGCATACGGACAGTCGTTTTTCCCTCGCTCCATTTGTGGGTGGAACAGGAAAGGACATGACTAATAGTGGTACAAGGTACTCTCTGCCATGCACCTTATGGTGGCTTGGAGAGTGTGTATGTGGATGCAGAAGTAGATCGCCTCCGAAGCTTGACTGAGCAAGTTTCGGCTGCACAATTTTTTCCCCTATTCGAGCATTTCTGTTTTTAGTTGACTGAGCTGATCGGACATACAGCGACCAGCGACAGTCTAATTCTGTAACCATCATATTACTCCGGGGAACCAGTGCACAGTAGTAAAGAGCTTGATAATTAAACAGTTATAAATTTATCCCGACGTTTTCAGAAAAAAATCTGCGGCGTGGACCCAGACTGCGCACACAAATCTTTTTCTTTGCTGGATACGCCACTACTGGGCTGAGACGGCGTCCTACGCTTCCGCGTGGGAGGGCAATCCACAGCCACCGCACGGGCGTGGCCGAGACTCGATGCTGGTCTGTGAAAACCGAGCTCCTCCCGCCGAATCGAACGTCGAAACGACTTACGGGAATGGAACCGATATTGCGACAGGTGAACAGCCAGCCTTCTTCAAGTCACAAAGACAACGAGAGATCCCCGAGCACGTCAAGTTGTGGGTGGAGCTACCGTCAACTTGTGGGTGGAGTTACTCCTATGACTCTGGTACAGCGATAAGGACGGCCGTCTGCAAGTACTGCTGACATTTCCCTGACCAAAGATCACTACTGCAAAAGTGGTCGCCAATTTCTCTCTCCCACCACGACACAACTTTAGTAACAGGTACCTTAACAGGTATGGAAAGGGGAGGTTGGCAAAGCTTATAGGTGACAGCATAGGTAGGGGTGGTGGGATCACTCATGGGAAAATTCCGGTAGTTGTGGGTGTTAGAGCTGTACCTTTTTTAGACTGAAGTCAGGTGACAGGTATTCCTGCTTAAGGGAAGTCTCTCTAACAAAGAAACCATTTTCGACAAAGCTTAGGTATCCGATTAATGAGGGAATTAGTATATTTCATCAAAACTTACAAGGCATAAGAGATAAAGTTAGTGAATTACTTATAGATGTTGACTCTGAAATTATTGGTATATCTGAACACTCTTACTGTTGTTATTTATAGATCCCCAGACTCCGATTTCACAACGTTTTTGCTAAAGCTAGAGGAGGTTCTTGGTTCACTTTATAGGAAATACAAAAAGTTAGTTATATGTGGTGACTTCAATATAAATTGTATAAGTGACTGTGCAAGGAAAAGGATGCTGGTAGACCTCCTTAATTCATATAATCTTAATGCAAACCGTATTCTTTCCAACGAGAGTGCAAGGGAACAGTAGAACAACCATAGACAATATATTTGTTCATTTGTCGTTACTAGAAGGGCATTCTGTTAGCAGAATGGTGAATGGCCTTTCAGATCATGATGCACAAATTTTAAGTCTAAAACATTTTTATGCTGCAACGCAGGTTAAATATAGTTACCAACGTTTTAGGAAAGCTGATCCAGTTGCTGTAGAGACTTTTGTAAACCTTATCAAGGAACAAGAGTGGCAAGATGTTTATAGTGCTGATACAGTAGACGATAAATATAATGCTTTCCTCAAGACTTTTCTCGTGCTCTTTGAAAGTTGCTTTCCGTTAGAACGTTCAAAACAGGGTACTAGCACAAACAGGCAGCCTGGGTGGCTGACTAAAGGTATAAGAATATCTTGTAGAACAAAGTGGCAATTATATCAAAACGTTAGAAACAGTCACAATCTAAATGCAGTAGCCCATTACAAACAGTATTGTAAGGTGCTTAAAAAAGTTATTAGGAAGGCAAAGAGTATGTGGTATGCAGATAGAATAGCTAAGTCTCAGGATAAAATTAAAACCATATGGTCAGTCGTAAAGGAAGTTGCTGGTCTGCAGAGACAGGTCGAGGATATAGAATCAGTGCGTAGTGGGAATGTCCGTGTTACTGATAAGTTGCATATATGTACAGTATTTAATAATCACTTTCTGAATATAGCAGGTGAACTAAATAGAAACTTAGTCCCAACAGGGAATCATATAGCGCTCTTAGAAAAAAGTGTTCCGAGACTGGTACCTGAAATGCTCCTCCATGATACTGACAAGAGGGAGATTGAGTTAATAATTAAATCACGAAAGACCAAGAACTCTCATGGATATGATGGGGTATCTAGCAGAATACTGAAGTATTGTTCCATGTATGTTAGCCCAGTACTTAGCCATATCTGTAACTTTTCCTTTAGGAGTGGTCGGTTTCCTGACCGATTAAAGCACTCGGTAGTGAAGCCACTTTATAAAAAGGGAGACAGGGATAATGTTGATAATTATAGACCTATTTCTATGCCATCGGTGTTTGTTAAAGTTATCGAGAGGGTTGTATATACAAGGTTACTGCAACATTTAAATTCACATAATTTGCTGTCAAATGTACAGTTTGGTTTTAGAAATGGCTTAACAACTCAAAATGCTATAGTCTCTTTTCTCTGTGAGGTTTTGGACGGATTAAATAAAAGGTTGCGAACGTTAGGTGTTTTCTTCGATTTAACGAAGGCTTTTGACTGTGTTGACCACAAAATATTACTGCAGAAGTTGGAACATTATGGAGTAAGGGGAGTAGCTTACAATTGGTTCGCCTCTTACTTTAAGAACAGAAAGCAGAAGGTAATTCTCCGCAATATTGAGAGTGGTAATGATGTTCAGTCCCAATGGGGCACTGTTAAATGGGGCGTTCCCCAAGGATCGGTGCTGGGGCCACTGCTGTTTCTTATTTATATAAATGATATGCCTTCTAGTATTACAGGTGATTCAAAAATATTTCTGTTTGCTGATGACACCAGCTTGGTAGTGAAGGATCTTGTGTGTAATATTGAAACATTATCAAATAATGTAGTTCATGAAATAAGTTCGTGGCTTGTGGAAAATAATTTGATGCTAAATCACAGTAAGACTCAGTTTTTACAGTTTCTAACTCACAATTCAACGAGAACTGATATTTTAATTAGACAGAATGGGCATGTTATAAGCGAGACGGAACAGTTCAAGTTCCTAGGCGTACGGATAGATAGTAAGCTGTTGTGGAAAGCCCATGTCCAGGATCTTGTTCAGAAACTAAATGCTGCTGTATTTACCATTAGAACAGTATCTGAAATAAGTGACATTTCAACACGAAAATTAGTCTACTTCGCATATTTTCATACGCTTATGTCATATGGTATTATTTTTTGGGGTAATTCTTCTGATTCAAAAAGGGTATTTTTGGTTCAAAAACGGGCTGTTCGAGCTATGTGTGGTGTAAGTTCTAGAACCTCTTGTCGACCCCTATTCAATAGTCTGGGAATTCTGACATTGCCCTCACAGTATATATTTTCTTTAATGTCGTTTGCTGTTAGCAATATTAGCTTATTCCCAAGAGTTAGCAGCTTTCACTCAGTTAATACTAGACAGAAATCAAATCTGCATGTGGAATGCACTTCCTTGACTCTTGTGCAGAAAGGAGTGCAGTATTCTGCTGCATCCATTTTCAATAAGCTACCACAAGAACTCAAAAATCTTAGCAGTAGCCCAAACGCTTTTAAGTCTAAACTGTAGAGTTTCCTAATGGCTCACTCCTTCTATTCTGTCGAGGAGCTCCTGGAAGAGCTATAAAAATTAAGCAAATTCCAGTGTTACATTCTTGATTTTCTTTATTTAAACTAATGACGTGTCGCCTGAATATGTTTCTTATACTTCATTTTATCTGTTTCTACAATCGTGTTATAATTTCATGTATTGACTCGTTCCATGACCATGGAGACTTCTCCTTAATGAGGTCCCACGGAACAATAAATAAATAAAAAAAAGAAAATCTGATACGACGAGTTCGAACTCTGTACTGCGTTTCATCCATCGACACATACCACACTTGACCGCCTGGAGCCCCAAGCTGGAGAGCTTATCTTGCACCCTTTGTAACGCTACTGAATCTTCCAGCAAGTGGCGAGATATGCCAAAACAGCACACAGAATTATAGCTCCTGCGAAAGATTCTGAGTGTTAGTTTTTCGGTAAATCCCTAGAGATAAGAGAGTGTTTTACAGGGCGATTTTACGCCAACTGATAGGGTGGACATGCCGTTTCAGACACATGTTCTCAGTATGAACCGATAGCGTGAAAGTTTTCAGTCTCTTAGGAATTATCTACTGCTTAGTAAGCAGCCTTACTAATTAATAATAGCTCGAACAACCGAGAAAAGGAGGAAATAAAGAAAATCCACTAAAGTGTATGTTTTATTCGTAATACTAGCTTATTTCTGGACCCCACGGATAACGCAGCGGTAGAGTGACACAAATGAAATCACATCAATTGAAGACATAAGGTCTGTATATGAGTCCGCAATCATTTTATTTTTAGCACTTTTATTGCCACAAGTCCGTCTTGATGACAGATTTCTTTACACTTTATGATCGGTTTCGGCCAATCGCCATCTTCAGACCGTTAAAATAGTCTGATATAAATGATCGTCATCATTGACGCACATGTTTAACTTGGCGATGATGTATATCAGAATATTTTAACGATCTGAAGATGGCAATAAGCTGAGACAGGTCATAAAGTGCAAATAAATATATGTGATCAAGACGGACTTGTGAAAATAAAAGTCCTATAAATGAAATCACTGAGCATCCGTCTAAATGTAGCCTGTTAGGGAATACTGTTTACTCCAATGTGATGAGAACAAGTTACATAAAAAATTTAAAAAACCGGTGAAGTGTTGTGTGAGCCGATTTGTCTAAAGGTAAGAAAACATTAAATTAGAGAAACGTTTGACGCACTTTTGAATAACGATCACGTTTGAATGATGATTGAAATCGTTAACAACAAATGAGGCGCGTCAAATGTTTCTAAATCTATTTCCTTCCTTAACCTTGGACACATCATTTCACAAAACATTTGACAGTTTATTTATTCTGTTTTCATGTTTTGTTCATAACGCAAGAAATGTGACACATTAAAATATCGATCGGTGTTGTATTATTACTAAGAGTATATAGATAATAGAAAGCAGAGGGGTTTCAATTTATTCTGTAATTTGATTTTGATTTTATTTTTGCAACACGAAAGAATTCCGCAGTTTCTACAGCAATGTAACTTTTTATCACAAAATACTAGTCCCTTCATTTACGGAGCTACCAGCAGTTCAGTTTTCCCTCAAATCACTAATTAAGTTTTTTTCTTATTTATTTAAATTTAATCTGATCACTTTCAAGCAATTAAGTCATTTTTGTAAAACTAGACCTCGCGCTGGTGAATGTGCTGTCAATTTCCGACTCTTCATTCGGCTATGAAAATTTGGCCAAAAATCCATTGTGTAATTTCTAGGAAGTCTCGATTTCGCACTGCTCAAACAGTTGAAAAAAAAAAAAAAAAAACACGAGAAAGCACGTGAAGAACCTCGACATTTCTAAACTGTCAAAATAATTACAGATCACGTGCTCTCAAATTTTAGATCCATCTGGATCCACAACACTTACAAAAACCACGACAGCAAGTTGTCGCTGGCAGCACCCTTTCGTCCGTTCTTACCTGAAACAAAGGAAACCACAATTTGAAACTCGAAATGGTTTTCGCTGTTGCAGCCACACTCTTTATACAGATACACCTCCTCCACAGTGTGTAACAAAAAAGGTATGGCACAAATTGCAGGACACTCCTCACACGTAAACGAATAAACCACGTTATATGGACATGGGAATGGGAACGCTTTGTTTCGATGTTACAACTCATTTTCTCCGACTCATTAATTACGGGAAACACACACGAACTGAATGAACCAGCATACGACATGCAACTCTTTCTCACAGCAGGAGTTCAGTAAGCCCTCCATGGCCACTGATGCATGCAGCAGTCCTCCGTCGTAGTGTATCTCGGATGCGCTGATGTATCCCTGGGGTATTAGCCTTCCTTCATACGGGCACGGAGACTCAATCTCGTGTTGGGGTTCCAAACAGAAGAGCTTTCAAATGCCCCCACAAATAAAAGTCCGGTGGGTTTAGGTCCGGAGAGCGTGGAGGCCAGCCAATTGGTGCATCTCTACCTATCCGTCTGTTACCGAATCTGTTATTTACAGGCTGATGGACATTAATACTAACATGCATTAAATACATGTTTTCTCGTACAGCTTAAATGACATCTACCAACAGATCTGGTAGAACATTCTCTACGAATTTATGATAACTTGGTCCGTTGGCCGGCCACTGTGGCCGAGCGGTTCTAGGCGCTTCAGTTCGGAACCGTGCTGCTGCTATGGTCGCAGGTTCGAATGCTACCTCGGGCATGGATGTGTATGATGTCCTTAGGTTAGTTAGGTTTAATTAGTTCTAAGTTCTAGGGGACTGATGACTTCAGATGTTGAGTCCCATAGTGCTCAGAGCCATTTGAACCATTTTTGAGCCAATGAGGCCCTACCAAACAGTCACCAACAATGTATGCCCAAACATTGTCAGAAAATCTTTGGTGATGACTTGCTTCAACAGTTGCAAAAATGGTTCAAATGGCTCTGAGCATTATGGGACTTAACATCTATTGTCATCAGTCCCCTAGAACTTAGAACTACTTAAACCTAACTAACCTAAGGACAGCACACAACACCCAGCCATCACGAGGCAGAGAAAATCCCTGACCCCGCCGGGAATCGAACCCGGGAACCCGGGCGTGGGAAGCGAGAACGCTACCGCACGACCACGAGATGCGGGCCTTCAACAGTTGCGTGAGGATTTATGTCTGCCCACACATGCCGATTGTGAAAATTTACAATCCGATCTCGTTGAAACTCGTTGGAGAAAATGAGATGTAACATACATAGAAACAAAGCGTTTCCAGGTCCAAGTTCATATAACATGATTTTTTCGTCTACGTGTGAAGAATGTGTCCTGAAATTTGTGCCGTAAATTTTTCTTAACCCTGTACACACGCCGTAACAGAAAGAAAGCTGACAATGTGATCACAGCAGTGACAGTGTAGGAGACAGGGAGGATTCTTACAACTAAACAGTGGCCACGTGAGGAGGGAGGGGGGGGGGGAGACCAGTAGTGTTCAACGCACCGTCGACAACGAGGTCGTTAGAGACGGACCACAAGCTCGGTTTAGGCAAGGATGGAGAAGGAAACCGGCCCTACCCTTTCGAAGGAACCATCCCGGCATTTGTGTGAAGCAATTTAGGGAAACCACCGAAAACCAAAATCAGGTGGCCGGACGGAGGTTTGAACCATGCGAGTCGTGTCTGCAAACCACGGCGCTACGCCAATGGCGGCTTGAAAGCACCCCAATGAATAGCGAGTGATCGTAGGACAACGAAAGTTTGTGGAAACATTCTTAAGGACAAGCAGAAGAGAACGAATAAACCACTGAAAAAAACACATTTTAATTTCGACCTGAGTGGGTAACATTTGTTAACTGTGTACTATATTTACGTTCCAAGTTACGAACGTTGCTCAACGGAGAGACGTCTACAGACGTTAAAGTAACCTCTGGCGTGCCACAGGAGAGTGTTATGGGACCATTGCTTTTCACAATATATATAAATGACCTAGTAGATAGTGTCGGAAGTTCCATGCGGCTTTTCGCGGATGATTCTGTAGTATACAGAGAAGTTGCAGCATTAGAAAATTATAGCGAAATGCAGGAAGATCTGCAGCGGATAGGCACTTGGTGCAGGGACTGGCAACTGACCCTTAACATAGACAAATGTAATGTATTGCGAATACATAGAAAGAAGGATCCTTTATTGTACGATTATATGATAGCGGAACAAACACTGGTAGCAGTTACTTCTGCAAAATATCTGGGAGTATGCGTGCGGAACGATTCGAAGTGGAATGATCATATAAAATTAATTGTTGGTAAGGCGGGTACCAGGTTGAGATTCATTGGGAGAGTCCTCTTCCAAAGAAGAGCGCCGCGTTACGTCACAGGGTTATTTGGGAACCGTGATAGCGTTACGGAGATGTTTAACAAACTCAAGTGGCAGACTCTGCAAGAGAGGCGCTCTGCATCGCGGTGTAGCTTGCTCGCCAGGTTTCGAGAGGGTGCGTTTCCGGATGAGGTATCGAATATATTGCTTCCCCCTACTTATACCTCACGAGGAGATCACGAATGTAAAATTAGAGAGATTAGAGCGCGCACAGATGCTTTCAGACAGTCGTTCTTCCCGCGAACCATACGCGACTGGAACAGGAAAGGGAGGTAATGACAGTGGCACGTAAAGTGCCCTCCGCCACACACCGTTGGGTGGCTTGCGGAGTATAAATGTAGATGTAGATGTAGAATAGGTGAGGTAGCACTAATTCTGTCCCTCTGTTTTTTGATGAGAGACAGAGCCGGATTCCAAGCAGCATTTAAACAAAATCCACCATCACCATTCGTCAGAATGGTTATAGTGAGAGGCGGAACAAACGTGCGTTGCGCTATCAGCCTTCTGTGCAACAGGTGAGTGGCGATGGCAACGAAGTGGCACCTAAGTCTACGGCGTTTTTGCCTTACGCAGGATTGGCCGTATTTTGCGGAAATATGATGTGAAATGTGTTTTTGGATCACCTAAGATTAAGGCCCTGTTGGCGTCCGTAAAAGATGATCTTGGATTGCGTAAGGCTGGCGTCTATCGTATTCCTTGCAGTTGTGGCATGTCATATTGTAAGTAGGCTGTTTATGTTTTGTTATTGGCAACGTTACGTAGCGCTCTGTATGAAAATCACTGGCTGTGCTGTGTGCAGTCTGTGGCTAGTTTGCATTGTTGTCTGCCATTGTAGTGTTGGGCAGCGGCAGCTGGATGTGAACAGCGCGTAGCGTTGCGCAGTTGGAGGTGAGCCGCCAGCAGTGGTGGATGTGGGAAATGAGATGGCGGAGATTTGAAATTTGTAAGACTGGATGGCATATATATTATGATTATTAAGGTAAATACATTGTTTGTTCTCTATTAAAATCTTTCATTTGCTAACTATGCCTATCAGTAGTTAGTGCCTTCCGTAGTTTGAATCTTTTATTTAGGTGGCAGTAGTGGCGCTCGCTGTATTGCAGTAGTTCGAGTAACGAAGATTTTTGGTGAGGTAAGTGATTTGTGAAAGGTACAGGTTAATGTTAGTCAGGGCCATTCCTTTGTAGGGATTTCTGAAAGTCAGATGGCGTTGTGCTAAAAATATTGTATGTCAGTTTAAGCACAGTCCTGTATAAATGTTCAAAGGGGACGTTTCAATATATTGGTCAGACAATCAGGACTGTGGAAGACCGGTGTGTTGAACATAATCGTCACACACGCCTACAACAGCCGAGCAAATCCGCTATTGCAGAACATTGCCTTGACACCGGTCATCCTATGGAATACAACAACAGGGAGATTCTGGCTTGCACGTCCAGCTATTGGGATAGTATTACTAAGGAAGCTGTTGAAATCAGACTATCAAGCAACCTTATTAACAGAGATGGTGGATTTTGTTTAAATGCTGCTTGGAATCCGGCTCTGTCTCTCATCAAAAAACAGAGGGACAGAATTAGTGCTACCTCACATGTTGATTTATAGTAACTATCGATATTTCTGATGTTGGTTATCTTTGGTTGTGTTGACACTTGTTCTCTGTGTGTGGTGTCTTCCTTCTTTCTCCTCTGTGAACCGATGATGATGACGAAGTCCCATACTCCGTGACGGAGCGTAGGGTACGATGTGGGAGACACCCACCGCTTTACTAGGCAAGGTCCTAGTGGAGGTGGTTTGCCATTGCCTTCCTCCGACCGTGATGGGGATGAATGATGATGATGAAGACGACACAACAACACCCAGTCATCTCGAGGCAGGAAAAATCCCTGACCCCGCCGGGAATCGAACCCGGGACCCCGTGCTCGGGAAGCGACAACGCTACCACGAGAACACGAGCGGCGGACTCTGTGAACCGAGGTATTAAATTTGCTTGCACATCTTTTCTTCCTTGCATTTCTGCTTTGAGAATGGCAGGGTGTGCTCCTGTCGAAATATCGGCGGTGTTCGACGACGTCACCCGGCAGCAAACCCGTAAGTTGTTTGAACATGAAGCACAAAGTTCGATAGTAGGCGTTGGATGAAGCACGCCAATCACAAGAGAGGCCAGAGGGACACGGACAAGCAACACACTGCCAAAGCCCTCTCGACAGCAAGCATTTACGTAGGTAGTCGCCGCTGACTGCAGGGCTTCAGTCACTAACTCACACTCCAGTTTGGCGTCTCTCAGTTCGTTGCAGTGTGGGCTCTATTCACGTCACCGGCTACGATAGAACACAGCGACCAGAATTGTGGTAACAGCCAGATTACGTATATTGTCTGCAAGAGGACTATTACGGATGAACTTGTACCACAACACACGGGCTCTAATAAAGTTAACTAGCAAGTATCTGTTAATGTAAATAAAGAACCGTTTTAATCCACGTGTGCATTTGTGTGTATAACAACATCCTCTTCCTTCCTTCCTACGGTACGAGGGTACAAAAACCACGGCTTGCAGGCGTGCGCCAGCCAGGTCTCTAAATTGCCTCTTGAAACCGACTGGCTGTTCACCTGTCGAAATATCGGAGGTTCTTACGGACCTGCCCCTGACAGTCACCTCGACAGAACCAATAAGCGCCAATATAAAGCGCTGAGAACTTGAGTGGCAGCAACGCGCTCAAACCATAACAACGCTCGCTCAGCTGAAGCTCTTCGACCTGCATTCCATACACGTCTGGCGTTACCTCTACGCCAAATTTCTAACGGGAAGGAATCAATAGGAATCCCACAATCTCCAACTCTTACGCCGAACCTGACCGTACAGTGCTTAAGGGGCTCCGGAACGCCCTATATTTGCAATGTTAAAATAACGCTTATAAATTACATCTTTCCTCACAAAGTATTTGACGTAGGAAGTTGAACTTTTTACAGATTATTTATTGGAATATGGGCTACAACTTAACACAGGGATTTTACAAAATTTTAGTCAGTTATTACAGATGATTTTGTTTCAATTGTAATGAAAATTCACAACATTGTTTTGCAATTTTTTATTTATATATTCAAAAATATACAGTTTTTTGGAAAAAGGCTGTGTTAAATGATGCAGAAGGTACTGTGTAACATTTACTGAAAGTTTGAAACAAATATGTTTGGAAGATCCTTAGAAAACATGTAATTAGTATGAGAAAATAAAAGTTTTCGGAATCGAGCGACAAAGATTGGATTAACTTTTTAGTGCATTCCAGGTCCATAGGATGGATTATCTTCATCCTCTGCAAACTCCTCCTCCAGCTTCCTCTTGTTCCTCCTCCTGTTTACTCTTGCTTGTATTTCTAGACTCTTTACAGCCCTGTCTGCAGCCCGAAGGCGTTCCTTGTCTAAAGCAAGCATCGCTCGTACCATGTTAGAATGTTATTATTTACAGTAATAACACATACCTTTGGCTTTCCAACATTTCTACTTTTCTTAAAAGCCTTCAGAGGATTTCTAATAACTTTACTTTTACTCATTATTATACTTCAACAAAACAGAGACTCAAGAAACAGAATTAATTACGAATATTTTCGAGATAACGACAGAGTAAATAAACATGACACAATCGACAATCACAACAGCGATATATATTGAACCATCACAGGTTAGCCACAACACATACTTTATCTCACATCACTAAAATGTACCTGATGAACACGGACGTTAATAATAACACCATTTGACAGCAGTTTAACAGCGCCACAGTGGGTCACGCCCATGTAGAACACATTTCAAAAAAAATTTAAAAATAGTTGTAGTCTTCGGAATTGAATAAATTATATATCTATTAAAAGGTAATAGTCTGCAGATTCAGAAAACGCAAAAAAGTAAAAATTGAACTTTTCATGGTTTTGAGCCTTTCCGGAGCCCCTTAACTGGACGATTCTGGATAACTAGCACTTTTGCGCTCCTAGTCCCAGCATACTTAGATACGCAGCATATTTCAAGGCAGATCACCACAATCATCAGCATCATCATTCTTGTGAAACACAAGTAGATCTTTAGTCGCATGAAGCGTTGAGTGCTACACTATCGAAGATAGTGTTGCCAAAACAGAGTTACGAAACACAGCGTTCCGAAATAGCTTCACAAAAGAAGACGAAGTAAATATTCCAGAATTTGAATCAATAACAGGTGCCAACATGAGTGACATAGAATTAAATATCCTAGGAGTAGTGAAGCAACTTAAATCAATAAAAGCAAGTCTTCTGGACCAGAGTGTATACCACTTAGGTTCCTTTCAAAGTATGCTAATACAATAGCTCCATACTTATCAATCATATACTACCGTTCCCTCGACGAAACATCCGTACCCAAAGACTGGGAAGTTGCACAGGTCACACCAATATTCCACAGAGGTAGTAGGAGTAATCCACTAAATTACAGGCCCATATAGTTAACGTCGATATGCAAGAGGATTGTGGAACATATACCGTGTTCGAACATTATGAATTACCTCGAAGAAAATGGTATATTGGTACACAGTCAACATGGATTTAGAAAACATCGTTCTTGTGAAACACAACTAGATACTTAGTCGCATGAAGCGCTGAGTGCTATTGACAAGGGATTTCAAATCGATTCTGTATTTCTGGATTTCCTGAAGGCTTTTGACACTCTACCTCTCAAGAGCCTTTTAGTGAAATTGCGTGATTATAGAATATCGTCTCAGCTATACGACTGGATACGTGATTTCCTGTCAGAGTTCACAGTTCGTAGTAACTGACGGAAAGCCATCGCGCAAAACAGAAGTGATTTCTGGCATTCCCCAAGGTAGTGTTATAGGCCCTTTGCTGTTCCTTCTCTATATAAACGATTTGGGAGACAATCTGAGGAGCCATCTTAGACTGTATGCAGATGATTGGTTCAAATGGCTCTAAGCACTATGGGACTTAACATCTGAGGTCATCAGTCCCCTAGACTTAGAACTACTTAAACCTAACTAAGGACATGACATACATCCATGCCCGAGGCAGAATTCGAACCTGCGACCGTAGCAGCAGCGCGGTTCCGGACTGAAGCGCCTGAACCACTCGGCCACAGCGGCCCGCTGTATGCAGATGACGCTGTCGTTTACCGACTAGTAAATTGATCAGAAGATCAAAACAAACTGCAAAACGATTTAGAAAAGGTATCTGTATGGTGTGAAAATTGGCAATTGACACTAAATAACTAAAAGTGTGAGGTCATCCACAGGAGTGCTAAAAGGAATCCGTTAAACTTCGGTTACACGATAAATCTGTCAACTCTAAAGGCCGTAAATTCAACTAAATACCTAGGAGTTACAATTACGAACAACTTTAATTGCGAGGAACACATAGAAAATGTTGTGGGGAGGGCTAACCAGAGACTGCGTTTTATTGGCACGACACTTACAAAGTGTTACAGATCGACTAAGGAGACTGCCTACACTACGCTTTTAGGATACTGCTGCGCAGTGTGGGATCCTTACCAGATAGGACTGACGGAGTACATCGAAAAAGTTCAAATAGGGCAGGACGTTTTGTATAATCGCGAAATAGGAGTGTCACTGAAAAGACACGGGATTTGGGATGGACATCATTAAAACAAAGGCGTTTTTCGTTGCGGAGGAATCTTCTCACGAAATTCCAATCACCAACTTTCTCAAAAATGGTTCAAATGGCTCTGAGCACTTTGGGACTTAACATATGAGGTCATCAGTCCCCTAAACTTAGAACTACTTAAACCTAACTAACCTAAGGACATCACACACATCCATGCCCGAGGAAGGATTCGAAACTGCGACCGTAGCGGTCGCGCGGTTGCAGACTGAAGCGCCTAGAACCGCTCGGCCACAGCGGCCGGCAGAAATTCACGACACGTTGCTTGTGACGTGTATCGTTTGTCACCTACAGACGCCATTTTGAAACTGTGCTGCAGCTACGCTATCTATAGGAAGTGACGGAAACTTGGCGCGCTCACTCAAGAGACTTCAAATAATACGTACGTAATGTTTCGGCAGAGGGAAAAAAAAAAAAAAAATGCGGTGCCTTACTTTCTGGGTAACCCTCGTATCTTCTTGCCCCTCGCGCTTACGTCATTACCTAGCAACGGTCCTTTTTGTGCGTTCTCTACTTCATCGCTAAAACAAACCTCCCAGCTCGTACTTCTATATACACTCCTGGAAATTGAAATAAGAACACCGTGAATTCATTGTCCCAGGAAGGGGAAACTTTATTGACACATTCCTGGGGTCAGATACATCACATGATCACACTGACAGAACCACAGGCACATAGACACAGGCAACAGAGCATGCACAATGTCGGCACTAGTACAGTGTATATCCACCTTTCGCACCAATGCAGGCTGCTATTCTCCCATGGAGACGATCGTAGAGATGCTGGATGTAGTCCTGTGGAACGGCTTGCCATGCCATTTCCACCTTGCGCCTCAGTTGGACCAGCGTTCGTGCTGGACGTGCAGACCGCATGAGACGACGCTTCATCCAGTCCCAAACATGCTCAATGGGGGACAGATCCGGAGATCTTGCTGGCCAGGGTAGTTGACTTACACCTTCTAGAGCACGTTGGGTGGCACGGGATACATGCGGACGAGCATTGTCCTGTTGGAACAGCAAGTTCCCATGCCGGTCTAGGAATGGTAGAACGATGGGTTCGATGACGGTTTGGATGTACCGTGCACTATTCAGTGTCCCCTCGACGATCACCAGTGGTGTACGGCCAGTGTAGGAGATCGCTCCCCACACCATGATGCCGGGTGTTGGCCCTGTGTGCCTCGGTCGTATGCAGTCCTGATTGTGGCGCTCACCTGCACGGCGCCAAACACGCATACGACCATCATTGGCACCAAGGCAGAAGCGACTCTCATCGCCGAAGACGACACGTCTCCATTCGTCCCTCCATTCACGCCTGTCGCGACACCACTGGAGGCGGGCTGCACGATGTTGGGGCGTGAGCGGAAGACGGCCTAACGGTGTGCGGGACCGTAGCCCAGCTTCATGGAGACGGTTGCGAATGGTCCTCGCCGATACCCCAGGAGCAACAGTGTCCCTAATTTGCTGGGAAGTGGCGGTGCGGTCCCCTACGGCACTGCGTAGGATCCTACGGTCTTGGCGTGCATCCGTGCGTCGCTGCGGTCCGGTCCCAGGTCGACGGGCACGTGCACCTTCCGCCGACCACTGGCGACAACATCGATGTACTGTGGAGACCTCACACCCCACGTGTTGAGCAATTCGGCGGTACGTCCACCCGGCCTCCCGCATGCCCACTATACGCCCTCGCTCAAAGTCCGTCAACTGCACATACGGTTCACGTCCACGCTGTCGCGGCATGCTACCAGTGTTAAAGACTGCGATGGAGCTCCGTATGCCACGGCAAACTGGCTGACACTGACGGCGGCGGTGCACAAATGCTGCGCAGCTAGCGCCATTCGACGGCCAACACCGCGGTTCCTGGTGTGTCCGCTGTGCCGTGCGTGTGATCATTGCTTGTACAGCCCTCTCGCAGTGTCCGGAGCAAGTATGGTGGGTCTGACACACCGGTCGGATGGTCCCGGTAGGCCACTCGTGGTGTTCAGCACAGCGGTCGGAAACGGTACGAGTGGTCGGACCTGTATAATTGCTTCCACACTCACAGGGGATATAAACTCCAGGGACCCTGATGCCGAGACTCTCCTTAACAGGGCGCATCATCTCGTTAATTTTCTTAGGAGGACGAAAAATCGGTCTTATACTTCGTCTGCGCAGGACTCTTCCTATTTTGCTGGAAATCGCGCCACAAATAGGAAGAACTGCAATCGGTGTTTCATCCTGTGAGTGTGCAGCATTTTCAGGTTTCCTTTTTTTGGAGAACGCTGGCTATATATCGCGTGCACCATAGCCATTCTTTCGGAACACGTACTCAGTTGGTTTATCTCGGACCTTAGGTCGTCCTCGTCAGAAACAGTTTTTGCTCTATATACTAACGTCTTCAAAACGGCTCTCTTCTGAACAGGATGCTGGAAACTCTGTGCATTCAGGTATAAATCGGTATGCGTCGGCTTACGGTATACAGAGTGGCCAAGACGCCCATCCGCCTGTCGTTGCACTAAAACCTCTAAGACAGGCAGTACTTCCTTCTCCGAGAGTAAAGAGCCAGATATGTGCAGCTAAAGCAGGGAATGCCGGACATTTGCCACGCCGGACATTTGCCACACTTGCCCTTAGCCAAGTAGCGATCCCTCAGGTAAGGGACGCCCTTCCTCGTATTTCTGTCCGCTTTCAAACCGCCGTCTCCACATCTTACTCGATACAACCACTACGTAAGGGACCTTCTTCTTCGACATCTTGGTCAAATACAGAGCTTCTTTTCCGATATCGAAATATTTTCAACTTTTGGGAAACGAAAGCAATACCGACGATTATGTCAGTATGTAATTAGTTCTGCCAAGTATAAATATAGATCCCTCTGTCTGTACGATAGCTTCCTTTCACGCTTACTGATTGCGATAGAAACGGTCCATCGCCATGAGAGCAAAAAGAAAGGAACGATGTAAAGAGAATGCGAATGTACGCTAATCATTTCTTTTTCATCACTGCATTTGTGCCTACTTTAATTACTACACCTGCATGCCCAAAAGACAATAAGGAAAGAAGAAATGGGTATGTGAATGTTTGAAAAGAAGAAAGACTTACTCCACATTAATTTACTCTCTAAAATGAGATATCCCTTGCGGCGATACATTAGTTAATAAAGTGTAGTGCGACAGTGTTCAAAATATGACTGAAAATAAGTTCACTAAATAGAGATAAGAACATCTATGATTGACATGTCATCTGAAGCCGACGTACAATTTTAAAATGTTAGAAATAAGAAAATCAAATAATACAGAATGTTATGCTTGTAGCGTACGTTGTTGTTCTAAACTCTTTAGCTCTGGTATTTATAGGGTCACAGAGAAAGCATCCTAGGTTTTGGAGGGAAAAGCCGTAATTGTAATGATGTGCAACACAACAGAAACAAGAAGCACAACTTAAGGAAAAATAATGTAATGTGCGTTCCAGCTGACAAGCGACATTGAAGCAGATAGTCCCTGTGACTTAGTATGGGCAGAGGTTATATTCGACAACCGGAATAAATTAATAACTGGCTCCTTTTAGCCATGCCCGGTCTCAGATGAAACAGTTGCTGAACAGTTCAAAGAAAACTTGCGTCTCATCACAGATAGGTACCCCGCTCATACAATTATAGTTGGCAGTGACTTCAATCTGTATGTTGACAAAAATACATTTTCAGACCCTATTGCAGATAAAAAACAACTTCCCTAATTGTTCTAAATGCTTTTTTAAAATTATTTTGAACAATTAGTTCACGAGGCCATTCAAATTGGAGATAGTTACGAAAACACACTTGACCTCTTAGCCACAAATAATCCTGAGCATCACGACGGATACAGGGATTAGTGAACACACAGCCGTAACGAGTTTCAATTCAATAACAAAGAAATTCACCAAAACTAAATGCGAAATATATCTATTTATAAAAGCAAGTACAAATTAGGTTGACGTCTCTCTAAGAGACAGTGTCCAATCCTTCCAAACTATGTAAGTGAAGACGATATGTGGCTTAAGTTCAAAGAAATAGTATCAACAGCAGTCGAGAGATTCATTCCAAATAAATTAATAAGAGACGGAACTGATCCCCCCGTGGTACACAAAACACGACAGAAAGCTGCTGCATGACCACCGAAAAAGGCAAGTATAATTTAGACGAACGCAAAAACTCGAAGATTGGCGAAGTTTTACTGAGGCTCGAAATTTGGTGCGGATTTCAATGCGAGATGCATTTACTAGTTTCCACAACGAAACTCTCTCTAGAAATGTGGCGGAAAATCCAAAGAGATTCTGGTCCCATGTTAAGTAAACAAGCGGAATGGCTAAGTAAGCGACGGGGAGGAGGAGGAGGAGGAGGGGGGGGGGGGGAGACAAGGGACCCAACCCTTCGCAGCAGGTAAAATCGTGGCAAATGTCCGGCGTGGCAACTGTCCGCACCAAAGCAGGAGACCTGGCAACCCTTGACGTGGAGCCGGGATAGCTGCAGCGCGCCATTTGCGGCGCTGCTGGACAGCCCTGGCGGGCGAGCGCTCCTGGACGCCCCTGGGCAGCGCAGCGGTGCGCCGCGCGCCGGCTTTCGCTTTCCAGTCGCGTCGGAAGGCCGCTGCAGGCGCTGCCGGGGAGTTCCAGCCGCGGCTGCTGCTGCTGCTGCTGCTACTGTTGCAGAAGGCTCGGATCGGCCTCCATCCCACATCGCCAGCGAGCGCATCCGTGCTTCGGTTTCCACCCCAGACACGTACAGGCGTAAAAGTGCCCTGTAAACTGGCCGCAGTGAAATTTGCGGCAAGAGAAGCTCGAGGAAAGGTCCGCTAATCCCCCCGCCCAAACTTCGCAACTTGCCCGACAGGTAGAACATCCAACGGCACTCACGTACTGCTTAGAATAACACAACTGGATCTGCTCCAATAAGAGCTGTAATGCCTACATCTTTACAATCGCGAGACATCGGACTTACTTTCTTTCTGTCTGAAGCAATCAACTACACTACTGGCCATTAAAATTGCTACACCACGAAGATGACGTGCCACAGACGCGAAATTTAACCGACAGGGAGAAGATGCTGTGATATGCAAATGATTAGATTTTCAAAGCATTCACACAAGGTTGGTGCCGGTGGCGACACCTACAAAGTGCTGACAAGAGCAAAGTTTCCAACCGATTTGCCGGCCGCGGTGGTCTAGCGGTTCTAGGCGCTCAGTCCGGAACCGCGGGACTGCTACGGTCGCAGGTTCGAATCCTGCCTCGGGCATGGATGTGTGTGATGTCCTTAGGTTAGTTAGGTTTAATTAGTTTTAAGTTCTAGGCGACTGATGACCTCAGAAGTTAAATCGCATAGTGCTCACAGCCATTTGAATCCAACCGATTTCTCATACACAAACAGCAGTTGACCGGCGATGCCTGGTGAAACATTCTTGTGATGCCTCGTGTAAGGAGGAGAAATGCGTACCATCACGTTTCCCCCTTTGATAAAGGTCGGATTGTAGCCTATGGCGATTGCGGTTTATCGTATCGCGACATTACTGCTCGCGTTAGTCGAGATCCAATGACTGTTAGCAGAATATGGAATCGGTGGGTTTAGGAGGGTAATATGGAACGCCGTGCTGGATCCCAACGGCCTCGTAACACTAGCAGTCGAGATGAAAAGCATCCGCATGGCTGTAACGGATCGTGCAGCCACGTCTCGATCCCCGAGGCAACAGATGGGGACGTTAGCAAGACAACAACCATCTGCACGAACAGTTCGACGACATTTGCAGCAGCACGGACTATCAGCTCGGAGGCCGTGGCTGCGGTTACCCTTGACGCTGCATCACAGACGGGAGCGCCTGCGATGGTGTACTCGACGACGAACCAGGGTGCACGAATGGGAAAACGTCATTTTTTCGGATGAATCCAGGTTCTGTTTACAGCATCATGATGGTCGCATCCGTGTTTGGCGACATCGAGGTGAACGCACATTGGAAGCGTGTATTCGTCATCGCCATACTGGCGTATCATCCGGCGTGATGGTATGGGGTGCCACTGGTTACACGTCTCGGTCACCTCTTGTTCGCATTGACGGCACTTTGAACAGTGGACGTTACATCTCAGATGTGTTACGACCCGTGGCTCTACCCTTCATTCGATCCCTGCGAAACCCTACAGTTGAGCAGGATAATGCACGACAGCATGTTGCAGGTCCTATACGGGCCTTTCTGGAAACAGAAAATGTTCGACTGCTGCCCTGGCCAGCACATTCTCCAGATCTCTCACGAATTGAAAACGTCTGGTCAATGGTGGCCGAGCAACTGGCTCGTCACAATACGCCAGTCACTACTCTTGATGAACTGTGGTATCGTGTTGAAGATGCATGGGCAGCTGTACCTGTACACGGCATCCAAGCTCTGTTTGACTCAATGCCCAGGCGTATGAAGGCCGTTAGTACGGCCAGAGATGGCTGTTCTGGTACTGATTTCTCAGGATCTATGTACCCAAATTGAGTGAAAATGTAATCACATGTCAGTGCTAGTATAATATATTTGCCCAACGAATACCCGTTTGTCATCTGCATTTCTTCTTGGTTTAGCAATTTTAATGGCCAGTAGTGTACTTGCACTACATTCCATTATCCTTGTTTTTATTTTGTTAGATTTCATCTTATATCATCTTTTGAAGACACTGTCCACTGCATTCAGCGGTTGTCCCAAGCCCCTTTCCAGTCTGTTGTTGTTGTTGTGGTCTTCAGTCCTGAGACTGGTTTGATGCATCTCTCCATGCTACTCTATCCTGTGCAAGCTTCTTCATCTCCCAGTACCTACTGCAACCTACATCCTTCTGAATCTGCTTAGTGTATTCATCTCTTGGTCTCCCCCTACGATTTTTACCCTCCACGCTGCCCTCCAATACTAAATTGGTGATCCCTTGATGCCTCAAAACATGTCCTACCAACCGATCCCTTCTTCTGGTCAAGTTGTGCCACAAACTTCTCTTCTCCCCAATCCTATTCAATACTTCCTCATTAGTTATGTGATCTACCCATCTAATCTTCAGCATTCTTCTGTAGCACCACATTTCGAAAGCTTCTATTCTCTTCTTGTCCAAACTATTTACCGTCCATGTTTCACTTCCATACAAGGCTACACTCCATACAAATACTTTCAGAAATGACTTCCTGACACTTAAATCTATACTCGATGTTAACAAATTTCTCTTCTTCAGAAACGCTTTCCTTGCCATTGCCAGTCTACATTTTATATCCTCTCTACAACGACCATCATCAGTTATTTTGCTCCCCAAATAGCAAAACTCCTTCACTACTTTAAGTGTCTCATTTCCTAATCTAATACCCTCAACATCACCCTACTTAATTCGACTACATTCCATTATCCTCGTTTTGCTTTTGTTGATGTTCATCTTATAGCCTCCCTTCAAGACACCATCCATTCCATTCAACTGCTCTTCCAAGTCCTTTGCTGTCTCTGACAGAATTACAATGTCATCGGCGAACCTCAACGTTTTTATTTCTTCTCCATGGATTTTAATACCTACTCCGAATTTTTCTTTTGTTTCCTTTACTGCTTGCTCAATATACAGATTGAATAACATCGGGGAGAGGCTACAACCCTGTCTTACTCCCTTCTTAACCACTGCTTCCCTTTCATGTCCCTCGACTCTTATAACTGCCATCTGGTTTCTGTACAAATTGTAAATAGCCTTTCGCTCCCTGTATTTTACCCCTGCCACCTTTAGAATTTGAAAGGGAGTATTCCAGTCAACATTGTCAAAAGCTTTCTCTAAGTCTACAAATGCTAGAAACGTAGGTTTGCCTTTCCTTAATCTTTCTTCTAAGATAAGTCGTAAGGTCAGTATTGCCTCACGTGTTCCAACATTTCTACGGAATCCAAACTGATCTTCCCCGAGGTCGGCTTCTACCAGTTTTTCCATTCGTCTGTAAAGAATTCGTGTTAGTATTTTGCAGCTGTGGCTTATTAAACTGATTGTTCGGTAATTTTCACATCTGTCAACACCTGCTTTCTTTGGGATTGGAATTATTATATTCTTCTTGAAGTCTGAGAGTATTTCGCCTGTTTCATACACCTTGCTCACCATATGGTAGAGTTTTGTCAGGACTGGCTCTCCCAAGGCCGTCAGTAGTTCCAATGGAATGTTGTCTACTCCGGGGGCCTTGTTTCGACTCAGGTCTTTCAGTGCTCTGTCAAACTCTTCACGCAGTATCGTATCTCCCATTTCGTCTTGATCTACATCCTCTTCCATTTCCATAATATTGTCCTCAAGTGCATCGCCCTTGAATTAGAGTGTCATACTTGCTCAGCACCATTGCTGACATCACAACGTGCATGCGTCGCTGATGCGGGCTGTTAAACCTGTTACGAGTCGACAGAAGGAATTCGCGCCCCAAATCAGCAGCATTGTGTAGCATTTATAAACAGAGAATGGTTGCTGCTTCCCGGAAGCGCAAGGTAAAATTAAGCAATCTGCGCTCCTGATTTAATTTTCAGCCCGTACCGCTGTAGGCCTGCAGGTAAACACCGCCGCCACCGCCGCGGCACCGCCCGCTCTCGCTAGAGGTGTAATCAGGGCAGGGGCTAATAAATACAACGCCGGCGTCTCGTTCGGTTCCGGCCGAATTACGAGCAACAACCCGCCGCTGTCACGCGCCCCTGTCACGCAACGCCAAGACAAAACTCCACAGCCCGACGGCGAGGCGCACACAGCACCGGCCGTCCTTTCGTTCCAGCGGGCTGCAGTTAACTTCCTCGTTATCAGACTGTACAGACTGACCTCCTTACACCTCCGCGTCATATTTATCAAAATGGTTCAAATGGCTCTGAGCACTATGGGACTCAACATCTTAGGTCATAAGTCCCCTAGAACTTAGAACTAATTAAACCTAAGGACATCACACACACCCATGCCCGAGGCAGGATTCGAACCTGCGACCGTAGCAGTCCCGCGGTTCCAGACTGCAGCGCCAGAACCGCTAGACCACCGCGGCCGGCCATATTTATACCTTTCGTGGAAACACGCCATAAAACTTCCATAAAACTATCGGAAAAAAATTATAAGTAGGCTGTTCAGGTTTTCTTACTGGTAACGCCACGTTGCGCTCTGTATGAATATCACTGGCTGTGCTGTGTGCAGTCTGTGGCTAGTTTGCATTGTTGTCTGCCATTGTAGTGTTGGGCAGCTGGATGTTAACAGCGCGTAGCGTTGTGCAGTTGGAGGTGAGCCGCCAGTAGTGGTGAATGTGGGGAGAGAAATGGCGGAGTTTTGAAATTTGTAAGACTGGAAGTCATGAACTGCTATATATATATTATGACGTTTGAACACTATTAAGGTAAATACATTGTTTGTTCTCTATCAAAATCTTTCATTTGCTAACTATGCCTATCAGTAGTTAGTGCCTTCAGTAGTTTGAATCTTTTACTTAGCTGGCAGTAGTGGCGCTCGCTGTATTGCAGTAGTTCGAGTAACGAAGATTTTTGGTGAGGTAAGTGATTTGTGAAAGGTATAGCTTAATGTTAGTCAGGGCCATTCTTTTGTAGGGATGTTTTAACGACTCGGTAACTTTCTTGCAGAGTAAGTTTTTGTGATGCATCACTCTAGTATTAAGGTGTGACATAGGTATTAAACATGGCCATTTTTACTGTAATATTTTTTCTGCTTGAGCTTTGTCATGTTTAGGTTTAAGTTATTGCATTTGTTGCTGCTGTGTGCCAGGCATAGTGCTACTGAATGTCACTTTGTATTACTCTGTTAAGCCAGTTTTACTACTGATTTATATTTCTTGTTTGCTGCTCATTGCCTTATATAGTTGTAATATTGCTGCTTGCTTTGCCAATTTGCATTTTTTTCTCATTGCTGTTTGTGTTAATTTGTTATGTGCTGCTGCATTGCCTCGTCCCTTGGTATATATATCTGAGCTCAGTAGATTTAAGTTAGCTTAAGAGAGGGTAGACTATATAACAAATTAACTATGATGAATTGGAAGAAATGCATTGAAAAGTTATACAAAAAAAGTACAGAAAGCAGGTATAGGCAGGATTTTCTTGGAAATAAATGATGGGGTAAGATAATGGAAGATAAATAATGAGGTAAGAAATATGTGAACATATAAATACAGAAAGCATGCTTGGATAGGATTTTTATGGTGGAAACAAATGTTGAAATAAGACGAAAGATCTATGGAATGAAGTTTTATGTTGGACTGCAGTACCAAATGTTACACTGAAAACAAACCCTGTCCTTTTCTCCTATGTTATTCTGCTATGTGTTTGTGTACTCTTGTGTATTTGTGTTTTTCCTGTCTTTATGTGTTTAGCTAATACGATTTATGTTGTAGAATTTTTATAGTGCTAAACTACATTCACTATGATGAAGAATACTGTTATCCTCAAATATAATTTGCATTAACAATATGTTATTTACTTTGTAAAGATGTTTAGACATTATTAATTCTGTTCTGTTTCAATGCTCATATGTGAAATTAATGTTTCGAAAACTATTCTCATTGTTTTATATATTTACTTATGTCATAATTCCTGTAACACTGATATTTATGTTTATTTCTATTCTTTTGTAAAGCCTGTGTTACAACAAATGTTATCTGTATTGTTATGTTCTTTAATGATGTATTTTGTACCTTTGTTATTGCATTCTCATGTTATAATTTTGTAATTGACACCAGTTCATCAAATTAAGTAACTTGTAAGCATTCATTTCACTGCACACATTTCTGATGGTCATAGTATATGCACAATATGTGAAAAAAAAAGAGGACTGTTAGTGTCTGGACGTGTGTTGATAATTCAGCAAGGGACTGGTTAACAGCATTGCTGGTTCTAAGGACAATTAAAAAAAAAAACTTTGTGAGTACACAAGTGGTGGTTTATGGACTTGCTATATAGTACAAGACTCTTCGATGGTGATTGTGCACCTGCACAGTCGCAACAGATGGCTGCTAACCATCTCTACAAGGACTACAGTGGGTCTACACCTTTGATGACTCACCAACACCATTATTTCTACAAGGACTGCAGTGGGTCTGCACCTCTGGTGGCCCACCAATACCATAATCTCTATCAGGATTACAGTGGGTCTACTCTGTGATGGCCTACCTACCAGTATTCTTCAAAACTTCGACTGACTCTGCTGTGGGTTTGCTCTGTTGTGGCCCATTACCTGTCTGCATGTCAAGAGTCAACACTGTCTTTTCGTTGGAAGGACAACACTACTTCTTCAAGACTGCATGGAAATCCACTACTTCCATGTGCATTTTCTTTTACTGCTCAGACTTTGAGAAAAACACTGCTATTTTACTGTGATGAACGATCAGGACTGTCTTTATGGACTGTGAGAAAATTTTAGCTTTTGACCAACATTGTATCATTAAGTGTGTGCATTTGATGTCTTTGTTATAGTAATTATGAAAAATTTTATCAAATCATTATTGGCCACTGCCCAAAAATATTTTGTAAAAATTTTTGCGGGGAGCATGGGGGCTATGTAAGTAGGCTGTTTAGGTTTTCTTATTGGTAACGCCACGTAGCGCTCTGTATGAAAATCACTGGCTGTGCTATGTGCAGTCTGTGGCTAGTTTGCATTGTTGTCTGCATTGTAGTGTTGGGCAGCTGGATGTTGACAGTGCATAGCGTTGTGCAGTTGGAGGTGAGCCGCCAGCAGTGGTGGATGTGGGGAGAGAAATGGCGGAGTTTTGAAATTTGTAAGACTGGAAGTCATGAACTGCTATATATACTATGACGTTTGAACACTATTAAGGTAAATACATTGTTTGTTCTCTATCAAAATCTTTCATTAGCTAACTATGCCTACCAGTAGTTAGTACCTTCAGTAGTTTGAATCTTTTATTTAGCTGGCAGTAGTGGCGCTCGCTGTATTGCAGTAGTTCGAGTAACAAAGATTTTTTATGAGGTAAGTGATTTGCGAAAGGTATAGCTTAATGTTAGTCGGGGCCATTCTTTTGTAGGGATTTTTGAAAGTCAGATTGCGTTGCACTAAAAATATTGTGTGTCAGTTTAAGTATAATCATTAATTTTTCTAAGGCGACGTTTCAAAATCATCCACAAAATCCCAAAGATAGCAATGGCAGATAAGTGCTAGAACTACAAATCTCCTTAATGGCTCATACTGTTGTGACCGTAGAAAATTTTAATTTTTATTCTTGCTTTTGTGACCAAAATAAGAGTCCAGGCTCCATAGGCAAACAGCCAGCCGACATTAAGAAATAGTCCACCAGGACGTAGGGACAAGATAAGCGGCGGAGGCTGCTAAGTATGGCTTGTTGATCAAATAACTTAGTGTTTGACTTCCTGCCAGAGGAAATGGCACGAATCAAGCGCAATGGAAGACTCGAGTGGAACCATATAAGTTGTGTTCAGCTAGAAACGAGAGCGTCGTGTGGAACCATAGGCATTCTTGTGCAATCCGATCACTGAGAAATCGAAGGGTCGTGTGAAGCAAATTAACTCATGTGCACCCAAGTACATAAAGAACGAAATAAAAGGCCAGGCAGCGGAATAGCTAGAGGCAGAGATTCAGATGCAGATTCAGAGCCAGTGCCAGCAGTTTGGAGACTGCGCAGCGAGACACCAGCGGGGCAGAGTAGGCCTGTAGCAGCCGATACAGCTGATAAAGACTTCAACTACGAGAAGACGGTGATAAACTCTGGTGGACACTCAGGAACTGCAGGTCAAGTAGGATTTTTAGAGTTTCATTGGAACAGTGTTGAACAGAGGCTGTCAATCTTTGTCTCAATTACTTAGAGAGATTTCAGTGCTAACCAAGAACAAGTGATTGCTTTGTACTTGTTTCTTATATGTACTGGCAATTAGCTGTGAAGTAGCAAGTCGGAATAAATAGACTGAATATTGCTAAGGGGTTTATGGTCCAACACATCACGTAAGTATATGTGAGAATAAACTTGATAGAGACTAACCAATCTTTTCTACCTATTGCAATTCTGTAACCTATTTTCAGGAAACTCATTTGCTTCAAACCAAGGAGATTCTCTCCCTCTCATCTCCGATGTAAAGGTTGACACCAATTTACACTCCTGGAAATTGAAATAAGAACACCGTGAATTCATTGTTCCAGGAAGGGGAAACTTTATTGACACATTCCTGGGGTCAGATACATCACATGATCACACTGACAGAACCACAGGCACATAGACACAGGCAACAGAGCATGCACAATGTCGCCACTAGTACAGTGTATATCCACCTTTCGCAGCAATGCAGGCTGCTATTCTCCCATGGAGACGATCGTAGAGATGCTGGATGTAGTCCTGTGGAACGGCTTGCCATGCCATTTCCACCTGGCGCCTCAGTTGGACCAGCGTTCGTGCTGGACGTGCAGACCGCGTGAGACGACGCTTCATCCAGTCCCAAACATGCTCAATGGGGGACAGATCCGGAGATCTTGCTGGCCAGGGTAGTTGACTTACACCTTCTATAGCACGTTGGGTGGCACGGGATACATGCGGACGTGCATTGTCCTGTTGGAACAGCAAGTTCCCTTGCCGGTCTAGGAATGGTAGAACGATGGGTTCGATGACGGTTTGGATGTACCGTGCACTATTCAGTGTCCCCTCGACGATCACCAGTGGTGTACGGCCAGTGTAGGAGATCGCTCCCCACACCGTGATGCCGGGTGTTGGCCCTGTGTGCCTCGGTCGTATGCAGTCCCGATTGTGGCGCTCACCTGCACGGCGCCAAACACGCATACGACCATCATTGGCACCGAGGCAGAAGCGACTCTCATCGCTGAAGACGACACGTCTCCATTCGTCCCTCCATTCACGCCTGTCGCGACACCACTGGAGGCGGGCTGCACGATGTTGGGGCGTGAGCGGAAGACGGCCTAACGGTGTGCGGGGCCGTAGCCCAGCTTCATGGAGACGGTTGCGAATGGTCCTCGCCGATACCCCAGGAGCAACAGTGTCCCTAATTTGCTGGGAAGTGGCGGTGCGGTCCCCTACGGCACTGCGTAGGATCCTACGGTCTTGGCGTGCATCCGTGCGTCGCTGCGGTCCGGTCCCAGGTCGACGGGCACGTGAACCTTCCGCCGACCACTGGCGACAACATCGATGTACTGTGGAGACCTCACGCCCCACGTGTTGAGCAATTAGGCGGTACGTCCACCCGGCCTCCCGCATGCCCACTATACGCCCTCGCTCAAAGTCCGTCAACTGCACATACGGTTCACGTCCACGCTGTCGCGGCATGCTACCAGTGTTAAAGACTGCGATGGAGCTCCGTATGCCACGGCAAACTGGCTGACACTGACGGCGGCGGTGCACAAATGCTGCGCAGCTAGCGCCATTCGACGCCCAACACCGCGGTTCCTGGTGTGTCCGCTGTGCCGTGCGTGTGATCATTGCTTGTACAGCCCTCTCGCAGTGTCCGGAGCAAGTATGGTGAGTCTGACACACCGGTGTCGATGTGTTCTTTTTTCCATTTCCAGGAGTGTATACACCACAGCGTCATCAGGGAACAGCCGCAGACAGCTGCTCAGTCTGTAGGTCAGAAAATTTACGTATGCAGGGGGCCTATCACACTTCCCTGGGACACTGCCGACAATATCCTTGTCTCTGATGAACACTATCTGAGCCGTACTAAAAATTGCTGTTTTGAAAAGCGCGCCGCAGCGCGTAGTGTAAAGCAATCGCACCTCCGTTTCTGGCGGTGGCGCCGCTGTGGCAATCGCAGCTTTGGTGTCTTCCTCTGGTGGGAAAGGGGGAAGGTTGCCTGATCACGTGCATTTAAGGGGCGCTATGAGCTCGCCACTGGGATAGTCTGTCAGTCCGAGTGAGGCTGGGTCAGTCACTCGGAGGCAGCTGACCAGCCAGGGCAGTCTGGCAGTCTGGGCGAGTCTGGTCAGCTGTTCAGCCAAGTTAGTCTGGGTCTGTCTCTCGTTCGCATTGGTGAGGCGGTTCGTGTCTGTCGGTCGTCCGGAGTGCTAGTATGTGTTAGGCCGCCAGTCTGCTCGAGTTTGCTCAGGCAATGGGCATTGGCGGTTGGATCGATCGGTCGGTCGGTCGCGCACTGAGACACAAGATGACTTGTCCGCCTGGAGCGTCGGCGCATGTGAGGTCGCCACGTGAGTCCAGTGGGCCGCGCCGTATAGCGAGGGGTAGTGGCTTCGCGGCCGACACGAGAGCAACAGGAGTCAACCCACGACATCGGTCTGGCCGGGGCGAGCTGCGACGCAGTGAGACGGGAGACCGGCGCGCCTTCCTGCGTCCGTTGAAGCGGCTGGCAGCGGACGGTTCGGGAGAGCGTTTCGGGGGTGCTGCGCCAGGTCCCCGCCAGAAATCGGCAGTTATTAGAAGTTAAGTGACTAGTAACATGTTGTTTCAGTTACTTGGTGTTATATCCTAGCCAGTAATGCCAACCGAGCCCGCTGCCAAAAGGTTGGCAGCATCAAAGTCCGGACGCCGTCCGCATAAGCAGCGCCAGCGATACAGGAAATCGCCGCAAGTCTGCGCGCGCCACCGCTGGCTTCTGGCTTCTTAAGCGCTGGAGTCGCGAGCGCTAGGACAGTTCTGTATTCGCCGCTCAGTGGTAGACTCGCCACCGATTTGTGTACTTGCTAGTCAGTTGTGTGTTCATCGCAGCAGAGTTGTTGTTTGTCGTCAGCCGACGCTGACCTAGCCGCTGCGACTCGAACTAGACAGATTTCTGTAGACACGGAGTTCACTACTGTGTTTCTGTATCTTCGTTAATAAAGATAAGTACCGACTTTTATTTAATCAGAGTGTTTGGGTTTTCATCTTTCTGTTCACTGTTCCAGCGGACCGGTCGGCCCGCTATTAAAAGTGTGGCGGTGACTTCGTAAGCCGTTTCTACAGCGAAGTGTTTGTCGCTACGAACCCCGCCACAAAACTTGGTAAATTGTACTTGTTTTCTTGGTCAGTCTCTCGTCCCCAGCTTGCTCGCCTGTCTCCCGTCCGCATTTGTTAGGCAGTTAGTGTCTATCTGTCTGTCTGTCTGTTGGTCTGCCTTACGTTGATAGCTGCCTCTGTCATATTTGTCGGATTCGGTGTTCCCGAATTTATTGCTTAAAGGCCGAATTCTTGAAATATGTTTTTATCTTGTCTATCATCTTGCGAGGTGGTATATGTGTAATGTAGAGCATGTTGTACATTTTATGTAAGTCTACATTTCATGGGTTTTATTTAAATACTCATTTTAGGTTATAAGGTTGCCACCCTTCCACCGTAAGAGTCCTTAAAAAAAAACACACAAATTGCACTTTCGATGGCAAATAATTTGAGTGTTGTACCATTTCCATCCCTCTTACGGGGTGCATAGTTTACATGTTTGTGTGAGTTGTTAAAATTTTTTTAGTTTAAAGTAATCTGGTGTGTTGCAGACTTGCACCAGTGTACTCTTTCAGAGGTTGTTGTGAGCGGTCGTGACTACGGCCGTGTTGAAAGGGAGCAGGCAAGCTCCTCGTCCCGAAGGCCTATACTGTTAATATTGTTCTTTCTGCCTCTAAATAAAATTGTAACTTGATATTTCGAGGGTGCTTTTCTTTAAATCTGTTTTTGAAAAGCTTTTAGGTATAAAATTCACATTTGTTAAAAGTAATTTCATTTTCCATCAGTCATTTCCTGACAATTACTTCCACGCTCACCTAGCGTGATTAAATGTGTTAATCTTCTTAATGAATCGCTAGTAAATAAATTAAATTCTATAAGTAAAGATTTTGAAACTAAATTCACGGTTCACTATCGAGCGAAGGTGGCGCAACGGTCAGCACACTGGATTCTTTTCCCTAAATCGCTCCAGGAAAATGTGCGGGTGGTTCCTTTGAAAAGAGCAAAGTCGATTTCCTTCCAGACAACTGTTGCCAGCCTCAGTGGCCGAGCGGTTCTAGGCGCTACGGGCTGGAGCCGCGCGACCGCTACGGTCGCAGGTTCGAATCCTGCCTCGGGCATGGATGTGTGTGATGTCCTTAGGTTAGTTAGGTTTAAGTAGTTCTAAGTTCTAGGGGACTGATGACCACAGCAGTTAAGTCCCATAGTGCTCAGAGCCATTTGAACCAGACCACTGTTACAGTCAAAACTTGAGCTCCAACTCTAATGACCTTCATGTCGGCAGGACATTAAACTGTAGTCTGTCTTCCTTCCTTCTTTCTTATGAACACTCGCCGTCCAGGACAACGTACTGAGTCCTGTTACTAGTGAAGAATGAATAAATTCTCGCGGGCGAGCAGCTGCTAAGTAGCGAACTCTCTGAAGTGGACTCCAGCGTCTGATGCAGAAGGAACTCCGCTCTACGCGCGGTTTGCCTGTGTCTCTGCTGTACGTGCTTGGTATGTTGTGCTGGAGGACTCAGCTAGGCCGTGGGCTGGACAGGCCCCGTAAAAGGAGGCAGGCGCGGCCTTGTGGCTGTGTGTGTGGGAGCGGCCGGGCGGCTCCCACAAGGCTCCGTGCTGGGACCAACCGGAGCAAAGCGAGCGCCGCGCTGCCTGGGAAAGTGAAAGGCCAGTGCCAGGTAGAGGTCTGGAGATGTTAAATCGGAGGAATTTGTGGGCCACAGACCTTCCGAGATGGTTCCATCACCAAAAAATTCTGTTTAGTAAGGAATTGTTCAATTTACCCCCAATGAACCGTGGACTGTTCCGTGGTAGGGTGGCTTTCGTACCTCAACGATACAGATAGCCATACAGTAGGTGTAACTACAACGGAGGTGTATCTGTGGACATGCAACACTAAAAGCCGTCGTCTCAAGGAGCGTGAAAATGTACGCGAACGAGGAGCCGGTGACGTCACAGTGTGGAATTCAACGTGCCAGTACACTGCGGAGCACGTAGCATCGACAGGTTAGTGTTCATCACGAACGTGGTTTTGCAGTCAGTGCAATGTTTACAAATGCGGAGTTGGCAGATGCCCGTTTGATGTATGGATTAGCACGGGGCAATAGCCGTGGCACGGTACGTTTGTATCGAGACAGATTTCCAGAACGAAGGTGTCCCGACAGGAAGACGTTCGAAGCAATTGATCGGCGTCTTAGGGAGCACGGAACATTCCAGCCTATGACTCGCGACTGGGGAAGACCTAGAACGACGAGGACACCTGCAATGGACGAGGCAATTCTTCGTGCAGTTGACGATAACCCTAATGTCAGCGTCAGAGAAGTTGCTGCTGTACAAGGTAGCGTTGACCACGTCACTGTATGGAGAGTGCTACGGAGGAACCAGTTGTTTCCGTACCATGTACAGCGTGTGCAGGCACTATCAGCAGCTGATTGGCCTCCACGAGTACACTTCTGCGAATAGTTCATCCAACAATGTGTAAATCCTCATTTCAGTGCAAATGTTCTCTTTACGGATGAGGCTTCATTCCAACGTGATCAAATTGTAAATTTTCACAATCAACATGTGTGGGCTGACGAGAATCCGCACGCAATTGTGCAATCACGTCATCAACACAGATTTTCTGTGAACGTTTGGGCAGGCATTGTTGGTGATGTCTCGATTGGGCCCCATGTTCTTCCACCTACGCTCAATGGAGCACGTTATCACGATTTCAAACGGGATACTCTACCTGTGCTGCTAGAACATGTGCCTTTACAAGTACGACACAACATGTGGTTCATGCACGATGGAGCTCCTGCACATTTCAGTCGAAGTGTTCGTACGCTTCTCAACAACAGATTCGGTGACCGATGGATTGGTAGAGGCGGACCAATTCCATGGCCTCCACGCTCTCCTGACCTCAACCCTCTTGACTTTCATTTATGGGGGCATTTGAAAGCTCTCGTCTACGCAACCCCGGTACCAAATGTAGAGACTCTTCGTGCTCGTATTGTAGACGGCTGTGATACAATACGCCATTCTCCAGGGCTGCATCAGCGATTCAGGGATTCCATGCGACGGAGGTTGGATGCATGTATCCTCGCTAACGGAGGACGTTTTGAACGTTTCCTGTAACAAAGTGTTTGAAGTCACGCTGGTACGTTCTGTTGCTGTGTGTTTCCATTCCATGATTAATGTGATTTGAAGAGAAGTAATAAAATGAGCTCCAACATGGAAAGTAAGCGTTTCCGGACACTTGTCCACATAACATATTTTCTTTCTTTGTCTACCAGGAATGTTTCCTGCAAGTTTGGCAGTACCTTCTTGAAACACCCTGTATACTCGTAGCAACCGTAAAACCGACATGCAAAACAAGAACGCTACCAACCTACGCACCAACGTAACTGTAAAAATACACGTGCTAACTTAATGTGAATAGAGAATTTTTTGCTAGTATGACTGCACATTTCTGATTACTTCTTAGCTGTCTGGGACCCCGCCCCCTCGCTTCTACAGGGTGGTCCATTGATCGTGGCCGGGCCAAATATCTCACGAAATAAGCGTCAAACGAAAAAACTACAAAGAACGAAACTTGTCTAGCTTGAAGGGGGAAACCAGATGGCGCTACAGTTGGCCCGCTAGATGGCGCTGCCATAGGTCAAACGGATACCAACTGCGTTTTTTTAAAAATAGGAACGCCCATTTTTATAACATATTCGTGTAGTAGGCCTACGTAAAGAAATGTGAATGTTTTAGTTGGACCACTTGTTTCGCTTTGTGATAGATGGCGCTGTAATAGTCATAAACATATGGCTCACAATTTTAGACCAACAGTTGGTAGCCGGTAAGTTTTTTAAGTTAAAATACAGAACGTAGGTACGTTTGAACATTTTATTTCGGTTGTTCCAATGTGATTCATGTACTTTTGTGAACTTATCATTTCTGAGGACCCATGCTGTTACAGCGTGATTACCTGTAAATACTACATTAATGCAATAAATGCCCAAAATGATGTCCGTCAACCTCAATGCATTTGGCAATACGTGTAACGACATTCCTCTCAACAGCGAGTAGTTCGCCTTCCGTAACGTGCGCACATGCATTGACAATGCGCTGACGCATGTTCTCAGGCGTTGTCGGTGAATCACGATAGCAAATATCCTTCAACTTTCCCCACAGAAAGAAATCCGGGGACCTCAGATCCGGTGAACGTGCGGGTCATGCTATGGTGCTTCGACAACCAATCCACCTGTCACGAAATATGCTATTCAATACCGCTTCAACCGCACGCGAGCTATGTGCCGGGCATCCATCATGTTGGAAGTACATCGTCATTCTGTCATACAGTGAAACATCTTTTAGCAACATCGGTAGAACATTACGTAGGAAATCAGTATACATTGCACCATTTAGATTGCCATCGTTAAAATGGGGGCCAATTATCCGTCCTCCCATAATGCCGCACCATATATTAACCCGCCAAGGTTGCTGATGTTCCACTTGTCGCAGCCATCGTGGATTTTCCTTTGCCCAATAGTGCATATTATGCCGGTTTACGTTACCGCTGTTGGTGAATGACGCTTCGTCACTAAATAGAACCCGTGCAAAAAATCTGTCATCGTCCGTACTGGCGGAATGTTATGTGATACCACGTACGTATACGTTTGTGACTATAGCAGCGCCATCTATCACAAAGTGAAGAAAGTGGTCCAAGTAAAACATTCATATTTCTTTACGGTCTACACGAATATGTAATAAAAAATAGGGGTTCCTATTTTAAAAAAACGCGTTAGACCTATGGCAGCACCATCTAGCGGCCCAACCATAGCGCCATCTGGTTTCCTCCTTCAAGCTAGATGAGTTTCGTCCTTTGTAGTTGTTTCGTTTGATGCTTATTTCGTGAGATATTTGTCCCGGTCACTATCAGTGGACAGCCCTGTATAACGGCGTCGGCACACGGACCGTGCTGTCGAACGTTAACGTTGAGCGTGCCAAGTTCAAAGTGCTGCTGAACGCTCAGGAACGATGCGACTCGTGCATACGGTACGTGGGCCCCAATGTGGTATACGCGATCGCAACGCACTCCAGCGGCAGTTGAGGGATGTTTCTAGTTCATAAATCACACTGTTTACTCAACGGGCGCGCGTAAAATTCGCACGTTAGCTCTATTAAAACGCACATTTGCTCCATCGTCCACGGAAAGGAAAGTACCATGTCCAATCAATGAGAAAGGATTATAAAAGTTACATAACAAACAGTGCGGTACAAATTTGGAATACTTCGCCGCATAAGATAAAGATTATTTCATCATTCCCACATTTTAGTAAAACCCCAAGGTCAGTCTAACTTGATCCCTGTTCCTACCCAGTAGAAGAATCTTTACAACATATGAATTACGAAGCGTAAAAGAAAAAGGAGCAAAAAACTTTATACAAGTAGCGCAAGCTGTCCTGTAGATTAAGCCAATCGAACAAAGTCACCCCTCAAAAACACACGAACTTATATTTACATAACATCAAATGTTACAGCATATCCTCATATTGAACTAATAATAAAGTATCAGAACCTAATAAAAACGCTAACGTTATGAAAAAAATTTGGAAGTGTTACGACGCGATCCACCGCCCTAAGAAAAACTCATTTCTGGACAGAGACGCTACTCATTACGCTAAACCAATAACATACTAATTTCACTTAATGATAGTATATTACTCATTGCAAAAACGTTAATCGTAGATAATTATGTTACTTATTGAAATTTAATTAAAACAAATTTTACCAAGAATAATGCGTTTTGGGTGGATCTTCAGTGTGTCGGTGCCTTCAAATAGCCTCCTCTCATAATACGCAAGTTACAACAATTCTTTTGCCACGAATATGATGTTTCTCATTATTTTGTTGGAACGAATCACACAACTAACAACGGGTTTTCCAGTGATTCTCAATTTGCTGGTGCTCAGAAACGGCATATATAAGTATAGGCTTGAAATGAATGCTAATATGGCGCCTCACAACTCTGTACTGAAGGGAGACGGCGTGCGTGTGACGTAGATGGCGTTGTGCCATCTCATTGGTCAGCATTCAGACGCACGCTCACAATATCTGACGTAAGCCGTCGGCACACGGACCGTGCATCCGAACGTTGAGCGTTGAGCGTGCCGAGTTTCTGACGTCACAGCGTGGAATAGCACGCTCGGAAGTCTTTCCGAACGTGCAGAGCAATATCTGGCATGTCATTTCAAGCCTACATGTATATATGCCGTTCCGAGCACCAGCAAATTGAGAATCACTGCAATACCCGTTGTGAACTGTGTGATTCGTTCCAATAAAATAATGAGAAACATCATATTCGTGCCAAAATAATTATTGTAACTTGCGTATAATGAGAGTAGGCTATTTGAAGGCAGCTACACACTCAAGATCCACCCAAAACGCATTGTTCTTGGTACTATTTCTTATAATTAAATTTCAGTTAGCAACAGATCTACGATTAAGGTTTTTAGAAAGTGGTAAGATACTATGATTAGATACGAAAGGTGTCATGTTGGTTTACCGTAATTAATAGGGTCCCTGTCCTATTGTGAGTTCTTTTGTTGGGGCGGTGGTTCGCGTACTGACACAACCAATTTTTTTCCTAACATTCGCGTTTTTATTAGGTTCTGATGCTTTATTATTAGTTTAATATAAGTATAGACTATAATATTTGATGTTCTGTAAATAAAATTTCACCTTTTTTTGAGGGGTGGCTTTGTTCGATTGGCTTAATCTAAAGGACAGCTTGCGCTACTTGTATAAAGATATTATGCTCCTTCTTTTACGCTTCGTAATTCACATGTTGGCAAGATTCTGCTAGTGGGTTGGAACAGTGATCAAGTAAGACTGACCTTGGGGTTTTACTAAAATGTGGGAATGATGAAATAATGTTTATCTTATGCGGAGAAGTATTCCAAATTTGTAACGCAATGTTTGTAATGGAACTTCCATAAGCCTGTGCCCTTATTGACTGGACATGGTACTTCCCTTTTCGTGGACGATGGAGGAAATGTGCCGTTTTAATAGAGCTAGCGTGGGAATTTTACGCGTGCCCGTTGAGTAAACAGTGTGATTTACGAACTAGAAACATCCCTCAACTGCCGCTGGAGTGCGTTGCGGTCGCGTATACCACGTTGGGGCCCACGTACCGTATGCACGAGTCGCATCGTTCCTGAGCGTTCAGCAGCACGTTGAACTCGGCACGCTCAACGTTAACGTTCGACAGCATGGTCCGTGTGCCGACGGCCGTACCAGATATTGCTCTGCACGTTCGGCAAGACAACCGCACGTGCTCACGTGCTATTCCACGCTATGAGGTCAGAAACTCGGCACGCTGAACGCTCAAGGCTCGGATGCACGGTCCGTGTGCCGACGGCTTAAGCCGTCGGCACACGGACCGTGCTGTCGAACGTTAACGTTGAGCGTGCCAAGTTCAACGTGCTGCTGAACGCTCAGGAGGTACGTGGGCCCCAACGTGGTATACGCGATCGCAACGCACTCCAGCGGCAGTTTGAGGGATGTTTCTAGTTCGCAAATCACACTGTTTACTCGACGGGCGCGCGTAAAATTACCACGTTAGAACTATTAAAACGCACATTTCCTCCATCATCCACGAAAAGGAAAGTACCATGTCCAATCAATAAGGACACAGGCTTATATAAGTTCCATTACAAACAGTGTGGTACAAATTTGGAATACTTCTCCGCATAAGACAAACATTATTTCATCATTTCCACATTTTAGTAAAACCCCAAGGTCAGTCTTACTTGAATACTGTTCTTACCCAGTAGCAGAATCTTTGCAACATGTGAATTACGAAGCGTAAAAGAAAAAGGAGCAAGATATCTTCATACAAGTAGCGCAAGCTGTCCCGTAGATTAAGCCAATCGAACGAAGTCACCCCTCAAAAAAAAGTGAACTTATATTTATATAACATCAAATATTATAGCATATACTTATATTAAACTAATAATAAAGTATCAGAACGTAATAAAAACGCGAATGTTAGCAAAAAAATATGGAAGTGTTAAGACGCGAACCACCGCCTCAACAAAAATTAATTGTTGGACAGAGCCGCTACTCATTACGCTATATCAACAACATACCTTAAGAACACAATCCTATTAGATTACTCCATGCTAAAAACGTTAATAGCAGATAATTATGTCACTAATTGAAATTTAATTATTACAAATTGTGCCAAGAACAATGCGTTGGGTGGATCTTCCGTGTGTCGCAGCCTTCAAATAGCCTACTCTCATAATACGCAAGTTACAATAATTCTTTTGCCACGAATATGATGTTTCTCATTATTTTATTGGAAACGAATCAGACAACTAACAACGGGTGTTTCAGTGATTCTCAATTTGCTGGTGCTCAGAAACGGCATATATACGTATAGGCTTGAAATGAGTGCCAATATGGCGCCTCACAGCTCTGTGCTGAAGGGAGACGGCGTGCGTGTGACGTAGGTGGCGATGTGCCATCTCATTGGTCAAAGCTCAGACGCACGCTCAGAATATCTGACACGCTAGATATTGCTCTGCACGTTCGGAAAGACTCCCGAACGTGCTATTCCACGCTATGACGTCAGAAACTCGGCACGATCAACGCTGAACGCTCCGTGTGCCGACAGCTTAAGGCAGGGGCGGGCAGGAATTCTACACGTGTGTGGTGCACATGCACGTGTGCAATTAACAGGTGTTCTGCGTGCACACAGGGGCAAGCTGGCCTCCCGCTTCTCACCCCTCCCCACCATACCGTCTCTCCGCTTCTTCCCCTGTAATGCGTTTTGTTTCCTGGCCTGCTTTATTAAATGAAGGGATAAGGTTAGTAGGAGTGTTTGAAAGTAATCATGGTTTGAAAGAGTACCTATTACCTACAATACGTTTTGTTTAATTATCACAGGTGGAGTTTACAATACGTTTAATGTCTTGAACAATATTTCTACATACAGACAAACGCAAACAGTTACGTAAATTTTCATTACTGGTGTTTGCTCTTAACCGAGACTTATTAATTTTCATAACAGAAAAAAAATCTCTCACAAAAGTATGTCAAGCCCAACATTGACGATCTTCGTGGCTTCACGATGGAGACGAGGAAACTCTTGCTGTGGAAAGTCGCGATAAAGATCTATTACACGTCTTGCCAAAAGGAACTTTTCTCTCAGACGAGAATTACACTGTAGATCTATTAATTCCATTTGCAAACTGAGATGAATATCATCTACAGAAACCAGATTCTCTCGAGAACTATTCAAAAACTTGGGATAAGTAAAATATATCCCCAAATCGCTTGAGAAATTCCTCTTTTATTGCACTAAGAACGGGAACATACTGAAATTTATTATAATGGCGTTGAATATTAAACTTCCGCTCACCAGCGACAATACTGTCACATATTATACATTTCCAATTTTCACGTTTTTCCACAGAGAACAAATGATTCTCCCATTCCTTTTTAAAAGATAGCAAATCTCCAATTCTCCGTCTCCTTGATTCACTCTGCATTTTCCGGTTATTGAAATACAACGTTGACTACGTAGTGGTCGCTTCGCTTCAACGTCCGCAGCTTAGCCTGGCACTGCACTGCCGCAACCTGCAGGCTGTCGGCACTGTCCCGTTCGACGGTTGCACGCGAGCAGCACACGTGCAGCGCTGTGTGCTCGTGAGCCGCGTGCAACGTTTGCCCGCACCTGGCTTAAGGCCACGGAGGAGCGGCCGCCAGACGGGGGACCCCTCTGGGCTAGACTAGAGCGAGCAGGCTTGCGGTGGCTGTCAGCAAGTGGTACGCGGCGGCGGGTCTTGCCCTGCAGGCGGGCGGAACATACCGCGGCCGAACTTCGCGGAGCTTTCCCCAGTCTGCCTGGCTGTCTGCGGTGACAATGCGGCGGCAGTCGGGAGCCGGCGGGCCTCGGTCTGTGGCGGCGCGCCGCGGGACTCAGCCTGCGGTGCGGGCAAACAGGGCGGACCGCGTCGACACCGGCTCAAAGGAAGGCCACGGCGCTTGTTCGTGACGTCACGTCAGCTAGGCACGGCCAACGCCAGGTCTGTTGCAGGCATACTCATAGCGGTGGTGTCTCCCTCCCTGACACAGGAAAATGTGAAACTATTGGCGGTAGTTGACCGGCACACATTGTTCTGAGAGATTTGGGATGGGGTTGGGTTCTTTTGGGGAAGGAGACCAGACAGCGAGGTCATCGGTCTCATCGGATTAGGGAAGGATGGGGAAGGAAGACGGCCGTGCCCTTTCAGAGGAACCATCCCGGCATTTGCCTGGAGTGATTTAGGGAAATCAAGGAAAACCTAAACCAGGATGGCCGGACGCGGGATTGAACCGTCGTCCTCCCGAATGCGAGTCCAGTGTCTAACCACTGCGCCACCTCGCTCGGTGTTCTGAGAGATTTCTGCAATCAATTAATTGTGCAATTCATTACACTTCTTAACAAATAGTGTACTCCTGGACTTGAATTTCCACCTGTTTTAAGGATTGACATACAAAAACAACTTCATGGTCCAGCAGCAACAGAATTCGTGCTTCTTTACCTTATTTGTAAATCTGAGGAAGTTACGTTTGTACTGGGTTGCTTTTACAAGAAACTGTGAACATATTGGTGCTCTTCTTTAGGTATCTTGGTTGCCTATGGGGTGAGGAGCACTCAATGTTAATGAAATATCTTGCGGTTGTAAACGTTGGGGGTTGGGGTGGGGGACAGAAGAAGGGGCAAAAGAGAGATACTTGTTTTATCAAATAAAATTTTTTTATCTTATAAAGTTTCTCCTTTCAGTTGCAAGAGGGGAATATTTATCTTTTCTAATGTGCATGTTTAAAAAAGTTTAAGCTCAGCAGTATTTTCGATGTATGAAGCTATTTTGTTTCCTGTTTAGAATTCCTTTCGTTGAAAACGACTCTAATCTAATGAGTGGCAACAGTTGGACATTTACACATGTAAATTAGTTCACATTTCCAGTGACGATGTCAAACGAAAATAAATAAATAAAAGAAACGAGTTAATTGTAAGGGGGTTGGGGTAAGTTTCGATAACAAAATGGATCAAGTAAATTGATGTGTCGGCAGAAGTGCCAACACCGTTTTGTATGAGGAGACCGATCTGCACGCTAAGCTCACGCAGGCTGGCGTGAGGTCTGAAACAGGATACGTAATGAATGCTATAAAGAAAAGTACGTAGCTTCTGGAATACTTAACTTTAATCCACATTTGTAGAACATCGCTCTTGATGATACAGTAATAGAATCTTAATATCAATTGAATAAGGCGCCTTGCTAGGTCGTAGCAAAAGTAGCTGAAGGCTATGCTAACTATCGTCTCCGCAAATGAGAGCGTAATTCTCAGTGAACCATGGCTAACAACGTCGGCTGTACAACTGGGGCGAGTGCTAGTACGTGTCTCTAGACCTGCCGTGTGGCGGCGCTCGGTCTGCAATTACTGACAGTGGCGACAGGCGGGTCCGTCGTATACTAGCGGACCGCGGCCGATTTAAAAGCTACCACCTAGCAAGTGTGGTGTCTGGCGGTGACACCACATAAATATAGTTACTTGAATGTAAAATTTCCGAAGCTTGCAATGGGGCAAAGCATCTTCTCATATTGATCTACGTTTGTTTCGACAGGATTCGGTAATACAGAACCATGATCTTCATTTGTAGCTTTACGATAGTAAGAAAATCTTTCATCTTAAAATAAAACTGCAGAATCCAAAACAATACCGAAGATTTTGTCCAAAAAGAAGAGATTCATAGTGATAAGCACGCCCAGGCGTTTCTGCCTGCAACAGACCTGGCGTCCGCCGTGCCTAGCCGACGTGACGTCACCAACGAGCGCCGAGGCCTTCCTTCGAGTCGGTGTTGGCCCGGCCCGGTCTGCCTGTGCGAGAGGGCGGGCGCCTCCGCCCCCAGCTGGGCCCCGCGGCTTCCGGCTCCTCCACAGTGCAGGTCGCTGCCACTGCTGCACTGTAAGCTTCTACGGTACAGTACAGCACTCGCCCGCATTAATGAAACGCACGGCTGGCTTTGCAGCGCTGCAGGCGGCGTAGAACCACGCGTTCACGTCACACTCCACTACTTTGCAGTGAGATTAGGTAAACAGACGTGTTCAAATTATTAGACTACTCTCAAGTTTTGTACAGATCGCCCAACACGAACCCCATCGAAAATTCATGGGACATAAGGAGAGAGGGCAGTTCGTGGACAAAATCCTGCACCGGCAGCATTTCCGCAATTAGGGACGGTTATAGGGACAGCAAGGCTTAATATTTATGCAGCGAACTTTCCAGTGACTTGATGTGTGCATGCTACGTCGAGTTACTGCACTAAGCCAGGTAAGAGGAGGTCCTACACGATATTAGGAGCTATCCCACGGTTCCCGGGTTCGATTCCCGGCGAGGTCAGGGATTTTCTCTGCCTCGTGATGACTGGGTGTTGTGCGATGTCCTTAGGTTAGTTAGGTTTAAGTAGTTCTAAGTTCTAGGGGACTGATGACCATAGCTGTTAAGTCCCATAGTGCTCAGAGCCATTTGAACCATTTTGAGCTATCGCACGACCCTTATCACCGCAGTGTAATCACAAACACTACAACTGACAAAAGAAAGTCACTAGCCTACATACGGAAGCTTTGCAATTTAACATTCATAATCCTTGATGTTAATATTTCATAACAAAGTGGGTACATTATATTTTCGCAGGAAATAAAGGATGTTGAGACATGGTTAAAGAATAATATGACACTCGTCATTTGTCTACACATTTCATTTTCACAAACAATTATTTTTTCAAAACCTTTGTGTCCATACTTTGGCCCTTTATTGTTCTCAGTGCCCTCAACTTTTATCTTTCAATACAAGCGTCATTTCTACCGTCTGGTTGCGTATTTTATTCAGTTAGCTTCTGCACTATATGGTAGTTTTTTATATACTGAGTGATCAAAAAGTCAGTATAAATTTGGAAAATGAATAAATCACGTAATAATGTCGATAGAGAGGTACAAATTGACACACATGCTTGGAATGACATGGGGTTTTATTAGAACCAAAAAAATACAAAAGTTCAAAAAATGTCCGACAGATAGCGCTTCATCTGATCAGAATAGCAATAATTAGCATAACAAAGTAAGACAAAGCAAAGATGATGTTCTTTACAGGAAATGCTCGATATGTCCACCATCATTCCTCAACAATAGCTGTAGTCGAGGAATGATGTTGTGAATAGCACTGTAAAGCATGTCCGGAGTTATGGTGAGACATTAGCGTCGGATGTTGTCTTTCAGCATCCCTAGAGTTGTCGGTCGATCACGATGCACTTGTGACTTCAGGTAACCCCAAAGCCAATAATCGCACGGACTGAGGTCTGGGGACCTGGGAGGCCAAGCATGACGAAAGTGGCGGCTGAGCACACGATCATCACCAAACGACGCGCGCAAGAGATCTTTCACGCGTCTAGCAATACTTTGTTTTTTTCTTTTTCATTCCAAGCATGTGTGTCAATTTTTACCTCTCTATCTACATTATTCCGTGGTTTATTAAATTTTCAAATTTATACTGACTTTTTGATCACCTGGTATATTGTCTAAGTTTCATCGAGGTATGTTACTTGGTAGTGACAGATCACGCGGAAGTTATTTTCGTCCTTAACTTTTGCACATCAGTGTGACGGTAACAATAGTTTCACTCTGTCAACATAAAGATCGTTTAGGGCCAAGGGATTAGTCATTTCAGAACCTTACTTCAAGCATACAATAAAAATTTTAATTTACCACAGGCAATTTTTACGATTTTATGGTTTGACTGAACCGTAAATGGCATAGTTGCTCTTCACTGTGCAGGCAAATAATTGTGCTATACGCAGGTGGACGTGGTGTCGGCTGTACACTGAACAAGAAGTCGCTGAGGCAGTAGACATGAGGAACTTCAGCTGATGAAGTCCTCCTCCACCTATTTCTTGGCGATATGTCCAGTTTCTGGGCGGCGACTTGGGGCTGTAAACAGCAGCATCTACCGGTGAAAGGTCAAGGACTATTCCTAAATCATGAGAAGCCATTATCAACAAAGAGAACAGCCCCGTTACAACTCACTCGCTCTGGGAAGGCAGCGTGCGGTTAATCTTGCCTCGTGATGGGTTGCCTCGCAACTCGCAATTAACTAATGCGCTGAAGCAGGTAAGCAAGCGCCCCACAACACTTGTCTTACTTCGTAAATGGAACCTATGTGCAACATAACGGCCCTCACCACGCTCCTTATCAGAGCAGCCACTGAATAAGTAATTTTGAACGTGTTATCTGAAAAAGCTAAACCTGTCAAAATGAATAAACACATCAGTAAAGTAACGATTCGTAGGAAGTAGCTTGGGAGAGACGTCGACTTTTACGAGTGTATAAAGCCTTATTTGGACCATACGCATTTCGCTCTACATAAAAGTAGCCTTTTCTCCTGCGACTTCGCCCCTGTACACATTCGACACATATTACACACACCTTTTCCTCCCCATCTCTGTGTCCACCTCTTCCTCCCTCAGTCTGTTCATCTCGCCCTCACACCTCTATCTAACGCTCCTCCTCATTCTCTGTTTCTTCATCTCCTCCTCCCCTCTCTTTGTCCATTTACTCCATCCCCATGACCATATCCTCGCCCTCCTCCTCTCTCCTTCCACTTACATTTCTTCCTCTTATACCTGCCCACTACCCCTCTACACCTTCCATCTTTTTCATACAGTTCAGTAAAATAGGCCGATACTACCCCCACTACACACATGTGTCATGCAGGGCAACCTACACATCAAGGGGCTTTAAAACAATTTATTTGCTCCTGACAGACAGGTCACCATACAAAGCAGGATGATAAAGCGGTCAGATACTACTACAACACAACATGTCCATCATGCAGGACAGCCTACATGTTGGCACATGGAAAACCATTTCTTGTACCAAAACATTTTTGCTCAAACCTCCGGTCCTGTTGGGGCTAGGAGGTCATAAACCCTACAGGTTGATATTAGTGAGGCCTGCTGTTTCTGTGGCAAATTTGGTTGAAATCGCTCAAGGGTTTGGGAGAATATGCAGACATACATGCATACATACATAACAGGGTGTTATAAAAAGGTACGACCAAACTTTCAGGAAACGTTCCTCACACACAAATAAAGAAAAGATGTTATGTGGACATGTGTCCGGAAATGCTTACTTTCCATGTTAGAGCTTATTTTAGTTTCGTCAGTATGTACTGTACTTCCTCGATTCACCGCCACTTGGCCCAATTGAAGGAAGGTAATGTTGACTTCGGTGCTTGTGTTGACATGCGGTTCATTGCTCTACAGTACTAGCATCAAGCACATCAGTACGTAGCATCAACAGGTTAGTGTTCATCACGAACGTGGTTTTGAGGTCAGTGCAATGTTTACAAATGCGGAGTTGGCAGATGCCCATTTGATGTATGGATTAGCACGGGATAATAGCCGTGGCACGGTACGTTTGTATCGAGACAGATTTCCAAAACGAAGGTGTCCCGACAGGAAGACGTTCGAAGCAATTGATCGGCGTCTTAGGGAGCACGGAACATTCCAGCCTATGACTTGCGACTGGGAAAGACCTAGAACGATGAGGACACCTGCAATGGACGAGGCAATTCTTCGTGCAGTTGACGATAACCCTAATGTCAGCGTCAGAGAAGTTGCTGCTGTACAAGGTAACGTTGACCACGTCACTGTATGGAGAGTGCTACGGGAGAACCAGTTGTTTCCGTACATGTACAGCGTGTGCAGGCACTATCAGCAGCTGATTGGCCTCCACGGGTACACTTCTGCGAATGGTTCATCCAACAATGTGTAAATCCTCATTTCAGTGCAAATGTTCTCTTTACGGATGAGGCTTCATTCCAACGTGATTAAATTGTAAATTTTCACAATCAACATGTGTGGGCTGACGAGAATCCGCACGCAATTGTGCAATAACGTCATCAACACAGATTTTCTGTGAACGTTTGGGCAGGCATTGTTGGTGATGTCTCGATTGGGCCCCATGTTCTTCCACCTACGCTCAATGGAGCACGTTATCATGATTTCATACGGGATACTCTACCTGTGCTGCTAGAACATGTGCCTTTACAAGTTCGACACAACATGTGGTTCATGTACGATGGAGCTCCTGCACATTTCAGTCGAAGTGTTCGTACGCTTCTCAACAACAGATTCGGTGACCGATGGATTGGTAGAGGCGGACCAGTTCCGTGACATCCACGCTCTCCTGACCTCAACCCTCTTGACTTTCATTTATGGGGGCATTTGAAAGCTCTCGTCTACGCAACCCCAATGTAGAGACTCCTCGTGCTCGTATTGTGGACGGCTGTGATACAATACGCCATTCTCCAGGGCTGCATCAGCGCATCAGGAATTCCATGCGACGGAGGGTGGATGCATGTATCCTCGCTAACGGAGGACATTTTGAACATTTCCTGTTCAAATGGCTCTGAGCACTATGGGACTTAAGATCAACATTTCCCGTAACAAAGTGTTTGAAGTCACGCTGGTACGTTCTGTTGCTGTGTGTTTCCATTCCATGATTAATGTGATTTGAAGAGAAGTAATAAAATGAGCTCTAACATGGAAAGTAAGCGTTTCCGGACACATGTCCACATAACATATTTTCTTTCTTTGTGTGTGAGGAATGTTTCCTGAAAGTTTGGCCGTACTTTTTTGTAACACCCTGTATACAAGAGATATCCTCAGTGATTAGTTTTTGGCTCCTGGCCACCGAGATGCTTGAAATAAATTGAAATGCGTCTGGTACAGATAATATTCTATACAGTGGCCAAAGGCTGCATAACTGCCATCCTATTTGTGAACTGCAGCTACGAAAGGGAGCCGCAAGAAACAAAACCAAGATATAGAATCGTAGAAATTTTCTCCTGGGAATAGCATTATGACAACTGCTGTTATTTCGACGGAGAAATACGTTCCCAGCTGTAACCGACACATAAAAGGTTACCCTAGGAACTGATGGAGACAAGTCATGAAAAAATGGTACGAAGACATTGATAAGCATTCCGCTGTGCTCCTTCAAGCACGATCGTAAGTTGAAAATTACAGGCGAAGCAAATTAAGTGTGTGTGTGTGTGTGTGTGTGAAATCTTATGTGACTTAACTGCTAAGGTCATCAGTCCCTAAGCTTACACACTACTTAACCTAAATTATCCCCAGGACAAACACACACATCCATGCCAGAGGGAGGACTCGAACCTCCGCCGGGACCAGCCGCACAGTCCATGATTGCAGCGCCCTAGACCGCTCGACTAATCCCGCGTGGCGCAAATTAAGTACGCAGCGCTTCATTGATATAATAATTAACGTCCTCAGGCGTGTTTTCCTGTATCCGTGTGAGGGCTAATCTCAGGAACGACTGTAAGAGGGATTTCACGAACTAATTCACGTGGAAGCATTGTATGTATAATTTATAACCTCTACGGCAGACAAGTCGTCAGATAATAGATAGTGTTACCTGTGCAAGACTGGGGTGGTTCCCTAATACAAACAGGGTGATCAGAAACAGTCTGGAAAGCTTGCAAGGGTGTTGAAGGGTAGGCTGTGCTGGGTAATAATTGATAAGAAAAAAAAGTTCGGTACATTGTGAAAGATTCCGAGTTGAGTTCCATTGAAATTATCCAATCAATGCGTTGCGAGTGCAAATTCAAGCGGCCCGCTAAATATGGAGTCGCCAAACGTGTTCTTTGTTTGGTTTCCTAAAACCGAGCAAGAGTGCAATACAGACATTGGACAGAGGTCTTTAATGACCATCATCAGATCTGTTTCATAAAAACAACGTCCTTTGTTTTTGTGAAACAGATCTGATGACGGTCATTAAAGACCGAAACCGGTAATCTGTTAACAAAAAGTTTGTGACCATAGACGTAAATTAAAGGAAACTTACTACATATACGGGTCACTGTTTTTTCGCGACGATGTCGCAGCTTGTGAAATTAGTTACATTGCTTGAAAACATTGGACTTTATATACGTTTTTTTTTCTCTTTCAAACTATCGCTACTTCACGTACGTCCCCCCTTAATTAATCTCGATGTTCACAGTGTGACTTTTATGTAATTGTGCACAACACAGGTGGTTGTTTTGCGGGAAGGCCGAAAATCAGTCATGAACCAATAACAAAACATAAAAATACAAGCGTTGCATATATGTGTGAGGGGATTACTTTGAAGAGGGGCGATGGGAATTACGGTGTAAGGTACGTTATCTGACTGTTATTGGGATGTTGTGCGTAATTTTGGTTGGCACCTAGTACATGGACTGATTTAATAAATCTGTCGTGGACAGATCCTTCTCTAAATCCTCGCACAAACGAAAAAATGGCTGACATCGAAATAAGGGTCCAAGGAATGGAAAAGGAACTTGAATCAGACAGCACATTAAAGTCCACTGGATCTGATGGGATACCAATTCGATTCTACACAGAGTACGCGAAAGAACTTGCCCCCCTTCTAACAGCCGTGTACCGAAAGTCTCTAGAGGAACGGAAGGTTCGAAATGATTGGAAAAGAGCACAGGTAGTCCCAGTCTTCAAGAAGGGTCGTCGAGCAGATGCACAAAACTATATACCTACATTCATGAAGTCGATCTGTTGTAGAATTTTAGAACATGTTTTTGGCTCGCGTATCGTCGTTTCTGGAAACCCAGAATCTACTCTGTAGGAATCAACACGGATTCCGGAAACAGCGATCGTGTGAGACCCAACTCGCTTTATTTGTTCATGAGACCCAGAAAATATTAGGTACAGGCTCCCAGGTAGATGCTATTTTTCTTGACTTCCAGAAGGCGTTCGATACAGTTCCGCACTGTCGCCTGATAAACAAAGTAAGAGCCTACGGAATATCAGACCAGCTGTGTGGCTGGATTGAAGAGTTTTTAGCAAACAGAACACAGCACGTTGTTCTCAATGGAGAGACGTCTACAGACGTTAAAGTAACCTCTGGCGTGCCACAGGGGAGTGTTATGGGACCATTGCTTTTCAAAATATATATAAATGACCTAGTAGATAGTACAAAATTGTTAAGGCTTTCGTGGCCACTTGTTGACAAACTGCGTATTGGCTTCTGTCTCGGGTTCTTCGGCCGACGTTCATCTAATGATTTTTCTGACGTTTCGCCAGCACGAGTGGCTGGCATTGTCAAAGCTTCACCCTCCATTGCCGGTGGTGAACTGGAGGCGAGCACGTCGCCGCAGACTATATGTACCTGGCGCGCCAACGTCCGAGGGCTTCTCCGCGGTCATTTCCGGTGCGGTTCTCCTCTTGCTACCTGCGACGGTCGTTCGCTGCAGTACGGGAACCCAGGATCCGTTTACCTTAAGGCTTTCCTCTTTCTTGTTGAAACTGTTCGCGTGTTTTTGGATTTCTACAGCTTCTTTGAACAAGCGCGTGTGATAGTGCTTCTCTACAGCCACAACTTCAGTGTCGGCGAATTTTATTACGTGGTCGGTCTCATTCAGTGCGTGCTCTGCCACGGCCGATTTCTCCACCTGCCCCAACCTGCAATGTCGCTTATGCTCTTTGATCCTGGTGTTAATGGATCGTCCAGTCATTCCGACATAAACTTTTCCGCATGTGCATGGTACACGGTACATTCCCGACATTGCAAGTGGGTCTCTTTTCTCCTTCGCCGATCTAAGACACTCTTTGATCTTCCTTGTCGGTTTGAAAATCGTCTTTACGCCGTGTTTGCGCAATATACGGCCGATTCTGTCCGTCACTCTGGGAATGTATGGCAGAAAGGCCGTACCCGACATTTCTTTTTTTGGTTCCCTACTTCGCCGAGTGTTTGGCTCTGTTACACTTCTAATGTAATTTGTGGAGTACCCATTGCTCCTCAGAACAGTTTCCAGATGTTGCATTTCTCGTTTGAGGTGTTGAGGCTCACATATTCGTCCTGCTCTCGTTACGAGCGTACTAATCATGCCTCTTTTCTGGCTGGGGTGGTGGTTTGACAGTTTGTGCAGGTATCGGTCCGTGTGTGTCGGTTTTCGATACACGCTGTGTCCCAGGTTTTCGCCGTCCCTTGTGACCAGCACATCTAGAAATGGCAGATAATGTCGGAAGTTCCATGTGGCATTTCGCGGATGATGCTGTAGTATACAGAGAAGTTGCAGCATTAGAAAATTTGTATCGAAATGCAGGAAGATCTGCAGCGGATAGGCACTTGGTGCAGGGAGTGGCAACTGACCCTTAACATAGACAAACGTAATGTGTTGCGAATACATAGAAAAAAGGATCCTTTATTGTATGATTATATGATAGCGGAACAAAGACTGGTAGCAGTTACTTCTGTAAAATATCTGGGAGTATGCGTGCGGAACGATTTGAAGTGGAATGATCATATAAAATTAATTGTTGGTAAAGCGGGTACCAGGTTGAGATTCATTGGGAGAGTCCTTAGAAAATGTAGTCCATCAACAAAGGACGTGGCTTACAAAACACTCGTTCGACCTATACTTGAGTATTGCTCATCAGTGTGGGACCCGTACCAGATCGGGTTGACGGAGGAGATAGAGAAGATCCAAAGAAGAGCGGCGCGTTTCGTCACAGGGTTATTCGGTAAGCGTGATAGCGTTACGCAGATGTTTAGCAAACTCAAGTGGCAGACTCTGCAAGAGAGGCGCTCTGCATCTCGGGGTAGCTTGCTGTCCAGGTTTCGAGAGGGTGCGTTTCTGGATGAGGCATCGAATACATTGCTTCCCCCTACTTATACCTCCCGAGGAGATCACGAATGTAAAATTATAGAGATTCGAGCGCGCACGGAGGCTTTCCGGCAGTCGTTCTTCCCTCGAACCATGCGCGACTGGTACAGGAAAGGGAGGTAATGACAGTGGCACGTAAAGTGCCCTCCGCCACAAACCGTTGGTTGGCTTGCCGAGTATACATGTAGATGTAGATGTACACGGACTGTTTTAATAGATCTGTCGTGCCGAGTGTGCCAAGCTCTGTGGCGAGGTAAAGGCTGTCCCGAAAGAAGAAGTTGCCTTGCTGGTGTGGTGTGGTGTGGTGTGGACATGTGTAAGGGGCGGGCAGCAGCAAAGCGCCGCCGTGTGCTCTGCTATGCCCTGCTATCGATTGCCGGCGGCTGGGGGCGAGTGGGGGCAGCGGCCGATAGCAGAGCACGGCCGGCACCGCCGGCTACAGCCAGCCCTCTCCGGCTGCGTCTCTACTGTGCGAGGGGTACACACACAGGGTGACTCCGTGATGGAGAAGGAAGTCTGGGGTGAGCGGTCCTGGTCCCGAAACGACGCAGTCCGAAGTTACAAGCGGAGATCGTCCTGATACCTCACAATGGAGGACACTTACCGCTACTGATACTGTAGGGTAGGGAACTTTAAGAGGTGGTGGTACGAAGCATAACATGGACGACACTGCTATTTTCAGGGGTGTGGTGTGCGTACTGTAAGACCTTCTCGTAAACACACCATCGTCCGCCCCGGTAGCTGAGTGGTCAGCGTGACAGACTGTTAATCCTACGGGCCCGGGTTCGATTCCCGGCTGGGTCGGAAATTTTCTCCGCTCAGGGACTGGGTGTTGTGTTGTCCTAATCATCATCATTTCATCCCCATCGACGCGCAGGTCGCCGAAGTGGCGTCAACTTGAAAGACCTGCACCAGGCGAACGGTCTACCCGACGGGAGGCCCTAGCCACACGACATTTCCATTTCCAACACACCATAAGATTATTTGACTTGTCGCTCTAGCGAAGTAGGCGAGTGTCAGTAATATGTCGCGTGGTCTTATTGTGGTGTGTTTATCTTAGGCCGTTAGGTCAGACGACAGAAATGCCACTTGCACGCTTAGAGTAGCAGATTGACGGTGACCAACTTTAAACAGAACTTGATTAATTTTCACACACATTTATTAAAATAATAACAAGCATAAAATTACTTAACTTGATTCTCGATGTGGTGTCACCGCCAGACACCACACTTGCTAGGTGGTAGCCTTTAAATCGGCCGCGGTCCCCTAGTATACGACGGACCCGCGTGTCGCCACTGTCAGTGATTGCAGACCGAGCGCCGCCACACGGCAGGTCTAGAGACACTTCCTAGCACTCGCCCAGTTGTACAGCCGACTTTGCTAGAGATGGTTCACTGACAAATTACGCTCTCATTTGCCGAGACGATAGTTAGCATAGCCTTCAGCTACGTCATTTGCTACGACCTAGCAAGGCGCCATTATCATTTGCTATTTATCTTGTGATGCATGTACCGTCAGACCGATGTTCACCAATTATGGATTAAAGTTAAGTATTCCAGCAGCTACGTATTATTTTTTACTAGACTCAACTGCTGTAACTGTTCCAGACCTCACGCCAGCCTGCGTGAGCTAAAAGCGTGCCTTTCGGCTACCAATCATAGTGGCTTGGCTGTCCTGCCAAGTCACAACACTGGATGCCGTTTACAATTGACAATCTGAAGTTCCTTTGGTCTTGGTACGTTAATCTTATTCTCACATATCTCTCATACTTGACAAAGTGTCTATTCATTTCTGTTCATGGCTATGTGCAGCAATATAATCTTATTAGGTGCAGACTGAAACTTGACTATAGACTGATGCCGACTAATGCAGACTGGTACAGACAGGTGCAGATAAATGCAGACTGATTAATCGGAGGTCTGTACACTCGTTATAATACCTCATGCATTCATGTATCACTGCGCGAGTGTGATCCGCGAGGAGAAAAGGTTCTACGTTAGCAGCAATCTCATTGGCTGCGTTACATATTAATACGCGGATCGGCGGAAGCAGAATTTGGTCCGTCTCTAAGGCAGCGCCATCTCGTAGTGCGGAGACGGACGAGCGCTGCGCCTGCGCTGTTGTGCCTAGCGGGGCGCGCTCTAGTGGGAAAGCTGTGTACGCGCTGACTACGCGGAACTATGTACACAACAAGCGGAAGCGACGAAGAATTACAGAACGTCTTGAACGAGTGAACAGTCTCGTGAGCACGACCGATGGGTTGAGAGTAAATCGAAGAAAGTATTGAGGAGGAATAAAAATGAGACTATCGATAAACTTAAGATCAAAATTGGCGATTAGGACGTAGATGAAGGTTCGGAATTCTGTTGCCTCGGAAGCAAAATAACCTATGACTGACAAATCAAGAAGCAGAATAGCATGGGCAAAATGGCTGAAATGGCTCTGAGCACTGTGGGACTTGACATCTGAGGTCATCAGTCCCCTAGAACTTTGAACTACTTAATCATAACTAAACTAAGGGCATCACACACATCCATGCCCGAGGCAGGATTCGAACCTGCGACCGTAGCAGGAGTGCGGTTCCGGACTGAAGCGCCTAGAACCGCTCGGCCATAGAGACCGGGTAGCACGGGCAAAAAGGGCATTCCTCGACGAGCGCAATCTGCTGGTACCGAATACATCTACATCTACATACGTACTCCGCAATCCACCATATGGTGCGTGGCGGAGGGTACCTCGTACCACAACTAGCATCTTCTCTCCCTGTACCATTACCAAACAGAACGAGGGAAAAATGACTGCCTATATGCCTCTGTACGAGTCCTAATCTCTCTTATCTTTGTGGTCTTTCCGCGAAATGTAAGTTGGCGGCAGTAAAATTGTACTGCACTCAGCCTCAAATGCTGGTTCTCTAAATTTCCTCAGTAGCGATCCACGAAAAGAACGCCTCCTTTCCTCTAGAGATTCCCAAGCGAGTTCCTGAAGCATTTCCGTAAGACTCGCGTGATGATCAAACCTACCAGTAACAAATCTAGCAGCCCGCCTCTGAATTGCCTCTATGTTCTCCCTCAATCCGACCTGATAGGTGTCCCAAACGTTCGAGCAGTACTCAAGAATAGGTCGTATTTTTTATTAGCGGTCTCCCAAAATTCTACCAATGAACCGAAGACGACTATCCGCCTTCCCCACAACTGCCATTACATGCTTGTCCCACTTCATATCTCTCTGCAATGTTACGCCCAAATATTTAATCGACGTGACTGTGTCAAGCGCTACACCACTAATGGAGTATTCAAACATTACAGGATTCTTTTTCCTATTGATCTGCATTAATTTACATTATCTATATTTAGAGTTAGCTCCCATTCTTTACACCAATCACAAATCCTGTCCAAGTCATCTTGTATCCTCCTACAGTCACTCAACGACGACACCTTCCCGTACACCACAGCATCATCAGGAAACAGCCGCAAATTGCTATCCACCCTATTCAAAAGATCATTTATGTAGATAGAAAACAACAGCGGACCTACCACACTTCCCTGGGGCACTCCAGATGATACCCTCACCTCCGATGAACACTCACCATCGAGGACAACGTACTGGGTTCTATTACTTAAGAAGTCAGATCTTAATTTGAGCAACAAATTTGTGGGTATGTACGTTCGAAGCAGAGCACTGTTTGCCGGTGGAACGGGGACTGTGGGTACACCGGAGAACAGACCCGAAGCGTTTGGGATGTGGTACTACAGACGAATGCGGAACATTAGCTCGATTGGTAAGTTAAGGAATGAGGAGGTTCACCGCAGAAACGGCGAGGTGAGCAGTATTTGGAAACACTGACAAGGAGAAGGGACAAGATGACAGGACACCTGTTAAGACATGTGGGAATAACTTTCACAGTCCTAGACGGCGCCGTAGAGGGTAAAAATAGCGGGTAAAAACTGTAGGTGAAGACAGAGATTGGAATACATACCGCAAATAATTTCGGACGAAGGGAGAAACTGCTGCTTTGAAATGAAGAGGGTGACACAGGAGACAGTTCATGACGGGTCGCGTCAAAGCACACAGAAGACGACGAAATAAAGAGAAAAATACGCCTGTAAATTTAATGTGGAATAAACTCAATGATCTGTTGTGATTAACAGTGTACTGAAATAGTACCCAATTATCACACGTTTCTTCACGCTCTTGAAACAATTATAACCGACCAAAAATGTTTTTTTTAATTTATTTCAGACAGTACTAGGGTTTTCTGCTGAGATATTCATCGTTGGAGTCAGTAACCTCTAAGCTTACAGTTTCTATATTTCGTCCCTGCATAATATATCTTCGATAATTTAAAGTGAATCTAATAACTTTGTCGTGTTGTTGTTGCTGTTGTTTTTGTTAAGTTTTTCAGTCCGAACACTGGTTAGATGCAGCTCTCCGTGCTACTCTATCCTGTGCAAGCCTCTTCATCTCGCCAGGCAGTGTGACCGAGCGGTTCTAGGCGCTTCAGTCTGGAACCGCGTGACCGCTACGGTCGCAGGTTCGAATCCTGCCTCGGGCATGGATGTATGTGATGTCCTTAGGTTAGTTAGGTTTAAGTAGTTCTAAGTTCTAGGGGAGTGATGACCACTGATGTTAAGTCCCATAGTGCTCTGAGCCATGTGAACCATTTGTTATTATGTCCTCATTGTTTCTCTTTATGTAAAGCCATTTGGACCATTTGAAGAGTCCATGCTCCATAGACAAACAGCCAGCCGACATTAAGAAATAGTCCACCTGGACGTAGGGACAAGATAAGAGGCGGAGGCTGCCAAGTATGGCTTGTTGATCAAATAACGTAGTGTTTGACTTCCTGCCACAGGAAGCAGCACGAATCAAACTTGCGCAATGGAAGACGCAAACACCAGGGCGATGATACACCAAGAGAGAGTGTCAGTCATGCCCGGAAAAGACTCGTGTGGAACCAAATTAAGTTGTGTGCAACCAGAAACGAAAGTGTCGTGTGGAGCCGAAGGCATTCACGGGAGTGTCGTGTGGAACCATAGACATTCTTGTGGAATCCGATCACTTAGAAATGAAAGGGTCGTGTGAAACAAATTAACTCGTGTGCACGCAAGTACAAGAGAACCGAAAGAAAACGCCAGGCAGCGGAATAGCTAGAGGCAGAGATTCAGATGCAGATTCGGAGCCAGTGCCGGCAGTTTGCAGATTCCGCAGCGAGACACCAGCAGGGCCGAGTAGTCCCGTAGCAGCCGATACAGCTGATAAAGACTTCAACTACGAGAAGACGGTGATAGACTCTGGTGGACACTCAGGAACTGCAGGTCAAGTAGGATTTTTAGTGTTTCATTCGAATAGTGTTGAACAGAGGCTGTCAGTCTTTGTCTCAATTACTTGGAGAGATTTCAGTGCTAACCAAGGACAAGTGATTGCTTTGTACTTGTTTCTCATATGTACTGGCAATTAGCTGTGAAGTAGCAAGTCCGAATAAATAGACTGAATATTGCTAAGGGGTTTATGGTCCAACACATCACATAAGTATATGTGAGAATAAACTTGATAGAAACTAACCAATGTTTTCTGCCTATTGTAATTCTGTAACCTATTTTCAGGAAACTCATTTGCTTCAAACCAAGGAGATTCTCTCCCTCTCGATATAAAGGTCGACAGCAATTTATAACTAAGCCATTGTCATTAACGTCCCGATTGCGCCACGCAGTTCGCACTCAGTTCATTCTGGTATAGTGAGGCTGTGCCGGGACGCAACACTGTTGCTGAGAAAAGCAGAAGGAAGGACGGACGGACGGACAACAAAGTGACCGTAATAAGGATTCTGTTGCTACCGACTGAGGAGCGGAACCCTAAAAGATGATTCAGGTTGTCTCGGAAATGAACTCACCAAGTGTCCAAACAGTGCGCCTTGTTTCTTTCTGGGGCGAGCAGGCATGAGTCCGGCGTGTGTACTTGGCTGACCTGATTGCAGGCGCCGCGCTGCGGAACACGGCAGGGGCAGACAATAGCGCGGCGCCGCGGCTGCCCGTCCTCTGGCAAAGGTCAACAAGCCCTCCCTCCCTCCCACCCTCCCACCTCATCACTCTCGGCAAGACTTCCCGTACGACGAGTCAGCCGCCAACCGGGAGACGGCGCCAGAGCGACCCAACTGCAGCCCACCTGCGGGGCGTCTGTGCCGACGGCCTAATGGGTTCCCCTCACGAGTGCAGCTAGCGAACACACACGAACGCAACAAGCTTTTTTGTTTCATTTGGTGTGCAAAAAACCACACATTATGTCTCTTCCTTCTGCCTCTGTCTCGCATCAGTGGTGGATTTGACATAACGAGTTTAAGGCGTGACCGGATGCCCTACTGTCGCCATTCCGTCACCCCCCTGAACGGAATGCGACGTTCGTGCAAAAAAAATTCCGAACTTTGTCCAGAAAATTCTTCTAGCCTCACCTTTTACTTATTGTGCATGGTCTCATTCGGAATACTCTCCAGCACTACTGATACACCGTACTCAACGACGTTTCCATTTCCGGATGTAGTCCTGGTACGCCTCTTGCCGGATCGCGCGAAGCGTCGTCTGCGAATCTTCTTTGACAAAACTCTACCATCTGGTCATCAAGATGTATGAAACAGGCGAAATACCCTCAGACTTCAATAAGAATATAATAATTCCAATCCCAAAGAAAGCAGGTGTTGACAGATGTGAAAATTACCGAACAATCAGTTTAATAAGCCACAGCGAACTACTAACGCGAATTCTTTACAGAAGAATGGAAAAACTGCTAGAAGCCGACCTCGGGGAAATTCAGTTTAGATTCCGTAGAAATGTTGGAACACGTGAGGCAATACTGACCCAACGACTTATCTTAGAAGAAAGATTAACGAAAGGCAAACCTACGTTTCTAGCATTTGTAGACTTAGAGAAAGCTTTTCACAGTGTTGACTGGAATATTCTCTTTCAAATTCTAAAGGTGGCAGGGGTAAAATACCGGGAGCCGATGGCTATTTACAATTTGTACAGAAACCAAATAGCAGTTATAAGAGTAGAGGGACATGAAAGGGAAGCAGTGATTGGGAAGGGAGTGAGACAGGGTTGTAGCCTCTCCACGATGTTATTCAATCCCTACACTGAGCAAGCAGTAAAGGAAACAAAAGAGAAATTCGGTGTTGGAATTGAAATCCAAGGAGAAGAAATAAAATCTTTGAGGTTCGCCGATGACACTGTAATTCTGTCAGAGACACCAAAAGACTTGCAAGAGCAGTTGAACGGAATGGACAGTGTCTTGAAAGGAGGATATAAGATGAACATCAACAAAAGCAAAACGAGGATAATGGAATGTATTCGAATTAAGTCGGCTGATGCTGATTGAATTAGATTAGGAAATGAGACACTTAAAGTACTAAAGGAGTTTTACTATTTGGGGAGCAAAATAACTGATGATGGTCGAAGTAGAGAGCGTATAGAATGTAGACTGTCAATGGCAAGGAAAGCGTTTCTGAAAAAGAAAAATTTGTTAACATCGAGTATAGATTTAAGTGTCAGGAAGTCATTTCTGAAAGTATTTGTATGGAGTGTAGCCATGTATGGAAGTGAAACATGGACGGTAAATAGTTTGGACAAGAAGAGAATAGAAGCTTTCGAAATGTGGTGCTACAGAAGAATGCTGAAGATTAGATGGGTAGATCACATAACTAATGAGGAGGTATTGAATAGAATTGGGGAGAAGAGGAGTGTGTGGCACAACTTGACCAGAAGAAGGCATCGGTTGGTAGGACATATTCTGAGGCATCAAAGGATCACAAATTTAGCACTGGAGGGCAGCGTGGAGGGTAAAAATCGTATAGGGAGACCAAAAGATGAATACACTAAGCAGATTCAGAAGGATGTAGGTTGCAGTAGGTATTGGGAGATGAAGAAGCTTGCACAGGATAGATTAGCATGGAGAGCTGAATCAAACCAGTCTCAGGACCGAAGACGACAACAACAACATCGTCTCGCGTCGGTGGTGGATTTCCCATAACGAGTTTAAGGCGTGACGGGATGCCCTTACTGTCGACGTACCGTCACACCCCTGAACGGAATACGAGGTTCGTGCAAAAAAATCCCGAACTTTGCACAGCAAATTTTTCTAACCTTACCTTTTAGAAATTCTTCCAATCCATATCCATATGTGGCATACAGCAAACCAGTGCTTAACAGTATTGGTGAAAAACAGTCTTGGTTGCAATTTCAGTTTTTTTATTTTTCAACGACGCGTTTCACCTTATTTAGGTATCTTCAGATTATCTACATAGAAAACAGGGAACAAATACATCTATTTAAGAATCGCGATCGCGTTGTGCAGATTTGGATAACCTATAAGCATGTACAAACAGATCAACTATTGAAAGAGCGAACAGCTTAATTTGGTATTTCTTAGAAGACTCCTTTAGTCAGTGTACGCAAAGAACAGCGTCGAATATATCAGGCCAACATAGCCTTCGTTAAACTCAGTAAGATCCAGAAATATAAAATAGTAAAATGATTACCTTTTCTAGATGGACGCGAGAGGCACCATTATCTGCATAATGCGTTCCCGTTCACAGGAGCGAGTAACAGAGTAAGATGGGGACTCAGGTAGTAAGGATAGTGTACCACAGCGTCATTTCAATGTAGCTATAAAAAAAGGGGGGGGGGGGGAGTTTACCCGCATAACGTCCGTCTTTCATGTTCGCGTATATTTTTTAAGCCTAATAATTTTACTTTTATAAAAAAAGTTTTCTTGCTAGAAGTTCTTTTTTTTTTGCATTCAGAGCAAGGGGCCGTACATCAGACCACCTAGTCATCTTGTATCTTCCTACAGTCACTCAACTTCGACACCTCACCGTACATCATAGCATCATCAGCAAACAACCGCAGATTGCTGCTCACGCTGTCCGCCACATCATTTACGTACATAGAAAATAAGTGCGGTTCTGTCACACTTCCCAGGGGCACAGCTGACGATACCCTTGTTTCTAATGAACACTCCAGGACAACGTTCTGTGTTCCGTTACTTAAAGTCATATAACCACTTGTATAGCTGGGAACCTATTCCGTATGCTTGCAGCCTTCTGTATGTACACTGTGTCAAACGCTTTCCAAAAATCTAGGGTTTATGGACTCTGCCTGTTGCCCTTGATCCATTCTTAGCAATTGTAAGAGGTCCATGAATAAAGAATTTGTTGCTAGCGCACTCGAGCAGATGTAATTTCGATGTCTTGCTCACGCGCTGCCTGCGATATGTACGCTACAAGAGAATCTCAGACGAAAGAGCAGTGTTGACGGCAGTAGGAACTGTGTGGCAGTAGGAGTAAGTTGCTGGCGAGCAGTCGTGTGTGTGGAGTTGGCTGGGCCGGTCGTGGGAGTGATGGCGGTGCCTGAGCGGTATAATATAAGGTAAAACCAGCCTCGCGCATATGTAGTAGTGTTAAATCACGTCCCATGTAAATGTTTAAAAAACTCTTAATAATAATCTTTCTCATAAAAAGTTACTTTTGACAATCATTTATTTCAATTTAAAGAATTTACTAATTTCTCCAATCCTTGGTCATCCAGATTATTGAAAGGAAAAATCAGTTGTTTCCTTTTATACATGACAAATCTATCGGGCAGCATTGCACAGAGCTGCGCCAGAAAAATTTCTTACAGGAGCCGATATATACGCGTCATCCGGCGACCTAATTGAGGTAAGATTTTTCAATTTATTCAGAATGAATTTTCAGAGCCATGACGCAGCACTGCTGACGTTCTAAATTTACCAGTTTAAATTCACAGTCATTATTGAAAGGTCATAAGTGAGCGACAATTTTATTGAGAGGTTAATCACATTGTATTATTGGTAGGTTACGGAACTTATTTTGTTGGGAGGTTACACTGAATGTGAATGATATAACTAATTATATTTTTTTACTGTTGAGAGGTTTACAGAAAAATTCCTAAACCTCTCAACAGTAAAAAAATATAATTAGTTATATCATTCACATTCAGTGTAACCTCCCAACAAAATAAGTTCCGTAACCTACCAATAATACAATGTGATTAACCTCTCAATAAAATTGTCGCTCACTTATGACCTTTCAATAATGACTGTGAATTTAAACTGGTAAATTTAGAACGTCAGCAGTGCTGCGTCATGGCTCTGAAAATTCATTCTGAATAAATTGAAAAATCTTACCTCAATTAGGTCGCCGGATGACGCGTATATATCGGCTCCTGTAAGAAATTTTTCTGGCGCAGCTCTGTGCAATGCTGCCCGATAGATTTGTCATGTATAAAAGGAAACAACTGATTTTTCCTTTCAATAATCTGGATGACCAAGGATTGGAGAAATTAGTAAATTCTTTAAATTGAAATATATGAGTGTCAAAAGTTACTTTTTATGAGAAAGATTATTAAGAGTTTTTTTTAAACATTTACATGGGACTTGATATAACAATATTACATATGCGTGAGGCTGCTTTTACCTTCTACCTAAACGCTCATAAATAATATTAGATAAACAAAACAATCCAGAAGAACATAAACCATGACCAACCATTAAAGAAAGAGAACCTATACAACCTCACCAATTCATTGTTATTAACCCTCCAATAACCATTCTTATATGAGCAACAGAAAAATATGCAATTAAAGACTTTAAATCTACCTGACGAAAACAAATAAATCTAACAATAACCCCGCCAGATAAACCTAAAGACAATCAAAAATAATTAAATTTTAAACCAAGATAAGAAATAACCTTCATAACACGAAAAATACCATAACCACCTAACTTTAATAAAACACCAGCAAGAATTATTATACTGCTCAGGCACCGCCATCGCTCCCACGACCGGCCCAGCCAACTCCACACACACGACTGCTCGCTAGTAACTACTTACTCCTACTGCTACACAGTTCCTACTGCATACAACACTGCTCTTTGGTCTTAGATTCTCTTGTAGCTTACATATCGCAGGCAGCACGTGAGCAATACATCGAAATTACATCTGCTGGAGTACGCTATCAACAAATTCTTTAATCATGGACCTCTTACACAGTATATCATGTGAGGAAAGGGCAGGCTGAGTTTCGCACGAGCGATGCTTTCTAAAACCGTGCTGATTTCTTGTGCCTCAAGGAAATTTATTATATTCGAACCGAGAATATGTACAAGAATTACGCTCCAAACGGATGTTAAGGATATTGACCTGCAGCACTCCGGGTCCGTTCTTTTATGCGTCTTACACTGAAGCGCCAAAGAAACTGGTACGCACATTCGTATTCCAATACAGAGGTATGTAAACAGGCACAACACGGCGCTGCGGTCGGCAACGCCTATATAAGACAACACGTGCCTGATGCAGTTGTTAGACCGGTTACTGCTTCTAAAATGGCAGTTTATCACGATTTAAGTGAGTTTGAACGTGGTAGTTATAGTCGGTGCACGAACGATGGGACACAGCATCTCCGAGATAGCGACGAAGTGGGGATTTTCCCGTACGAGCATTTCACGAGAGTACCGTGAATATCAACAATCCGTTAAAACATCAAATCTACGACATCACTGTGGCCGGAAAAAGAGCCTACAAGAACGGGACCAACGACGAATGAAGAGAATCGTTCACCGTGACAGAAGTGCAAACCTTCCGCAAACTGGCTGATCGGCCATCAACAAGTGTCAGCGTGCGAACCATCTGACGAAAAATAATATCTGTGGTGTGACCGCCAGACACCACACTTGCTAGGTGGTAGCCTTTAAATCGGCCGCGGTCCGTTAGTATACGTCGGACCCGCGTGTCGCCACTATCAGTGATTGCAGACCGAGCGCCGGCCACACGGCGGGTCTAGAGAGACTTCCTAGCACTCGCCCCCAGTTGTACAGCCGACTTTGCTAGCGATGGTTCACTGACAAATTACGCTCTCATTTACCGAGACGATAGTTAACATAGCCTTCAGCTACGTCATTTGCTACGACCTAGCAAGGCGCCATCACCAGTTACTATTGATGCTGTAAAACATGTACCGCCAAAAGCGATGTTCACCAATTATGGATTAAAATTAAGTATTCCAGAAGCTACGTACGTTTTTTACTAGTCTCATTCCGTGTCCTGTTCCAGACCTCACGCCAGCCTGCGTGAGCTTAAACGCGTGCCTTTCGGCTTCCTGTCATAGTGGGTTGGCTGTCTTGCCAGTCCACAACAATATCGATATGGGCTTTCGGAGCCGAAGGCCCTCTCGTCTACCCTTGATGACTGCACGATACATAGCTTTACGTCTCGCCTGGGCCTTTCAACATCGGCAATGTACTGTTAATAACTGAAAACATATCGCCTGGTCTGGAAGAGTCTCGTTTCAAACTGAATCGCGGGGATGGACGCGTACGGGTAAAGAGAAAACCTCACGAATCCATGGACCGTGCATGTCAGCATGGCACTGTTCCAGCTGGTGCAGGGTTTGTAATGGTGTGGGGCGGGTGCAGTTGGAGTGATACGGGACCCCTGATACGTCTAGATACGACTCTGACAGGCGACACGTACGTAAGCATCCTGTCTGATCACCTGCGTCCATTCATGTCCTCTGTGCATTCCGAGGGACTTGGGCAATTCCAGCAGGGCAATGCGACACCCTACACATCCAGAACTGCTACAGAATGGTTACCAGGAACACTTTTCTGAGTTTGAACACTTCCGCCGACCACCAAACTCCCCAGACACGAACATTTTGAGCATATCTGGGATGCCGTGCAACGTGCTGTTCAGAAGAGATGTCAACCCCCTCGCACTCTTAGGGATTTATGGACAACACTGGAGGATTCGTGGTGTCAGTTCCCTCCAGCACTACTTCGGACATTAGTCGAGTCCATTCCATGTCGAGTTACGGCACTTCTGCGCGCTCGCGGGGGCCCTACACGATTTTAGAGAGTGTACCAATTCTTTGGCTCTTCAGTGTATATACACTGTTCACTATGTTTCTTCCTGTGGTGTCACCGCCAGACACCACAGTTGCTAGGCGGTAGCTTTAAATCGGCCGCGGTCCATTAGTACATGTCGGACCCGCGTGTCGCCACTGTCAGTAATTGCAGACCGAGCGCCACCACACGGCAGGTCTAGAGAGACGTACTAGGACTCGCCCCAATTGTACGACGACTTAGCTAGCGACTACACTGACGAAGCCTTTCTCTCATTTGCCGAGAGACAGTTAGAATAGCATTCAGCTAAGTCCATGGCTACGACCTAGCAAGGCGCCATTAACCATTTCAAGAGAGAGCCTCACTTGTATCATCAAGAATGCTGTATACAAATGATGGATTAAAGTTAAGTATTCCAGCAGCTACGTACTTTTCTTTATAGCATTCATTACGTATCCTGTTTCAGACTTAAGCAAGCCTGCGCGAATTAAACGCGTGCCTTTCGGTTACCCGTCACTGTGGACTGGCTGTCTTGTCAGTCCACTACACTTCCCCCCTGTCTTCTGACCAGTTTTGTCTTCACTCTCCTACCTTGGAATTATTCCGTATTCATTACTTTCTAAATGAACAGTTCATACTACGTTTTTGTACATTCTTTATGTCTTAGACGATGCACTTTCGCTTTTTATCCCACAAATATTTGGGGATCTTATTGGTTACATTATTGTGTTACATTTGATATAGATGTTCAAAAAATATAAATTTCGTTTTCACGTTTCTTCTGACATGTTTTCTATATTTCGAAAAATTTCATCGTTATTTCGTAACTTCGAACCCTACGCAATTTTTCGTGGGCCTATTACTTTCCTAATGATTAGCTGTTCTAATATTTCTAATTTATCTAAATTATAATTCAGTGTTAGATATTCGCTTGAATTTTTATTTATTTTAACGTATCAAAGTAGAGGCATGTGGAAATTTCTGCAAATACAGGGTCACTCATAAGTGACCTCAAGTGCTTCGGGAGACGACTGCGAGAGAAGTAGAATTCTTTGAGAAAACACAGAGGTATGAGTGGACAGACGGTGTCTCCAAATTTTCAGCTCACATTTCAGGTTCTCAGTATCGTCACTATTTGTGACAATACAATCGTCAAATAAGTGCGTGTGAACGTGCGTATGTGCGCTTCAGCGGCAGCTCGCTTTAGAAATCCGTTCAATTGGTTGCCAATCTGCAGGCGCGAACTAATTCGGTGCGACAATGCCGAGCGGATAATTTCGTCTGCACGTTCTGACACGCCTGCCCCCTCGTCTAGCTAGGACACGGCGCGTGCTACGTATCGAAACTTCTGTCCACTGGTATGTGTCGTTTTCCTCTTACACTTTACGCACAGACGTGCTCTGAAATACCGGAAGTCCTTGTGAATAATCTTGTACAAAAGAAAACTTAAATTTTGTTTTGTAAAGGATTCAGTAATCTTTTTTCTGCTTCTGTGGCCTCAAGACTGCTTATTCGAGCGCACTTCCTGCTGTGACCATAACAGAAGATAGAGCACAGTCTACTTCAGTTCTATGGATGTACAGGGGAGCACAAAAATACGGAAACTCCAAAATAACAACAAATTACTCTGACGTATTCGGCGCAGGAAAAAAGTTGGCATTCAAAACAGCTTCTGGTCGTCTCAGGATCGATAAATAAAGGTCGTGAATGGTTTTCAAGAGGATCTTACGCTAGTCCTCCTGCAAAACATCTGTTGTGAGCGTAGAAAATTTTAATTTTTATTCTTGCTTTTGTGACCATAATAAGAGTCCAGGCTCCATAGACAAACAGCCAGCCGACATTAAGAAATAGTCCACCTGGACGTAGGGACAAGATAAGCGGCGGAGGCTGCCAAGTATGGCTTGTTGATTAAATAACGTTGTGTTTGACTTCCTGCCACAGGAAGCAGCACGAATCAAACTTGCGCAATGGAAGACGCAAACACCAGGGCGATAATATAGCAAGAGAGAGTGTCAGTCACGTGCGGAAAAGACTCGTGTGGAACCAAATTAAGTTGTGTGCAGCTAGAAACGAAAGTGTCGTGTGGAACCAAAGGCATTCACGAGAGTGTCGTGTGGAACCATAGGCATTCTTGTGTAATCTGATCACTTAGAAATGAAAGGGTCGTGTGAAACAAATTAACTCGTGTGCACGCAAGTACAAGAGAACCGAAATAAAAGGCCAGGCAGCGGAATAGCTAGAGGCAGAGATTCAGATGCAGATTCAGAGCCAGTGCCGGCAGTTTGGAGATTCCGCAGCGAGACGCCAGCGGGGCAGAGTAGGCCTGTAGCAGCCGATACAGCTGGTAAGGACTTCAGCTACGAGAAGACGGTGATAGACTCTGGTGGACACTCAGGAACTGCAGGTCAAGTAGGATTTTTAGAGTTTCATTGGAATAGTGTTGAACAGAGGCTGCCAGTCTTTGTCTCAATTACTTGGAGAGATTTCAGTGCTAACCAAGAACAAGTGATTGCTTTGTACTTGTTTCTCATATGTACCGGCAATTACCTTTGATGTAGCAAGTCCGAATAAATAGACTGAATCTTACTAAGGGGTTTATGGTCCAACACCTCACATAACTATATGTGAGAATAAACTTGATGGAAACTAACCAATGCTTTCTGCCTATTGTAATTCTGTAACCTATTTTCAGGAAACTAATTTGCTTCAAACCAAGGAGATTCTCTCCCTCTCGATATAAAGGTTGACAGCAATTGATAACTAACCCATTGTCATTAACGTCCCGATTGCGCCACGCAGTTCGCACTTACTTCATTCTGGTATAGTGAGGCTGTGCTGAGACGCGACACACGGGCAAATTCACGTAACGATGGTGGAGGTGAATAGCGATAATGTTATCTCCAAAGTAGATCACAAAGGCTCAGTAATATTGAGACCTGTTGACTGTGGTGGCCATGCGAGATGCGACAATTCATCCTCGATCTCACAAAATCAGTCTTGGACGAGGCGAGCTGTGTGAACAGGGGCTGCGTCGTCTTGGAACACGGCATTACCACAGGGGAGCAAGTACTGTACCACGGGATGGGCGAGATCTGCCGTAAGGGTCACCTAGTCGTTCACAGTAATCCCACCTTGCGGAGATCCCATGGAATACTACTATATGAACTGAAATTTTAAATTTAGCATTTGAGAAATCTTTCACGCAGGAGGATCGTACAAACGTACCGCCGTTCGAGTCTCGTACAGATTCCCGTATGGAGGACATAGTGATAGACATCCCTCGGGTTGTGAAGCAGCTGAATGGCTTGGAAATAAATAAATCGACAGGTCCTGATGGGATTCCAATTCGGTTTTACAGAGAGTACTCTACTGCATTGGCTCCTTACTTAGCCTTACTCTTGCCCAACGTAAAGTCCCGAGCGACTGGAAAAAAGCGCAGGTGACGCCTGAATATAAGAAGGGTAGAAGGACGGATCCTCAAAATTACAGACCAATATCCTTAACATCTGTTTGTTGCAGGATTCTCGAACATATTCTCAGTTCGAATATAATGAATTTCCTTGGGACAGAGAAGTTGCTGTCCATGCATCAGCACGGCTTTAGAAAGCATCGCTCCTGCGAAACGCATCTCGCCCTTTTCTCACATGATATCTTGCGAACCGTGGATGAAGGGTATCAGACGGATGCCATATTCCTTGACTTCTGGAAAGCGTTCGACTCGGTGCCCCACTGCAGACTCCTAACTAAGGTACGAGCATAATGGGATTGGTTCCCAAGTATGTGAGCGGCTCGAAGACGTCTTAAGTAATAGAACCCAGTACGTTGTCCTCGATAGTGAGTGTTCATCGGGGGCGAGGGTATCATCTGGAGTGCCCCAGGGAAGTGTGGTAGGTCCGCTGTTGTTTTCTATCTACATGAATGATCTTTTGGATAGGGTGGATAGCAATGTGAGGCTGTTTGCTGACGATGCTGTGGTGTACGGGAAGGGGTCGTCGTTGAGTGACTGTAGGAGGATACAAGATGACTTGGACAGGATTTGTGATTGGTGTAAAGAATGGCAGCTAACTCCAAATATAGATAAATGTAAATTAATGCAGATGAATAGGAAAAAGAATCCCGTTATGTTTGAATACTCCATTAGTAGTGGAGCGCTTGACACAGTCACGTCGATTAAATATTTGGCCGTAACATTGCAGAGCGATATGAAGTGGGACAAGCATGTAATGGCAGTTGTGGGGAAGGCGGATAGTCGTCTTACGTTCATTGGTAGAATTTTGGGAAGATGTGGTTCATCTGTAAAGGAGACCGCTTATAAAACGCTAATGTTGAGTACTGCTCGAGCGTTTGAGATCCCTATCACGTCAGATTGAGATAGGACATAGAAGCAATTCAGAGGCGGACTGCTAGATTTGTTACTGGTAGGTTTGATCATCACGCGAGTGTTACGGAAATGCTTCAGGAACTCGGGTGGGAGTCTCTAGAGGAAAGGAGGCGTTCTTTTCGTGGATCGCTACTGAGGAAATTTAGAGAACCAGCATTTGAGGCTGAGTGCAGTACAATTTTACTGCCGCCAACTTACCTTTCGCGGAAACACCACAAATATAAGAAAGGGGAGATTAGGGCTCGTACAGAGGCATATAGGCAGCCATTTTTCCCTCGTTCTGTTCGGGAGTGGAACAGGGAGAGAAGATGCTGGTTGTGGTACGAGGTACCCTCCGCCACGCACCGTATGGTGGATTGCGGAGTATGTATGTAGATATGCAGATGTAGATATGGCTGTCCAAATCATCACTCTTCGGATGTAAACTCGTCCAGAAGTTGGAAACGGCGTGGAACAAGGCCCATCCGACCAAATGACATTTTTCCGTTTCTCCATAGTCCGGATTTTAATGACCGAGCGAGCTGGGGCAGTGGTCAGCACACTGAACTCGCACAGGGGCGGACGACGGTTCGAACCCGCGTCCGACTATCCAGATTTAGGTCTTCGGTGATTTCCCTAAATCGCTCCGGGCAAATGCCTGGATGGTTCCTTCGAAAGGTCACGGCCGTGTTCCTTCTCCACTCTTCCCTGATCCGAGCTTGTGCTCCGCCTCCAGTGACCTCGGTACCGACGGGACGGCGGACGCTGAATCTCTTCTTCTGGATGTTACGGCTCTGGCTCCAGTTTTCATGTTACCGGAACTTGCATCGCTGATAAGTGGTTTTGTAATTCCAGCTAGCCGTGCATTTCCCACCTTACGGAGCTCCCTTCGAGTTCTTTTGTTGCTGACAGGATTCGCGAGTGCGACATTCAGTTCTGCAGTGACTTTTGCCGTCCTATCACTTTTTGTCACCATCCTCTCGAATGACCGCCTGTCACGAGCACTCAACACAGAGTCTCGTCCACGTATTGGCTTCGCGGGTGATGTTTTTCTTCCATGCAGTATAAATCTTCGAAACTGTGCATCCGAAACACAGAACACTTCTGTTGCTTTGGTTACAGAATCACGAACAACTAGATTGAATTCTCTCATTTTGGGAGTACTGAAGGGTGATATGTTGTAACTGCTAGAAACCATTCCACAGCGAAGAACGCGTGAAATATTTCTTTATTTAAGACACCAGTTTCACCAGACTTTGCTGTCATCTTCAGATCTTAAAAATCTCTTTGGCGGAAAACGTGTTCATTTTGTACTGAACCTCACGTCAAGATGCGCTGATTTTTATCCTCTTGACATCTTTACGTACGAGGTGCATTCAAGTTCTAAGGCCTCCGATTTTTTTCCCTATTAACTACTCACCCGAAATCGATGAAACTGGCGTTACTTCTCGACGTAATCGCCCTGCAGACGTACACATTTTTCACAACGCGGACGCAATGATTCCATGGCAGCGGCGAAGGCTTCTTTAGGAGTCTGTTTTGACCACTGGAAAATCGCTGAGCCAATAGCAGCACGGCTGGTGAATGTGCGGCCACGGAGAGTGTCTTTCATTGTTGGAAAAGCCAAAAGTCACTAGGAGCCAGGTCAGGTGAGTAGGGAGCATGAGGAATCACTTCAACGTGGTTATCACGAAGAAACTGTTGCGTAACGTTAGCTCGATGTGCGGGTGCGTTGTCTCGGTGAAACAGCACACGCGCAGCCCTTCCCGGACGTTTTTGTTGCAGTGCAGGAAGGAATTTGTTCTTCAAAACATTTTCGTAGGATGCACCTGTTACCGTAGTGCCCTTTGGAACGCAATGGGTAAGGATTACGCCCTCGCTGTCCCAGAACATGGACACCATCATTTTTTCAGCACTGGCGGTTACCCGAAATTTTTTTGGTGGCGGTGAATCTGTGTGCTTCCATTGAGCTGACTGGCGCTTTGTTTCTGGATTGAAAAATGGCATCCACGTCTCATCCATTGTCACAACCGACGAAAAGAAAGTCCCATTCGTGCTGTCGTTGCGCGTCAACATTGCTCGGCAACATGCCACACGGGCAGCCGTGTGGTCGTCCGTCAGCATTCGTGGCACCCACCTGGATGACACTTTTCGCATTTTCAGGTCGTCATGCAGGATTGCGTGCACAGAACCCAGAGAAATGCCAACTCTGGAGGCGATCTGTTCAACAGTCATTCGGCGATCCCCCAAAACAATTCTCTCCACTTTCTCGATCGTGTCGTCAGACCGGCTTGTGCGAGCCCGAGGTTGTTTCGGTTGGTTGTCACACGATGTTCTGCCTTCATTAAACTGTCGCACCCACGAACGCACTTTCGACACATCCATAACTCCATCACCACATGTCTCCTGCAACTGTCGATGAATTTCAATTGGTTTCACACCACGCAAATTCAGAAAACGAATGATTGCACGCTGTTCAAGTAAGGAAAACTTCGCCATTTTAAGTATTTAAAACAATTCTCATTCTCGCCGCTGGTGGTAAAATTCCATCTGCCGTACGGTGCTGCCATCTCTGGGACGTATTGACAATGAACGCGGCCTCATTTTAAAACAATGCGCATGTTTCTTTCTCTTTCCAGTCCAGAGAAAAAAAATCGAAGGCCTTAGAACTTGAATGCACCTCGTAATGTTCAGCATTTATGATAACAAGTAAACGTATATTTGCCGTGGATATTGTGTTACCTGTACTGAGTCACATCCCTCCAGCTCACTTAACGCGGAAACAAGCTCTACTGAGGGAGGCCAAGAGAATCTCTGCATCACTCTCTCTACCACTGCACCACGTATTCTGCCATCCGCCACAGCAACGATTGCGATCAAGAAGACCAGCAAGTGTTACTGCAGGGCAACTCATCACGGATGGTTTTGATCTAAATGAAAGCTGGAAGCGTGAATGGACAACAAAAACATTGGGAGCAAGAGCCCATCACCTTGATCCCACAAAGCAGCCAAAACGTTTTGACCTACCGAGGAGACTTTAGTGCCGCCTCAACAGGTTGAGGACTGGCCATGGTTGTTGTAGCTACTTCAGGTACAAATGGGACTGGGTCAGTTCACCAATGTGTGAATGTAATCAAGAAGAGCAGACAATTGAACATTTAGTCCAACGCTGTCCACTTCATTCATACCCTGGAACTGCCGATGACCTGTTCACTCTCACACCCAGCTTAATTAACTGGTTGAAAAACACGGACTTTAAGGTTTAATGTTGTCTTATATCATATGTATATTGTATAAAATCATTTGCCTTATAAGAACTGTATATTGTATAAAATCACCATACGATTAAATAAATAAAAACGCATATTTTTGTACAGGGTGATTATAATTAAAATTAAACTTTCAAAAGGCTGTAAAAATAACACCACTGGTCAGAACGACGTCAAATTGCTACGAAATGTTATCAGAGAAGGGGGAAAACATATGGCAGAAGAAAAAAAAATTGTGGGAAAATTGATCAATAGATGGCGCTGTATGTGTCAGAATACGTAAATGAAAACAACTGTCATGGTACGAAGTTGATATAAATACGCCGGGTACACGGCTTTTATCACCTCACCTGGATCCCTCATCTCCGCTCCATCCAATCCAAAGCCCACCACTGCCTCCGAACCCTCTACCATCCTCCACACCTACAAATCCTTAATCCGTCCCATCCTCTGTTATGCCAGTCCTGCCTGGATATCTGCCCCCCCCCCCCAAATTCTATAAGTCCCTCCAGATCCTTGAGCGTCATGCACTCCGCCTCGCCTTCCGTATACGCCTCTCGTCCCCCACGCGGATCCTCTATGATCTCATTCCTTTCTCCCATCTGCTCCTATTCCTCGAACATATCCACATCCTCTACACCTCCCGCCGTCTTGAACCCCGTCACCCCCTGGTTGCTCCTCTCCTCTCCCATCCCTGCCCCCTGCCACGTCTTCACTGTTGTGTCCCCCCTACCCTCCATCTCTACACCCTACATCTCCTTTCCTAAGGTGGCTTCCATCAACTCCCCCTCCCGGACGATGCCCTCTCTCCCTCCATTTATCCCTCCTATCAACTCTGATCCTCACCCCCCCTCCTTTCCTCCGACCTTTCTCTGGGCTCCCTCTTCCTCCCCCCATCACTCCTGTGTTTTTTCCCCGCCTATCATCTCCTTTCTCTCCCCCCCTCCCCCCGCCAAGTTCTTTTGTACTTCCCCTCCTCTGCCTTCCCCAATCCCTGGCATGTCTGCTCAGCACCCCCCACCCCTTTTCTGGATCCTCCTCTTCCATTGGCTCCTTTCCCCCCTCCCCCTTCACTTTTCCTCTCCTCCCCTTTTCCCGTCATCTGACCAGTTTCCCCCCACCTGCTCTCGGGTGTGGTATGTTGTATTTGTGCCAACTTTTAGCGCAGTGTTTAACTGAGTGTTCGGTGTTGTGCGTCCTTTCACAGTGTTGCGAACGGAAATCATGCTGTCGCTGGGTGTGCTTTTTATATCTCTTGCGAACAGAAGCCAGACTGTCGCCGTGTTTTTTAATTGTCTGTCTATTGTTTTTCTGCTTCCTGTGTGTTTTATTAGCTTCATCGACCCTGTGTTTTATGTTTTACGCTCCAGAATTTTCTGCCATTTTTACCTTTAAGTCACCGATTTTATCGCCAACTGTTATTATTTTTTATTATCTTCATCTTTTTAAAACAAATTCTGTAGGGTGAAGAGCGGCGTAATAAGCTGCTGCCAGCCCGCCCCCTTTAGAGGGAATCGAAACCCAATAAAGGAAAAAAAAACGGCTTTTCCTCCTTCCGCGTCTGCGACGTTCGCCATTACTGTCTCAGTGCAGGATCGCGCTCTGCTTGTAAAGCAGTGTTACAAGAATGATGACTGTGCACGCGTCGCTCTGCAGACGTTCCGGACACTGAAGGGTTTAAAGAAAGGCGTCGGTCCGATGACTGCCGTGGGTCTGGAGAAAATGATTCGGAAATTCTAAAAGACGGGTTCTTTTGGTGTGCAACCTGGCAGATGGAGGAAACGAATTGATTCGACGTCAGTGGAAGCAGTGGCCACAGCAGTGCAGGAGGAGACGAGTGGTGGAGTGCAGACGTGTAGTGCACGGAGAACCGCCCCAACATTGGACACACCCGTCAGCACGGTGCGTAAAATCCTACGAAACATCCTTGTTTGCTATCCATTCAAAATTACCCATGTGCAAGAGTTCCTTCCTGTTGACCTGCCAGCAAGAGAGACCTTTGCTTTGGAATTTCTTGCTGGTATGGAAGTGGACAATGATTGGCTGTGGAAGATTTTGTGGACAGACGAAGCCCACTTCCATCTGACAAGATACACAGAATTGTCGAATATCGGCAACGGAAAATCCACACGCAAGTCAATCAGTACCACTTCATCCTGAAAAGGTCAGTGTGTGGTGCGGGTTTACGGCATCATCTGTCATAGGGCCATATTTTTTCGAAGCGACAGGTGCTTCCGGTCCTGTTACCTGTACCGTCACTGGTAAGCGCTACGAGTGTCTTTTGCGCAACCACGCCATTCCAGCTCTCCAACAGCGTGGGTGTGTGGGTGGGAGCATTTTTATGCAAGGTGGCGCACGTCCGCACATTGCAAATCGAATTAAGCAGCTGCTGAAGCGCCATTTCGAAAAATTCTAGGATCATCAGCTGCCATTTCCCTACAGCCTCGCCGTCCCAATCATCTGATCTCAAATCTGTGCGGCTTCTGGCTGGGGAGCTATCTGAAAGATGTTGTGTTCAGCGTTCCGATTGCAATCTTAGCTGAATTGAAGGCACGGACTGCGCAACACATTCTGAACGTGACCCCAGAAACACTTCGATCAGTTCTGGAACATGACGTTTCTCGATTTCAACTTGTTGCAGAAAACTGTGGACAGCATATTGAACATGTTTTGCGCGAGACACACGGAATTAATAACCCGATTTCATTTTGATCACTCTTCTTATAAGGCTTTTGGTCTCAGGACAATTAAAAACCGATGTGAGTAATGTTTTTTATGTATTTTTTGGCCTTAGGACACTTCTCATGGTGGATGGGCTTACGTAACTAACAGTATCACACCTATAGACCCATGCACACCGAATAGTACAGATCGTTTAACGTCAAAAAAGTTCGTTTAATGTCAAACGTACACTTTTTAGGCCTTGTACGATTCATTTGTGATTTGTAGTCGACCACTATTAAATTATGATTCTTACATCGCCATCTATTGCTACATTTTGTAACTATTTGTTTTTCTTTTGCCATACGTTTTCCCCCTTCTGCGACAACATTCCGTTGAAATTTAGATCAGTGATGTTATTTCTACAGCTGTTTGAAAGTTTAACTTTAATTATAATCACACTGTATATTGTAAAACCCCCACTGTATGTATCTTGTGTTTTTATTAAATCCTAATTTTTTCCATGTTGCATTTACGTGTATGTAGTTACTTGTAGGTAATAAGACTTCTGAAGAAAGTCCATTTGTATGGGTTGAAACCTAGGTGAAAAGCTTTCGACTGCTATCTTCCGCAACTGGTGGCTGTTTTTATTCCTCATACGGCTGCAAAATACTGACACGAATTCTTTACGGACGAATCGAAAAACTTGAAGAACACGACCTCGGGAAAGATCAGTTTAGATTCCGTAGAAATACTGGAACACGTGAGGCAATACTGACCTTACGACTTATCTTAGAAGAAAGATTAAGGAAAGGCAAACCTACGTTCCTAGCATTTGTAGACTTAGAGAAAGCTTTTGACAATGTTGACTGGAATACTCTCTTTCAAATTCTAAAGGTGGCAGGGGTAAAATACAGGGAGCGAAAGGCTATTTACAATTTGTATAGAAACCAGATGGCAGTTACAAGAGTCGATCGGCACGAAAGGGAAGCAGTGGTTGGGAAGGGAGTGAGACAGGGTTGTAGCCTCTCCCCGATGTTATTCAATCTGTATATTGGGCAAGCAGTAAAGAAAAAATACAAAAGAAAAGTTTGGAGTACGAATTAAAATCCATGGAGAAGAAATAAAAACTTTGAGGTTCGCCGATGACTGAGACAGCAAAGGACGTGGAAGAGGATCTGAACGGAATGGACAGTGTCTTGAAAGGAGGATATAAGATGAACATCAACAAAAGCAAAACGAGGATAAGGGAATATAGTCGAATTAAGTCGACTGATGCCGAGGGAATTAGATTAGGAAATGAGACACTTAAAGTAGTGAAGGAGTTTTGCTATTTGGGAAGGAAAATAACTGATGATGGTCGAAGTAGAGAGGATATAAAATGTAGACTGGCAATGGCAAGGAAAGCGCTTTTGAAGAAGAGAAATTTGTTGATATCGAGTATAGATTTAAGTGTCAGGAAGTCGTTTCTGAAAGTATTTGTATGGAGTGTAGCCATGTATGGAAGTGAGACATGGACGATAAATAGTTTAGACAAGAAGAGAACAGAAGCTTTCGAAATGTGGTGCTACAGAAGAATGCTGAAGATTAGATGGGTAGATCACATAACTAATGAGGAGGTATTGAATAGGATTGGGGAGAAGAGGAGTTTGTGGCACAACTTGACTAGGAGAAGGGATCGGTTGGTAGGGCATATTCTGAGGCATCAAGGGATCACAAATTTAGCATTGGAGGGTAAAAATCGTATAGGGAGACCAAAAGATGAATACACTAAGCAGATTCAGAAGTATGTAGGCTGCAGTAGGTACTGGGAGATGAAGAAGCTTGCACAGGATACAGTAGCATGGAGAGCTGCATCAAGCCAGTCTCAGGACTGAAGACCACAACAACAACATCGCTACACAGGTAGGTGGGGGCTGGCCGGCTGCCGGCAAAACCTGCTGGTCGCCGCGGCTCGGCCACGCCACGGCACAGCACAGCAGGCAGAGGGCACTTCCGGCGCGGCGAGGCCCGCGCTCGACCTTGCTCGCTGGCGACCCGTGCGGCCCCCACGCCACACCTGCTGTCTGCCTCCACTCATTACGGGCCGTTGCACAGCCACGACTCCGTACACCGCGCAGCTCCATCGGTAAGCCTCGTTTACTCGGGCCGTACGAATTGCAACATCGCTGGCTGCGGGAACTGTAGCCACGTGTCCGGCAACGTTATCGGCCACTGTTGCCCGGTACCCGGCCACTGTGACCGAGCGGTGTGACCGAGCGGTGTGACCGAGCGGTGTGACCGAGCGGTTCTAGGCGCTTCAGTCCGGAACCGCGCTGCTACTGCGGTAGCAGGTTCGAACCCTGCCTCGGGCATGCATATGTGTGATGTCCTTAGGTTCGTTAGGTTTAAGTAGTTCTGCGTTCTAGGGGACTGATCACATCAGATGTTAAGTCCTATAGTGCTCCGAGCCATTTGAACTGTTGCCCGGCAGTTTTTGCCACAGTGCATTTGCGGCCTAGCTACCGGGTGCTTATTATTAAAGTGCAGCCCCTGACGGAGGGCCAATGTGACGTGTAATTATCGTCTTTCCAGATAAGGTAATTTGTTAATGCCGGAAAGTGCTGGACAGTGCGCTAGGAAAGATGCTTTACCGTTTTTGGATCTCCAAGTGACCGTAAACAATGGAAATGCACGCTTCGATATTTACCGAAAGCTAACCACTATAGAACTTGCTATATACAGGCAATCATGTCGACCGATAGAATTTCAATCCACGGCATTGCGAGCCATGTTAAACCGCACGTATGAAGTGCACCGCTACTAGTCAAGCTCAAATGCCTGAATATGAGGCAATCCAACATAAAGCGTATCTAAACGGTTACCATCCACGACTTCAAAAAATGGTTCAAATAGCCCTGAGCACTATCGGACTTAACATCTGAGATCATCAGTTCTCTAGAACTTGGAACTACTTAAACCTAACGAACCTAAGGACATCACACACACATCAATGCCAGAGGCACGATTCGAACCTGCGACCGTTCCAGCACCGCGGTTCCAGACTGAAGCCCGTAGAACCGCTCGGTCACAGCGGCCGGCTCCAGAACTTCTTAAGAAGTATATTGAAAAAGAAAAATCTTCCTCGCCATAGCGCATAGGAGACAGATTTTATAACGGTCAGACCTGCCGAGCAAAGGAAAACTGTATTTTTTTCTAGAATATCAAACAAATCTGGGTATAGTATCCAAAAAACTGACGGATGTATGAGACCTAAAACATTATGCCGCCGTATCTTACTTTTTCGGATCTAGGTAGAAAACCCAGGTACAAGGAAAGAGTTGTGGTAAGCAAATACAACGAAGCAGATGTATACTGCATTGGCTGGTTCAAATGGCTCTGAGCACTATGGGACTTAACATCTATGGTCATCAGTCCCTTAGAACTTAGAACTACTTAAACCTAACTAACCTAAGGACATCACACACATCCATGCCCGAGGCAGGATTCGAACCTGCGACCGTAGCAGTCCCGCGGTTTCGGACTGCAGCGCCAGAACCGCTAGACCACGGCGGCCGGCATCCACCATATTCACCAGAGCTTGCCCCAAGTGATTTCCATATGTTTGGACCACTCAAAGACGCAATTGGAGGAAAAAGTTCCGTTCTGATGAAGAGGCACGCTACGCGGTGCACGAGTGGTTGCGTGGACTGCCAAAAGAATTTTTTTCTAAAGGAATTTATGCACTTTGTAAGTGCTGGAGGACTTGCATTGATCGTGGAGGAGATTATGTTGAAAAGTGATACAACTGTGTACCATTTCTACGCAATAAATAATATTTTTTAAAAAAATATTCAAGGTTTTCATTTGACTCACCCTCGTACTAACAAAATTTCACAATGTCATAAGCAACCTTATTTTCGCTCGTAATCGCAATTACAACCGAACTCGTTATGGCAACTGCGGGCTCCTGAGCGCTGGCTGGGTTCACTATGACGTCAGCGGTGCGTCTTGCTACCGCGCATGCGCCTCGTGGCCACTACCGTGTGTTGTGGTGCCCGTGCATCCACCTCTAGTGTGGCGGCTCGCGGCCGCTGCTGCCATAGCGAGTTGCCGCTCGGTCCGCCAACGCCTACGCCGGCTGCCTGCCCCTTCCAGCGAGCAAATGCCACGCCAAATGTGAAGGCCGCGCGCCGCGTCCCCGCCAGACGTGGAACTTTCCTTCGCGTTTTGTATCACGTCCGGGCACACTGAAGTTTTAAGCGGTCCGTTGGCAACACTGCGTGGCCACAATAAGTCCCAAAAAGCAGAGCGCGAATCTGCAATATTTCAGAGGGCCCTGTCTCGGTTTCTGTTGATTACAGAGATAAGCGGCCAACTGTTTTGGTCAGACCTTGCCCTGGTGGTGGTAAGTTCTATGGGACCAAACTGCTGAAGTCATCGGTCCCTAAGCTTACACACTACTTAATCTAACTTAAACTAACTTACGCTATGGGCAACACACACACCTATGCCCGAGGGACGACTCGAACCTCCGGCGGGAGGAGCCGCGCGAACCGTGACAAGGCACCACAGACCGCGCGGCTACCCCGCGAGGCAGACCTTGACCTTGCGACCATTCGTATATGTCGGAAGGACGGACCTACTTAGCTATCCTTCGTAGATCAGATACTTCCTCCAGCTCACGTAAATTAAACAAATCGGCTGTTTCTTTCTCATTAGGTGTGGTCTAGCATGAAGCTTACGCGGCTTGTAAAAGCATCGTTTGTACAGAGCCAGTTCCTGAGAAAAACCTGAAAATCATATTTATGGGCTTGAAAAATAGCGAGTTCTGGGGATTGCCACTTCTGTAATTTCTAACCATGCTAGATAGTCGAAATTTTTACCATATGTTCTTAACATGTAATATGAACATCAACAAAAGCAAAACGAGGATAATGGAATGTAGTCGAATTAAGTCGGGTGTTGCTGAGGTAATTAGATTAGAAATGACACACAGTAGTAAAGGAGTTTTGCTATTTGTGGGGCAAAATAACTGATGATGGTCGAAGTAGAAAGCATATAGAATGTAGACTGGAATGGCAAGGAAGACGTTTCTGAAGAAGAGAAATTTGTTAACATCGAGTATAGGCTCTGAGCACTATGAGACTTAACTTCTTTGGTCATCAGTCCCCTAGAACTTAGAACTACTTAAAGCTAACTAACCTAAGGGCATCACACACATCCATGCCCGAGGCAGGAGTCGAACCTGCGACCGTAGCGGTCGCGCGGTTCCTGACTGTAGCGCCTAGAACCGCATGACCACTGCGGCCGGCATTGAGTATAGATGTAAGTGTCAGGAAGTCGTTTCTGAAAGTATTTGTATGGAGTGTAGCCCTGTATGAAAGTGAAACATGGACGATAAATAGTTTCGACAAAAAGAGAATAGAAGCTTTCGAAATGTGGTACTACAGAAGAATGCTGAAGATTAGATGGGTAGATCATATAACTAATGAGGAGGTATTAAATAGCAGGTATTAAATAGGATTGTGGCACAACTTGACTAGAAGGAGGGATCGATCGGTAGGGCATATTCTGAGGCATCAAGGGATTACCGATTTAGTATTGCAGGGCAGCGCGAAGGGTAAAAATTGTAGAGAGAAACAAGAGATGAATACACTAAGCAGCTTCAGAAGGCTGTAGGTTGCAGTAGGTACGGGGAGATGAAGAAGCTTGCACAGGAAAGAGTAGCATGGAGAGCTGCATCAAACCAGTCTCTGGACTGTAGACCACAACAACAACAACAACATGATATTCTTTCAGTCGGGGTAGGTTACAAGACTGAGCTCTCGCTGCTCTGGACAGCCTGCCTTCCGTTGGCTGTCTAATATTCTTTCATTTGATTGTAACTGTTTGACGAAGTTGCTGAAGTTTCGACTTCAACGTAACTTTCCGAGTACAGTTGGCAATTGAGCGTTCTGCGTACAATCGGCCTATGTTGTCTGTCTTGAGCAGTTTTCGCTAAAGTTGACTGTATCGGAGTTACTGTGTGACTTCGCTTGTTAAAATCAATCACTGTACCGTCTGTGTGGCGAGCCTTCTTCGTCTCCCTCAGAGGCGCATTTGTATTGATAGGAAGTCTTTAGTCTGGAACAACCAGACCAGGATAATTTGTTTCGGGCTATACTCGCGACATTATCATGACCAAGAGGGGACGTCGAAGCAACCAGCCATCGCCTCCGGTACGTCAGATCGTGTTCTTGCAGTTAAGAAGACAGCTTGGTAATGTATGTCCGCAGCACTGGCAGATTAGGGAATTTGCACTGTGACAATCAGAGCTCAGCAGAGCGCGCCTGTTCCCGTCTTTTTCTGACTTTGTTCTGTCTTGGATGTTCATTGCCTGAGTTCTCACTGCTGTAGCAGCAATTAATGTTGGGCTGGCTGGGTGTTTCTCTTAAGATTTGAGTAGCAAAGAATTTGCTCCACATACCACTTGGTCATAAACGTCACAAGCTAGTTTATGGACAACTTCACCTTTACAGCATTTATTTGAGTATCCAATTTGACGTATTGTAAATGTTCAATGTGTTTTGTTTATTATTTTGAGTTTAGTCGTAATAAATCAAATTGTTATTTTGGACAGAACTTTCATTCTGTGGATCGGTAAAGCAACCCTTTCATTTCTCACTACGTTAATGAAACTTTCCTTTATCAAATTAAATTATTGCAGGTGCCAACTCTTTGCTACTCCACTTGCAGGGTCGATTGCAGTCAGTTCGCATTTCTTCTTAATCCATGTGCAACAGCAAAAGGCGGAGTTAGCAAAGGGGGGGCTTAGAGCATCATTTCCATATGAAGATTCTAGAAGAATTTAGTGTTAAATACACTGCTATCCCCGGCACCTTGCATCCTTTTAGTCCTTGAAGACGGACAGATTAACAGGAAAAACAGAGTTCTTGAACCTCAGCTTTCCCTTTTAGCACTCACTGTTTGTAGTGCACAAATAGCGGTACGACTCCCGGTTATAATAGAGTGCTGCAACGCTCAGTGTTTGACCGGTCACGGCTCGCCTGTTGACGGGGGGACCGAGCAGCTCGTGTCCGGCCCCACACGACTCGGCTCGGCCACGTACTCGCCCCATGTCTGATGTCCGGATTCCGGACACGCGGATAACCGAGCATGACCGGCCACCGCTGACGTCTCACCTCGCCTCGCCCCGGATCGCTGCTCTGCACTGTACTGTACTGTACAAATCCAACGCCTCTCACTCTCTCTCTCTCTCTCTCTCTCTTAATACAAAAGTAACGTCTCCAAGAACGGGTACGCGACACAGCTAAATTCATAAAGCACATGGAAAGTAAAATGATATTTCTATACAATCGCGGATAGAAGACGAGTCTCATTTCCAAACAAAAGAGATATTTTTCCTTTCATTCATAGGAAACATTAAATGAGTGCTTTCCCTGTAATCTAGAAGACAACCATCTTCATAAAGAAAGCATACAAAGAACATTAAACATTTACAGACGTAACTTGTCATACGTTTCAATTGTTTGCAACATAAACAAAATTATAGTTATTGTTGATCAGCAGGAAATCACTAACGCGTTCCGGATTTAATTGGCTGCGGCAATTTGTTAGTAACATGCCGGCTTTACTAAAGCACCTTTTATTAGGTGCGCTTGTTGCTGGGATACATAAAATACGTCTTGCAACTGCAGCCAAACCTGGCAGATCTGTTTCATGTCTGCTCCACCACTTTAAGATGTCATCATCATCTCCGGGGTGCATTAAAATGTACAGATCTACTTCATCTGTGCCAGATGATCTGTTGTTCCTCCATTCCTTGAAACGAGCTCTCTTTCTGGGTGGTGATGACACAGTACTTGAAGGATCTATGATAATAAACAAAAGAGACAAGTAACACGAAACTGATACGGAAATCATCTAAACATTCCCGTAAGAGACCGATGACCTCGCTGTTTGGTCTCTCCCCCCAAACAACCCGACCCCCGTTCCCATAAAAACGATATGTTTTACGTTAATGAAATATTATACGAGTCACAACATTCCCGTTTCTCTATAATACACTTTCCACTAACTATGCAAAAACGATTATGTTAATGATTGAATGTTGTACCTGCGTACGTAGCACACATTTGTCACACATTGTTAAGAATTTCCTGCTGTTCACTTATTTCAAGCGTATTAAGATAACGGAAGGACGGCCAAAGAAACGATCTTTGTGAGGTTTCTTGCAACTGTGTTTCTTTAAATGAGTGGTTCCCGACTGGAAAAACAATAAAGTGGAGCAGTTTATGCACGGTACGTACCCAGTAGACGCAATGTTTTCATCCACAACCAACAGAAATGTACTCCATACTTGGCTTTTTAGACCTTCCCGTTTCTTTAATGTTTAAACATTGGTTTCAATCTTACGTCTTACTACACTGGCTTCCTCGCGTTGCATGATTACAGAGAGAGACACGCCACAAATAAGAAGCCCGTACTGGCTGCAGGTTCACACGGATAATGATATGTGTAATATGTTTGAAGTTACGTATTCGGTCACGGCTTCTATGCTCGGTCACTAGAACTAGTGCGGGCAGCCTATCCAGTTAGGGTGTGCTCGCCCCACCTCGTATTTTGTGCTCGCTTACTCGGTCATGCAGGACTCTAGATTATAACACGATTTTCGAGCAGAGTTTCAAAAAATTAGAATCAATAGGAGAAAACGTGATTTGCTTTAAGTATTCAACCACTTATCACTTCTCGAGAAAAGTGGGCAACTGTGGACGGATAGTTTTCTTTTGTTTGCCTTTTTTATTTTAATGTTATCATTGTATGCATCTCGAAACTGAGAGTCTACATTTTTCAGTCTATACTCGATTTCTACGTTTATTACAAGAAATAACAAGAATTAAAAAACAACCGTAAACCGGGTATTTCGGAAACCGGTTAGTCCCGCGGTTTCAACAGTCAGATTAAACTGGCGTGAGAGAAAAAAAAAAAAAAAACGATATAACGTAAAACCCGTTGCCTTAGTGATAACCGCCATCCCTACCGCAAAACAAGAATTCCACTGGTATAAGTGACTTTAACAAAGGGCAGACTGTTATGGCCGGAACCTGGGAAGGAGCGCCTCAGAAACGGCAAAGCTGCGCGGCTGCTCGCATGCTGCTGTCGTGGCAGCTGAAGGACGGTGATCAAAAGTATCCGGACACATGTCTGGAAATGACTCAAGTTCGTGGCGCACTCCAACGGTAATGCTGGAATTCAATATGGTGTTGGCCCGTCCTTAGCCTTGATGACAGCTTCCACTCTCAAAGGCATACGTTCGGTCGGTTGCTGGAAGGTTTCTTGGGGAGTGGCAGCCCATTCTTCGCGGAGTGCTGCACTGAGGAGAGGTATCGAAGTCGATCGGCGAGGCCTGGCACGAAGTCAGCGTCCCAAAACATCCCAAACGTGTTCTGTAGTATTCAGGTCAGGACTTTGTGCAGGCCAGTCCATTACAGGAATGTTATTGTCGTGAAACCACTCCGCCACAGGCCGTGCATTATGAACAGGTGCTCGATCGTGTTGAAAGATGCAGTCGCCATCCCCGAATCGCTCTTCAACAGTGGCGAGCAAGAAGGTACCATAACACCACTGCCTCTGAATTGTGTTGTTGGCACTACACATGCTGGCAGATGACGTTCACCGGGCATTCGCCACACCCACCCCCTGCCATCGCATCGCCACATTGTATTCCGTGATTCGTCACCCCACACGACATTTTTCCACTGTTCAATCGTCCAATGTTCACGCTTCTTAGAGCAAGCGAGGCGTCGTTTGGCATTTACCGGTGTGATGTGTGGCTTATGAGCAGCCGCTCGACCGGGAAATCCAAGTTTTCTCACCTCCCCCCTAACTGTCATAGTACTTGCAGTGGGTCTTGATGCAGTTTGGAATTCCTGCGTGATGGTCTGGATGGACGTCTGCTTATTACTCATTACGACCTTCTTCAACTGTAGGCGGTGTCTGTGAGTCAACAGACGAGGTCGGCCTGTACGCATTTGTGCTGTACGTGTCCTTTCACGTTTCTACTTCACTATCACATGGGAAACAGTGGATCTAGGAATGTTTAGTAGTGTGGAAATCTCGCGTACAGACGTACAGGGTGTTTCAAAAATGACCGGCATATTTGAAACGGCAATAAAAACTAAACGAGCAGCGATAGAAATACACCGTTTGTTGCAATATGCTTGGGACAACAGTACATTTACAGGCGGACAAACTTTCGAAATTACAGTAGTTACAATTTTCAACAACAGATGCCGCTGCAAGTGATGTGAAAGATATAGAAGACAACGCAGTCTGTGGGTGCGCCATTCTGTACGTCGTCTTTCTGCTGTAAGCGTATGTTGTTCACAACGTGCAAGTGTGCTGTAGACAACATGGTTTATTCCTTAGAACAGAGGATTTTTCTGGTGTTGGAATTCCACCGCCTAGAACACAGTGTTGTTGCAACAAGACGAAGTTTTCAACGGAGGTTTAATGTAACCAAAGGACCGAAAAGCGATACAATAAAGGATCTGTTTGAAAAATTTCAACGGACTCGGAACGTGACGGATGAACGTGCTGGAAAGGTAGGGCGACCGCGTACGGCAACCACAGAGGGCAACGCGCAGCTAGTGCAGCAGGTGATCCGAGAGCGGCCTCGGGTTTCCGTTCGCAGTGTTGCAGCTGCGGTCCAAATGACGCCAACGTCCACGTATCGTCTCGTGCGCCAGAGTTTACACCTCTATCCGTACAAAATTCAAACGCGGCAACCCCTCAGCGCCGCTACCATTGCTGCACGAGAGACATTCGCTAACGATATAGTGCACAGGATTGATGACGGCGATATGCATGTGGGCAGCATTTGGTTTACTGACGAAGCTTATTTTTACCTGGACGGCTTCGTCAATAAACAGAACTGGCGCATATGGGGAACCGAAAAGCCCCATGTTGCAGTCCCATCGTCCCTGCATCCTCAAAAAGTACTGGTCTGGGCCGCCATTTCTTCCAAAGGAATCATTGGCCCATTTTTCAGATCCGAAACCATTACTGCATCACGCTATCTGGACATTCTTCGTGAATTGCGGCGGTACAAACTGCCTTAGACGACACTGCGAACACCTCGTGGTTTATGCAAGATGGTGCCCGGCCACATCGCACGGCCGACGTCTTTAATTTCCTGAATGAATATTTCGATGATCGTGTGATTGCTTTGGGCTATCCGAAACATACAGGAGGCGGCGTGGATTGGCCTCCCTATTCGCCAGACATGAACCCCTGTGACTTCTTTCTGTGGGGACACTTGAAAGACCAGGTGTACCGCCAGAATCCAGAAACAATTGAACAGCTGAAGCAGTACATCTCATCTGCATGTGAAGCCATTCCGCCAGACACGTTGTCAAAGGTTTCGGGTAATTTCATTCAGAGACTACGCCATATTATTGCTACGCATGGTGGATATGTGGAAAATATCGTACTATAGAGTTTCCCAGACCGCAGCGCCATCTGTTGTTGACAATTGTAACTACTGTAATTTCGAAAGTTTGTCTGCCTGAAAATGTACTGTTGTCCCAAGCATATTGCAACAAACGGTGTATTTCTATCGCTGCTCGTTTAGTTTTTATTGCCGTTTCAAATATACCGGTCATTTTTGAAACACCCTGTATGACACAAGTGACACCCCATCTCCTGACCACGTTCCAAGTCAGTGAGCTCCGCAGAGCGCCCCATTCTGTTCTCTCACGATGTCTAATGGCTACTGAGGTCGCTGATTTGGAGTACCTGGCAGTAGGTGGCAGCACAATGCTCCTAATATGAAAAACTTATGTTTTTGGGAGTGTCCCGATACTTTTTATCACATAGTGTATTTGAAGTGACGAACGATTGCGGTCGAGTTTAGGCTAGCTCTGCGCACCTACGTCACGCATACTCCGACAGCCAATGAGCGTGCAGTTGTGTTCCGGGCGCTCTGCTCTGAAAGCCGTAGCTAATGCGAGCGTTAAACGTGATGGTAACGAGCTGCGTAGTGAATTTCTATTTCATTTGTTGCGAATTGATATCGCTGATGGTGGTGGTAAGTGATAAATTCTGCATAAGCAAGCGAGTGGCGTAATTTGCACGATATACCCTTCCTTCAGGAGGAAGCGCGTGCATGTGCGTACCGCAAGTGTTGTAAGTAGGCTGTTTAGATTTTTATATTGGTAATGCCACGTAGCGCTCTGTATGGCTCTGCTGTGTGCAGTCTGTGGCTAGTTTGCATTGTTGTCTGCCATTGTATTGTTGGGCAGCTGGATGTTAACAGCGCGTAGCGTTGGGCAGTTGGAGGTTAGGCGCCAGCAGTGGTGGATGTGAGGAGAGAGATGGCGGAGTTTTGAAATTACATATATTATGACTAGTGATGATATTAAGGTAAATAAGGTCCAAAAAAAAAAAAAAAAAAAAAAAAAGACTCTTCGATGGTGATTGTGCACCTGCACAGTCGCAGCAGATGGCTGCTGGCCATCTCTACAAGGACTACAGTGGGTCTGCATCTCTGGTGGCCCACCAATACCACAATCTCTACCAGGACTACAGTGGGCCTGTCCACAATTTCTACAAGGACTGCAGTGGGTCTGCACCTCTGGTGGCCCACCAATACCATACTCTCTACCAGGACTCCAGTGGGTCTACTCTGTGATGACCTACCTACCAATATTCATCAACTTCGACTGACTCTGCTGTGGGTTTGCTCTGTTGTGGCCCATTACCTGTCAGCATATCAAGAGTCAGCACTGTCTTTCTGTTGGAAGGACAGCACTACTTCTTCAAGACTGCATGGACATCAACTACTTCCGTGTGCATTGTCTTTTACTGCTCAGACTTTGATAAAAGAAACGGCAGTTTTACTGTGATGAATGATCAGGACTGTCTTTATGGACTGTGAGAAAATTTTAGCTTTTGACCAACATTATATAAATAAGTGTGTGCATTTGATTTCTTTGTTATTGTAATTATGAAAAATTTTATCAAATCATTATTGGCCACTGTCCAAAAAAATTTGTAAAATTTTTTTGTGGGAAGCATGGGGGCTATGTAAGTAGGCTGTTTAGATTTTTATATTGGTAATGCCACGTAGCGCTCTGTATGGCTGTGCTGTGTGCAGTCTGTGGCTAGTTTGCATTGTTGTCTGCCATTGTATTGTTGGGCAGCTGGATGTCAACAGCGCATAGCGTTGCACAGTTGGAGGTGAGCCGCCAGCAGTGGTGGATGTGAGGAGAGAGATGGCGGAGTTTTGTAATTTGTCATGAACTGCTATATATATTATGACTATTAAGGTAAATACATTGTTTGTTCTCTATTAATATCTTTCATTTGCTAACTATCCCTATCAGTAGTTAGTGCCTTCCGTAGTTTGAATCTTTTATTTAGCTGGCAGTAGTGGTGCTCGCTGTATTGCAGTAGTTCGAGTAAGGAAGATTTTTGTGAGGTAAGTGATTTCTGAAAGGTATAGTTTAATGTTACTCAGGGCCATTCTTTTGCAGGGATCTTTGATAGTCAGATTGCGTTGCGCTAAAATTATTGTGTGTCAGTTTAAGCACAGTCTCGTATACAATTGTTCTAAGGGGACGTTCCAGTGTCTCTGGGAATCGTTAACAATGCCGTCCCCGTCCGTGCCTCGGAATGCGCGAACCCCCACCGTTCGTGGATCGGACTATAGGCGACCAGGCGTTAAAGAGGTCCACGCCGAATCACAGAACGTGGAGTTCGGGGACCTATCTTTTACGGCGTGAAGTCAAGCGCCGGGCACGCGAGTCGGTAACGACAGGGAAGAGAAGAGGTCAGCCAATCACACGCTGACGGATTCCCTCCAGGACGACAACGCGACAGCAGCGGTCGACTGGTGACGGCCCAGATCGATAGCACCTTCGAGATTATCCGCACGGATAGCAGCGTCAACGTTAGGCACTTCGATAGCAGTTCAGGAAAGAATTTTTTTGAGTAAGAAATCAGCAGTCACTGCAAAGACCGATTATTTGGTATGTAGCCTTTTGCTCGCGCCACATCTGTGTAGTTGCCAAAGTTCAGTATCGTACTTGATTAATTGTAATAAAACTCATTAATACGAGTTGTTTGCTTGTTTGTCCAGCGATCCGAGCATGCAGGATTCCTATACACTACACTGCGCTCTCTGTGAAGCAGGATGGGCGGCGGGTCATCCACATGAGTGCTAAAAAGAATTCGTTAAACTTCGGTCACACGATAAATCAGTCTAATCTAAAAGCCGTACATTCAACTAAATACCTACGTATTACAATTACGAACAACTTAAATTGGAAGGAACACATACAAAATGTTGCGGGAAAGGGTAACAAAAGACTGCGTTCTATTGGCGGGACACTTAGAAAATGTAACAGACCTACTAAGGAGACTGCCTACACTAGGCTTGTTCGTCCTCTTTTATAATACTGCGTTGTGCGCCCTGAAACACTAATCATCATCATCATCAACAACAACATAGAATACAGCTGCACGGTGTGGAATCCTTACGAGGTAGGACTGACGGAGTACATCGAAAAAAATCAAAGAAATGCAGCACGTTTTATATTATCGCGAAATATGGGAGAGAGTGTCACAGAAATGATACAGGATTTGGGCTGGATATCATAAAAAGAAAGGCGTTTTTCGTTGCGACGGAATCTTCTCACGAAATTCCAATCACCAACGTTGTCCTCCGAATGCGAAAATATTTTGTTGACACCGACCTACATAGGGAGAAACGATCACCACGATAAAATAAGGGAAATCAGAGCTCGTGCGGATGGATATAGGTTTTTTTTTGTGGTTTTAGGGCGCAAAACTGCTATGGTCATTAGCGCCCGGTCCGGGACTTAAGAAACAGTACAAAACCTAAAATAGAAACCAGCAGCAGTGGGAACGAAAGTCATAAAATTGGAGAACTAAAAGCAGAAGGAAGGCTTAAAAATCCACTACAGAAAGGGGTTGGGTATCCCAAAAAAAAAATTCAAATGACTGACGTCATTTCACTGGCACGAATGAACTCTAGAACGCGATCTGCCGATCGCGTGTCATCTGCTAAAATTGACGATATATCAGGCGGCAGCTGTAGACGGGCGCGTAACGGAGTAAAATAGGGGCACTCGATTAAAAGGTGTCTTACCGTCCACAACTGAGAGCAATGGGGACAGAGTGGGGGAGGATCGCCGCTTAAAAGATGTCGATGGCTAAAAAGACAGTGCCCTATCCGGAGTCTAGTTAAAATTACCTCCTCCCGACGACGCGTTCGGGAGGAAGAGGTCCAAGCACAAGGAAGAGTTTTCACGTCCCGCAATTTATTTTGGGGAAGTGTCGACCAGTGCGCGCGCCATAAATGAACAACACGACGACAGAAAACGCTCCGGAGATCGGCGACGGGAATCGATTGAATTGCTGGCCGAAGAAGAGAGACTGCAGCTTTCGCTGCAATATCGGCCACCTCATTTCCGCAGATACCAACGTGTCCCGGGAGCCAGAGGAACGCCACCGAGACGCCCCCCAGGTGGAGCAAGCGCAGACAGTCCTGAATCCGGTGGACCAGAGGGTGCACAGGGTAAAGAGCTTGGAGACTGAGGAGAGAGCTGAGAGAATCGGAGCAGATAACGTACTGTATCCGCTGATGGCGGCGGATGTAGTGGACAGCCTGGAGAACAGCGTAAAGCTCCGCAGTATAAACTGAACACTGGTCGGGAAGCCGAAAGTGATTTGGGGTGTCGCCAACAACATAGGCACTCCCTACACCTAACGATGTTTTCGAGCCATCGGTGTAAATAAACGTGGCTTCCGTCATTTGTGCACATAGAGCAGCAAATGCCCGACGATAAACAAGTGAAGGGGTACCATCCTTGGGAAATCGACAAAGGTCACGGAGCAGGCAGATCCGGGGGCGGAGCCAAGGCGGTGCTGTACCCCAAGTTGTCAAGAAGGTTTTAGGACAGCGGAAGGAAAGAGAATGGAGCACTTGACGGAAGCGGACTCCCGGTTATGGTGGTGATGGTGATGGTGATGGATATAGGTGTTCGTTCTTTCCGCGCGCTGCACGAGGTTGGAAAAATAGAGAATTGTGAAGGTGGTTCGATGAACCCTCTGCCAGGCACTAGAATGTGATTTGCAGAGTATCCATGAAGATGTAGACCAGTGGCAGGTGTGACGACAGGGTGCAGTGCCGGCGCAGGCACAAATGGTTCGGAGCACACTGTCCGGCGCACACTGCTGAACATGGGACTCCGCGGCAGGCGACACATGTTCCCATGTCCATTCCACAGCTTTGCCAGTTACGGTTTCAGTGGACACGGGACCTCGGCGACTGGACCGTGAATCAATCGAATCGCGTCCCGAGGGTGGACGAATCACGTTCCTTGTTACACCAGGTGTAAGTAGGCTGTTTATGTTTCCTTATTGGCAACGTTACGTAGCGCTCTGTATGAAAATCACTGGCTGTGCTGTGTGCAGTCTGTGGCTAGTTTGCAATGTTGTCTGCGATTGTAGTGTTGGGCAGTTGGATGTGAACAGCGCGTAGCGTTGCGCAGTTGGAGGTGAGCCGCCAGCAGTGGTGGATGTGGGGAGAGAAATGGCGGAGTTTTGAAATTTGTTATACTGGATATTATGAACTGCTATATATATTATGACTATTAAGGTAAATACATTGTTTGTTCTCTATTAAAATCTTTCATTTGCTAACCATCCCTATCAGTAGTTAGTGCCTTCTGTAGTTTGAATCTTTTATTTAGCTGGTAGTAGTGGCGCTCGCTGAATTGCAGTAGTTCGAGTAATGAAGATTTTTGTGAGGTAAGCGATTTGTGAAACGTATAGGTTAATGTTAGTCAGGGCCATTCTTCTGCAGGGATTTTTGAAAGTCAGATTGCGTTGCGCTAAAAATATTGTGTGTCAGTTTAAGCACAGTGGTGTATAAATTGTTCTAAGGGGACGTTTCACATGGGGGCTATGTAAGTAGGCTGTTTATGTTTTCTTATTGGCAACGTTACGTAGCGCTCTGTATGAAAATCACTGGCTGTGCTGTGTGCAGTCTGTGGCTAGTTTGCATTGTTTTCTGCCATTGTAGTGTTGGGCAGCGGCAGCTGGATGTGAACAGCGCGTAGCGTTGCGCAGTTGGAGGTGAGCCGCCAGCAGTGGTGGATGTGGGGAGAGAAATGGCGGAGTTTTGAAATTTGTAATACTGGATATTATGAACTGCTATATACACTCCTGGAAATGGAAAAAAGAACACATTGACACCGGTGTGTCAGACCCACCATACTTGCTCCGGACACTGCGAGAGGGCTGTACAAGCAATGATCACACGCACGGCACAGCGGACACACCAGGAACCGCGGTGTTGGCCGTCGAATGGCGCTAGCTGCGCAGCATTTGTGCACCGCCGCCGTCAGTGTCAGCCAGTTTGCCGTGGCATACGGAGCTCTATCGCAGTCTTTAACACTGGTAGCATGCCGCGACAGCGTGGACGTGAACCGTATGTGCAGTTGACGGACTTTGAGCGAGGGCGTATAGTGGGCATGCGGGAGGCCGGGTGGACGTACCGCCGAATTGCTCAACACGTGGGGCGTGAGGTCTCCACAGTACATCGATGTTGTCGCCAGTGGTCGGCGGAAGGTGCACGTGCCCGTCGACCTGGGACCGGACCGCAGCGACGCACGGATGCACGCCAAGACCGTAGGATCCTACGCAGTGCCGTAGGGGACCGCACCGCCACTTCCCAGCAAATTAGGGACACTGTTGCTCCTGGGGTATCGGCGAGGACCATTCGCAACCGTCTCCACGAAGCTGGGCTACGGTCCCGCACACCGTTAGGCCGTCTTCCGCTCACGCCCCAACATCGTGCAGCCCGCCTCCAGTGGTGTCGCGACAGGCGTGAATGGAGGGACGAATGGAGACGGGTCGTCTTCAGCGATGAGAGTCGCTTCTGCCTTGGTGCCAATGATGGTCGTATGCGTGTTTGGCGCCGTGCAGGTGAGCGCCACAATCAGGACTGCATACGACCGAGGCACACAGGGCCAACACCCGGCATCATGGTGTGGGGAGCGATCTCCTACACTGGCCGTACACCACTGGTGATCGTCGAGGGGACACTGAATAGTGCACGGTACATCCAAACCGTCATCGAACCCATCGTTCTACCAATCCTAGACCGGCAAGGGAACTTGCTGTTCCAACAGGACAATGCACGTCCGCATGTATCCCGTGCCACCCAACGTGCTCTAGAAGGTGTAAGTCAACTACCCTGGCCAGCAAGATCTCCGGATCTGTCCCCCATTGACATGTTTGGGACTGGATGAAGCGTCGTCTCACGCGGTCTGCACGTCCAGCACGAACGCTGGTCCAACTGAGGCGCCAGGTGGAAATGGCATGGCAAGCCGTTCCACAGGACTACATCCAGCATCTCTACGATCGTCTCCATGGGAGAATAGCAGCCTGCATTGCTGCGAAAGGTGGATATACACTGTACTAGTGCCGACATTGTGCATGCTCTGTTGCCTGTGTCTATGTGCCTGTGGTTCTGTCAGTGTGATCATGTGATGTATCTGACGCCAGGAATGTGTCAATAAAGTTTCCCCTTCCCGGGACAATGAATTCACGGTGTTCTTATTTCAATTTCCAGGAGTGTATTTTATGACTATTAAGGTAAATACATTGTTTGTTCTCTATTAAAATCTTTCATTTGCTAACCATCCCTATCAGTAGTTAGTGCCTTCTGTAGTTTCAATCTTTTATTTAGCTGGCAGTAGTGGCGCTCGCTGAATTGCAGTAGTTCGAGTAACCAAGATTTTTGTGAGGTAAGCGATTTGTGAAACGTATAGGTTAATGTTAGTCAGGGCCATTCTTTTGCAGGGATTTTTGAAAGTCAGATTGCGTTGCGCTAAAAATATTGTGTGTCAGTTTAAGCACAGTCGTGTATAAATTGTTCTAAGGGGACGTTTCACAGGTCGGTGGGCGTGTTCGGATACGGCGTCATCTAGGCGAATGGCTGCTCGGAATGTGCACCACGCCACGGACGCACGGCGGCAGGAGGAGTATTATTATTATGCTATGGGGGACGTAACTGCGGACCACCGCCGTCCCTTCACGCTTGATGTGATCTCCGGCGGAGACGGGATCTTCCATCAGCATCACAGTGCCAGACTCGAACTATGGTGGTGTGAGGAGCGTGACAGCCGACTCAAAGTCGATTTCTGGCCGCCAAATTCGAGTGATCTGAATACGATTAAGCTGGCCGGTGTGGCCCAGCGGTTCTAGGCGCTTCAGTGTGGAACCGCGCGACCGCTACGGTCGCAGGTTCGAATCCTCCTTCGGGCGTGGGTGTGTGTGATGTCCTTAGGTTAGTTAGGTTTAAGGGGCTCCGGAACGCCCTATACTTGCAATGTTAAAATAACGCTTATAAATTACATCTTTCCTCACAAAGTATTTGAGGTAGGAAGTTGAACTTTTTACAGATTATTTATTGGAATATGGGCTACAACTTAACACAGGGATTTTACAAAATTTTAGTTCAGTTATTAAAGATGATTTTTTTTCAATTGTAATGAAAATTCACAACATTTTTTTGCAATTTTTTATTTATATATTAAAAAATATAGTTTTTTGGAAAAAGGCTGTGTTAAATTATGCAGAAGGTACTGTGTAACATTTACTGAAAGTCTGAAACAAATATGTTTGGAAGATCCTCAGAAAACATGTAATTAGTATGAGAAAATAAAAGTTTTGGGAATCGAGCGACAAAGATTGGATTAACTTTTTAGTGCACTCCAGGTCCATAGGATGGATTATCTTCATCCTCTGCAAACTCCTCCTCCAGCTCCCTCTTGTTCCTCCTCCTGTTTATTCTTGCTTGTATTTCTAGACTCTTTACAGCCCTGTCTGCAGCCCGAAGGCGTTCCTTGTCTAAAGCAAGCATCGCTCGTACCATGTTAGAACCTATCTTCATTGTTTACAGTAATAACACATACCTTTGACTTTCCAACATTTCTCCTTTTCTTAAAAGCCTTCAGAGGATTTCTAATAACTTTACTTTTACTCATTATTATACTTCAACAAAACAGAGACTCAAGAAACAGAATTAATTACGAATATTTTCGAGATAACGACAGAGTAAATAAACATGAAACAATCGACAATCACACCAGCGATATATATTGAACCATCACAGGTTAACCACAACACATACTTTATCTCACATCACTAAAATGTACCTGATGAACACGGACGTTAATAATAACACCATTTGACAGCAGTTTAACAGCGCCACAGTGGGTCACGCCCATGTAGAACACATTTCAAAAAAAATTTAAAAATAGTTGTAGTCTTCGAAATTGAATAAATTATATATCTATTAAAAGGTAATAGTCTGCAGATTCAGAAAACGCAAAAAAGTAAAAATTGAACTTTTCATGATTTTGAGCCTTTCCGGAGCCCCTTAAGTAGTTCTAAGTTCTATGGGACTGATGACATCAGGTGTTAAGTCCGATAGTGCTTAGACCCATTTGAAGTGTAAGTCGTGTATATTTCTATTGCCTATTGTATAAATCACAATTTATGAAAGATGTTTGTATTTTATTAATAGGATTAAGTAGGAATAATTAATATTTGTTATGTTGGAAATAACTGTGGTAGCAGGGAATGTCTGCACCAAAGTATTGTGGACAAGAGAGACCGCAAATTGATATAATTTTAAAAAGGGCGGGAGAGACCGCGTATGGATACATTTTAAGAAAAGAGCGGGAAAGACCGCGCATTGATACATTTTGTAATGGTAGCAGGGATTGTCTGCACCAGAATGCACTGTTGGCAGGAGAGACCGCACTTTAGCGTTCGTAGGAAGTCAGTAGTAAGCGAGAAGTGAAGCGAGTCGGTAGCAGGTCTGAAGCGAGAGGTTGAGAGGAGCGGTGTGCCTGCCAGCCACTAGCTATGATTTACAAGAGATTATAAACGGATGTACAGAGACATCAGCTAACTATTATAATAATAGGATCTAATATTCTTGAGCCCGCATCTCGTGGTCGTGCGGTAGCGTTCTCGCTTCCCACGCCCGGGTTCCCGGGTACGATTCCCGGCGGGGTCAGGGATTTTCTCTGCCTCGTGATGGCTGGGTGTTGTGTGCTGTCCTTAGGTTAGTTAGGTTTAAGTAGTTCTAAGTTCTAGGGGACTTATGACCACAGCAGTTGAGTCCCATAGTGCTCAGAGCCATTTGAACCATTAATATTCTTGAATTAATTTTTTGAGAAACTCCAGACTACTGAAGGTATGTTTGCGCATTGCTAGTTGTAAGATTATTGTAAAAAGTCAGTCCCATTTGAACGTTTGTAAAATCATTTCATTCAGAATGTAATTAGCTTTTGCCAGCAATATTGCATTTCTAATATAATCCAAACCCAAAAACCATCAACGTAAAACTTTCCAAAATTTTATTGTTGTCAAGAAAAAGTTTAACTATGAATTACGTAACTTCAGTCAAATTAATTAAAGAGTAACGTCAGTTTTGCTATTAAAAAATAACGTCAGCTTTGGTAATACATACAGCCGCTTATTATGAAAGCCCAGCAGCAGCTAATAGAGTACAGTAAAACAAAGTATATTCATGTCGCAGTTCGATGTAGCAGTCAGATGGCGATCCAGTAACAGTGAAAAAGGTAAGGAACAGTTTTGGGTTATTGCAGATGACGACTGAGGGCCACACGACGACGACGACACATTCTATGTTTCGTCGAAATAATCCGAAAATCACTTTTAAAAAGCAGTAATTTAATTTGTATACGAAGATTGAGAAAGAGAATAAATTTCAAAGGGAAGATTTCATTTGTTGACATAAAAGTTTTCTGGATTTGGTACCGCGTCATAATGTAAAAACTACTGCTGCTATAGAAAAGCCAACGTTTCGGCCACGATTGCAGCGGCCTTCTTCTGGGTCTAATGGTGCGTTCTAGCTATGCAGTGTCCTTTATATTTTGTTGTTAGTGTTCACTGCGCATGCCATTACGTCATAATTTTAAAAAGGTAGTTGGTTTAATGGTCACTTAAGGAGGAAGGAGAGGGAACTTTATTTTAATAGGTTATTGCGGTGGAGGGAGAACGTGACCTCTGTTGTCCATTGGCTCTTGTGTTGTGTACCATGATTGGTGGTCACCGTCGAATGAGAAGTCGGCTGCTGTGTACCAACTGCTGGACGTCGGCAGTTACTCGCCGGTAGTGCTCGTGCCTCGTGTTGACCATGCGGTCTGTTGGGCTCTGATTGCTGGCAGCCAAGATGGGGCAAGCCTGAGTCCATCCTCCCTGTTCATGTTGTTAGGGTGTTTGAGAATTTCGATGGCCTCTCTGATTTTGCGTTTCGTCATAGTTGGCTGCTTGGCCAACACACAGGCTTCGCTGAATTTTATTTCTTTTCCGCAGTCATGGTGATGTTCTGCCACTGCGGATTTATTGTGTTGCCCTAGACGAATGTAACGCTCGTGCTCCCGAATGCGCGTTGCTATTGGCCTACCTGTCTCGCCGATGTATGCCTCTCCACATTCGCATTCCACCTTGTAAACACCTGCAGTGTGTAATGCATCCACCTTGTCCTTGGTGGAGCCTAGCACGTCCTGGATCCTACGACGACTATAGAAGACAGGCTGCACTCTAGCGCGGCGAAGGTGTTTGCCTATTCGGTCAGTGACGTTTTTCACATACGGTAAGCGTACTGTTGGCTGCAGTTTGTCTATTTCCTGCTTATATTTCTCGCTTGTGTTGGTCGACAAGGCTGTGTTTATCGACTTATGGCTGTAGACATTGGCTAAAAACGTTGTGCGTAACCTTTTGAGCTCAGGTGTGATGTTTTGAGCATCACTTAGGCGCTGACCACGGATTGACAAAGAGCGGAGACAGAGTTCTTCGTGGCCGAAACGTTGGCTTTTCTATAGCAGCAGTAGTTTTTACATTATGACGCGGTACCAAACCCAGAAAACTTTTATGTCGACTGACTCTGGCCGCGGAAGCCTACGCAATTATATATCATTTGTTATTATTAAGCAAGAGATAGAAATCCTAAGGGAAGGTTTCATAGGTTATGGTAAATAGGGAAGGTTATCATTAACAAAAGAGGTATAGAGGAGACGGGAAGGTTTCAGAAGTATTCCTTTAAGTTTTGGTAACACATGAAAATCGGATGGGGCCAGCTGAGGACTGTACAGAGAATGATCGACGAGAGTTAACGCAAGGTGTCGGGTTGTTGCAGATGTCGCAGCACTCGCGTCCGGTCTGCGATTGTCATGCCGGAGGAGGAGGTGCTCCGTGTGTGGGCGAGCTCCTCGAATTCGTGATTTCAGTTTTCTGAGGGTCTTACAGTACACCGGCACAGTTCACGTCAAACACCGCTGCATTTCGGAGCCGTCTAGCCGCAGACGATCGCAGCTTGCGTCAGTGAAGCAGGAAAGTAGACCGAGTAAGTTTGCACGACGTACAATACCTTAAACGATCTTGAGAACAGAACAGGAAATTCAGAGGCATTATCTTTTAGCACGCCTTTCTAGAACTACGTGGCGGATTAAACCGAAAGCTAAAAAAAAAAAAAAACTGGTGGTGTTTAACCGCAGATAGGTCACGGCGAGGGCGCGAATCACGGCTATGGGGAGAAGAAGTAGCAGCAAAGGAGAGCGCAGCCTATCAACCCCGGAACAGTCTAAGAGAAAACGATGTCACGGACCTGTCGCACAAGAACTGCAGCAGAAAAAAGTTAAGGAAATCTGCAGCCTCCTGCAGCCCAGTTGCGAGAGAGGGAGAGAACAATGAGACGCTCGTTTGCACTTGGAAACCTTTCGTTGCACCAGTCCTCGTGTTTAATGAGCAGGAAGTGGCACAACACGCAGACCGTGTCTGAGCTTACAGCTGACGCCCGTCATATTTCTTGGAAGGCAACGGCACGAAATAACTTCTTCTTCTTTCTTCGTTTGGGTCATCTAAGAACCACGGCACCAATTTCAATGCTCCCTTCTTTGTTGTTCTTTCTTATTCCTACAGTATTCTTTCATCTTTTCACTATCTATCCTTTTTCTCTCCTCGGACCATTTTGATCCTGTCTTCTTCACCCTCCTGCCTTGGAATCCTTCCATTTTTAACACTTTCCTCTTGAAACACTGTCTTTCTGTTGCATCTTTTTCACTTATATTGTTTCTTTCCAAATACACTCCTGGAAATTGAAATAAGAACACCGTGAATTCATTGTCCCAGGAAGGGGAAACTTTATTGACACATTCCTGGGGTCAGATACATCACATGATCACGCTGACAGAACCACAGGCACATAGACACAGGCAACAGAGCATGCACAATGTCGGCACTAGTACAGTGTATATCCACCTTTCGCAGCAATGCAGGCTTCTATTCTCCCATGGAGACGATCGTAGAGATGCTGGATGTAGTCCTGTGGAACGGCTTGCCATGCCATTTCCACCTGGCGCCTCAGTTGGACCAGCGTTCGTGCTGGACGTGCAGACCGCGTGAGACGACGCTTCATCCAGTCCCAAACATGCTCAATGGGGGGCAGATCCGGAGATCTTGCTGGCCAGGGTAGTTGACTTACACCTTCTAGAGCACGTTGGGTGGCACGGGATACATGCGGACGTGCATTGTCCTGTTGGAACAGCAAGTTCCCTTGCGGGTATAGGAATGGTAGAACGATGGGTTCGATGACGGTTTGGATGTACCGTGCACTATTCAGTGTCCCCTCGACGATCAACAGTGGTGTACGGCCAGTGTAGGAGATCGCTCCCCACACCATGATGCCGGGTGTTGGCCCTGTGTGCCTCGGTCGTATGCAGTCCTGATTGTGGCGCTCACCTGCACGGCGCCAAACACGCATACCACCATCATTGGCACCGAGGCAGAAGCGACTCTCATCGCTGAAGACGACACGTCTCCATTCGTCCCTCCATTCACGCCTGTCGCGACACCACTGGAGGCGGGCTGCACGATGTTGGGGCGTGAGCGGAAGACGGCCTAACGGTGTGCGGGACCGTAGCCCAGCTTCATGGAGACGGTTGCGAATGGTCCTCGCCGATACCCCAGGAGCAACAGTGTCCCTAATTTGCTGGGAAGTGGCGGTGCGGTCCCCTACGGCACTGCGTAGGATCCTACGGTCTTGGCGTGCATCCGTGCGTCGCTGCGGTCCGGTCCCAGGTCGACGGGCACGTGCACCTTCCGCCGACCACTGGCGACAACATCGATGTACTGTGGAGACCTCACGCCCCACGTGTTGAGCAATTCGGCGGTACGTCCACCCGGCCTCCCGCATGCCCACTATACGCCCTCGCTCAAAGTCCGTCAACTGCACATACGGTTCACGTCCACGCTGTCGCGGCATGCTACCAGTGCTAAAGACTGCGATGGAGCTCCGTATGCCACGGCAAACTGGCTGACACTGACGGCGGCGGTGCACAAATGCTGCGCAGCTAGCGCCATTCGACGGCCAACACCGCGGTTCCTGGTGTGTCCGCTGTGCCGTGCGTGTGATCATTGCTTGTACAGCCCTCTCGCAGTGTCCGGAGCAAGTATGGTGGGTCTGACATACCGGTGTCAATGTGTTCTTTTTTCCATTTCCAGGAGTGTATTTCCTAACTTCTTGAATCCAGGCTATTGTTGACCTGTTGTCCCAAAGATATTTAAAAATCTGTTTGGTTAACCTGTTGCTGCTCATTCTGTATAAGTGTCCAAAAAAACAGTAGTCGCCTCTTTTGTAGTGTTTCATTAATGTTTTGCTATGTTGCGATAAACTTCTTCATTGCTTCTTACTTTCCATACCTCTGTATTTTTGGGGGTACAAGTATTTTTCGAATGATTTTTCTTTCTAGGACTTCAAGTCTGTGTAAAAACATTCACTTGCATAAAGACATTCTGATTTTATTACTGTGTTGTAGTGCTGTATCTTCAAATTTTTAGACAGACACCGTTTGTTGTAGACATTCCTAGTTAAGCTCCCTCCATTTTATGTACTGTTTCTTCTATAGCGCATTTTTCTAAGCCATTTTCTTGGATAATTTATTTACCCTCTTTATCTGGCCAATATCTGTTGCTAGGGATTGCGGAGAGTTTTTTTTTGTATTTGTCATAAATTTTGTTTTTTCTACAGATATTCTTAAACCTGCTTTGTTGGCTATTTCTTCTAAGAGATTGATTTGTATTCCAGCATTTGTTAGCTTTTCAGAAAGAATGGCAAAATCATCCGAAAATGCTAAACAGTGAATTACAATACCTTTTCTCTTAGTTCCCAGTCTGATTGGTGATAGGTTCTCTTCTTTTAGTTTTTGTTTCCATTCTCTTACTAGCGATATAAAAAGATTGAGAAAAAAAAATTAAGCACCCAAAACACACGGTCGGACGTCAGTTTGCAATTCTCCTAGAACGAGCACTAGAGGGCGTTAGTGTTGCTACCAGGCCTGGTAGATACACTGCTGCCCATTAAAATTGCTACACCAATAAGAAATGCAGTTGATAAACGGGTATTCATTGGACAAATATATTATACTAGAACTGACATGTGATTACATTTTCACGCAATTTGGGTGCATAGATTCTGAGAAATCAGTACCCAGAACAACCACCTCTGGCCGTAATAACGGCCTTGATACGCCTGGGCATTCGAGTCAAACAGAGCTTAGATGGCGTGTACAAGTACAGCTGCCCACGCAGCTTCAACATGATACCACAGTTCATGAAGAGTAGTGACTGGAGTATTGTCACGAACCAGTTGCTCGGCCACCATTGACCAGACGTTTTAGTTGGTGAGAGATCTGGAGAATGTGCTGGCTAGGGCAGCAGTAGAACATTTTCTGCGTCCCGAAAGGGCCGTACAGGACCTGCAACATGCGGTCGTGCATTATCCTGCTGAAATGTAGGGTTTCGCAGACATCGAATGAAGGGTAGAGCCACGGGTCGTAACACATCTGAAATGTAACGTCCACTGTTCAAAGTGCCGTCAATGCGAGCAAGAGGTGACCGAGACGTGTAACCAATGGCACCCCATACCATCACGCGGTGTGATACGCCAGTATGGCGATGGCGAATACACGCTTCCAATGTGCGTTCACCACGATGTCGCCAAACACGGATGCGACCATCATGATGCTGTACACAGAACCTGGATTCATCCGAAAAAATGATGTTTTGCCATTCGTGCACACAGGTTCGCCGTTGAGTACACCACCGCAGGCGCTCCTGTTGTGATGCAGCGTGAAGGGTAGCCGCAACCATGGGCTCCGAGCTGATAGTCCATGCTGCTGCAAACGTCGTCGAACTGTTCGTGCAGGTGGTTGTTGTCTTGCAAACGTCCCCATCTGTTAACTCACGGATCGAGACGTGGCTGCACGATCTGTTACAGCCATGCGGATAAGATGCCTGTCCTCTCGACTGCTAGTGATACGAGGCCGTTGGGATCCAGCACGGGGTTCCGTAATACCCTCCTGAACCCACCGATTCCATATTCTGCTAACAGTCATTGGATCTCGACCAACGCGAGCAGCAGTGTCGCGATACGATAAACCGCAATCGCGATAGGCTACAATCCGACCTTAATCAAAGTCGGTAACGTGATGGTACGCATTTCTGCTCCTTACACGAGGCATCACAACAACCTTTCACCAGGCAACGCCGGCCAACTGCTGTTTGTGTATGAGAAATCGGTTGGAAACTTTCCTCATGTCAGCAAGTCGCAGGTGTCGCCACCGGCGCCAACCTTGTGTGAATGCTCTGAAAAGCCAATCATTTGCGTGTCACAGCATCTTCTTCCTGCCGGTTAAATTTCGCGTCTGTAGCACGTCATCTTCGTGGTGTAGCAATTTTAATGGTCAGCAGTGCACATAAGGGGCGCGAAGAGCGTGACGTGTTCACCGTGAAGGGCTCGGAGGTGCTGCGTACTCGTGTGAGGCCGCTTTATCAGCACGTGAGAGAGTTTGAAGGGGCCTCATTTTGCGTCTTCATTTGGCCGGCAGGTCGAATCGCGCAATTTCCAGATCTGTGGGGCTGTCGGATGTGAGAGTGGTTCGATGTTGGACTGCACGGGAACGTGAGGGCAGGCATAGGTACACATCACTGTAGCTCTGGTCGACCATCTGCGGCTTCTCTGCATTTTTCCCACCGTTCTCGTTGTTCGTTTCGACTTGAGAATGTAATTTTGGACAACGACATACGCTGCTAGTCACAGTAGAAAGAATACTCTCGGTATGACTTACATTTTTTGGTATACTTGCCCCCCCCCCCTTAATGTACTGCAAACTGTATTTTAAACGATAGGTATTCACTGCGGTGACAAAAGTTATGGGAAAGCGATATGCACACATGCACACATGGCGGTAGTGTCGCACACACAGGGTATAAAAGAGCAGTGTATTGGCTGAGCTGTCATTTGTATTCAGATGATTCACGTGAAAACCTTTCCGACGTGATTATGGCCGCACGATGGGAATTAACAGATCCTGTACAGGTAATGGTAGATGGAGCTAAACGCATGGGACAGTATGTCGGAAATTGTTAGGGAATTCAGTATGCCGAGATCCACAGAGCACCAAATTTCAGGCATCACCTCTCGCCACGGTAGAGTTGTCAGTGCTAACAGACAAGCAACACTGCGCGAAGTAACCGCAGAGATCTATGTGGGACGTGCGACGAACGTATCCGTTAGGGCAGTGCGACGGAGGTTGGCGCTGATGAGGTATGACAGCACACGACCGATGTGAGTGCCCTAGACGACTGGAAAACCGTGGCCTTGTCAGATGAGTCCTGATTTGGGTTGTTAAGAGCTGACACTAGGGTTGGAGTGTGGTGCAGATCCCACGAAGCCATGGACGCAAGGCACTGTGCAAGCTGGTGCTGGGTCCATAATGGTGTGGGCTGTGTTTATGTGGAGTGTGCTGGACAGACACAGGTCGTTCGCGAACTATCTGGTCCAAAGGAACGGCTCACCAAGACGAACGGAAGGAGCGAGGAACGAATTCTAAGGAACGGTCTTTCATAGTTCACTTCGGTCGCGGTTTTCTACTTACAGTTCCCGGGAACGGGAAACTGTCGGCCTCGTTCCCGAACGGCACGTCGGCCGGTCTCGTTCCAGCCTCGGTCCCGTTCCCGTCTCTCTCGGTCTCGGTCTCGCTCGGCCGGACTCGTCCTTGTTCGGGTGGCCACTCGTCGCAGTTCCACTGCCGACTGCTCATAGTTCAGTACCGAGTTGTTGTTCGTTTCGTTCGCTGCGCACGCCCATTCTAGATCTATTTCAAACCTTTTTTGAACAACGGACTTTGGTTCTTTTCGTGTTCTATTCAGCGTCCGTGACCGGTAATTAAAAAGTATTTTACAATTAAATAAAAATTTCGTGGTATGTAACACACACAAGTTTTCAGCTAACAAAAGGGCATATTAGCTTACTACCCTATTTCGATAAACAGCAGAAGACATACTTATAAGCCGACCAGTAACCGAGCGGTTATAGGCGCTTCAGTACGGAACCGCGCGACCGCTATAGTCGGAGGTTCGAATCCTGGGATGGATGTGTGTCATGTCCTTAGGTTAATTGGGTTTAAGTAGTTCTAAGTTCAAGGGACGGATGATCTCAGATGATAAGTCCCATAGTGCTCAGAGCCATTTGAACCATTTTTTAACATACTTATAAAAAGGCAAGTTTTTTTGTTATTACACATGCAAAGGAAGTCGGCACGGCACACAAGAATGGCCATTTTCCGTCTTTTTTTTTATCTAACGTAAAACAGCATGTTCATTGTTATGGAAGGCAGACTGACTGACAACCGAATGAAGCCCGCGCTCCATAGTCGAGTGTATGGTGTCACATTCTCTGAAGAGAATACGATTAACTCCTACAGTATTTTTCAGTGGTACAAGGTGGCGCACGAAAAATCAGCCCCGAGTACTAGACTGCTCATTGTCGCTGACCAGTCGTCATCTATTGTTTCCATGTTTTTGTTTGCATTAGCTTATTTGTTGTTTCTTTACAGCCTAATTATTGCATGTTCATCTATTCTGCTCTGAGCGGTCAACGAGTCGTGCGTAATTGGCGAGCAGTGTGTACTCGCGGCCTGTTTTCCGTGCGCCACGTTATATTACTTCACTGCGATCAGCCACGCTAAAGTTGGCCAAACGAGAGGTTTCGCAGAATCATCGAAATTACTTCCACAAGTATGTGAGAATTCTGTAACGAATAAAAATTCTGTACTCCAGAGGGGAGGCAAGTGTCCCTCTTGGCGCCTTCCATCTTCAGTCACCTATGCTACTAATTTTCAATTTTTCGTAAGAACCATATACCATGCACAAATGAACGGCGAACGAGTAAAAATGAACGGTTCCCAAAAATGACAGATCACCAGCGAACTAGTTCCCAAGGATGAACGAGCTTGCCCGTCTCCAGTGCTGGGTCGTCTGATCCAACAACCGATCACTGACTGTAAATGGTTATGTTCGGCTTCTTGGAGACCATTTGCAGCCATTCGTGGACTTTATGTCCCCAGACCACAATTGCTCGCAACTGGTTTGAAGAACATTCCCGAACAGATCGAGCGCACGATTCGGCCACCCCAGATCCATCTATACAGATCCCGTCGAATATTTATGGGACATAATCGACAGGTCAGTTCGGACACAAAATCCTGCGCCGGCAACACTTTCGTAATTATGGGCGGTTATAGAGGCGACATGGATCACTATTCCTGCAGCGGACTTCCGATGTTGAGTCCATGGCACGACGAGTTGGTGCCCTACACCAGGCAAAAGGAAGTCCGACATGATAATAGGGGGCAGCTCGCGGGCACAGAAAGGTAAAAATGCTGGGCCCATTGAAAGAAGCAGCGAGTACAGAAGTCGTCACATACAGGGTATATCACAGTTCATGTTTCACACTTTTAGACGTTGTAGGTCAAGTTTCACATAGGAAGTCATAGCCGGAAACGTTTCGTTTCCGTGTTAAAAGGAAAACGAGAGCTAGACTTTTCTTACGCAGTTGGCGTGTTATCGTAGGCTACCCACATTCATGAATGGTACGACGACGTGGTGTCACGTGATGTCCTTTGTTTTCATCTGCCTTATTTCCACGCATAAATTTTTAGACAACATAGTTGTGTGGAGATAACAGCGATGAATTTACTTATAATCAATTATTGAAAACGACAGTCACAATCGCATTATTTATTTTGCCGCGAACCGGTTTCAACCCGCGATGGGGTCATCTTCAGGGCAATTTACACTGTAAAGTTATAATATTAGTAAGTAATCATGTACGTAACCTACAAGCAATTAGTCAAACTTACATAAATGAACAGATTTTTATATCCATTTGGTCGCTCGCTGGAGTCGTCTCCCTGCCTGTACAAGGTTGGTATCTATTGTGGTTGGTTTTTTTTATTACTTTATTGTTATTTTAACACCTGAACAAAACAGGTAGGCTGGCAGCGGCATGCTACGCCGCTCTTCAGCCAGAGAGTTGACAATCACAGTACAAAAAATGGAGAATGAAATGAACAGAGTGACGGGCAAAAAACAGTGGTCACAGTCACACAAAAAACACGGAGCCGTTCACACTCGACGAGAAAGACACTGAAAACACGTTGACACGGCGCACAGAACACTGACGAATCCGATGGCACAAGTGAACGGAGAAGCGTGACGGCGGACACTAAAAACACGAAACGACGTCACACACACGAGACACAGATGGCGATGATCTCCGGCGCGCGAAAGTCCACGGAGCGTGTGCGAGTCCGGGGACCTGCCAAGAGGGGAAGCAGGGTGAGGGTGGGTGTAGAGGGAGGAGAGGGGAGAACAGAGATGCCAATGGCTGAGGAGAGGGGAGGAGGAGTAGAAGGACAGGGGAGGGGTGGCCCGGGGGAGAAGTGGGGAGGAGGGGGGAGGGATGGAGGGTGCCCAAAGGAACAGATACAGGAAGAGGGAGGGAGGATCAAATTTGGTAGGAGGGGTAGATGGAGGGAAGGAGGACATCATCAGGGAGGGGGAGCTGGCGGAAGCCACCTCAGGAGAAGGTAAGGAGGGTGGAGAGATGGAGACCTGGTGGGACGTGGGAATACAGGCGCGGCAGCGGGCGGGGGTGGGAGAGGAGCGGGGAGACGAGCGGGTGAAGAGGATCGAGTTTGCGGGAGGTGTACAGGATCCGTATCCTTTCAAGGAAGAGGAGAAGGTGGGGGAAAGGGATGAGATCGTAGAGGATCCGCGTGGGGGAGGGGAGACGGACGCGATAGGCGAGGCGGAGAGCATGGCGTTCGAGGATTTGGAGGGATTTGTAAAAGGTAGGGGGGGCGGAGATCCAAGCCAGATGGGCATAACAAAGGATAGGGCGGATGAGGGATTTATAGGTGTGGAGGATGGTGGAGGGGTCCAGACCCCACGTACGGCCGGAGAGGAGCTTGAGGAGACTGAGGCGGGAGCGTGCCTTGGCTTGGATTGTCCGAAGATGGGGAGTCCAGGAGAGGCGACGGTCGAGGGTGACGCCAAGGTACTTAAGGGTGGGAGTGAGGGCGATAGGACGGCCATAGATGGTGAGATAGAAATCAAGGAGGCGGAAGGAAGGGGTGGTTTTGCCTACAATGATCGCCTGGGTTTTGGAGGGATTGACCTTGAGCAGCCACTGGTTGCACCAAGCGGTGAACCGGTCAAGATGGGATTGGAGAAGGTGTTGGGAGCGCTGCACGGTGGGGGCAACGGCAAGGAAGGCGGTGTCATCGGCAAATTGTGGTTGTTTCTCTGCATGAGCTTAAATAACGGCCAACAACACGTGGGCAGACAGTAACGCCCTCCACGGTGACCAACGGTAGTTACATGGTTAAGCAAGGAATCGTAAATTTTAAAGTTTATTCCAGTTGTAATATAAAACATAATAATAATAAATATAATTAGATCTCGAGAAATTTAAAATTATTTAAAATTCAGGTAACTGTTGTGCCATTCATTTTTCACATCATTTGTGGATAGAGTAGAGCCCTCTATCTTTTGTGGTAGTCCGCCGTAGCCGTGGGCGACAGTATATATCAAGCGCCCCCTAGCCTGTGTGGTTCGGACGCTGTCGTCATGGTAGCCGCTTCGTATTAGTCGTCTGCTCTAATATCATCTTTGCGCGGCGTTCGTTTTTGTGGTAATGGCGTACCATAACGATTCTTCCGCCATGTTGTTGTCAATCCATATGGTCTTTTGCTGCGGCCTTATCTTTGCACAGCATGCGTTGTCGTAGTGTGTTCTGCCTGCTATCCATAAAAGTTGTTTCTAGTAATTAGTAAAAAACTTTAAAATCAGTGTATTCTCCGTTATAACGCCGCAGCAGAAGACCATATGGACTGCCAACAACATGGCGGAAGAATCGTTATGGTACGCCATTACCACAACAACGAACGCCGCGCAAAGATGATATTAGAGCAGGCGACTAGTACGAAGCGGCTACCATGACGACAGCGTCCGAACCACACAGGCGAGGGGGCGCTTGATACATAATATCGCCCACGGCTACGACGGACTACCACAAAAGATAGAGGGCTCCACTCTATCCACAAATGATGTGAAAAATGAATGGCACAACAGTTACCTGAATTTTAAATAATTTTAAATTTCTCGACATTTAATTAGTTTTAATTATTATTTATTATGTTTTATATTACAACTGGAACAAACTTTAAAATTTACGATTTCTTCCTTAAGCATGTAACTACCGTTGGTCACCGTGGAGGGCGTTACCGTCTGCCCACCTATTGTTGGCCGTTATTTAAACTCATGCAGAGAAACAACCGTGCAGAGTTACCAACCGTGCACAGACAGGGTGACGATTCCAGCGAGCGACCAAATGGGTATAAAAATCTGTTTATTTACGTAACATTGACTAACTGCTTGTAGATTACGTACATGATTACTTACTAATATTATAACTTTACAGTGTAAATTGCCCTGAAAATGACACCATCGCGAGTTGAAACCGGTTCGCGGCAAAATAAATAATGCGATTGTGACGGTCATTTTGAATAATTGATCCTTTCCATGCGTCAGTTGACATTCCGGTGGCCAGTACTGTAGTAACAGCGTGCCTGAGTATACGTTCGCACAGTAGACCGATATGTTGATAATTTAAGGGTGAAGCTCGCCGTAATGGAAGACAAGGTCAGAGTCCGTTCCTCGAGTACTTTCCAGGTCGTGTGACTCCATCTCATCCCGTGTTTGCTCAAAGACCTTGTAAAAAAATAACTAGACTCACTGATGGCGCTGCAGTCGCGGGATAATTTGAACCTTCGGCTGGACGCCATTATAGTGGTTGTAGTCTGATGTGTTGTGTAGTACTGTTGTTTATGAAGACCCTGATTCAACGTTGTATATTTGTTGGGGCGTACATACAGTATTTGTCACTCGTAATTCTACTGTCCGTACGTTCCAATCAAAAGAACTACAATGGTGAAGAGTTGTGCAGCGATTAATTGTACAAATAAATTCGAGAAAGGAACGAATATTACATTTCACAGGTATGTGGATATTTTAAGTTATTTTGTATGTCAGTGCACTTGCTTAGTAAATGTTTTTGTAACACGGTATTAGCATAATGTCTGTGCATATATTTGCAGGTTTCCTTTCTCAAAACCACAGCTGTTACAAAAATGGTTACACGCTGTCAGGAGGCAAGATTTCCGACCGACAGAATACCATTTTATATGTTCCGATCATTTTGAAGAAAGTTGTTTCCTTGAAAATTACGTAAATAGCTGAAAGATGATGTTGTTCCATCCATCTTTCGTTTTCCAGACCATATACAGCAGAAGATAAATTTTTCTTTGTGAACCACATTTTATTTTAACTATAAAAGTTGAGTTGCAAGCAACACGAAATTTGAGTTAGCAGGCTTTTTATCGTTATAAAATGCAACTGAATGTGTGTAATTGTAATCTGATTTCACAACTTCTCTCGATGGAAAAGTTGTTGAGTTTTATTTATTATATGAAAAAACCACACATTTAAACTGAAGTGTACATCTTCGAAAGTAAATATTGTGACTAATGCGATACTGGACGCCTGCCTGAAGTCTTGTTTGTTGTAGCTGGCTGATCGGTAGTGTTTTCATGGTCTAGGTTGGGTTGAAACTTGATAATTTGGTCGTGAGTTGCCAATGCACTACGCCATATATAACGCACTTTTCGTCATAAAATCTAAAGCAAGGTAGAGTCAGAAAATATCAATTAACATAGTGGGCAAATCTTCGAGTATTTTGATGCATTTTGCGTACATCTATCGTAAATGAACTACGAAAAATGCTAGGGGTCCAGTGCATAACTTTTAGCTACGGCAGATTCCATGTACTACGTAACATAAATTCATCAACAGTGACTAGTTGCTGTTTGTTCATAAATTAAAAACTATATTGTAGTAACGTATTTAAATGAGGCATTATGAATGTGACCTAACTCTAGGGAAGGCATTTTGTAACCAAAAGCGATGTATAAACATTCGAAATCCGGGCGTCAGTTTACCACTCTAATGGCCGCCAGCCAGCTATTCAATTTGTCCGCTCTTCACAGTCGACCACTCGTGCGGTTGTGGGGGCCTGTGTTTGCTACAGTAGAACAATGGCTGCCGGAAACTGGGAAATTCACAAGCGATAGAGCAAACTGTGGTGCCCCAAGGAGGCGGCGCAATGTTGTATGACACGAGGCAGTTCATCACCAAGCCGAGCCGCTGCACGTGACTTGCGTCTGCCTCATTCGTCTGTCTGGCGTATTCTGCACGAACAGCAACTTGACCCGTATCACCCTCACAAGGTACACCCATGGTCCAGGCGAATTTCTGTACTTGGTTTTTACACCGTTGTGTAAGTTTTCTTCAGTTTCCAAGCCAATATTGTTCACCGGCGAAGCACATTTCATCAGGGAATGTGTTCTGAACTGTCGACATGGCCAGAGTTGGGATCCTGAAAGCCCCGAAGCCACCTTCTACACGAAAATTTGAGCACACTTTTTGCACCAGTGTCGGGGTAGGTATCTATGAGGGTCGTGTGATTGGGCCGTACATCCTTCCTGCACACGTAAAGTGTGTCAGGTATTTCATATTCCTGCAACAAGAGTTTTAGAAAGATGTGCCATTGAATATTCGGCACGAATTGTGACTCCAGCACAATGGCGCTGCAGTACATTTTGCTGTTCGCGTCCGAAACCATTTGAACGTAATCTATGGGCACAAGTGGATCGGTCGAAGTGGACCACAAGCTTGGCCAGCAATACCATCAGATTTAGCCCCTTTGGGCCACATGAAGAGCCTTGTTTACAAGACCCCAACCCAGTCGGCCGGCCGTTCTGGCCGAGCGGTTCTAGGCGCTTCAGTCCGGAAGCGCGCGACCGCTACGGTCGCAGGTTCGAATCCTGCCTCGGGCATGAATGTGTGTGTGATGTCCTTAGGTTAGTTAGGTTTAAGTAGTTCTAAGTTCTAGGGGACTGACGACCTCAGACGTTAAGTCCCGTAGTGCTCAGAGCCATTTTGAACTTAATGGCGTCAGTGCGTAGATTAAGGTACAGACTTTCATGTAAAAATAAAATTATTGAGATATCTTAGCACTTTTTTCTTTTATTTCAAAACGGTACTTACTGAAAAAACACGCCTCGTATTTACATGAAAGTAAGACATTGCGCGAAATTCGGAAAAGTGTCCAATGAAAAATAGAGGTTGCTATAATTTTGCGTTTGGTGCATATTACAGAATATGTTGTTGTGTATGAAATTTCGCTAACATATTGAATTTCTCTTTAGACTTGAGTAGAGGTCTCGTTCTGTCGCCAATCTCGAGAAAATTGATCTGATGTAGCACACTCATTTGCGACCGAGCCGCGCCTGCGATACAGTCAGAGAGACATATCCACAACATTCCTCATATTTCATAAACGGCTTCACACATCGAAAGTGATAGCATGCAAAGAGGAGAGTATTTTACCAAATCATTATTACGTAAAACTTCAATATCTACCGTGCTGCCGGCCGGAGTAGCCGAGCGGTTAAAGGCGCTACAGTCTGCAACCGCACGACCGCTACGGTCGCAGGTTCGAATCCTGCCTCGGGCATGGATGTGTGTGATGTCCTTAGGTTAGTTAGGTTTAGGTAGTTCTAGGGGACTTATGACCACAGCAGTTGAGTCCCATAGTGCTCAGAGCCATTTGAACCTTTTTCTACCGTGCTATTTCAATAACTACCGAGTTTTTTTGTGAAAGAATGTAATTTTTAAGGACCATTGATACCTGGTGAAACGAGGAATGCTATGGGTTTTGAAGCAACGTAAGTGAAGACATTACACGGATTTTTGTACTGAGTATGTGCTTTTTCTTAAGCTACTCACTTTACTTTTCCGCAGTTCCTTAGTTAATAAACTTAATAAACCACTGTTTGAGAATTCTCTCGCAGTTGTGTCTGCACAACATGTTAGTGAGTAGAGACAGTGTATAACTCCGCTGTGTCTTCGCAAAAGAAGCAAATTTTGACACGGCAACAAGAGAAATGTGTAGGTTTTACTCAAAATTCGACACTCGTGACGCTCCTCTGAAAGTTACGAACGGTTAACAAGCCAGGCGAAAATAAATTACTGAATTTTCGGTGGAATACTTTTTACATCTACATTTACATCTACATGGATACTCTGCAAATCACATTCAAGTGTCTGGCAGATGGTTCATCGAACCACGTTCACAATTCTCTATTATTCCAATCTCGTATAGCGCGCGGAAAGAATGAATACCTATATCTTTCCGTACGAGCTGTGATTTCCCTTATTTTATCGTGGTGATCGTTCCGCCCTATGTAGGTCGGTGTCAATAAAATATTTTCGCATTCGGAGGACAAAGTTGGTGATTGGAATTTCGTGAGAAGATTCCGTCGCAACGAAAAACGCCTTTCTTTTAATGATGTCCAGCCCAAATCCTGTATCATTTCAGTGACACACTCTCCCATATTTCGCGATAATACAAAACGTGCTGCCTTTCTTTGATCTTTTTCGATGAACTCCGCCAGTCCTAACTGGTAAGGATCCCACACCGCGCAGCAGTATTCTAAAAGAGGACGGACAAGCGTAGTGTCTGGTCTGTTACATTTTCTAAGTGTCCTGCCAATAAAACGCAGCCTTTGGTTAGCCTTCCCCACATTTTCTACGTGTTCTGTCCAATTTAAGTTGTTCGTAATTGTAAAATCTAGGTTGTTGTTGTTGTGGTCTTCAGTCCTGAGACTGGCTTGAAGCAGCTCTCCATGCCACTCTATCCTGTGCAAGCTTCTTCATCTCCCAGTACCTACTGCAACCTACATCCTTCTGAATCTGCTTAGTCTATTCATCTCTTGGTCTCCCTCTACGATTTTTACCCTCCACGCTGCCCTCCAATACTAAATTGGTGATCCCTTGGTGCCTCAAACCATGTCCTACCAACCGATCCCTTCTTCTAGTCAAGTTGTGCCACAAACTTCTCTTCTCCCCAATCCTATTCAGTACTTCCTCGTTAGTTACGTGATCTACCCGTCTAACCTTCAGCATTCTTCTGTAGCACTATATTTCGAAAGCATCTATTCTCATCTTGTCCAAACTATTTATCGTCCATGTTTCACTTCCATACATGGCTACACTACATACAAATACTTTCAGAAACGACTTCCTGACACTTAAATCTATACTCGATGTTAACAAGTTCCTCTTCTTTAGAAACGCTTTCCTTGCCATTGCCAGTCTACATTTTATATCCTCTCTACTTTGACCATGTAAGGTGTCAGGCAAATCCAACACCTTCCATGAAAACCCAGACATGATAAGCAAATCCAGTAGTATGTCACATAGCTCCCAATAAATCGTGACATTAAATTAACCAAAGTAATACGAGTAACGAGTGAGCAAATGGAATACCACAGACTAACACAAGAATGCCTAAATGCATGTCATACCTTCCCACCGTGAGACAGACGCAGTTCCGAGGGGAGAAACGAGAACAGAAGCCGAGACCAGAACCGTGTTAAGCTAGAAGGCCCTACGATAAGGGACGGACACCCACGTCTCCAGTTAACCACCAGGACCACCCCCCAGCACATGTCAAAAGCTAGAGCCCTCCAGAAGAACAGTATAGATCTTACGATAACACAAAAAGGGCCACACCAGCCGCATATTTTAGCGTGAGACTTTTTCGCGTCTCTGTTACGTTGCAAACGTTAAAAACATTGCCCCACCGCGAAAAGTAACCGACAGGACTAGCCCCCAGCCCATGTTAAAAGATAGAGCCCTCCAGAAGAACAGTATAGATCTTACGAAAACACTAAAAGGGCCACACCACCCGCAAGTTTTAGCGTGAGACTTTTTCGCGTCTGTTACGTTGCAAACTTTAAAAACGTTGCCCCACCACGAAAAGTATAACGTTTCTCATTGGATAGTCAGAATGTTTGTAGGCGGAGCTTAAGGTTGACATTGAGATCCTGATTGGTCAGATGAAAACACAGCCAGATAGTTTTTTTTTAAACCAACTTCGGTAAATTGTAGTAAGGAGAAGTTAGAAGAGAGTTGCTTCCGAGAGGGCGAGCTGGATGGAGCTGCGCCGGCTGCCGCCCCCTGACGAACACCGACAAGGTAATGAACGCACGCGATGCTGCATTTTTGAGCGCATAAGGCTTCACTCAGAACTGCAGAAGTCTCATCTGTTACACCCCCTTACGTAATACTAGTGTCGATCGTCAATTGAAACTCAAGGTATTCACATTTGCTTCGTAAGTTAAAATCTGAAATGCGATGATTTTTCTGTTATATAATTATTGAGAAGCCACATCAGCCACTGTAATTTACGACAAGTTAGATAAGTAATTAATGATAACTGAGGGTCACTGTAGACCATTTTGAGAGTTTTATCTTTTGTGAAACTTAATTTAAACCTAGATTATACACTCCTGGAAATGGAAAAAAGAACACATTGACACCAGAGTGTCAGACCCACCATACTTGCTCCGGACACTGTGAGAGGGCTGTACAAGCAATGATCACACGCACGGCACAGCGGACACACCAGGAACCGCGGTGTTGGCCGTCGAATGGCGCTAGCTGCGCAGCATTTGTGCACCGCCGCCGTCAGTGTCAGCCAGTTTGCCGTGGCATACGGAGCTCCATCGCAGTCTTTAACACTGGTAGCATGCCGCGACAGCGTGGACGTGAACCGTATGTGCAGTTGACGGACTTTGAGCGAGGGCGTATAGTGGGCATGCGGGAGGCCGGGTGGACGTACCGCCGAATTGCTCAACACGTGGGGCGTGAGGTCTCCACAGTACATCGATGTTGTCGCCAGTGGTCGGCGGAAGGTGCACGTGCCCGTCGACCTGGGACCGGACCGCAGCGACGCACGGAAGCACGCCAAAACCGTAGGATCCTACGCAGTGCCGTAGGGGACCGCACCGCCACTTCCCAGCAAATTAGGGACACTGTTGCTCCTGGGGTACCGGCGAGGACCATTCGCAACCGTCTCCATGAAGCTGGGCTACGGTCCCGCACACCGTTAGGCCGTCTTCCGCTCACGCCCCAACATCGTGCAGCCCGCCTCCAGTGGTGTCGCGACAGGCGTGAATGGAGGGACGAATGGAGACGTGTCGTCTTCAGCGATGAGAGTCGCATCTGCCTTGGTGCCAATGATGGTGGTATGCGTGTTTGGCGCCGTGCAGGTGAGCGCCACAATCCGGACTGCATACGACCGAGGCACACAGGGCCAACACCCGGCATCATGGTGTGGGGAGCGATCTCCTACACTGGCCGTACACCACTGGTGATCGTCGAGGGGACACTGAATAGTGCACGGTACATCCAAACCGTCATCGAACCCATCGTTCTACCATTCCTAGACCGGCAAGGGAACTTGCTGTTCCAACAGGACAATGCACGTCCGCATGTATCCCGTGCCACCCAACGTGCTGTAGAAGGTGTAAGTCAACTACCCTGGCCAGCAAGATCTCCGGATCTGTCCCCCATTGAGCATGTTTGGGACTGGATGAAGCGTCGTCTCACGCGGTCTGCACGTCCAGCACGAACGCTAGTCCAACTGAGGCGCCAGGTGGAAATGGCATGGCAAGCCGTTCCACAGGACTACATCCAGCATCTCTACGATCGTCTCCATGGGAGAATAGCAGCCTGCATTGCTGCGAAAGGTGGATATACACTGTACTAGTGCCGACATTGTGCATGCTCTGTTGCCTGTGTCTATGTGCCTGTGGTTCTGTCAGTGTGATCATGTGATGTATCTGACCCCAGGAATGTGTCAATAAAGTTTCCCCTTCCTGGGACAATGAATTCACGGTGTTCTTATTTCAATTTCCAGGAGTGTAGATGTGATATGGCATAGGTCACCCTTCGATCCATTGTAGAACTTGGAAACCCATTCAGGGAATATTCGTTCACATTTTTGTTGAACGCAGTCTCACTGAACTCTTCTGAACTCTACATGTCGTGTGTGGTCTGGCGTCTCCTCACCAGCAACAGGTCTCAGGTTCAAACTAGTCAATTCCCTAGAAAACACGCTCAGAGCGTCGTTCCAAGAAAGTGGTAGGGAGACACGACTTAGAACAAACAGACACCACGCAGAATGTTAGAACCATCATCAGTTATTTTGCTCCCCAAATAGCGAAACTACTTTACTACTTAAAGTGTCTCATTTTCTAATCTAATTCCCTCAGCATCACCCGACTTAATTCGACTACATTCCATTATCCTCGTTTTGCTTTTGTTGATGTTCATCTTATACACTCCTTTCAAGACACTGTCCATTCCGTTCAACTGCTCTTCCAAGTCCTTTGCTGTCTCTGACAGAATTACAATGTCATCCTGCAAAACCTCAAAGTTTTTAATTCTTCTCCATGGATTTTAATACCTACTCCGAACTTTTCTTTTGTTTCCTTTACTGCTTGCTCAATATACAGATTGAATAACATCGGGGAGAGGCTACAACCCTGTCTCACTCCCTTCCCAACCACTGCTTCTCTTTCATGCCCCTCGACTCTTATAACTGCCATCTGGTTTCTGTACAAATTGTAAATAGCCTTTCGCTCCCTGTATTTATCCCTGCCACTTTTAGAATTTGAAAGAGAGTATTCCAGTCAACATTGTCAAATGCTTTCTCTAAGTCTACAAATGCTAGAAAAGTAGGTTTGCCTTTCCTTAATCTTTCTTCTAAGATAAGTCGCAAGGTCAGTATTGCCTCACGTGTTCCAACATTTCTACGGAATCCAAACTGATATTCCCCGAGGTCGGCTTCTACCAGTTTTTCCATTCGTCTGTAAAGAATTCGTGTTAGTATTTTGCAGCAGTGGCTTATTAAACTGAAAGTTGGGTAATTTTCACTTAGGTATTCAGTTGAATTCACGGCTTTTAGATTAGACTGATTTATCGTATAACCGTAGTTTAACGAAGCTCCTTTTTGCACTCATGTGGATGATCTCACCTTTTAAAATACTAACGAAAGCAAAGGTGACAGTAGATCTTTTTGGATGGTCATAATGCCAAGTGTGAGCGTGGAGGGGCGCTATTTAATATTTACAAACAATATGAGTGTGGGCTTCAGTTTAGAAGTTCACTTCCTGCAGCGCCCACCACTGCCGTTCTGCCCACGCTCCCCAGTGCTGACCACTGCGCCACCTCGCTCGGGCATAAAATCTGGACAATGGAGAAACGGGAAAATGTCATTTGGTCGGATGGGCCTTGTTCCACGCCGTTTCCAACTTCTGGACGAGTTTACATCCGAAGAGTGATGATTTGGACAGCCATATCTACATCTACATATCTACATACATACTCCGCAATCCAAAATACGGTGCGTGGCGTAGGGTACCTCGTACCACAACTAGCATCTTCTCTCCCTGTTCCACTCCCAAACAAAACCAGGGAAAAATGACTGCCTATATGCCTCTGTACGAGCCCTAATCTCTCTTATCTTATCTTTGTGGTCTTTCTGCGAAATGTAAGTTGGCGGCAGTAAAATTGTACTGCAGTCAGCCTCAAATGCTGGTTCTCTTAATTTCCTCAGTAGCGATTCATGAAAAGAATGCCTCCTTTCCTCTAGAGACTCCCACCCGAGTTCCTGAAGCATTTCCGTAACACACGCGTGATGATCAAACCTACCAGTAACGAATCTAGCAGCCCGCCTCTGAATTACTTCTATGTCCTCCCTCAATCCGACCTGATAGGGATCCCAAACGCTCGGGCAGTACTCAAGAATAGGTCGTATTAGTGTTTTATAAGCGCTCTCCTTTACAGATGAACCACATCTTCCCAGAATTCTACCATCGAGCCGAAGACGACTATCCGCCTTCCCCACAACTGCCATTACAGGCTTGTCCCACTTCATATCGCTCTGCAATGTTACGCCCAAATATTTAATCGACGTGACTGTGTCAAGCGCTCCACTACTAATGGAGTATTCAAACATTACGGGATTCTTTTTCCTATTCATCTGCATTAATTTACATTTATCTATATTTAGAGTTAGCTCCCATTCTTTACACCAATCACAAATCCTCTCCAAGTGATCTTGTATCCTCCTACAGTCACTCAACGACGACACCTTCCCGTACACCACAGCATCATCAGCAAACAGCCGCACATTGCTATCCACCCTATTCAGAAGATCATTTATGTAGATAGCAAACAACAGCGGACCTACCACACTTCCCTGGGGCACTCCAGATGATACCCTCACCTCGGATGAACACTCACCATCGAGGACAACGTACTGAGTGCTGTTACTTAAGAAGTCTTCGAGCCACTCACATATTTGGGAACCAATAGCATTATGCTCGTACCTTAGTTAGGAGTCTGCAGTGGGGCAACGAGTCGAACGCTTTCCGGAAGTCAAGGAATATGGCATCCGTCTGATACCCTTCATCCATGGTTCGCAAGATATCATGTGAAAAAAGGGCGAGTTGCGTTTCGCAGGAGCGATGCTTTCTAAATCCGTGCTGATGCATGGACAGCAACTTCTCTGTCTCAAGGAAATTCATTATATTCGAACTGAGAATATGTTCGAGAATCCTGCAACAAACCGATGTTAAGGATATTGGTCTGTAATTTTGAGGATCCGTCCTTCTACCCTTCTTATATACAGGCGTCACCTGCGCTTTTTTCCAGTCGCTCGGGACTTTACGTTGGGCAAGAGATTCGCGATAAATGCAAGCTAAGTAAGGAGCCAATGCAGTCGAGTACTGTCTGTAAAACCGAATTGGAATCCCATCAGGACCTGGCGATTTATTTATTTTCAACCCATTCAGCTGCTTCACAACCCCAGGGATGTCTATCACTAGGTCCTCCATACGGGAATCTGTACGAGACTCGAACGGCGGTGTGTTTGTACGATCCTCCTGCGTGAAAGATTCCTCAAATGCTAAATTTAAATTTTCAGCTTTCGTTGTGCTGTATTCCGTTGCCAGGCCACACTGATCAGTGAGTGACTGGATGGAATCCTTCGATCTGCTTACCGATTTTACGTAAGACCAGAATTTCCTTGGGTTTTCAGCAAGATCTTTTGCTAAGGTATGACGGTGGTAGTGGTTGAATGCTTCGCGCATCGCTCTTTTTACAGCAGCACGAATCTCTACTAACTTTTGCCTGTCCTCATTCTCCCGATCTTTCTTGTACCGCGAGTGCAACTGCCTTTGCTTCCTGAGAATTCTCCGAATTGCGCTGTTAAACCACGGCGGGTCTTTTCCGTCCGTAACCCACTTTTTCGGCACATACTTGTCGAAAGCGTGATTTAGAATGTGTTTTAAATTTGCCCATAATTCTTCCACGTCCATCGTACCGGAAGTAAATGACGTCGATTCATTTACTAATTGGGACTATGTGCCAGACGCCATTTTGTAGATGTAGACTTGTTTGTCAAGTGTTTCACTTGTCCTTTATTTACGTACAGGGTGTTTCAAAAATGACCGGTATATTTGAAACGGCAATAAAAACTAAACGAGCAGCGATAGAAATACACCGTTTGTTGCAATATGCTTGGGACAAGGCAGACAAACTTTCGAAATTACAGTAGTTACAATTTTCAACAACAGATGGCGCTGCGGTCTGGGAAACTCTATATTACGATATTTTCCACATATCCACCATGCGTAGCAATAATATGGCGTAGTCTCTGAATGAAATTACCCATAACCTCTGCCAACGTGTCTGGCGGAATGGCTTCACATGCAGATGAGATGTACTGCTTCAGCTGTTCAATTGTTTCTGGATTCTGGCGGTACACCTGGTCTTTCAAGTGTCCCCACAGAAAGAAGTCACAGGGGTTCATGTCTGGCGAATAGGGAGGCCAGTCCACGCCGCCTCCTGTATGTTTCGGATAGCCCAAAGCAATCACACGATCATCGAAATATTCATTCAGGAAATTAAAGACGTCGGCCGTGCGATGTGGCCGGGCACCATCTTGCATAAACCACGAGGTGTTCGCAGTGTCGTCTAAGGCAGTTTGTACCGCCACAAATTCACGAAGAATGTCCAGATAGCGTGATGCAGTAATCGTTTCGGATCTGAAAAATGGGCCAATGATTCCTTTGGAAGAAATGGCGGCCCAGACCAGTACATTTTGAGGATGCAGGGACGATGGGACTGCAACATGGGGCTTTTCGGTTCCCCATATGCGCCAGTTCTGTTTATTGACGAAGCCGTCCAGGTAAAAATAAGCTTCGTCAGTAAACCAAATGCTGCCCACATGCATATCGCCGTCATCAATCCTGTGCACTATATCGTTAGCGAATGTCTCTCTGCAGCAACGGTAGCGGCGCTGAGGGGTTGCCGCGTTTGAATTTTGTACGGATAGAGGTGTAAACTCTGGTGCATGAGACGATACGTGGACGTTGGCGTCATTTGGACCGCAGCTGCAACACGGCGAACGGAAACCCGAGGCCGCTGTCGGATCACCTGCTGCACTAGCTGCGCGTTGCCCTCTGTGGTTGGTGTACGCGGTCGCCCTACCTTTCCAGCACGTTCATCCGTCACGTTCCCAGTCCGTTGAAATTTTTCAAACAGATCCTTTATTGTATCGCTTTTCGGTCCTTTGGTTACATTAAACCTCCGTTGAAAACTTCGTCTTGTTGCAACAACACTGTGTTCTAGGCGGTGGAATTCCAACACCAGAAAAATCCTCTGTTCTAAGGAATAAACCATGTTGTCTACAGCACACTTGCACGTTGTGAACAGCACACGCTTACAGCAGAAAGACGACGTACAGAATGGCGCACCCACAGACTGCGTTGTCTTCTATATCTTTCACATCACTTGCAGCGCCATCTGTTGTTGAAAATTGTAACTACTGTAATTTCGAAAGTTTGTCCGCCTGAAAATGTACTGTTGTCCCAAGCATATTGCAACAAACGGTGTATTTCTATCGCTGCTCGTTTAGTTTTTATTTCCGTTTCAAATATACCGGTCATTTTTGAAACACCCTGTAACAGCTCAGTTCGCTAGGTGACAGGCGCATATCGGCAAGCCTAGCAAGTAGCAGGGCAGGGCAAATCGGCGAGTGTTTGCGCGCGCGGCGGCGGGGTAAGAGCCGACTACATACACGCAGCACGCGCGCGCGCCGCTGTTTGTGCAGCAGCCCGGCGCCAACGCGCAGAGAGGACACACGTCCTAGCGGGCAGAGCCGCCTCCATCGCCAGCGCGACGAAATTGTCGGCGCGGCAAATATTTGCGCTTCCGCTCTCCCGTTCGGACACGGCCTTTGTCGCGCCTAATGGTCCTCGAATCCGCTCGGCCAAAATATTTATTCCCGCGAAACGCCACACGAGGGCGACACGCTCCCGGCGCAATCACCTGAGCGAAACAACTCGACGCCAAATCCATGTGCCGCCTGCACCAGCGCACCGCCCCTCTCTGCCCCTCCTGCTCCTGCGCAAAATGGGATACAGGACCCTCGCCAACATCTTGCACACCTACGCGCTGATTCCCAATACCGATTCGATGTAAATAAGTGCACTTTGATAGCGGAATACCGAAAAGAAGACGATATACAGTTTACACTTGGCGCCGTAAGTCCACATGGACAAGAATTGTTGTGGAGACAGCCCAGTTAGGATAACGCGTTGTACCTTTCTCTCAGGAGAAACCGCCCCGGTAGCTGAGTGGTCAGCGTGACAGACTGTCAATCCTAAGGGCCCGAGATCGATTCCCGGCTGGGTCGGAAATTTTCTCCGCTCAGGGACTGGGTGTTGTGTTGTCCTAATCATCATCATTTCATCCCCATCGACACGCAGGTCGCCGAAGTGGCGTCAGATCAAAAGACCTGCACCAGGCGAACGGTCTACCCGACGGGAGGCCCTAGCCACACGACATTTCCATTTCAGGAGAAATAGTTAATACACTACTGGCCATTAAAACTGCTACACCACGAAGATGACGTGCTACAGACGCGAAATTTAACCGACAGGAAGAAGATGCTGTGATATGCAAATGATAAGCTTTTCACAGGTGAAGGGAGCGAAAGGCTACTTACAATTTGTACAGAAACCAGATGGCTGTTATAACAGTTGAGAGACATGAAAGGGAAGCAGTGGTTGGGAAGGGAGTGAGACAGGGTTGTAGCCTCTCCCCGATGTTATTCAATCTGTATATTAAGTAAGCAGTAAAAAAAACAAAAGAAAAATTCGGAGTAGGTATTAAAATCCATGGAGAAGAAATAAAAACTTTGAGGTTCGCCGATGACATTGTAATTCTGTCAGAGGCAGCAAAGGACTTGGAAGAGCAGTTGAACGGAATGGATAGTGTCTTGAAAGGAGGATATAAGATGAACCTCAACAAAATCAAAACGAGGATAATGGAATGTAGCCGAATTAAGTCGGGTGATGCTGAGGGAATTAGATTAGGAAATGGGACACTTAAAGTAGTAAAAGAGTTTTGCTATTTGGGGAGCAAAGTAACTGATGATGGTAGAAACAGAGAGGATATAAAATGTAGACTGGCAATGGCAAGGAAAGCGTTTCTGAAGAAGAGAAATTTGTTAACATCGAGTATAGATTTAAGTGTCTGGAAGTCGTTTCTGAAAGTATTTGTATGGAGTGTAGCCATGTATGGAAGTGAAACATGGACGATAAATAGTTTGGACGAGAAGAGATTAGAAGCTTTCGAAATGTGGTGCTACAGAAGAATGCTGAAGGTTAGATGGGTAGATCACATAACTAATGAGGAGGTACTGAGTAGAATTTGGGAGAAGAGGAGCTTGCGCCACAACTTGACGAGAAGAAGGGATCGGTTGGTAGGACATGTTCTGAGGCATCAAGGGATCAACAGTTTAGTACTGGAAGGGCAGCGTGGAGGGTAAAAATCGTAGAGGGAGACCAAGAGATGAATACATTAAGCAGATTCAGATGGATGTAGGTTTCAGTAGGTACTGGGAGTTGAAGAAGCTATCACAGGATAGAGTAGCATGGAGAGCTGCATCAAACCAGTCTCAGGACTGAAGACCACAACAACAACAATCTACTAATGGAAGGTATAATCTTATGTTAAAGCTTTGGGCTCAGCCCCGAATCCTCCCGCTGTCAGAAAAATGCTACCGAATCCTCCCAAGCCTGCAAGGGTCTGAAAAAAGATGGGACCGAACCCTCCCTTTTGAAGCAGGTAGCAGTTCTAAACGTTATGAATACTCCAAGCAGGCAAAGGAAAGCAAATGAAGTTGCAGTAGAAGATGTACAAAATTGTCGCGTGTATTGTATGTTTGAAAGCTTTGTCTTTTATCTTATTGAGATAAAGTCCAGTCGGCACAGCGAGAGCGACTACGTCCAGCTCAAAGTCACGCGCAAAGCGTGTAGAAGTGAATCAATATTTTTTGTTTGAAACATGGGATGGGTATGGGAAGATGAGGAACATGGCAGAGATTATTATACAGGGTGATTCAAAAAGAATACCACAACTTTAAAATGTGTATTTAATGAAAGAAACATAATATAACCTTCTGTTATACATCATTACAAAGAATATTTAAAAAGGTTTTTTTTTCACTCAAAAACAAGTTCAGAGATGTTCAATATGGCCCCCTCCAGACACTCGAGCAATATCAACCCGATACTCCAACTCGTTCCACACTCTCTGTAGCATATCAGGCGTAAAAGTTTGGATAGCTGCTGTTATTTCTCGTTTCAAATCATCAATGGTGGCCGAAACACCATATCCTTAACATACCCCCATAAGAAAAAATCGCAGGGGGTAAGATCAGGGCTTCTTGGAGGCCAGTGATGAAGTGCTCTGCCACGGGCTGCCTGGCGGCCGATCCATCGCCTCGGGTAGTTGACGTTCAGGTAGTTACGGACAGATAAGTGCCAATGTGGTGGCGCTCCATCCTGCTGAAATATGAATTGCTGTGCTTCTTGTTCGAGCTGAGGGAACAGCCAATTCTCTAACATCTCCAGATACTGTAGTCCAGTTACAGTAGCACCTTCGAAGAAAAAGGGACCAAAAACTTTATTGGCTGAAATGGCACAGAAAACGTTCACCTTAGCGAACAAATGTACAACTAAATGAAACTTTATAGCTCCCTTAATTCGCCGACAGATAGTGCTTAGCTCTGCCTTTTGTCGTTGCAGAGTTTTAAATTCCTAAAGTTGTGGTATTCTTTTTGAATCACCCTGTATTATTGTCTATAATGCAACATATAATGTTTCAGTTTGGGAGGATTCGGTCCTGTTACTTGCTTACCTACCTGGTTTCGGGAGTATTCGGGTCTGCGCCCAAAGGTTTAGCAGAATACGACAAGCTTTACAGTTACAAACTGCGTATATTTTTGAGGCAGCGAAGCTGGCGGGGCGCAGATGCTGGGACTTCATTCATCCAGTACTTGAGAATGACAGCACTTAGCGCTGCCAACAAACTCACAAAATTTCGAACCTTTACGAAATTTTTCTTCGCTGACATCCCCCACAAAACGCTGAAAGCTAGAGTGTTTATCCCTTCTGACATTTCCGCTGTTCGTGCAGTACAACTTCAGCATCAGACATGACATTTGGTTTATTAAGATAATTATCATTTATTGTTCAGCCTCAGCTGCACATTCTCATTTATGTGACGTGTTTCGATCACTCAGGATCATCTTCAGATGTAAGTAGTTTCGTAAGCGACCAGTCTTGCCTATCCAGTGCCTTTTTTAAAACAATATTCGTTTCCAGAATGAGATTTTCACTCTGCAGCGTAGTGTGCGTTGATATGAAACTTCCTGGCTGATTAAAACTGTGTGCCGGACCCAGACTCGAACTCGGGGCTTTTGCCTTTCGCGGGCAAGTGCTCTACCACCTGAGCTACCCAAGCACGACTCACGACCCGTCCTCACAGCCTTACTTCTGCCAGTACCTCGTCTCCTATCTTCCAAATTCATTTCGTTCGAAGTATGCACCCAACGTACGTCATCGGTACATACTTTTTTTTCGCAAGCCCTCGCCACTTGCGTGACTATTCTTTGTTTCTCGTTTTCGCCGTTTTCAAATGGTAGCTTACGGATCCTGTGGATCGCTGATTTAAAATAAGCCAATTTTTTTTATCTACAGCGTCTTCGCCTGTGATAGTCTGCTTTTTATGTCCGTGCGTCGGACATCATGTCTGTCTTTGCTTCAGTGATAGCAGGATTGCTTCACTACTTCTAGTTCATGGTCCCCAATTTTGTTGTCAAGTTTATCGCTAATCTCATTTCTGCTACTCTTCATCACATTCAGATCTCTTCGCATTACTCTTTATCTGCCGTGTCTACTCATTAGACTGTTCATTCCATTCAACAGATCCTGAGATTCTTTTTCACTTTCACTAGATTCTTTTTCACTTTCACTCAGTGAATCTTATCATTCGTATATTTTCACCACAAATTTTAATCCTATTTACTTTTGAATACAAGTTATATCAAAAATTAAAAGAAACAAATGTTGTTGTTATAAATTCCAAGAAGAGATTTACAAAAATGACATACATGGGACCTATTTCAGATAAAATAAATAAATTATTTAAGAACACAAGCGTGACAATAGCATTTAAAACTAATAACCCCCTACAGATGAAACTGAAACACACAATTGGGGACTCAAATGTGTACCAAAAGTCAGGAGTTTATAAAATAATATGTAATGACTGTGAGAGACAGTATATTGGCCAAACTGGCCGTAACTTTCTAACACGTTTCAAAGAACATACTACTGGTACTGCACGTACCAAATCAACATTTGGTCAACATCTTGATGGATACAATCATTCTGAGGGTTGCATTTCTAACAATTTGAAAATATTACATATTGTGCCAAAAGGACCACTGCTAAATACTTTAGAAGAAATTGAAATCTTTTCACTTCACAAAAGTAATCCATTATCTGTTTTAAACGAACAACTTTAGTTCAAAGGCATACATTTCTTTGAGATTTTCGATGATCTGCTTTAGAATGTTTACTCTTCTGTCCTTTGTTTTTTAAATTATTAAGACATATAGGAAATATTTTATCTTTACATTGTAATTTTATTGTACCAAACATTATTTTATGACTGACTATCTGTTTTAGAATTTTTGCTTATATGCTTTTAGACTGCATATTGCTAATTCACGTCCTTTTATTTTTGACACTATGGCTCATAATATTATAATTTTAAATTCTTTCCATTTTCATTACTTTTATTTGTTTATAAGACTGGCATATAACTTAAGGAATAGCAATGCCTTTTAAAAATTGCCACATGTAATTTACATACCAACTTCATAGACAATATTTCATATATACGGACAACTACTTCGTATCGTATTTGTGCAGCATGTAGTATACATGTCAGCTAAAGACTATTGCAGCCTACTCATTGAAAATCGTTTCAATAAAGACATGTTGCTGCTCAATAATACATCGTCTGACGTGGCAGTCTTCGCCATTCCACTTTCGCAACAATTTCGTTGGGAAGAAGCCTGCTGCCACATCTTTGCACTGGCGTTTGTCCTCACCATGGCAACCACTGGTTCGCCTACCGACTTTACAACAACTTCAGTGGAAAGAAGCCTGCTGCCTTATCTTTGGAACGGCGTCCAACTTCACCATGGCAACCAGTGGTTCCAAATGGCTCACCAACAGGCCTCGAGAGGGCAACCCATGTACTGCCAAACCGAAGTTCATTTATCCTACATATTTAAATATTTTTAACGCTTCTTAATTGACAATAGCTGTTTAATACGCTAAGTTTAGTGTGTATTTATTTTCAATTCTTGACAATGTTCTTTTAAATAAGAAATTTTAAATTGTAATCCGACTTATAACTCATTGGTTAGTAATGGCATCATGCCGTCAGAAGTGGGTGGAACCTCCATTATATATAGTAAGACGTGCACTGGTTTCTCCAGTAGTGATTCTCCTACAGAAAGAGGTTCCTACTCAATGGTAATTCATCGTTTTATAGCTTTATAACTTAATGTATTTTCTTTAATGTATGTAGCCCTCTAATTAAAGCTTTGTATACAACTTGTAGGTCTGAAGATGACCACAGTAGTGGTCGAAACCGGTCACCTTGATAAATAAATCGTGATCAAGACCGTTTTTCCAGAACGAGATTTTCACTCTGCAGCGGAGTGTGCGCTGATATGAAACTTCCTGGCAGATTAAAACTGTGTGCCCGACCGAGACTCGAACTCGGGACCTTTGCCTTTCGCGGGCAAGTGCTCTAGTTTGGAAGGTAGGAGACGAGATACTGGCAGAAGTAAAGCTGTGAGTACCGGGCGTGAGTCGTGCTTCGGTAGCTCAGATGGTAGAGCACTTGCCCTTGAAAGGCAAAGGTCCCGAGTTCGAGTCTCGGTCGGGCACACAGGTTTAATCTGCCAGGAAGTTTCAGGACCGTTTTTAATAGTAAATATTTAACCCTATTTTTAAATCTTCCCCTTATTTCCGTCATCGCTTCTTCTTTGTATACGTTGAACAGCAGAGCAAAGTACAGGGTGGTAACAGTGAGAGGGCCTCTATGAAAAACGAGTGATCATAGAGCACTGAAACTTCGTGGAAACGTTTGTAAGGACATGCGGAAGATAAATAATGAATAAACCATTGAAAGAAAAACGTTTTGATTTCCGCAGGAGAGGGAAACATTTGTTAATGGTGTACCACGTTTACGATCCAGGTTACAAACGTTGCTACGTCCACAACAGCCTGGAACCACACTAGAGGTAACATTTCGCAGTTCTTCGCACCACTTTTCGAGCGGTGGCTCACGAAATGTTCAGCTGTGTTGACACTGCTTGAAGCTCGCACATTACGTCAGGCATTCTCAGCCACGGCAACGGTAACTTCTTCAACTACTTGTGGCGCAGTTGCCGTTCGGCCTCTTCCAGGAGCCGTTCCCAAATGACCAGGTAATTCCAACTTCCTAATCACGTTCCCCAACTCCGGTGCGGAAACAGCACCTCTCCGTATTCCTTTAAGGGCCTCCGGAACGCCCTATACTTGCAATGTTAAAATAACGCTTATAAATTACATCTTTCCTCACAAAGTATTTGAGGTAGGAAGTTGAACTTTTTACAGATTATTTATTGGAATATGGGCTACAACTTAACACAGGGATTTTACAAAATTTTAGTTCAGTTATTAAAGATGATTTTTTTTTCAATTCTAATGAAAATTCACAACATTTTTTTTGCAATTTTTTATTTATATATTCAAAAATATACAGTTTTTTTGGAAAAAAGGCTGTGTTAAATTATGCAGAAGGTACTGTGTAACATTTACTGAAAGTTTGAAACAAATATGTTTGGAAGATCCTTAGAAAACATGTAATTAGTATGAGAAAATAAAAGTTTTGGGAATCGAGCGACAAAGATTGGATTAACTTTTTAGTGCATTCCAGGTCCATAGGATGGATTATCTTCATCCTCTGCAAACTCCTCCTCCAGCTTCCTCTTGTTCCTCCTCCTGTTTACTCTTGCTTGTATTTCTAGACTCTTTACAGCCCTGTCTGCAGCCCGAAGGCGTTCCTTGTCTAAAGCAAGCATCGCTCGTACCATGTTAGAACCTATCTCCATTCCCATATTTCTAAATACCTTGCACCTTACAATGTTGCCATCATTGAAAGTCGCAACAGCAACTTTACTTTTACTCATTATTATACTTCAACAAAACAGAGACTCAAGAAACAGAATTAATTACGAATATTTTCGAGATAACGACAGAGTAAATAAACATGAAACAATCGACAATCACACCAGCGATATGTATTGAACCATCACAGGTTAGCCACAACACATACTTTATCTCACATCACTAAAATGTACCTGATGAACACGGACGTTAATAATAACACCATTTGACAGCAGTTTAACAGCGCCACAGTGGGTCACGCCCATGTAGAACACATTTCAAAAAAAAATTTTAAATAGTTGTAGTCTTCGGAATTGAATAAATTACATATCTATTAAAAGGTAATAGTCTGCAGATTCAGAAAACGCAAAAAAGTAAAAATTGAACTTTTAATGATTTTGAGCCTTTCCGGAGCCCCTTAAAGCAGCACTGTTGCTGTTGTTTGGATGAAACAGCTTTACGAGTTCAGCGCAGCTCACCTCGTCCTGAACCATGTTGGACACTCCGCAACTCTGACGCACTCCGATGCTTGTGTTCCAGTCTTACGTCTCCGTACTAGCATCGGCGCCTAACGACATGTCACATTAGCACTACTGTAAGTAGGCCGTTTAGGTTTTTATGTTGGTAACGCCGCGTACCGCTCTATATCAAAATCACTGACTGTGCAGTGTGAAGTCTGTGGCTGGTTTGCATTGTTGGAATATTTGCTATTGTAGTGTTGGGCAGTTGGATGTGAACAGCGCGTAGCGTTGCGCAGTTGGAGGTAGAGATGGGCAAACTGAAACATGTAAATGTTTCGAAACAAATGAAACAGTACAATGTAATGTTTCGATACGGTGTTTCGAAACAGTGAAACAGTTTGTTTTGTAATCTAATAAACGTACACATTTTATCATCTTGAATGTCTGCTGTATAAGTATGTCGATATAAACACAAATGAGGTGCGAGAGCGCTAATCATATCGCAGAAAGTATGAAACTATCACTTAGGCGTCTTGGCAGTTTCGTATTTCCTGCACCAAATGCGCTGCTTTTGTGTCATGCGACTTTTATACTTTTCAATTGGCTGAGGAAAGCCTTAGCTGAAGATAGAAGAACCACCACGAACAGAACTGGAGGTGGGAGCAAACTGCAGAGAAACAACAGATATGCTACTGGGATTCCCACATTCCATTAGTACGGCTAATATACCCATCCTGCTAATTTCCATGCACACAAAGGGAATCACTGTGGATAATAGGCACAGTGACTATAGACTCACAAATAACGCCAAATAATTCGAATAAATAACAAAATATAACAGAAAAAAATTGTGTTTGAAGGTGTTTCGAACCGTTACTATGAATTTACGATGCTTCCCGTTCACCAGTACACTATCAGTGATATGTCAAACAGATTGCTTGCAATTATACCTACATCAAATTTATATACATGTCTAATAACTGTCACTCTACGCCTTTTTTTATTTAAAATGTTGTAGTCTTACTTGCGTTTCTTAATATGATTACTGTACATGAACAGAGAAGCGTATGTTATAAAAAAAGTGTAATTTAACTGAATGATTTTCACATATTTATTATTTTGAATGCGAATAGTATGCGTTGTTTTATTGTTTGGTTAGTGTTTATAAAGCAGATGTTACGCCATTTCGGAATAGGACAGTCAGCTAGAAACGAAGCTTCATTTTCGGATATCTTAAGCTTCATGCTATTGCTTGTCAAAAGATTTCGACACTCTTGAAAGTGTTTCATGAAGTGGTATGTTGTGTTTCAGTACCTGTGCCGAGCCCGAATCTCGTCCGACACAGAGCGGAATGAAACATCACTGTTTCGATACAATTAGTCCGTTCCAGGCGCAGGTGGACTGAAACAATCTTATTTTGAAACAACGATACAGTTTCTGTGTCTGGCTCGAGATCCGAGACAAGGGCGGAATGAAACACCACTGTTTCCAAACAGTGAACCATAACCGTTCCGAAACACTGAAACAGTTCCAGGTATCGATACACTGTATCGAAACATAGAAACAGTGGCCAAGTCTAGTTGGAGGTGAGCCGCCAGCAGTGGTGGATGTGGGGAGAGAAATGGCAGAGTTTGAGAGCGGACGATCTGGGCGTGTGTCAGTCATAAAAACGTAATTTGTAAGACTGGATGTCATAAACTTATATATAATGACTTTTGAACACTATTAAGGTAAATACATTGTTTGTTATTTATCAAAATCATTTGCTAACTATGCCTATCAGTAGTTAGTGCCTTCAGTAGTTAGAATCTTTTATTTAGCTGGCAGTATTGGCGCTCGCTGTATTGCAGTAGTTCGAGTAACGAAGATTTTTGTGAGGTAAGTGATTCATTAAAGGTATACGCTATTGTTAGTCACGGCCATTCTTTTGTAGGGATTATTGAAAGTCAGATTGCGTTGCGCTAAAAATATTGTGTGTCAGTTTAGTGTTGATCAGAATAAGTAAAGAGAGAAATGTCTGAGTACGTTCAGCTTTGCTCAGCTGTTTGAAAATCAAATAACGTAAGGGGTTTACCAGCACAGTAATTCATAAATTTTTCCGAAGGGGACGTTTCACTACTAACACAGGTTCTCTAGCGCACAGTCAAATAATTCCTACAAATTTAGGTTCCCACACCGCAGATAGTTTTCCATCTACATTGGCTAAAGCAGCGAATCTTTAGTTATAACCACATTGTGCTACCTAACATTCTTTCTAATCTGAGCACTTCATTCTTGTCTTCTGTTCTGAATTTTCTTTTTTAATTCTTGTGCACATCACATATTACCCGTATTTGCTTCCAACTTACACCTATTTTGCCGAGAATTTGGGACATCTTGACCATTTTGTGTCACGTCAAAATGTTTTATAAGATGAAAAAAGAACATCAGAGAAGTATAATGAAATCAGATTTAACAAACGTTGTTTGGAACAAGAAATTATCCCTAAATAGGAAGCTATTAAAATTCGAAATAATTCGTCTACCGCCATATCTTTCAGCGGAGTTATGTGAGGTAAGACTGAAATAAGGGAAGCGTACAAGATAAAATGTGAAAGTAAAAAAGAATCCAGTTATTAAATTTCAGAAGGATATTAAAGAGAAAGTTTCCACGAATAATTTATTGTTCATTCGGCATATAGATAAGAAGAATCTTATCATGATCAATTCAGGTATTCCAGTGCAAATCAAATTGCACAGAGAGAATTTTACATTTAGGCCATTATGACAATGTGTCATACCGTACTTATAAAATTAACAGGGAACGTAATAAAAGGGTTAAAGCGTTTTATACTTTTGGAAAATCGTTTACTATGAGAAATAGTTATTAACTGACGGGCTTCCTCAAAGATACAAAGATTCAGCAAGGTTTGGAGCTTGCTTCATATTATATAGAAAATTCGTATACAAACATACCTATCATTCAAACCGTGAACACTATAAAGAAAACATTCTTGACACACAAAAAGTTTTGGTGATTGCGTTGAGCTCATGGAAATTTTAGAACTTTCTTTGTCTTTTTAACTATTTTAAACTTAATAACAAAATATTTTATCTAAAAGATAGGTTAGCCATGGGAAATAGTTTAGCAGGAACCTTGGCTGAAATATTTATTAACGAATTAGAGAACAGCTTTATTCTATTCTAGTTCAGACATATTTGACGAAGTTGTCTGTTATAGAAGATATGTCGATGACGTAATTTTGCTCTATAGAGGTGATAAGAATGGCCTTACCGACCGACATCGATACCTCTCCTCAGTGCAGCACTCCGTGAAGAGTGGGCTGCCATTGCCCATGAAACATTCCAGTGCCTGATTGAATGTATGCCTGTGAGAGTGGAAGCTGTCAACAAGGGCTAAGCGTGGGCCAACACCATATTGAATTCCAGCATTACCGATGGAGGGCGCCACGAACTTGTAAGTCATGTTCAGCCACGTGTCCGGATACTTTCGATCACATAGTGTATGTTTAGTGAAAAGTGTTTTATTACAATTTATCTCGCTGTATCGTGAGTTTCTACAACTATGGAACCTGCAATCAAGTTTAAAACAAGATAGCACTGACGATTACTAAAATGGTAGAGGCATTAAATCCTTCCCAGCCATATATTACGCATGAAGAGGTTATGAACAGAATCAATATTTTACGCATACAGTAGCATACAAGCTGAGTGGAATGAAATAAAAGGTATCGAAGTTCTCCAATTCTCCCACGGACGACGTGAGTTATACGTTCCCATGGTGTGGTATTTTAGTGACCTGTCATTAGAAGACCGAGCAGACGAGAATAAATTTTCGCATACTTGTGGTTTCTTTTTCAGTGTGAGGATGAAGTAACGCTAAACATGTTACTAAACATTTCGCTATCCATCCGCAGAGAGCTGATGTAATCATCAGATTCCGAGAGTAACATTTACGGGTTTTCAGTTATATATCGCTCATTTTCAACCGTTCCCTGGACCGGCAACTTTTCTTCCTTTTTGTTTAAAAACAGTGCCTGAGACAATGTTAGAAATGCTTTATCTGCATTTGTAGCCAGTCCAACTAGTGTCAAAATACAGCATACACGAAAAGAGTCTGCTTCAAAAGTAATGTTAAATTGACAAGCTTTCTTGATACGCGTACGGGCTTGTTCGACACATCCGTGGCTACGTAAGAGAGAACTTGGCAGGCAAGTTTGCTCTCTTACGAGGGCCTTAACGAGGTTTTGGAAGTTTCATCGTCCATTCGCAGAAAGTAGTTGTAAATATCGGGTTCTGAAAGTATCGTTTACTTTAGCCCATTTTCATCCGTAAATCCCACATTTTAAGCCATTCCCTGGATTAGTCTTGTTTTCTTCTTCCACTTCTTCTTCTTCTTCTTCTTCTTTAAACACAGTGCCAAAGAGAATGCCAGGGCTGCTTTGTCCGCTTTTCTGGCCGTTCTCACTGTTAAAATACATGCGGTAGGGTTCTCGCTTCCCACGCCCGGGTTCCCGGGTTCGATTCCCGGCGGGGTCAGGGATTTTCTCTGCCTCGTGATGACTGGGTGTTGTGTGATGTCCTTAGGTTAGTTAGGTTTAAGTAGTTCTAAGTTCTAGGGGACTGATGACCATAGCTGTTAGGTCCCATACTGTTGGGAGCCATTTGTTAAAATACACGCAAGGATCGTCTGCTTCAAAGTGAGGTTAAACTGACAAATATTGTTTGAACGTTACGGCCTTCTTGGCATACCCTTGGCCAGATAGGGCGATTTTGTCAAACACGTTTGACCGTTTACGGAGCCCTTAACGTGTATACACGACAGCGAAAAACTGTTTCCGAAATTCGGTTTTCGTCTTTCGGAAGTCGCGTCGTCGTGTAAATGTAGTGGATCAGTACATTGCTTGCGCCCAGGTGCAGTATTTGTATACTGGGCAGATAGTTGTTAGTTGCGACCTCGGGCATGGATGTGTGTGATGTCCTTAGGTTAGTTAGGTTTAAGTAGTTCTAAGTTCTATGGGACTGATGACCACAGATGTTAAGTCCCATAGTGCTCAGAGCCATTTGTTAGTTGCGAAAGCTGACACAGGTGATAGTGTGAAAGGGAAAACGGGGGAAACGGGGAGTGCCGCAAAATGATAAGTCGCTTCAGCTACATCTGCAATTACAAGGATACTCTGCAAATCAGACGTAAGTGTCTGGCACAGGGTTCATCGAAACATCTTCGTATTAATTCTCTATTATCACAATCTCGAACAGCGCGCGGAGAAAACGAATACCTATGTCACTCCGTGCGAGCTCTGATTTCCCTTATTTTATTGTGATGATTGTTTCTCCGTGTGTAGGGCGGCGTCAACAATATATTTTAGCATTCGGAGGAGAAAGTTAGTGATTGAAATTTCGTAAGAACACTCCGCCGCAACGAAAAACGCCTACGTTTTAATGGCGTCCACCCCAAATCCCCTACTTCTCGATAATACAAAACGTGCTGTTCTTCTCTGAACTTTCTCAAAGAACTCCGTCTGTCCTGTCTTGTGAGGATCCCACAGTCTTTGTTCGCCTTTCCCACAACATTTTCTACATGTTCTTTTCAATTAAAGCTGTCCATAACTGTAATTCCTAGGCATTCAGTTGAATTTAAGGCTTTTTGAAACGGATTTATCGTGTACCCGAAATTCAACGAATTCCTTTTAGTACTCATGTGGATGACCTCACACTTTTCATTATTTATGGTGAACTGCCACTTTTCGCACCATTCAGATTTCTTTTCTAAATCGTTCTGCAATTTCTTTTGATCTTCTGATGACTTTACTAGACAATAAATAACAGCATCACCTGCAAACAACTTAAGACCGCTGCTCTCCCATATCGTTTATAGGGGTCAGGAATAGCAGAGGGCTTATAATATTATCTTTGGAAACGCCAAAAATCACTTGTCTTTTACTAGATGAGTTTCCGTCAGCTACTATGAACTGTGACCTCTCTGACAGGAAATCACGAGACTGAGACAATATTCCATAGGCACGCAATTTCACTACAAGCCGCTTGTGCGGCACAGGGTCAAAAGCCTTCGAGAAATCTAGAAATACGGAATCAGTCTGAAATCCATTTCCAACAGCTCTCAACACTCCGTGTGAGTAAAGAGCTAGTTGTATTTAACAAGAACGATGTTGTCTAAATCCATGTTGACTGAGTGTCAATAGAGTTCTCTGCGGGGTAATTCTTTACATTCGAACGTAATATATGTTCCAAAATTCTGCTGCATATCGACGTTAATGATATGGAGCTACAATTTACTGGATTACTCCTACTACCTTCCTTGAATATTGGTGTGACCTGTGCAACTTTCCAGTCCATTCTTGCGGATCTTTCGTCTAGCGAGCGGTTGTATACGAGTTTTAAGAATGGATCTACTGCATCAGCTTCCTCTTAAAGGAATCTAATTGGTATACAGTCTGGACCGGGCTATTTCCTTTTATTAAGTTATTTAAGTTCCTTCACTGCTCCAAGGATATCTACTTCTAAGATACTCATGTAGGCAGCTGATCTTGATTCAGATTCTGGAATATTTACTTCATCTTCTTTGGTGAAAGAATTTCGGAACGCTCTGTTTAGTATCCATGGAGAAGAAATAAAAAGTTTGAGGTTCGCCGATGACATTGTAATTCTGTCAGAGACAGCAAAGGACTTGGAAGAACAGTTGAACGGAATGGATGGTGTCTTGAAGGGAGGATATAAGATGAACATCAACAAAAGCAAAACGAGGATAATGGAATGTAGTTGAATTAAGTCGGGTGATGTTGAGGGTATTAGATTAGGAAATGAGACACTTAAAGTAGTAAAGGAGTTTTGCTATTTGGGGAGCAAAGTAACTGATGATGGTCGAAGTAGTGAGGATATAAAATGTAGACTGGCAATGGCAAGGAAAGCGTTTCTGAAGAAGAGAAATTTGTTAACATCGAGTATAGATTTAAGTGTCAGGAAGTCATTTCTGAAAGTATTTGTATGGAGTGTAGCCATGTATGGAAGTGAGACATGGACGGTTAATAGTTTGGACAAGAAGAGAATAGAAGCTTTCGAAATGTGGTGCTACAGAAGAATGCTGAAGATTAGATGGGTAGATCACATAGCTAATGAGGAAGTATTGAATAGGATTGGGGAGAAGAGGAGTTTGTGGCAGAACTTGACCAGAAGAAGGGATCGGTTGGTAGGACATGTTCTGAGGCATCAAGGGATCACCAATTTAGTATTGGAGGGCAGCGTGGAGGGTAAAAATCGTAGGGGGAGACCAAGAGATGAATACACTAAGCAGATTCAGAAGGCTGTAGGTTGCAGTAGGTACTGGGAGATGAAGAAGCTTGCACAGGATAGAGAAGCATGGAGAGCTGCATCAAACCAGTCTGAGGACTGAAGACCACAACAACAACAACTGTTTAGTAACTGTGTTAGGGCAGCACTGTCGCCTATAATACGAGGGTCAGTCAAAAAGTAATGCCTCCTATTTTTTTTCTACGTTTAATTGTCAGGAAATTTAAATGCAATTACATAGGTTGAAAACCACAACATTGAGGATCATTTTGTCATTTTTCAATGTAATCTCCGCCCATCTCTACAGTTTTGGTCCATCTTTGAACAAGGGCATGTATCCCAGCACGGTAAAAATCACAGCTCTGCTTCCTAAGCCATTGACGCACGGATGTTTTGACGGCCTCCTCATCTTCAAAATGAATCCCACGATGAGCTTCTTTTAGTGGCCCGAACAGATGGAAGTCTGATGGTGCCAGGTCAGGGCTGTATGGGGGATGAGGCAAAACTTCCCATCCAATTTTGACAATCTCGTCAGAGGTGTGACGACTGGTGTGTGGTCTTGCATTGTCATGCAAAAGAAGAACATCTGCCATTGATTTTGTTGGGCGAACTCGCTGAAGACGTGCTTTAAGTTTGTTGAGGGTTGTGACGTATTGAACAGAATTTATTGTGCATCCCTGCTCCAAAAAATCAACCAGAATCACACCCTCTGTATCCCAGAAAACTGTTGCCATAACTTTCCCTGCCGATCGCACAGTTTTGAATTTTTTCTTCCTCGGCGAGCTTGTGTGACGCCACTCCATTGACTGCCTCTTTGATTCGGGTTCAAAAAAATGCACCCATGTTTCGTCCCCGGTCACAATTTTTTTCAGAAACTCATCTCCCTCCAAACGGAAGCGCCGCAAGTGTTGGGAGGCTATTGTTTTCCTTGCCTCTTTATTCTGATCGGTTAACATTCTTGGAACCCACCGTGCACAAACTTCTGAGTACCCCAATTGTTTAATAATCGTGATCACACTGCCTTTACTAAGAGAAATAATGCGACACACTTCATCTGCAGTCACCCGACGGTCACCACGAATGATGTCATCAACTTGCTGAATGTTGTGTGGAGTCACTGCACTCACCGGCCTGCCGCTCCGCTTTTCGTCAGTCAACGGTGTTTGCCCTTCAGCTTCCTTACAACGACGAACCCATCGTCTAACAGTGCTGACATCCACTGTCACAACACCATACACCTTCTTCAGTCTTTCATGAATGCGTATGGGCGTTTCACCTTCTGCATTCAAGAATTCAATCACACAACGCTGTCTCAAACGAACATCGATGTCGGCCATCTACAAACTTCTGCTGTGCTGCCACCTGTTGACACAGAAAGTTACTACTGCAGTGGATTGCAGAAGAAGGTTTGAGGAATGGCGCCAAATTCAAATTTTTCACTTAACTTAATTTCTTTAAGTAGAAAAAAAATGGGAGGCATTACTTTTTGACCGACCCTCGTATTTCCATTACTATCGCTTGTGTGGAAAAAAAATTCTCGAGTCGGGCCTGTCTGTAGCCGATGTCTTGTTATAAATAGGAGAAACAAAGAAACGCACCAACACTGTGACAGTCGGGTTAAAAAACTGTCCTGAATTTATCCTTTAATCTTCGCTAACATGTCTGCATTGTGACATTTTGCCCATTTCCCCGGGAAATCATTGAGCCACTTCGCTAGTCTCCGAACTGCGTCTTTCCTTGGCTATTAACAGTTTCGGGATGCAAGGTAGAGGACTTTAGTGGCTAGGGAAAAAGGGGCGGCACATGTGTAAATCGTAATGGAAGCGAAGGAGCTGATGAAAGTAACAACAAACGCGGTTTATTAAACATCAAAGATGTTGATGTTATATGCCGTACACTCTCTACTTTTTTTCGCAATGCTGACCGGCAATGGCAAGAAACGCATTTTTGAAGGAGAGAAATTTTTTAACATCGAATATAGATTTAACTGTTAGAAAGTCTTTTCTGAAAGTATTTGTCTGAACTTTAGCCATGTATGGAAGTGAAACATGGACGATAACAGTTTAGACAAAAAGAGAATAGAACCTTTTGAAATGTGGTGGTACAAAAGAAGATTAGATGGGTAGATCACGTAACTAATAAGGTGGTACTGAATAGAAGGGGGAAGACAAAAAATTTGTGGCACAACTTGACCAAAAGAAGCGATTGGTTTGTAGGACGCATTCTGAGACATCAAGGGATTGCCAATTTAGTATTGGAGGAAAGTGTGAGGGAGGGGAAAAATCTTAGACGGAGACGAAGAGATGAATGCAGTAAGCAGATTCAGCAAGATGTGGGTTGCAATAATTATTCGGAAATGAGGAGGCTCCCACGGGATAGAGTAAGTAGCATGGAGAGCTGCATCAAACCAGTCTTCGGACTGAAGACCACAACAACAAGAACAACAACATTAACATATACAGTATATGTAAATGCTAGTACGAAAATAATCTTTGGAGACTTGTCTATCATCAAATACAAGTTTTCATGTTTTTAACTTGCAGTTTTAGTTTTTAAGACGTAAACTGTGTCAAATAAGATGCGAATGTACAGAAACTTCGCCGGCCGGGGTGGCCGAGAGGTTCTAGGCACTTCATTCTGGAACAGCGCGACTGCTGCGGGCGCAGTTTCGAACCCTTCCTCGGGCGTGGATGTGTGTGATGTCCTTAGGTTAGTTAGGTTAAGTAGTTCGAAGTTCTAGGGGACTGATGACCTCAGATGTTAAGTCCCATAGTGCTCAGAGCCATTTGAACCATTTGAACACAAACTTCAATTGACATCCACATTCGTAGGTTCTGCCAACTCAGAGCCCAATTATCACCTTCCAACCTAACCTACACGTCGGGCTATGCTACACATTAGTCTGTCAGCACAACCAAGATGTCAAAAGGGGAAGGGATGGGGTGGTGTCCAGTGTCTCACTCGTGCCCAGTAAAAGGACGTTGATATTACATACTGTACACTTGAATACAATGGTCCACTGTAGCTTATTTACTATTATAATAGATACAAGGGGTGGAAAAAAATATGGAAACACCAAAAACACTTCACATCACCATGCCTAATACGGTGTAGAAAAACCGTTGGCATTCAAACAGTTTCCAGTCGCCTCGGAATGGGCGAATGCAATCGTGTATGGCTTTCAAGGCAATCTTATACACTACCGGCCATTAAAATCGCTACACCAAGAAGAAATGCAGATGATAAACGGGTATTCATTGGACAAATATAATATGCAAGAACTGACATGTGATTACATTTTCACGCAAGTTGGGTGCATAGATCCTGAGAAATTAGTACCAAGAACAACCACCTCTGGCCGTAATAACGGCCCTGATTCGCCTGGGCATTGAGTCAAACAGAGCTTGGATGGCGTGTACAGGTACAGCTGCCCATGCAGCTTCAACACGATACCACAGTTCATCATGAGTAGTGACTGGCGTAATGTGACGATCCAGTTGCTCGGCCACCATTCACCAGACGTTTTCAATTGGTGAGAGATCTGGAGAATGTGCTGTCCAGGGCAGCAGTCGAACATTTTCTGTATCCAGAAAGGCCCGTGCAGGACCTGCAACATGCGGTCGTGCATTATCCTGCTGAAATGCAGGGTTTCGCAGGGATCGAATGAAGGGTAGAGCCACGGGTCGTAACACATCTGAAATGTAACGTCCACTGTTCAAAATGCCGTCAATGCGAACAAGAGGTGACCGAGACGTGTAACCAGTGGCACCCCATACCATCACGCCGGGTGATACGCCAGTATGGCGATGACGAATACACGCTTCCAATGTGTGTTCTCCGCGATGTCGCCAAACACGGATGCGACCATGATGGTGCTGTAAACAGAACCCTAATTGATCCGAAAAAATTACGTTTTGCCATTCGTGCATCCAGGTTCGTCGTGGAGTACACCATTGCTGGCGCTCCTGTCTGTGATGCAGCGTCAAGGGTAACCGCAGCCACGGTCTCCGAGCTGATGGTCCATGCTGCTGCAAACGTCGTCGAACTGTTCGTGCACCACGTTTGAATGTCACGAGCATATGCGTCACTAATGAGCGGTTTTGCAATTCCATTTCAGCCTGCAGTTGCCGCCTCACGGACCTTCCTTCGCGTCGTTCTGCGAGCGCGACATTCAGTTCCGTGATGACTTCAACAGCTGCCGCCATCTCATTTTTCGTCACAATCCTCCTAAATGACCGTTCGTCACGATCACTCAACATACACTCCCGTCCGCATTGTGACTTAGCAGATGGTGTTTTTCCGCTTTCCTGTAGGCGGCACAAGTGTTCTAGGAGGAGCGTTTGAAAAGTGCGTGCAATGTCCGAGAGATGACACCACCGGCGAGTATCGAGGTCATGTTTAGTTAGTAGCATCTCTGGAAAGAACGCACATCAAGTTTCAGTGGTGATTGAACATTACTTTATGAAAAGCAAAACGCCTCAGGAGACTAAAGAGAAGCTTGATAAACATTACGGTGACTCTGCACCTTCGAGTAGGAAAGTTTATATGTAGTTTCAAAATTTTCGGAGTGGCCATATGGGGGCACAAGTGATGCTGAACCTTGTGGACGCCCTGTGGAGGTTGCGACTCCAAAAATCATTGATAAAATCCATGACATGGTGATGGATGACAGAAGAATTAAGATGCGCGAGATTGCTACTGCTATGGGAATCTCGAATGAACGGGCACATAATATTTTGCATAACCATTTGGACACGAGAAACCTATCCGCTATTCCACGATTGCTCATGCTTGACCAGAAACAGAATCGTGTGAAGTGTTGCAAGGATGGTTTGCAGCTGTTTAGGAAGAATCCGCAGGACTTTAAGCATCGTTTCGTCACTGTGGATGAAACATGAATACATTACTCTACTCCTGAGACCAAACAACAATCTAAACAATGGGTTACCAAGGGAGAATCTGCACCAAAAAAGGCGAAGACCGTTCCTTCGGCCGGAAAGGTTATAGCGACTGTCTTTTGGAATTAGCAAGGGAATCGACTAACTGGAAAAGGGTAAAACTATTCCAGGTACATATTGTTGTTGTTGTTGTGGTCTCCAATCCTGAGACTGGTTTGATGCAGCTCTCCATGCTACTCTATCCTGTGCAAGCCTCTTCATCTCCCAGTACCTACTGCAACCTACATCCTTCTGCATCTGCTTAGTGTATTCATCTTTTGGTCTCCCTCTAGGATTTTTACCCTCCAAGATATAATCAGTGTCATCTAGTTTGATGTCATCTTCTTCTTCTTCTTCTTCTTCTTCTTCTTCTTCTTCTTCTTCTTCTTCACACCTCTCCATGCTACTGTATCCTGTGCGAGCCTCTTCATCTCAGAATAACTACTGCAGCCTAAATCCTTCTGAATGTGATTACTGTATTCTTAGCCCCTCTCTCTCTATCTCTTTCTCTCTGATTTTTGCTCCCACACTTCCCTCCAATACTAAATTGATGATCCCTTGATGCCTCAGAACATGTCCTACCAAACGATCCCTTCTTCTAGTCAAGGTGTGCTACAAACTCCTCTTCTCTCCAATTCTGTTCAATACTTCCTCATTAGTTATGTGATCTACCCATCTAATCTTCAGCATTGTGCTGTAGCACCACATTTCGAAAGCTTCTATTCTCTTCTTGTCCAAACTATTTATCGTCCATGTTTCACTTCCATACATGGCTACACTCCATACAAATACTTTCAGAAACGACTTCCTGACATTTAAACCAATTCTCGATGTCAACAAATTTCTCTTCTTCAGAAACGCTTTCCTTGCCATTGCCAGTCTACATTTTATATCCTCTCTACTTCGACCATCATCAGTTATTTTGCTCCCCAAATAGCAAAACTCCTTCACTACTTTAAGTGTCTCACTTCCTAATCTAATTCCCTTAGCATCACCCGACTTAATTCGACTACATTCCATTATCCTCGTTTTGCTTTTGTTGATGTCCATCTTATATCCTCCTTTCAAGACACTGTCCATTCCGTTCAACTGCTCTTCCAAGTCCTTCGCTGTCTCTGACAGAATTACAGTGTCATCGGCGAACCTCAAAGTTTTTATTTCTTCTCCATGGATTTTAATACCTACTCCGAACTTTTCTTTCGTACATATTATTTATCGTTATTGGACCGTTTGAAAAGCGAGCTGCAAGAAAAGTCCGGCAATTGGGCCGCAAAAAAGCCCTTTTCCATCACGACAATGCACCAGCACATACCTCAGCAGTTGTGGTCGCAAAATTAATGGAAATAGGATTCCAACTCGTTTCACATCCCCCCCCCCCCTATTCTCCAGACTTGGCTCCCTCGAACTACTATTTCTTCCCCAATTTGAAGAAATAGCTGGCGGGACAAATATTTTATTCAAATGAGGAGGTGATTGCAGCAACTAATAGCTATTTTGCGGACTTTGACAATTCGTATTGTTCGGAAGAGATCAACAAAATCGAAACATCGTTGGACGAAGTGTGTAAGTTCTACGTCGAAAAATAAAAAAGGTTTACCCCAAACACGTGAGTAGCTTTTATTTCTTCACGGACTTTTCAAACGCCCCTCCTATACGGTGCCTCTTGAAACACCAAACATTTAGGCTTCCTTGGTTACGGGAGCATCAACAATTTACCCATGTTCGAATCGCTTAGCACCTACGTAATGCAATCACAACCGTACAGAACACAGTTGGGGCTACGACTGACACTTACAACGCATGTAACGTGTTTAGAACGTTGCGCAGCTGCCGCCCGTGATCAGAAAGAACAGCGCAACCTGCAGGCTCGCCCATCACCGGCATTTACAAGTACACCGATCAGTCCAGACATTGTGCCCACTGCCCATCGCCACGTTGGATGCCGCACAGTGGCTTTGCGGGCACATGACGCGCTAACAGAAGCATGTAAACGTAGCAGACATGAACGGTGGATCGCCCTAGCGAAGATATGGGCTGCAAATGGGGAAATCCACTGAAATAAGTAGACCACGGATTTTTAGGTCGTAAAAAAGTGTGTTTTAGGCACCTAAAATAGGCTCCTACAGCAGTTAACTTGTTGTTGTTGTTATTGTGGTCTTCAGTCCTGAGACTGGTTTGATGCAGCTCTCCATGCTACTCTGACCTGTGCAAGCTTCTTCATCTCCCAGTACCTACTGCAACCTACATCCTTCTGAATCTGCTTAGTGTATTCATCTCTTGGTCTCCCCCTACGATTTTTACCCTCTGCGCTGCCCTCCAATACTAAATTGGTGATCCCTCGATGCCTCAGAACATGTCCTACCAACCGATCCCTTCTTCTGGTCAAGTTGTGCCACAAACTTCTCTTCTCCTCAATCCTATTCAATACTTCCTCATTAGTTATATGATCTACCCATCTAATCTTCAGCATTCTTCTGTAGCACCACATTTCGAAAGCTTCTATTCTCTTCTTGTCCAAACTATTTACTGTCCATCTTTCACTTCCATACATGGCTACACTCCATACAAATACTTTCAGAAATGACTTCCTGACACTTAAATCTATACTCGATGTTAATAAATTCCTCTTCTTCAGAAACGCTTTCCTTGCCATTGCCAGTCTACATTTTATATCCTCTCTACTTCGACCATCATCAGTTATTTTGCTCCCCAAATAGCAAAACTCCTTTACTACTTTAAGTGTCTCATTTCCTAATCTAATTCCCTCAGCATCACCCGACTTAATTCGACAACATTCCATTATCCTCGTTTTGCTTTTGTTGATGTTCATCTTATATCCTCCTTTCAAGATACTGTCCATTCCGTTCAGCTGCTCTTCCAAGTCCTTTGCTGTCTCTGACAGAATTACAATGTCATCGGCGAACCTCAAAGTTTTTATTTCTTCTCCATGGATTTTAAAACCTACTCCGAATTTTTCTTTTGTTTCCTTTACTGCTTGTTCAATATACAGATTGAATAACATCGGGGATAGGCTACAACCCTGTCTTACTCCCTTCCCAACCACTGCTTCCCTTTCATGTCCCTCGACTCTTATAACTGCCACCTGGTTTCTGTACAAATTGTAAATAGCCTTTCGCTCCCTGTATTTTACCCCTGCCACCTTTAGAATTTGAATGAGCGTATTCCAGTCAACATTGTCAAAAGCTTTCTCTAAGTCTACAAATGCTAGAAACGTAGGTTTGCCTTTCCTTAATCTTTCTTCTAAGATAAGTCGTAAGGTCAGTATTGCCTCACGTGCTCCAGTATTTCTACGGAATCCAAACTGATCTTCCCCGAGGTCGGCTCCTACTAGTTTTTCCATTCGTCTGTAAAGAATTCGTGTTAGTATTTTGCAGCTGTGGCTTATTAAACTGATTGTTCGGTAATTTTCACATCTGTCAGCACCTGCTTTCTTTGGGATTGGAATTATTATATTCTTCTTGAAGTCTGAGGGTATTTCGCCTGTTTCATACATCTTGCTCACCAGATGGTAGAGTTTTGTCAGGACTGGCTCTCCCAAGGCCGTCAGTAGTTCCAATGGAATGTTGTCTACTCCGGGGGCCTTGTTTCGACTCAGGTCTTTCAGTGCTCTGTCAAAACAGGCTCTAATAAAAATGGTGCAGATAAAATAAAAATAAATTAAAATACACGGTGTTGATAGTATGAACATCTCATTAGTCATTAAAACAAGGAGAATGAATATTTACACAGTTACAGAGCACAGCAATCTACAACATTAATGTTGAAATTAACTCCAAATATTTTTGAGTTCCTGCAAGATAAAGATTTCCGTAAGAAAGATGTGGCAATGGTTTAATTAATACATTCGTAGTTTCACATATTCTGACCATAGTTGGCTTCACAATAAATAACCAAAATCTTTTCTAGGTTTTCTAGTGAAAAACTGTGGCGCTAGTCAGTCAGAATCAATTTATACGCTGAAAAAAGAACGTTCTGCATCGACGGCTGTGACAGGGGCGTACTTCATTTTCGGCACATGTTGGACAGGAATGCTGCAGTCAGGAGTGCTGGATTTTCCACCAAGTATGTTGGCAGCTGCACACAACTACTTCAGGCCAGTGTTCTCCTGCAAAACCGTTTGCATTTTTGCCCGTACTTTTTCCCCTACTTCACATGGCGCTTCATTAATTTTCATTTTGACTTCTTCAAGCAAAGGAATATTGTCGTAGATAGGTCTCCCTGAGCCTTCTAATTGTGAAATTGTTCTTGCCATAAATGTGTAGTGGGCCCTAGTGTAAGATAAGTCCCGTTTTAAAGAAGAGTCTTTGAGTAACTCCATTGCTGCAGTTACGGATGCAGCATCCTCCGGTATATTTTCAACCACCTTCTGGACAGCTGAGAGATGAGCACTGTAGTATTCTGCTGCTACAGGGTGTTTCAAAAATGACCGGTATATTTGAAACGGCAATAAAAACTAAACGAGCAGCGATAGATATACACCGTTTGTTGCAATATGCTTGGGACAACAGTACATTTTCAGGCGGACAAACTTTCGAAATTACAGTAGTTACAATTTTCAACAACAGATGGCGCTGCAAGTGATGTGAAAGATAGAGAAGACAACACAGTCTGTGGGTGCGCCATTCTGTACGTCGTCTTTCTGCTGTAAGCGTGTGCTGTTCACAATGTGCAAGTGTGCTGTGGACAACATGGTTTATTCCTTAGAACAGAGGATTTTTCTGGTGTTGGAATTTCACCGCCTAGAACACAGTGTTGTTGCAACAAGACGAAGTTTTCAACGGAGGTTTAATGTAACCAAAGGACCGAAAAGCGACACAATAAAGGATCTGTTTGAAACATTTCAACGGACTGGGAACGTGACGGATGAACGTGCCGGAAAGGTAGGGCGACCAGGTACGGCAACCACAGAGGGCAACGCGCAGCTAGTGCAGCAGGTGATCCGACAGCGGCCTCGGGTTTCCGTTCGCCGTGTTGCAGCTGCGGTCCAAATGACGCCAACGTCCACGTATCGTCTCATGCGCCAGAGTTTACACCTCTATCCCTACAAAATTCAAACGCGGCAACCCTCAGCGCCGCTACCATTGCTGCACGAGAGACATTCGCTAACGATATAGTGCACAGGATTGATGACGGCGATATGCATGTGGGCAGCATTTGGTTTACTGACGAAGCTATTTTTACCTGGACGGCTTCGTCAATAAACAGAACTGGCGCATATGGGGAACCGAAAAGCCCCATGTTGCAGTCCCATCGTCCCTGCATCCTCAAAAAGTACTGGTCTGGGCCGCCATTTCTTCCAAAGGAATCATTGGCCCATTTTTCAGATCCGAAACGATTACTGCATCACGCTATCTGGACATTCTTCGTGAATTTGTGGCGGTACAAACTGCCTTAGACGACACTGCGAACACCTCGTGGTTTATGCAAGATGGTGCCCGGCCACATCGCACGGCCGACGTCTTTAATTTCCTGAATGAATATTTCGATGATCGTGTGATTGCTTTGGGCTATCCGAAACATACAGGAGGCGGCGTGGATTGGCCTCCCTATTCGCCAGACATGAAGCCCTGTGACTTCTTTCTGTGGGGGCACTTGAAAGACCAGGTGTACCGCCAGAATCCAGAAACAATTGAACAGCTGAAGCAGTACATCTCATCTGCATGTGAAGCCATTCCGCCAGACACGTTGTCAAAGGTTATGGCTAATTTCATTCAGAGACTACGCCATATTATTGCTACCCATGGTGGATATGTGGAAAATATCGTACTATAGAGTTTCCCAGACCGCAGCGCCATCTGTTGTTGACAATTGTAACTACTGTAATTTCGAAAGTTTGTCTGCCTGAAAATGTACTATTGTCCCAAGCATATTGCAACAAACGGTGTATTTCTATCGCTGTTCGTTTAGTTTTTATTACAGTTTCAAATATACCGGTCATTTTTGAAACACCCTGTATCAGCCACGTGCCCCAGCGGGTGACAACAGGCTCTGGCGGCAATGGGACATCTGGAAGCTGTTCTTTGGATGCCTGTATTCTTGATGGTGCCTTAACAAAAATTTTCTTCACCATAGATGTTACTTTATTTAGTTTAGGAAATTGTAGCCTTACTTGCCCTACTATGCGATTGATCTCATGCACTACACAAGTTACGTGCAGCATCAATGGGTAGAATACTTTTAATAGTAGAAACGCTGCTATCATATATGCAGCAGCATCAGTGACGGCCAGAAGCACCTTATTCTCATCCACTCCGTTTGGGTGTAGCACCTTAAGCCCATTGTTCACAAACTGTGCTATTGTTTGTTGGTTAGTTTTTGCAAGCTGTTTTGAGTATACCAAATGAGCCCTGGATGGGCCAATAATCAGGTTTGGAATGTAACGGCCAAGACTGTCAGTAGTTTCATCCACAGAAATCCATATACAAGATTCTCCAACATCATCTCGGATTCTGTGCAATGCAGCATTGTAAGCTGAATCCACATAATTCTTACGTAAAGTTTACTCTGCAGGAATAGACTGATGGCAGTACTTCTCAAGAAAACCTCAGAAAATAGGGTTTTTTAGTTTCCGAAAGGGGATGTTTGCTGCCGCAAGTGCATGACACAAATCACTGCCGAACTTGTTTCTTTCAGAGGATTCACCAGATTTCAATTTAACCTAAAGATCCGTGATCTATTTTTTTACATATGAATAATAAAACAGCTATAAAGAGTATTTGGTATTAACAGGAATAGCGATATAAAAAAATAAAAAAAGATCGAAGTGTTAGGCAAATATGAAACATGAGCGCATATCAACTAGCCACCTTGCTGCACGCTGGGCAGAAAATATATATTTTTTTCCATCTGTCGTATAGTGTGGAAAAACGTGAAGCCACTGTCTTATATGATGAAATAGGCACTTTTTAGGATATTAAAGCCGAAATAGGCAAAAATAGGCACTAACATCGAAATAGGCTTTTTTAGGTCCTATAGAATTAACGCTATTAAGTATAAATAGTCATGAAACGCATAAGTACAAAATTTTATGCAAATAGGAACTCAGGAACAAAATAGGTTTTTACCTACAATCCGCGGTCTAGAAATAAGCGACTTTGACAAAGGGCAATTTATAATTACGTAGAGCCTGTGAACGAATATCTTAATTGGAAAATTCATATTTTGGATCTCCTAAAGCGACTAGGTTCAGCAACTTTTGCAATCAGAATAATTGCCAATTTTGAGGATGTAGAAATCAGTAAGCTAACATACTTTGCATAGTCTCTGATGTCATACGGAATAATATTCTGGGGCAACTCAACACGTAGGCAAAAGGTATTCACTGCTCAAAAGGAAGTAGTTAGAGTAATGTGTGGCGTTCATAGTCGCACATCTTGTAGGCATCTGTTTAAAAGGTTAGGAATTCTTACAACTGCTTCACAGTACATTTACTCAGTAATGAAATTTTTTCTCAACAACATGGACCAGTTTAAAATCAACAGCGACATTCATGATTACAATACCAGAAAAAAGAAGTACCTACACTATCCTTTACTTAACCTATCTTTGGCACAGAAAGGAGTAAAATATGCTGCTATAAAACTTTTTGATAAATTACCAGATGAAATAAAATGTCTGACAGACAGCAGTGATAGTTTCATAAACAAATTGAAATCATACCTCTTTGACAACTCTTTGTATACCGCATATGAATTCTTGAATATGAGTAAATAAATCTGAAGATATAATTTACGCATTTTATGCCGTTTAAGGGAATGGGATAGATAATAGAAATATTTAGGTATAACACTATAATCTGTCAGAGACAGCAAAGGACTTGGAAGAGCAGTTGAACGGAATGGACAGTGTCATGAAAGGAGGGTATAAGATGAACATCAACAAAAGCAAAACGAGGATAATGGAATGTAGTCGAATTAAGTCGGGTGGTGCTGAGGGAATTAGATTAGGAAATGAGACACTTAAAGTAGTAAAGGAGTTTTGCTTTTTGGGGAGCAAAATAACTGATGATGGTCGAAGTAGAGAGGATATAAAATGTAGACTGGCAATGGCAAGGAAAGCGTTTCTGAAGAAGAGAAATTTGTTAACATCGAGTATAGATTTAAGTGTGAGGAAGTCGTTTCGGAAAGTATTTGTATGGAGTGTAGTCATGTATGGAAGTGAAACATGGACGATAACTAGTTTGGACAAGAAGAGAATAGAAGCTTTCGAAATGTGGTGCTACAGAGGAATGCTGAAGATTAGATGAGTAGATCACATAACTAATGAGGAGGTATTGAATAGGACTGGGGAGAAGAGAAGTTTGTGGCACAACTTGACTAGGAGGAGGGATCGGTTGGTAGGACATGTTCTGAGGCATCAAGGGATCACCAATTTAGTATTGGAGGGCAGCGTGGAGGGTAAAAATCGTAGAGGGAGACCAAGAGATGAATACACTAAACAAATTCAGAAGGATGTAGGTAGCAATAGGTACTGGGAGATGAAGAAGCTTGCACAGGATAGAGTAGCATGGAGAGCTGCAGCAAACCAGTCTCAGGACTGAAGACCACAACAACAACAACAACACTATAATGTAAACAAAAAAGAAAAAAAAAGTGTTTCCTGTGCGCATTTCTTGTGCATTTGACACGTTCCACATCATAACGGTTTTCCGTGCTATTGATCAATGGAATACGTAACTAACTAACTCTCGAAAACGACGAAGCAGGTCGGATGTTCACTTGCTACAGTCGCGAGCCTTTACGGAAAGAGGTCGAAGGACGGTGAAATTACAGATAGGCATTAAGTGGTTGGACGTCCACGACTCTTCACAGAGCGTGGGGCTCGGAGGTTTGTCTCCTCTGTAAAGTAGGATAGGTGGTGATTTGTGGCATCTCTGCCGAAAGAGCACAATTCGTGTGCATGCGCAAGCGTTTCGGAGGACACCGTTGATCGTACATTGTTCAACTTGCAGCTCCGCAGCAGACCACTCTTACGTGTTCACATGTCGACCCAACGATATCGTCAGTTACGATTGCAGTGGGTACGAGACCACAGGGATTCGACCGTCGATCAATGGAGACGTGTCGGCCCTTCGGGTGAATCACATTTTTGCTGTTCTAAACGCCGTGAACGAGGTGAATGAACGTCTGCTCGGAACGTGCAGTGCGCCACGGACACAGTCTGGTGGCAGCATGCGAAACATTCTCCAGCGCTTGCGTGAGACCTGTGGTAGTAACTAAAGACACGCTGCGAACCACCTGCATCCCTTTATGCTTGATGTCTTCTGCAGCATAATTGTCCGTGTCTCGGAGTCAGAACCGTGGCACAGTGGTTTGAGGAGCATTATAGTGAACTCACGTTCATGTCTCGGCAACCAAATTCGCCTGATGTAAATCCTATGGAACCCATATGTGTTGCTTGCGGACGCCATCACCGCGTACGTAAATCAGCGATCCGTGATTTACGCGAACTACATAACCTGTCCGTAGACATCTAATGCCACATTGTTCCACTAACGTACCAACAAACTGTCGAATCCCTGATATGCAGAATCAGTGATACATTGCGTTCCAAATACGAACAAGCTGCTTCGGTGGTCATAATGTTTTGGCGCATCAGTGGAAGTTCCAGCATGTGGTGTTTCCTTATTTATGTCCGACCCCGTACGAGAAAAAGAGAAACACGTGTTCGAACACCCTCGTGGACTCAGCCTTTACTCTGATCTTTCGTATATTCGCAGTTAGTTTTCCCCTTTTGTCAGAATCATCATTGACCTGCCTTTTGTTTTTTCGCCATTAATGTTTTACTGCGACTAGCAGAGGTTTCCAGACGCTAGGGGTTAACAGGACGCAGAGAGGCTGGTGACAGCAACGAGGGAAGCTGCGTGGCCAGCTGTGCGCCACTGACAGCACGCACCGAGCCAATCGATGCGTGCTGCGTGGCTGCGACGCTCACCTGCGGCGTTCGGCGGCAGCGGCGAGCAGCGGACCACCGGCGAGCAGTCCAGCAGCAGCAGCAGGCACAAGCACAGGCAGCAGGCGACACGTCGCGGCGCTGCCATCCCAGGAGCAGCTCAGGGCATGGCTGCTGCGGCCCGCCGTCAGCTCGCCATCCCGCACAAACAAGCACGCACTGGCACACGCACAAAGCACTCCGTCTGTCGGCGCAACGGGCTCCGTCCTACGTAACCGCTACGCGCTCTACGGCTGTCCGGAGCGAACTGTTTGGATGCCGCGGCGTCGCGCAGAAACACGCGAGGGTTGCGATTTTTGTTGTGGTTGCGCCGCCGCGCAGCGGCGCTGCTGCTGCAGTGTTGTCGGCAGTAGTACGTACGCTCCGTCGGTAGAGGCGCTGCCGGCAGCCGTTCGTTACAAGTTTCCTCAAGAGATGGCAGCACTGCAAAGAGCCCACTGTCAACGTTACACAACATCAATCAGCGTTTCCAGGTCTTCCGAAATTTCTGGAGATCTTCCGATTTTTTGAATTATTTCAAAAAATACGAAATTTTGTGTAAATCTTGCCAAATTTTCCTGTCTCCCTGAATTTCTGTGTAAATTTCGAAATTTTCTGATCTTCTTTCGTCGGCGGGATATTGCTACATTACACATTTCACGACAATGAAACATTGCGCTAACAATTTTTATCTCTGTACTAGTGCAGTAGAGATGGGCAAACTGAAACACATAACTGTTTCGAAACAAATGAAACAGTACACTGTAATGTTTCGATACGCTGTTTCGAAACAGTGAAACAGTTTGCGCTTTGTAATCTCATAAACCTACACATTTTATCACCTTGAATGTCTACTGTATAAGTATGTCCATATAAACACAAATGAGGTGCGAGAACTGTGATCATGTCGCAGAAAGTATGAAACTATCACTTAGGCATCTTGGCAGTTTCGTATTTCCTGCACCAAATGCGCTGCTTTCGTGTCGTGTGACTTTCATATTTTTCCATTGGCTGAGGACAGCCATAGCTGAAGATAGAAGAGCCACCACGAACGGAACTGGAGGTGGGAGCAAACTGCAGAAACAACGGATATGCTACTGGGATTCCCACATTCCGTTAGTATGGGTAATATACCCATCCTGCTAATTTCCATGCACACAAAGTGAATCATTGTGGATAATAGTGACTATAGACTCACAAATAATTCGAATAAATAACAAAATATAACAGAAAAAATTTTGTCTTTCAAGGTGTTTCGAACCGTTACTATAAATTCACCATGCTTCCCAGCCCTTCTCGTTTACCATTACACTATCAGTGATATGTCAGATAGATTGCTTGCAATTATACCTACATCAAATTTATGTATATGTCTAATAAGTGTCACTCTATGCCTTTTTTATTCAAAATGTTGTAGGCTTACTTGCGTTTCTTCATATGATTACTGTACGTGAATAGAGAAGCGTAGGTTATAAAAAGAAAGTGTAATTTAACTGAATGATTTTCATATATTTATTATTTTGAATGTGAATAGTATGCGTTGTCTTATTGTTTGATTAGTGTTTATAAAGCAGATGTTACACCATTTCAGAATAGGACAGTCAGCTAGAAACGAAGCTTCATTTTCGGATATCTTAAGCTTCATGCTATTGCTTGTCAAAAAGATTTCGACACTCTTGAAAGTGTTTCACGAAGTGGTACGTTGTGTTTCAGTACCTGTGCCGAGCCCGAATCTCGTCCGACACAGAGGGGAATGAAACTTCACTGTTTCGATACAATTAGTCCGTTCCAGGCACAGGTGGACTGAAACAGCCTTATTCTGAAACAACGATACAGTTTCTGTGTCTGGCTCGAGATCGAATCTGGTCCGGTTATCCGAGACAGGGACGGAATGAAACACCACTGTTTCGAAACAGTGAACCACAGCCGTTCCGAAACACTGAAACAGTTCCACGTATCGACACACTGTATCGAAACGTAGAAACAGTGGCCAAATCTAGTTGCCAGTAGCATTGTCGCTACTGTAGAATGCCAAGAGAAGCTCTCCCCGATGTTATTCAATCTATATATTGAGCAAGCAGAGAAGGAAACAAAAGAAAAATTCGGAGTAGGTATTAAAATCCATGGAGAAGAAATAAAAACTTTGAGGTTCGCCGATGACATTGTAATTCTGTCAGAGACAGCAAAGGTCTTGGAAGAGCAGTTGAACGGAATGGACAGTGTCTTGAAAGGAGGATATATGATGGACATCAACAAAAGCAAAACGAAGATAATGGAAAGTAGTCGAATTAAGTCGGGTGATGCTGAGGGAATTAGATTAGGAAATGAGACACTTAAAGTAGTAAAGGAGTTTTGCTATTTGGGGAGCAAAATAACTGATGATGGTCGAAGTAGAGAGGATATAAAATGTAGACTGCCAATGGCAAAGAAAGCATTTCTGAAGAAGAGAAATTTGTTAACATCGAGAATTGGTTTAAGTGTCAGGAAGTCGTTTCTGAAAGTATTTGTATGGAGTGTAGTCATGTATGGAAGTGAAACATGGACGATAAATAGTTTGGACAAGAAGAGAATAGAAGCTTTCGAAATGTGGTGCTACAGAAGAATGCTGAAGATTAGATGGGTAGATCACATAACTAATGAGGAGGTATTGAATGGAATTGGGGAGAAGAGGAGTTCGTGGCACAACTTGACAAAAAGAAGGGACCGGTTGTTAGGACATGTTCTGAGGCATCAAGGGATCACAAATTTAGCATTGGAGGGCAGTGTGGAGGTAAAAAATCGTAGAGGGAGACCAAGAGATGAATACACTAAGCAGATTCAGAAGGATGTAGGTTGCAGTAAGTACTGGGAGATGAAGAAGCTTGCACAGGATAGAGTAGCATGGAGAGCTGCATCAAACTAGTCTCAGGACTGAAGACCACAAGAACAACAACAGCACTTGTCAAAACCCAAAATTCATCTGACATGACATGACATACCTGCGTTTACATGCAAAATACAAGAATCGTTTTTGGCTGTCGTGTTTATATGTTCAGGTTCAAAGCGGATTTGCTAGCGCAGTTAAATATGGCGTCTAGAAAACTTAAACATAGACAGCTTCATGCTCAATTTAATATTTCTGCTTCTCCTTCACTCACAATGAGTCACTCCGTCCGCATTGGCAGAATATTTAGAAAACAAGACGTAATCTGGACAACAAGCACGTTTCACAAACGGTTGTGCCTTTCCATGGGAACGGAAATTGATTGTGTAAGTGGAAAACGAGCAGCCAGAAACGGATTTTCAGAATCGATTTTGGTATGTTTACACGACCAACCAGAAAAAAAAGAAGGGATATGGCACTTCAGACACACGCTGTACGTTGTTTTGAAGCCAGAGTAGACAAGGCCTGTCGCCAGTTTAAGTAGCCCAAAACATTCGTAGACTACTGTTTACGATTGCTTCTTGCTCATCATTTCTGTCGTGCGTGCAACAACTGCACACATTTGGTTTGGATAATGTAACTTGTTTTGATGGTGCAATTCGAACATCCAAGAAGAGAAGGACGTGCTGTGGAAAGGATGCTTTCGTAGTGCATTTTATTCCACTTTTACTATAGTTGTATCGATGGCAAATGAAGCTGGAACTCCGAAATTATTGCTTGTTTTCTTACTGCTACTGCTTCTTGTTAATCACATTTTTAACTTTCAGCTCGTGTGCACAACACTTATAAAGTTAATGTTTGTAAAAAAGCTACCTACGTGTTGCTTGCTAGCCCATAAACGTCAGCAATGGGGAAAGAGGCCATGCATGCTGTCATATCTTGTGAATGTCAACAATGTGAAGGCTTACTGAAATCTCAAAGAAACTGACTGCACAAATGTATACTTCTACATCTACATCTACATCTATACTCCGCGAGCCACCTTACGGTGTGTGGCGGAGGGTACTTATTGTACCACTATCTGATCCCCCCTTCCCTGTTCCATTCACGAATTGTGCGTGGGAAGAACGACTGCTTGTAAGCCTCCGTATTTGCTCTAATTTCTCGGATCTTTTCGTTGTGATCATTACGCGAGATATATGTGGGCGGTAGTAATATGTTGCCCATCTCTTCCCGGAATGTGCTCTCTCGTAATTTCGATAATAAACCTCTCCGTATTGCGTAACGCCTTTCTTGAAGTGTCCGCCACTGGAGCTTGTTCAGCATCTCCGTAACGCTCTCGCGCTGACTAAATGTCCCCATGACGAATCGCGCTGCTTTTCGCTGGATCATGTCTATCTCTTCTATTAATCCAACCTGGTAAGGGTCCCACACTGATGAGCAATACTCAAGAATCGGACGAACAAGCGTTTTGTAAGCTACTTCTTTCGTCGATGAGTCACATTTTCTTAGAATTCTTCCTATGAATCTCAACCTGGCGCCTGCTTTTCCCACTATTTGTTTTATGTGATCATTCCACTTCAGATCGCTCCGGATAGTAACTCCTAAGTATTTTACGGTCGTTACCGCTTCCAATGATTTACCACCTATGGCATAATCGTACTGGAATGGATTTCTGCCCCTATGTATGCGCATTATATTACATTTATCTACGTTTAGGGAAAGCTGCCAGCTGTCGCACCATGCATTAATCCTCTGCAGGTCTTCCTGGAGTACGTACGAGTCTTCTGATGTTGCTACTTTCTTGTAGACAACCGTGTCATCTGCAAATAGCCTCACGGAGCTACCGATGTTGTCAACTAAGTCATTTATGTATATTGTAAACAATAAAGGTCCTATCACGCTTCCTTGCGGTACTCCCGAAATTACCTCTACATCTGCAGATTTTGAACCGTTAAGAATGACATGTTGTGTTCTTTCTTCTAGGAAATCCTGAATCCAATCACAAACCTGGTCCTTCCACGCAGAATAGAATTCTTGTTTTATTAGATTGTCAGTGCACTAGTTTCTCTGTGGTTTACACATCCTCTAATTCTGAAATCTTACATATGATGCGTCATTCAGCGCATGGTCAACAAAAGCAATTTACAAGGTAAAAAAAAGATAGAATTTTTTAAACATCTTCCAGCATTTTGGAATATTATAAATGTGATTAAGAGAATCGTCTCAAATGCCTAAGACCCCATAAAATGGATATTTTGCTTTAATAAGTATGTAAGAAATTTTTGTAGTAATGATTGCCAAACCTGTGCGAGATGTAGCCAATTTTTCCAACAGTAGCCTACTTGCTTATTTTCCCGGAATATTTCTCGCCAGTAACTTCGTCAACTTTTCGGGAATAACCGAACATAACACAGTGGAATGTACATCTACTTTGATCATCTGCTTGATTTTACTTTTGAATTTCATTTTGAGACTTTCGAAGTACATCAGCCTATACCATGCTTTATGATGAACAAATAGTTAGCTGATTACTTATTTACTTAGTTTCATATTGCATGTATCATTTGCTCGATTAATCGTAATGATGTGGAACGAGTCATTGTGTATTGTCATCAATTTTTTTAGTAAATATGCCTCCATGTTGATCATTTATTAGTTTTTTTTTTCATTTTTAATTAAAGATAGATGTTAGACAGTAATTCCTACCCGTCACCATCTATAAACTACAGTAATAGATAATCCTCTGTGGAACAGTACCAGACATCAGAGACAAACGTTTTCAGTTTAGTTTCAAATTTTGCTTTGCTGTCTGTCAGGCATTTTATATCAATGGGTAAGTGATCAAAACTTTTGGTTGCAGCAATGTGAACTTCTTTTTGTCTCACCATAATGTGGCGTAATGAAAGTCATTTTTTTTTCTTCTCGTATTGCAATTATATACAACTTGGTTCCTGCAGAAGTACAGTGTATTACTTACAACGAACTTCATGAGAGTAATAACTGTACTGCGAAGCGGATAGATTGCTACTCGCATGTCGATCAGCAGGCAGGCGCGACGAAAAGGGTGTTCACATAAGCGTTTAGCCACAGCCTTCTTCAGAAACGAAGCAATCCATATATATATATATATATATATATATATATATATATATATATATTTCTTTCGAATAACCCATTTGGAGGGTACGATGAATCAACTTTGGCTACTCTTCATTGTATTAGATTTCTTCAGTTTCCAAATTTCCTTCATCCTTTTAGAGTGTTGTTCCCTTTCTTCTTGAGTCCACTTTCCTCTAGTTATTTTCTTTCTCTCCTGAAATTCTGCCTTTTGAACTGCCTTTCTGAAATGTGTTCTGTTTTCTATTGCGTCTATTGTAACTCCAGCATTTTCAATGTCCTTTTCAGTCTCTATGAACCATGCTGGCTTGGATTTGTAGCTATTGAGTAATATGAGTATCCGCTTTGGCATTGTATGTAATCCACTCTCCTAGGTATTTAAAGGAATCTGTTTTGTGTATTGTGTTGTTGTCGACTGCAATATTTTGAGGAGCATCACAGATGTTTGTCATAAACTTTGTTTTTTCATAGGATATTTGTAGTCCTACTTTGGCTGCTTGTTTTTGTAGTTCTCTTATTTGTTCTTGGGCATTGTCTAAAGAGGGAGGAAATGCAAACGAAGAATAATTATCGGCAGGAGGAATTTGGGGCATGCGGTGTTGCCCCGACACAGCGCAGGTGCGTAGCCGTGTGTTGTCTGAGGAGGAGACATTTGACGCAGTGTGACTCTGATGTCAGAGCGTTTGAGACTTGCAAATAAAAAAATATGGGACTTAACTGCCAAGGCCATCAGTCCCTAAGCTTACACACTACTTAACTTAAATCATCCTAAGGACAAATACACACACCCATGCCCGAGGGAGGACTCGAACCTCCGCCGGGACCAGCCGCGCAGTCCATGGCTGCAGCGCCTAAGACCGCTCGGCTAATCCCGCGCGGCTGAGACTTACAAGGCAGGAAAAAAACGCTAGAAAGGAGAGAAAGAACGGATACTGAGTAAAGTCAGGAAAATCTAAAGCAAAATGACAGAAATAAATTCACTACGATAAAATAAACAGTGCAACATTAATTCATGTACACAAAAGAAAACATTGCTCGATCGGCTCCACTTACGAATGAAATGTGATTCCTTTAAACTTTAGACTGCGATCGGATTGATTGGTACAGCCACAAACAATGTAAGCTGGTATTTCTTGTGAAACAACTACTTCTCCACTCAATAAGAGCACCCAGCATGATCGAAACTAGGCAAGGGCACGTCAGAGTGACGTCACGGGGAGTTACCTCCGCGGTCAGCCCAATGTTTTGGGCTATTTAAGATGGCGGACATCGGCTTCAAGTTTATGACGTAATGACAACGCCTTTCTTTTTTTCCTCCATGGTTGTGTCCATGGAGGTAAGAATAAGGGGAGATGGCACTACGTATCCCAGCCGTACTACGTTTTGAAGCCGTGGGGGAGTGGCTCGCTGCCATGACACTCTGACCAAAACATTGCCAGTGATCTATAGCGCTGCGTGTATTACAGTCGCTAATTGCACCATATACGCATGTAACGTCATCATATTGGTTGTTTCAAAGTTTTTGTTTAAAATAAAATCTCGCAAAGGCGAAATTCCGCGTTTCTTCTGATTAAAAATAGTTTTTAATGTAATATTACGAATAGCTAGCCTTCAATGTAAACGATACAATTTTGTTAATTCAGTAATTAACGTGTATCACAAACTAAATAATAGAAACTGAAACCTAAGTTAGCTATATCCTCCCTCCAAAGCCCCATAAATACATCTTGTTTGTAATACGTACTGGGACATTTCAGTTACGTTACACTACTGGGAAACACTGTTCATTGCCACCAATATTTACTGAAATACGGTACATGGAATGGCAAATCTACACAATGTCCTGTTTAGGCCTATACTTTACGCCAGTTAAAGTAATATTAGCTTTTAATTTGGTACATGATGAAGACAAAGTGAGTTACTCAACACTTCGATTATCGACGATACGTACATATTATACTGAAACGTGAACTTGAAAACTAAGAATTTAATTCTTTGAATTAACATACCTTTTGCAAATGTTTTGGGTGTGTAGGGAAAACTGATGGTACAGCATTTTCTCGGAGTCTTACTGTTGAAAGGGAAGTTCGGCCTATGTCCTCTTCTCGGAAATGCTGAGAACATATAGTGCTCCATTTAGACGCACGCCAATTCTTTCTCCTCACGGCATTCTCCCACAGAGCTTTCCGACTTTCATTTTTAGGAAATGTAAAATCATACAGGAGAAAAACACGCTATAGTACAAGTACCGATGTAGCACACGTTCATTCACAATGAAGTTGTAAAATCACACTTAACGAGACAACTTACACATGAAATGTTATTCCCTTCGATTTCGCATCACAATCAGAACGATTCGTACATCCGAACACCACACAAGTCACCACAATAGCGCAAAATCCTTCCAAAAGCGAGCGACAAGCCTATGCACACAAGCTTACAGCAGCAATGTTTTGGTCGGATTGAGATGGCTACCCTCGGCTTCACATAGCTTCACATAGCTGTGACGTCACGGCGTCTCCCTCTATTCTTACCTCCATGGTTGTGTCCATGGTTCTGTCCCCGATTACGATCTTCTTGTTTTTTTCTGCACTCTTTGAATTGGATTGTCAATATGTTGCTCGTATGCTCCTTAATTTGTGCTGGAATGCTTAATACAGTATTGGACAGGGTAAATGACTCAGAAAAAAAAGTGAAACAGACGATAGTTTCGTTGCAATTTGTGTTCACATGTATTTAGTGTGTTACAGATAGTTTATTTATTGTGCTGTAAAAGCCTCGAAACTGTAAACGGTAACATGGAGGCCCTGGCGTACACTATAGTAAGCAAAGGTGGTTTGTTGTGATCACCTTCCCACTGGGTCTTCACTTTTTACTTGAAAGCTTGCATGATCGAGTGTCCTCCAAATTACAAATGTAAACCTTTTTTTTTTTTTTTTTTTTTTAAGAAGAACATCTTTAAACATGAAACGGTTATTCCTTTAAAATTCATGCGCTATCATTTGCTGTAGAATTTATTTAAATAGCTTAAAGGTTTTAATAGTGAGTTTACTAATTGCTTTTGGTTTAAGTTGTTTTCAATTAAATTCATTCTAATCACGCGGTGATGTTTCCTTGTCGAAGATATCCGTGCATCACGAAAACAATGGCCAGACAAAGCAGTACAATGTTTGTTTCTTTTCGCTCCAAACAAGCCAGTCCCTTTCCGAAATTTCTCTATTTTTATGATGCGCTCAAACATATTTGAAGGGAAAGGTTGACTGCTATTTCGGTCCCTCGTCTCTCCCTTGTTCGAGGCGATCACACCTCTGCATCGCCGATGCTACTACACATGCCTCTAAACAACGACTTTCTTGCGCGTCAACACCTGTAAAAATTTCGAAAAATGGTACTAATTTTTGCACGGCAGGGCTTTTCTTAAGTACCTGTACCACAAGAACCTTAATCTTCGTATATATAAGGCAATCTGCTGACTGACGGACTGACACATAATCACCCAACCCAATCAGCAAGGATAGAAACGAATTTTGGAGAAGGTAGGCGTTGTTTAAGAAGGGATTTTACGAAATTCCAACCCTAAGGGGTTGAAATAGGGATGATGGGTTTTTTCGTTTTTAAAGTTAGACCTACGAAAATTGGTATTTGGATTCTCGGTCTGAAATAGAGAAATACGTGTTTCAGCATTTTTGCAAATTTAACCCTATTTGGGTGTAATAGTGGGTGATAGTATTTTTGAAAATATATCATTATTAAAGAACTACTAAAGTATTTTTAAAGCTGCATCTATGTACGTTAGTATTTGAATTCTCGGTTACAAATGGAAAAAATACATGGTTTAGTGTTTTTGGAAAGTGAGCCCCTGAGGGGGTGAAATAGGGGATGAGAGTTTGTTATGAAAATATTTCGTTACGGAAGCATTTAAAGCAAAATCTATAAAAATTTAAATTTGGCTTCTCGGTTAGAAATAAAACATAGGCATGTCTTTGGAAATTCAACCTCTAAGGGGATGAAATGGTGTCAGAATGATTCACTGACTCATCGCCGCCCAGCCGAAACCACTAAGGATAGAAACTTGAGGTTTGGAGAGGTTGTGGATCTTATGCTATAGACGCAGTTTAAGAATGGATTGTCCGAAATTCCACACCTAGGGAGGTGAAGTAGGGGATGAAGGGCTTTTTGAAAGTATGTTGCTATCAAATGAATATTGAAGTTAGAACTACGAAAACTGGTATTTGGTTTCTCAGTCACAAAATAAAATAATACGTGTTTCAGAATTTTTGGAAAGTCAACTACTAAGGAGGTGAAATACAAGCTGACAGTTTTTTTAATATAAATAATTACTAAAGAACTACTAAAGGCTACATCTATTGGTTAGTTGTATGATTTGGGGGAGGGGATCAAACAGAGAGGTCATCAGTCTCATCGGATTAGGGAAGGACGGGGAAGGAAGTCGGCCGTGCCCTTTCAAAGGAACAGTCCCGGCATTTGCCTGAAGCGATTTAGGGAAATCACCAAAAACCTATTCAGAATGGCCGGACGCGGGTTTGAGCAACACCGACTCAAAGGAAGGCCTCAGCGCTTGTTGGTGACGTCACGTCAGCTAGGCACGGCGAACGCCAGGTCTGTTGCAGGCAGAAACGCCTGGGCGTGCTTATCACTATAAATCTCTTATTTTTGGACAAAATGTTTGGTATTGTTTTGGATTCTGCAGTTCTATTTAGATGATTTTCGTACTATCGTAAAGCTACAAATGAAGATCATAGTTCTGTATTACTGAACCCTGTCGAAACAAACGTAGATCAGTAAGAGAAGATGCTTTGTCCCATTGCAAGCTTCGGAAATTTTACATTCAAGTAACTATATTTACTTGATCCATTTTGTTATCGAAACTTACTCCAACCCCCTTACAATGAACTCGTTTCTTTTATTTATTTATTTATTTTCGTTTGACATCGTCACTGGAAATGTGAACTAATTTACATGTGTAAATGTCCAACTGTTGCCAGCCATTAGATTACAGTCGTTTTCAACGAAAGGAATTCTAAACAGGAAACAAAATAGCTTCATACATCGAAAATACTGCTGAGCTTAAACTTTTTTAAACATGCACATTAGAAAAGATAAATATCCCCCTCTTGCAACTGAAAGGAGAAACTTTATAAGATAAAAAAATTTTATTTGATAAAACAAGTATCTCTCTTTTGCCTCTTCTTCTGTCCCCCACCCCCTCCCCCAACGTGTACAATCGCAAGATATTTCATTAACATTCAGTGCTCCTCACCCCATAGTCAACCAAGATACCTAAAGAAGAGCACCAATATGTTCACAGTTTCTTGTAAAAGCAACCCAGTACAAACGTAACTTCCTCAGATTTACAAATAAGGTAAAGAAGCACGAATTCTGTTGGTGCTGAACCATGAAGTTGTTTTTGTATGTCAATCCTTAAAACAGGTGGAAATTTAAGTTTAGGAGTACCCGATTTGTTAAGAAGTGTAATGAATTGCACAATTAATTGATTGCAGAAATCTTTCAGAACAATGTGTGTTGGTCAACTACCGCCAATAGTTTCACATTTTCCTGTAAAAATGGAAATGTCGTGTGGCTAGGGCCTCCCGTCGGGTAGACCGTTCGCCTGGTGCAGGTCTTTCGATTTGACGTGTCAGAGAGGGAGACACCACCATTATGAGTATGCCTGCAACAGACCTGGCGTTCGTCGTGCCTAGCTACATCTACATCTACATCTACATTTATACTCCGCAAGCCACCCAACGGTGTGTGGCGGAGGGCACTTTACGTGCCACTGTCATTACCTCCCTTTCCTGTTCCAGTCGCGTATGGTTCGCGGGAAGAACGACTGTCTGAAAGCCTCCGTGCGCGCTCTAATCTCTCTAATTTTACATTCCTGATCTCCTCGGGAGATATAAGTAGGGGGAAGCAATATATTCGATACCTCATCCAGAAACGCACCCTCTCGAAACCTGGCGAGCAAGCTACACCGCGACGCAGAGCGCCTCTCTTGCAGAGTCTGCCACTTGAGTTCGTTAAACATCTCCGTAACGCTATCACGGTTACCAAATAACCCTGTGACGTAACGCGCCGCTTTTCTTTGGATATTCTCTATCTCCTCCGTCAACCCGATCTGGTACGGATCCCACGCTGATGAGCAATACTCAAGTACAGGTCGAACGAGTATTTTGTAAGCCACCTCCTTTGTTGATGGACTACATTTTCTAAGGACTCTCCCAATGAATCTCAACCTGGCACCCGCCTTACCAACAATTAATTTTATATGATCATTCCACTTCAAATCGTTCCGCACGCATACTCCCAGATATTTTACAGAAGTGACTGCTACCAGTGTTTGTTCCGCTATCATATAATCATACAACAAAGGATCCTTCTTTCTATGTATTCGCAATACATTACATTTGTCTATGTTAAGGGTCAGTTGCCACTCCCTGCACCAATCTGACGTGACGTCACGAACAAGCGCCGAGGCCTTCCTTTGAGTCGGCGTTGGTTTGAGCCATTGTCCTCCCGAATGCGAGTCCAGTGTTCTAACCACTGCACCACGTCGCTCCGTCCTACATTTATGACAACTGGTACTTGACATTTGGGGCGACCTGCGCGTCGGAGATGGGGACAATACAACACCCAGTCCCTGAGCGGAGAAAATCTCCTGCCCCAGCCGGAAATCGAACCTGGGCCCCTTGGCGTAGCATTCCACCGCGCTGACCACTCAGCTAACGGCGACGGACTCTGCCCGGCGACGTGGCATGGACTGAATCATTCCCGCTCACGCCGCGCTGAGGTACGCATAGCTGACTGTCGCTGTTGCTACTAGAGATGGCTGGACGCGGAAGAGGAGGCAAAGCTGCTGCCTTGGCGGAGTTGCTGCTCACGATAGCAGGGACTTCCGGCAAGAAGAAGAGGAAGACTGCAGCGCAGTGCTTTCGCTGCCAAAAGCTTGGCCACGTCGCCAAGCACTGCAGCGGAGCAGTTGCGTGCTTGAAGTGTGCGCAAGCACACGACACACGTGACTGCAAGAAGCAGAAGGACGCCCCCTGTACCTGCGCCAACTGCGGCGGCGCACACGCGGCCAACGCCCGTTCCTGCGCCTACAGAAGAAACTGGCGCGGACCGGAGAAGAAGACGCAGCAGCAAGTGGCCACCACACACGAAGAGGTGTTCACTTGCACAGAAGACGTCGTCATCAGGCGCCTTAACGACGCCGTACAAGAAGCCATGTCCGCCTTCAAATCCGCCATGGCGGAAGAGAGGGCTGCCATGCTGGCGGAACTGGGCGAGGCTCGGCGTCAGATTGCTGTGCTGACGCAGGAGCTTCGCTCAGCCAAAGAAGTCTCCGCCACAACAGAGGACACCGCCTCTCCACGTGAGGAGTTCGCGACGGTGGCCACGCAGACAGACGAGCCTGCCGAATGGGAGGCGACACAGCACAAGAAGGACACCGAAGCAGCAGCGCAAGAAGAGGAGTGAGAAGAAGTCCCATTCCTGCCGCTTCCAGACATGTACAGCGCAAGCGCTGTGACGAAGAAGATCGCTGACTCGCTTCGCGATGGTACATACCCCCACCACGACAACCCTTATCCTTTCGTTCCACCTAACCTTTCTAAACCTTCACCCCCACACCAACCAGTTGAGTACCCAGAAAGCCTTGTTGGTCTTTCTAGAGAGGATTACGATCTGATCAATTCCTTCCGTATCTTCACAGAGTGGCAAATGCGCTACGTCATCTTCGTTCTGGTCCACGGAGAGTATGAAAAAGCAGGATACACTATATCCACTATCCCAACCGAGGGAGAGCCCTCAGCAACAGCCAAGAAGAAGAAGAAAAATCGTCACACCGACAAGTACAGGAAATAGGTCATCGGCACTCCTTGCCAGTCCAGAAATACCTACCAGTACAGAAAGAAGATTCGACAAGATTCCCAGGGGAGTAAAGGCCAAACGGCCACAAACTTCCAATAGAACATCCTCACAGTGAGGAAGTCACAAAAGGAGAGCAGCATGGACTGAACAAAAGTCGTTGGAAGTGCCCTGCGGAAATATTAAGCCGTCCTACCTGTGTAGCTATCCATAAATACGGAAGTGTTGCTGCTACAAAATTTTGTGTTCGAACTGACCTCTCGATTGTGTCCCATAAATGTTGACAGAATTCATGTCGGGCGATCCGGGTAGACAGATCATCAGCTCGAATTGTCCACAATATTCTTCAACCCAATCGCGAACAGTTGTGACCTGGTGACATGGCGTATTGACATCCATAAAAATAGAGCCCATGAATCACCTGAGTGCAAATGACAACTCTGCCCTTTCATACCTTGTGTACTCGATACTACTGCCATCTGTCTACGTTCATGTCACTATCCCACGATTTTTGTTCAAATGGTTCAAATGGTTCAAATGGCTCTGAGCACTATGGGACTTAACTTCTGAGGTCATCAGTCCCCTAGAACTTAGAACTACTTAAACATAACTAACCTAAGGACATCACACACATCCATGCCCGAGGCAGGATTCGAACCTGCGACCGTAGCGGTCGCGCGGTTCCAGACTTCAGCGCCTAGAACCGCTCGGCCACATGACTTTTGTCATCGCAGTGTAGAAAGAAGTCGCAGGGGGCTATGTCCGGCGATCACGGTGACTGAGGCAACATAACGGTTTTGTTTTTTGCCCAAAAATCACGAACAAGCATTGAGGTGTGAGCGGGAGATTATCGAGGTTCAATTCCCACGAGTTGTTTCGCCACAATTCTGGTCGTTTCCTTCGGATTGCTTAACGCAAAGGGCGCGTAACTTTCAGGTAATATTCGTTATTCACCGTACGACCATAAGGCAGGAACTCGTGGTGCACTATCCCATTTTAATCGAACGAAACAATACGCAGTACCTTCACACATGATCGAACTTGTGGAATTTTTTTCGGCCTTGGCTCTACAGGCTGCTTCCATTACGACAATTGGGCCTCGGTTTCAACTTCATACCCGTATACCCTTGCTTCATCACTGTTATAAACTTCTGGATCGTTGCCGACTCCATTCAACAATTCCTGAGCGACGCCTATCCGACGTCGTTTTTGATCGAAATTCAACAATTTCCGAACGAACTTTGCTGCTACACGTCTCATGTTCACAACAGTCGAAAAAACTGCTTGGCGTGTGTCAAAGGATACGCCATCATCAGCAACCTCTCTGATGGTGATTCGGCTGTTTTCCAGAACCATTTTCTGTACTTCTTCCACATTGTCGTAAGTAGCTGTATGCTAGGACGTCGAGGGCGGTCGTCGTCTTCAATATCTTCTCGATCCTCTTTGAAAACGTTTATACCACTCGTAAACTTTTGTATTATTTATAGTAGAGTTGTCAAAAGCCACAATCAACATCTGAATGTGGTGCTGCATTTTATTCCGTTTTTCAAACAAAATTTAACGCAAATTCTTTGAATCGCCTTTTTAGAAAGTGTAAGTTCGTCGAGCACTTTAAACATGTAGCTACAATCTTCTCGATTATCAACAATAAACGAAATACTCAAAACAGCTGAAAATGCACACACACACTGCAGGAACATATGTACCAACAAGATACAAACATTAAAAATAAGATGTATAAAGCCCGCGGAATTAAAAAAATTCCTGAAATTTTTAATCACGACTTGTATGGCTATTTTATTCCGAGTATGTCGCGGTTTGCATTTCCAGATTTCCGAGGTATTGTACAACTTGGACGTAACAACAGAACTTAATCCTAGAACAATGATGGGGGGAAACAGGGTTGCCATATCTAGTTGGGACCTCGTCGGAATACCCTCTGGGCCTCTGAGATTGGGTTGCAGAAATGAAGTGAAAAATTTATTTCGTATTATTACTTCTTATGTAAACACAAGTACATGGAACTTGTTGCATATTTTCAGCTTTGTGGTTCGATGCGTCGATGCCTGTCTCTGTATATGTGCGGATGGATATGATTGTGTGTGTGTGTGTGTGTGTGTGTGTGTGTTTGTGTGTGTGTGTGTGTACCTGTCCTTTTTTCCCCCTAAAGTAAGTCTTTCCGCTCCCGGGATTGGAATGACTCCTTACTCTCTCCCGTAAAACCCACATCCTTTCGTCTTTCCCTCTCCTTCCCTCTTTCCTGACGAAGCAACCGTTTGTTGCGAAAGCTTGAATTTTGTGTGTATATTTGTGTTCGTTTGTGTGTCTATCGACCTGCCAGCGCTTTTGTTTGGTAAGTTTCGTCATCTTTCTTTTTAGATATATTTTTTCCACGTGGAATGTTTCCCTCTATTATATATATATATATTGGATGACGCACGGGATTTTAGGTAACTTTGCCCAGATCAAGGAGCAAAGCACAGCCAAAGGAATGGCTTTCAAAACATATCAGAACATCTGTAACAAGAGATTTCACAGGTTTGATGGGTCATACACCAGGCCTTAAGCCATAAAATGAAGAAGAGATTAGCTTACTGTCCTCAAAGTAGCTACATAATTGCTCTTTCAGGCAGTGTTCCATGACCTTAGATGTTATAGCAATGACAGATATTGAACTGTTACTGTCAGGACTGTTTTTATCTCTTCTTATAAATTGGAACAACTGTGGATTTAAAGACACCAGGGAATTTTCCAGCTTGAAACATGATGTTTATAAGGTAAATCAAAGGAGCCACTACAATATCAATGTTCAAGGTTGAATAACAAGTACACAAATCAGATACGCCTTTATTGTCCAAAGAACCTTCAGAATTATTTTCATCTATTCGAGGTGAAGATCTTCTATGATTTGCAAGGTTTATGAAGATATTTAAAACCTCAGGTGAGACTGAGCTGTCATTCACTTTGTTCTATTTTTCACTGCTATGGAGTTAATTTGTTTGTTCTAAAACTTTTCAATGAATATATCAATTGTTCAACTTGTATTTCCATCATGTATAAATTTTTTGCTGCCCTATATCTCTGTCCCATAACAGTATTGTGAGCTTTTTGTCAGTGTGTAAAGTATTTTCAGATAAGGTGCATACCAGTGTAGTTACAGTGTACTTAGTGCATAATCAGTTTTGACTCTTTTGATAACTAGTAGGTATTAGGTTAGAGTATCAATAAACATATAAAAGGCACTGTCAACATTATCACAGTTACCCAGACTTTCCCCTCAGTATCAGATAATTTGTCTCTTAAATGAATGTGATCTGCTTTGAACATCTGAACTTTTTAATATGTATGGATTGCTGTAAAACTAGAATTAACACTTTCAATAGTCATGCATGAGCATAGATGATATGATAAGACTGGGGCTATCAAACTACAATCTAATTCATTTTTATCTGGAGTTGTAATTAAATAGTTAAGCATGCATCTTGTCTTGTTGGAAGTTCATTAATACATAACAAATTGACAGCTCGTAAAAAGCTCAAGAAACAGGCCACTCTTTCAGCTTTACACCTAATGTGAAGACTACCATCGCCAGTAAACACAAACTTGAAGTTTTCATATTTTATCTACCGATAACTAGTGAGCTTCTCAACATGTTCAGAAAATGTAGTAACATCAGACTATGGGTTACTGTAAACAAAGACAATTATTAGCTTAATACTAGAAAAAGGTACACTTGCAATTTCAAAAACTCCTCTTGAGAACATTTTAACACTTAGCGTGTCATAGCTAATGTTAAGAAATTTATTTACAAAAAAATCTACTCCTCCATGGCTGATTTCAGTTCTACAGAAAACACTTGATAGAACGTGGCCTTCAGGGATTACAAGTCAGAGTTAGCTCGTGTGGGCCAGTGATCATTTATACAGAAGGTATGATGTTTATTTCATACAATATGTTTCTAACTGACGGTAAGGTTGGAACATTAGAAAACTATTATCAGTAGCTATTGATAGGAAAGAATACACTGAGATGACAAATGTCATAGGATACCTCCTAATATTGTATCAGACTTATTTTTGCCCAGCACAGTGCAGCAACTCGACGTCACATGGACTCACAAGTTTTTGGAAGTCCCCTGCAGGAATACTGCACTGTGCTGCCCTATAGCTGTCCATAATTGCAAAAGTCTTGCCAGTCCAGGATTTTCTGTACGAACTAACCTCTCAATTATGTCCCATAAATGTTCAATGTAACTCATGTCAGGCCAAATCATTCACCTGAACTGTCCAAAATGTTCTTCAAACTAATCACTATCAATTGTGGCCAGATGACATGACCCATTGTCATCCGTAAAAATTTAATCATTGTTTGGGAACATTAAGTCCATGAATGGCTGTAAACAGTCCCCAAGTGGCCAAACATAACCATTTCCAGACAGTGATCAGTTCAGCTCAACCGTAAGATCCAGTCCATTCCACGTAAACATAGCCCACACTATTATGGGGCCACCACCAACTTGCACAGTGCCTTGTTGACAACTTGGGTCCATGGCTTGTGGGGTCTGCACCACATTCAAACCCTACCATCAGCTCTTCCAACTGAAATTGGAACGTATCTGAAATTGGGACTGTTTCCAATTGATATGGACACAAGCCCAGGAGATTCGTGCTGTTAGCAAAAGCACTCGCATCGGTCGGTGCTGCCATAGACCATTAATGCCAAAATTTGTTTCATTGTCTTCATGGATACATTTGTTGTGTATCCCACATCATTTTCTGTGATTTCTTAGATTATTCCAGGTAAAATGTAATTCTCTGAGAATCCCAAGCTTTCTAGTTTTCTTCAAAATTGCTACCCTGTAAATATACGTAAGAAACAACCTACATTTACACTATTCAGTCATAGGTTTCAATAAAATATAACTTGAAAGTACACTCAAAAAAACGTAGCTACTTTGTAACTATACAGCTTCGGTAGCATGTGTGTCAATTTTGTTACTTATTTTAAGCAAGCCGCTGCTCAGTTGGCCTCATGAGGCTAAATGCAAACTGTTTCAGTCCTTGCACCATGGAAAAATTCCTAGCAGCACCAGGAAATGAACTCTGATCCCCGGCATCTCTGTCAGAGGTGTTAACCACTCAGCTATGGAAGCAGACTGTGTCAATGAAAAGGCCATCAGGCCAGACACATGTCTTAATAATGTAATTAGTAATGTAAACATAAACTGCCTTGAAAAACTTTAGGAGTATCAGAGATTGTAATATTACAGGTTAACATGTTTGCTGCAGGCTTAAGTACGAGCCATAACCTAGTGGCTCATGTTGACACTTACGAGAATCAGTTGCAGCAAACATGTTAAAATGGAAAAATCAGTTTCCAGCTCCACAGTATGATGAGCGACGAGCAGAAATCTTTCTGAGACTAAGAAGAAGTTCAGGTTACAATAAAAAGTCTCAAAATGAAACACTCTGCAGGTATAGATGATATACCTGATTTCATTATAAAGAAGTGTGGGGACTTGATTACTGAGCCCTTAACCCACCTATGTAACCTATCTTTTGCTACAGGAACTTTTCCTTCATGTTTAAAAGTAGCAAAAGTAAAGCTGATATACAAGAAAGGAAACAAAGATGATGTTTCCAACTACAGACCCCTGGCACCTCTTTCTGTTTTCTCAAAAATATTAGAAAGACTTTTCTATAACAGGCTAACAGACTTCTTAGAGGTAAATAGTATTCTGTCAGGATCTCAACATGGATTTAGAGCAAACCGCTCAACTGAATCTGCACTTCACTCCTTTCTATTAGAGGCACTGATAGCTTTAGACAACAAAAAACTTACCATGGGCATATTTTTAGATTTGTCAAAGGCATTTGACACCATAAATCATGACAAATTGCTACACAAGCTAGAAAATCTTGGCATTAGGGGAACAGCTAACAACAGGCTCGGCTCCTATCTTAAAAACAGGGAACAATATGTGGAAATAGATCAAGAAAGGGACAATGTCATTAGGAAATATAATTCCAAGCTACTGACTGTTAAATATGGAGTGCCACAAAGATCAGTAATGGGTCCTGTTCTGTTCTTACTCTATATAAATGACCTAAACATAAGCAATGACAGCAGTAAAATATTTCAATTTGCTGATGATACGAGTGTTCTAATTACAGGAAACTCAGAAGAAGCTCTTGTAAAAAACATAAAAGAAACCACTGACAGGCTAACATGTTACTTTGATGACAATGACTTAATAATAAACACTGAAAAAACTGTAGCTATGGATATACACACAGCACAAACAAAAAATCTGATATCACCCAATCTAGAGCTATATGGACAGACAATTGCCAAAACAGCCTGTACCAAATTTCTTGGACTTCATCTACAAGACAACTTGAAATGGAAAGCACATATTGAGCAAATGAACAAAAAATTAAGTACTTCTTGTTTTGTGCTGCATACATTAAAAAATTGTACCAGCTGCAACACCCTTCAGTGTGTATATTATGCAGTTGTACACTCTCACCTCCGGTATGGGATTATGTTCTGGGGAAATTCTGGCGATGCCTTCAAAACATTCAAAATTAAAAAAAAAAAATATAAGAATAGTGGAAGGGGTAGATAATTGCAAATCATGTAGACCATTGTTTCAAAAAAGGATGATCCTGCCACTTCCTTGCATATATATACTTGAAAATATAATGTATTTAAAGCAAAACTTACATACAAAAGGACAACTGATCACTCAAAATCACACAATACACAGCTACGATACAAGACAAAAATTGGATGTACATGTTCAAAGCGCCAACACAAAGTTATTTCAAAACAGCCTTATCCATCCTAGTATCAAACTATACAATGCCTTGCCAGATACCATTAAACACATACAAAACATTGGTCACTTCAAATCTAAACTGAAGTCGTACTTGGTTGATAACTGCTTTTACACAGTAAATGAATAACTACAAAACTAAATTTTTGTGTGTTTACCCAATGTAGTCTCATTCAGAAGAACATTTGTATTTTATCTCTCTGTATATAGCGTAACAACATTTATTTAAGTATTCATCATTCATTGATATATTAATGTGTGTTATTATGTACAAAGGTATATTATATGTAAAACTGTTAATATTAACAAAAAAATCAAAATATCTCTTGCACATTGTGCAGATGTAGATGAAATGGATCAATAAATCAATCATTAAAAATGACAAACTAGTTAAGTCATGTATTGGTTTTGTACACTGGATAGTAATAATACAATTGATGGATGTTTCTCTATTTTCCTAGCTGATACTGAACACATACCATTTGAGAAGATATGCCCAGCTGCCTATTGGTACAGTCACACTAATGTTGCTCATAAACAGTATTGTACAAACAAATGGTACACTCAATGGCTAAAAAAAACTTACGGTACTGGTAATTATACTGAGGTCATTAAAAAAATGAGTACAAGGATAAGTACATAAATGAGGAAATTATACAGGTCTACAATTAAAAATTTCTTTGAAAATGAGTATATTTTAAATTCTTTTAGGTCACTGCAAAGCAGCTTAGAATTCTACTGAAAGAGATTAACTGCAGTCAAGAAAATACAGTCTCAGCTGATTAATAATCTCAATGAATATTTGGTTAATTGCACTATCTCAGTACTGCTGATAATATGACATTACAGCACAAAATTTAAAACCTCTCTCAGAAAATGCAAAACACATGCCGCTGGTTTCAGGCCAACAAATTGTGCATTAACCACCAAACAAAAGCAGAAAAGTTAAGAAAAATTGAAAATGAAACACTGAAATTATTGGGAACATGATAAGTGGCCAAAACAGATAGTTTCTAAACTTCGAAATCGTTCAACCAATGTGAAAGTTCAGTTCCCATATTATCACAATGATGTCACACACGGCGGGAAAACAAAAAGGAATGAAAACCATTCAGATTTCACGACTCGCCTTCTTGATTAGGTGCCATTTTCTCACATTGGCAGTAGGCCATTGTGTTTACCACGAAAGAGAGAAACTAAGGGAAGTGCCATTATACGAGGTGCATTCAAGTTCTAAGGCCTCCGATTTTTTTTCTCCGGACTGGAAAGAGATAGAAACATGCGCATTGTTTTAAAATGAGGCCGCGTTCATGTCAATACATCCCAGAGATGGCAGCACCGTACGGCAGATGGAATTTTACCGTCAGAACTGTTTTTAAATACTTAAAATGGAGACGTTTTCCTTACTTGAACAGCATGCAATGATTCGTTTTCTGAATTTGCGTGGTGTGAAACCAATTGAAATTCATCGACAGTTGAAGGAGACATGTGGTGATGGAGTTATGGATGTGTCGAAAGTGCGTTCATGGGTGCGACAGTTTAATGAAGGCAGAACATCGTGTGCCAACAAACCGAAACAACCTCGGGCTCACACAAGCCGGTCTGACGACATGATCGAGAAAGTGGAGAGAATTGTTTTGGGGGATCGCCGAATGACTGTTGAACAGATCGCCTCCAGAGTTGGCATTTCTGTGGGATCTGTGCACACAATCCTGCGTGACGACCTGAAAATGCGAAAAGTGTCATCCAGGTGGGTGCCACGAATGCTGACGGACGACCACACGGCTGCCCGTGTGGCATGTTGCCAAGCAATGGTGACGCGCAACGACAGCATGAATGGGACTTTCTTTTCATCGGTTGTGACAATGGATGAGACGTGGATGCCATTTCTCAATCCAGAAACAAGGTGCCAGTCAGCTCAATGGAAGCACACAGATTCACCGCCACCAAAAAAATTTCGCATAACCGCCAGTGCTGAAAAAATGATGGTGTCCATGTTCTGGGACAGCGAGGGCGTAATTCTTACCCATTGCGTTCCAAAGGGCACTACGGTAATAGGTGGATCCTACGAAAATGTTTTGAAGAACAAATTCCTTCCTGCACTGCAACAAAAACGTCCGGGAAGGGCTGCGCATGTACTGTTTCACCAAGACAACGCACCCGCACATCGAGCTAACGTTACGCAACAGTTTCTTCGTGATAACAACTTTGAAGTGATTCCTCATGCTCCCTACTCACCTGACCTGGCTCCTAGTGACTTTCGGCTTTTTCCAACAATGAAAGACACTCTCCGTGGCCGCACATTCACCAGCCGTGCTGCTATTGCCTCAGCGATTTTCCAGTGGTCAAAACAAACTCCTAAAGAAGCCTTCGCTGCTGCCATGGAATCATGGCATCAGTGTTGTGAAAAATGCATACGTCTGCAGGGCGATTACGTCGAGAAGTAATGCCGGTTTCATCGATTTCGGGTGAGTAGTTAATTAGAAAAAAAATCGGAGGCCTTAGAACTTGAATGCACCTCATACAATGAGTTTGATACCTACAAAGAGTTTAGTTATGACAGCAGTGGAGGTGGTGGGAAAATCGCCACGAAGAATAATGTTGATATCGAAATGGTATTCGAACTGCACTCAACAAGCTAACAATAAACCACAATTTTCGAGAGACAGTTGAGTATGATATAAGGATCACCTTTTTTCGCGTGACCCTGTATGGAGCAAACTACTGACTGCCAAATACTTATTTATACATTTCATTAACGATACATTCGCAAATGTAAGCATTTGCGAGTTGTGATCGTACAGACGAGTCGCATAATTTATGAAATACATAACTAAGTGTTTTTTGTCTTTACTTTCTCCATATGTATTCAAATAAGTGAGAGTCAAACAACTCTTTGCACTGCTTTGTTCTGTGTAACGACTGGGACCAAGGTCCATTAGTGGTGTTTGTATGTACTCCAGTTGTTGGACCCTTGAAATAAAGGCTACGATTTACGGGATAGGTGCTTGAACCCTTCATCTTTCAGGCATTTATAGAAACCGAAAAAGTCACACCATTTTTGTCCCAGGGTAAATATTGTCTGTAATTATCTCCAAAAGTACCTCTTTAGAGTTCTCTTCAGCAATAAGTAATAAGCCTCTCTCAGTAGATATGTGTTATTGCCTTTCCCTGATCTTTCTTTTGCCAGATAAGGATTCACCAATTGCCACAATTACATCTTTCCCACCAAGTTTTTCATTTTTCTCTAAACAAGCAGCAATACAAACTTCCGTTCTGTTTTATCCCTATTTGTGATGAAAACAGAACGGAAGTTTGTATTGATTGCCAAACTGTAGCTGGTAACAAAGGTACAGGGAGGGGCAAATAAAAGTGGCCCGTAGAACGTAGTCCCAGGATACAAAAAACAAAAACACAGGAGAGGAAAGGAAATACGGTACTAACCTGACGACAGCAGATGTTGGAAGTGGCCACATTCATCTCTCGGCACTGTTGGGTCGTGATCAGTAAGTTGCTGAATGTGGATCGTCGCTGGACAGCTGCAATCTCATCCGAAATGTTCTGCTGCAGTTCTTGAAGACTACAAGGGTTGTTGCTATACAACTTAGACTTGAGGGCTCCCCAAACAAAGTAATCTCATACTGACAGATCAGGTGCCTTGGGTGGCCAGTTAGGGTCGCGACCATACTGACCCCTGCCGACAACTCTGTCAGGCGGGACGATTGTGTAATGTGCTCCAAGCTCCAGCCGGCTGTAGGGGCAGTTACTCAATCCTGTTTGAAGTAACTGTACGTCATTACCTCCTCCGTTAATGTTGCCACAAATGGTTTCAAAATGTTCGCAATGTAATGAGCTGAAGTCAGCGTCTGATGAAAGAAGATAGGAGCAATAATGTGTAATGTTGTAACTTTAATTTTGTTATGCTGAGATCGGTGCTAATAGACAATGAAAGTGGGTTAAAAGCCGTGATCTGTCTGGGGACGTTAACGGTGGATTACTGGGCAACTGTTTCATCAGATATTTAGTCTAGGTTTACCAACCAGACTAACATTCATGATAATCTTTTAATAGTCATACAAAACCGGTAATATATATATATATATATAAAAGGAGAATTTAAATAAAAAGAGAGAAATCAGTTTATATTTAGAAATTTATTTTAAGATTGTTCATTGAAATTTCAGCATATTATACGTGAGTTATAACTGAGCTGGTGCCTTATTTACGATTGAAAAATGTGAGATTGTAATCTTACGGAACACATAAAATATGGAGCCAAGATTGGGAGACTGCATACGACACTGCATTCATAAAATAACTCACGAAGAACATTGAAACATAAGCAAGAAGAAATTAACCACAACCAACAGATTCAGTTTTTACCCAAAGAAATTACGTTCATACCACAATCCTGTCCGTCATGTAATTACCACACACTGGTATACTAAATTCATATTAACTCTTTGTGAAGTCTTCGCAAAAAGAATAGCTGAGGGCTACTTTGATGATTACACCACATCCTCCACGTGGTCAACTTGGTTTACACAAAGCGTACAACTCCACAATAATTTTGATAATTAAAATACATTAGATCGAAAAGCAATTTGCAAAAGAAAAACCCCGAACTGGTTACTAACGTCTTACTATTAACCTGATGGGTCAAACAACTGTATAAGCACGTGGTACTGGTCTCGCAAAGTACACCCCACGTGGGCTGAACATAAAGAAAAGTTGCTATATTGCAAAATATTGTCAAGACGAGACGTTATAATCACACAAGCATTCGCATTTAAGATTGATGAACTTAGTTAGAGTTACTGATCAACACGTAGTTCCACTTTACTCACAAAGTAGTAACAAAGCAACTACCGGAAACTAATCTGAACTTCACACGAGAATAATACTGCGCTGCAATTTAAGATAACATCGGATATTTTAGACCTAAACCCGAAATAAAGGTGATTAAATTTTCAGTTAGGCTGAACTTAAGAAATCCATTGTCCTACGGACTTAGCAGACACGCGCTTAGCCGGAGATCTTACCACTTCAGACGCTCGCCACGGCCACCCTGCAACTGCCCTACTGCCGAGCGTGCTTCCCGAGGGTGGCTCACAAAGACCAACGGAAGTGGCCAGAGGGGCAGCTTCCTATACCAACATGACAACGGACGGACAGGACCATACTAAGGATAGAAACCTCTTTGCTTTTAGGAAGCGTAGCTACCTGTTCCGACGTTGGTCCTACTGTTCTCTAGCAGACAGCCTTGTCTGCTACCCTCAAGCATGCAACTAGAAATACATATGCTCATTCATCCTCTCACACAAAAGGGAAGGGGGATGACAGTATCTTATCATATACAGTATATAAAAGAAAGCGGATGTAGGTTCCGTATGAGACTGTGTGACATGAATTACATATAAGAATTACATATAAACTGTGCTTTAAAGTGTAGTAGTGTGACAGATCGTTCTTGTTTATGTGTAAAAGTAACACGTTCCACTGCTCAGTCTCCTCCCAGATAGTCAGAAACGCCACAGTACATTTAGAAGAGGAATTTATTCCATAAATGGCAACAGATTTAAGAAATTAAACATAAAAGGAATCCAACAGAAACCTTTCAAATGTGCCGTGCACACACTGCACACCAAACCTAACCTTCTGATCATGCAATGGTGTTTGGTGGAAGTTATGCGGACTCTCCACTTGCGAGAACCTGGGATGCTCTGGGTTGACATAACCACTCAGGTGAAGCCAGGCTTCAAAAACATCAACAGGTCCATGTCCAAGCCATTCATTGTTATCCAAGTGAGCAGCTATTCACAAAACTGGAGGCGCTGAGGAGCATATGCTGGTTTTAATGCATGAACAACAGACACTGCATAGGGATGTATGTGCAGTTCCTGGTGGAGTATTCATCCACACGATCGACGCGATATGCAGGTCTCTTGTGTCAGGTTGATTTGGTAGGGCTTTGAAGCATTTTATGGTGAACTGCAGCCACATTTTCTGGTGTGCGGGAACGTTTCAGAAACGTTTTTTGACTTGCTCAACACAGATCCCCTCTGACGCCACTTTCGTACTAAGCGTTGGATGGGACTCTTTGCTGCCACTTTCACACTATTAAACTTCTCAGCAAACAACTGACCACACTGCTTCCACGACTTCGTTGTCGCGTAACTTTCACAACGAACACCCGATGCTCCACTCTGAGTACAAACGTCCCTTCTGCAGTACTCCACTACTGACACAGCCCGCACTATGCTCTGAACAGGTGGCATCCATTCGTCCGGGCCATCTCTATTTCCCCCACTCTGTATTTGCTGCTGCAATCATAAACCCAAAAGTAAGTCAGTCGCAAAATGACACTTATCGGTAGCTTGCTACCTGCAAACCAGGAACCCTTTCTTCCCGAACATTTTTTCTCGTACCCATTATTCCCTTTTACCCGACACTTAAAGATGAATCCGCCACTCAAACCGTTCTTCGGTACTACCTTCACTGATGAGTCGCACACCTCACATTCTCTCTCTTTTGCGAAGAATCCACTCGCCATACACCCTTCCAGAATCTCCTTATCTCTTTCACACTGTTCAAAAAGTCCAGATCAACGCACCAGCTCACTTTTGAGAGCACTAGAAAACTCAGTACACGTTCGAACCGAACAGTATTTGAAATTGCGCCGAACTATTCACATCTCGAAAAAAGCCAAAGACTATGCAGCTGATGTCACGGAAAAAAGCAAAGATAAAATGTTTGGTAATAATTGTATTAATTGCAGCTGGATAATTGCTTCCAGCGCCCTGGGGACTCGGGTGCATGCGCCAAGCTGAACTGGTGTATGGCTGTTTGGAGCGTGGCTGTATGCTGTGTGTAAGAGCAAGCAACAACACTCTTAACCAGACATATTTTTCTGGTTCTGCCGACGCCAGATTCACGCATGCGCAGTGCTGTCTGAGTTAGAGAGGATTAGACTCCACATTATTCGTCTTGTTTGTGGCGGTTTCTTCAATCTTTAGAAGCTGTTACATTCCCCTTGTTCGACTATCTCATGTTTACCGCTCATCGTTAATAGTAAGGTAAGCATTTTACTTATTCCTATACAGTCACGTTTACTTGTAGAAGTGCAAAAGAATTGCAACTGATTTAAACTTGAAACATATATTGCCCCAGTTTAATCATCGTACCACTGAAGATATGAATGAAATCAGTATTAGTGTCAGTCGTTTTGGGAAACAGCTGTAATCGTTAAAATTGAGCAAAGCGGCAGGGCCTGATGGAATCCATATGAGATTCTATATTGAATTTATGGCTGAGTTTGAAGAGGAGCTAACTATAAGATATCATAAATCCAGCGAACAAAAAACCGTGCCCAGTCATTGGAAATAAGCGCAGGTCACACCTGTCTACAAGCAATGTAGTAGAACTGATCCACAAAACTACCGTCCAATAGACTTGCCGTCAGTTTGTTGTAGAACTTTAGAACATTATGAGCTCAAACGTAAGGGGGTATCTTCAGTACAACGATCTCCTTCATACCAACCGGAACGGATTCTGAAAAACATCCGTCATATGAAACTTGACTCGTGATTTTCTCACAAGATATACAGAAATCTTTGGATGAAGGCAGTTAGGTGTATCATCATCATCATCATCATTTAAGACTGATTATGCCTTTCAGTGTTCAGTCTGGAGCACAGCCCCCTTATAAAATTCCTACATGATCCCCTATTCAGTGCTAACATTGGTGCCTCTTCTGATGTTAAACCTATTACTCCAAAATCATTCTTAACCGAATCCAGGTACCTTCTCCTTGGTCTGCCCCGACTCCTCCTACCCTCTACTGCTGAATCCATGAGTCTCTTGGATAACCTTGCTTCTCCCATGCGTGTAACATGACCCCACCATCTAAGCCTGTTCGCCCTGACTGCTACATCTATAGAGTTCATTCCCAGTTTTTCTTTCATTTCCTCATTGTGGACACCCTCCTGCCATTGTTCCCATCTACTAGTACCTGCAATCATCCTAGCTACTTTCATATCCGTAACCTCAACCTTGTTGATAAGGTAACCTGAATCCACTCAGCTTTCGCTCCCATACAACAAAGATGGTCGAAAGATTGAACGGTGCACAGATAACTTAGTCTTGGTACTGACTTCCTTCTTGCAGAAGAGAGTAGATTGTAGCTGAGCACTCACTGCATTAGCTTTGCTACACCTTGCTTCCAGTTCTTTCACTATGTTGCCATCCTGTGAGAATATGCATCCTAAGTACTTGAAACCGTCCACCTGTTCTAACTTTGTTCCTCCTCTTTGGCACTCAATCCGTTTATATTTCTTTCCCACTGAAATTACTTTCGTTTTGGAGATGCTAATCTTCATACCATAGTCCTTACATTTCTGATCTAGCTCTGAAATATTACTTTGCAAACTTTCGATCGAATCTGCCATCACAACTAAGTCATCCGCATATGCAAGACTGCTTATTTTGTGTTCACATATCTTAATCTCACTCAGCCAGTCTATTGTTTTCAACATATGATCCATAAATAATATGAACAATAGTGGAGACAGGTTGCAGCCTTGTCTTACCCCTGAAACTACTCTGAACCATGAACTCAATTTACCGTCAACTCTTAATGCTGCCTGACTATTCATTAAAGATCTTTAATTGCTTGCAAAACTTTGCCTCCTATTCCATAATCTCGTAGAACAGACAATAACTTCCTCCTAGGAACCCAGTCATATGCCTTTTCTAGATCTATAAAGCATAGATACAATTCCCTGTTCCACTCATAACACTTCTCCATTATTTGCCGCAAGCTAAAGATCTGGTCCTGACAACCTCTAAGAGGCCTAAACCCACACTGATTTTCATCCAATTGGTCCTCAACTAATACTAGCACTTTCCTTTCAACAATACCTGAGAAGATTTTACCCACAATGCTGATTAAAGAGATACCTCTGTAGTTGTTACAATCTTTTCTGTTTCCATGTTTAAAGATTGGTGTGATTACTGCTTTTGTCCAGTGTGATGGAACCTGTCCCGACTCCCAGGCCATTTCAATTATCCTGTGTAGCCATTTAAGACCTGACATTCCACTGTATTTGATGAGTTCTGACTTAATTTCATCCACCCCAGCTGCTTTATTGCACTGCAATCTATTGACCATTTTCTCCACTTCTTCAAATGTGATCCTATTTCCATCATCATTCCTATCCCATTCTACCTCGAAATCTGAAACATTACTGATCGTATTTTCACCTAGATTGAGCAACTCTTCAAAATATGCAGAAAATTTCCAAGAGGCATTTGACTCAGTGCCACACCTACACTCACTGTGAAAAGTTCAGTCACATGCGGTATCAAGTGAAATTTGTGACTGGATTGAGGACTTTTTGGTATGGAGGACACAGTGTATTATTTTGGTTGGAGAGTCATCACCACATGTAGGAGTAATTTCGGGAGTGCTCAAGGGAAGGACGTTGGTAACCTTGCCCTTGATGTTGTAAATTAATGAACTTGCAGACAATATAATCTATGAAAGAAGCTGCATAAAGATTCATACAGATTTTGATAAGATTTCAAAGCCATGCTAAGATTGACAACTTGCTTTAAATGTTCAGAAATGTAAAACTGTGCACTTCACAAAATGAAATGAACATACTATCCTATGACTACAATATCAGTGAGTCACAATTGTAATCGGACAACTTGTACAAATACCTGGGTGTAATTCTTAGTAGTGATGTGAAATGGAATGATCACACAGGCTCAGTCGTGGGTTAAGATGGTGGTACACTGGCAGAATACTGGGGAAGTGCAATCAGTCAAAAAAGGAGATTGTCTAACCCATTCTAGAATATTGCTCAAGTGTGTGGGACCCTTACCAAATTGGAGGAACGGGGGATATTGAATATATACAGATAAGGGCAGTTCAAACATAAAGGTTTGCTTCACCCATGGGAAAGTGTTACAGAATGCTGAAGAAACTGAATTGCCAGACTCTTGAAGGTAGATGTCCCAAGGAAGTCTACCAACAACAAAGTTTCAAGAACTGGCTTTAAATGATGATTCTACGAATATGCTAAAACTGCCTGCATATTGCTCACGTAGGGATCATGAGGACAAGATTAGGAAAAATTACAGCACACACACGGACATTTGAACAATCATTCTTTCCGCAGTGCATATTGGGAATGGAATAGGAAGAAGCCCTAATAACTGGTACAGTGGGACGTACCCTTTGCCATGCACTTCACGATCGTTTGCAGAGTATAAATTTAGATGTGGAATTTTAGGTTGGTTGGTTGGTTTTCGGGAAGGAGACCAGACAGCGTGGTCATCGGTCTCATCGGATTAGGGAAGGATTGGGAAGGAAGTCGGCCGTGCCCTTTCAGAGGAACGATCCCAGCATTTGCCTGGAGCGATTTAGGGAAATCACGGAAAACCTAAATCAGGATGGCCGGACACGGGATTGAACCGTCGTCCTCCCGAATGCGAGTCCAGTGTCTAACCACTGCGCCACCCCGCTCGGTGGAATTTTAGGAATATTGTATTTTGGTATTTATACATAACTTATTCCCACCAAACCAACCACCTAGTTGGGTTGTAGCTTTGTTACAGCTGTTACTGTTATGTTGGTGTTTTTCTGTAAGAAGGATCCTTGTGTAAGAATGTTGATTGTATGTGACTCAATGCCATGGCCATTTCTATAGATGAAGATGATTGGCTCAAGAATGAATCCTTCAGGAACTGTTTTTAAGAATCTCTGTATCCGATAAATATGTTTTATTATTTTCCATTAGTTCAAGTTTTATTTCTATTTTCTGTTTCCTCTTTGTCAAGTGTGAAGTGAACCATTTCAATGCGGGTCCACTATTGCCATATACTTGGAAGTTTCTCCAACAGCAGTCCAGAATGTTGAAGGCTTTACTTAAGTCTAACAAAATGCCAGTGGCATTTTGGTTTTTGTCCATTCTTTCTAGGGTATTTTGCAGAAAATCATCGATGGTGCTGGCTATCAGTTTGTTTTTTCTGAAACTGTGGTGAGTAGTTAATTGTTTTATTTTTGTTCAAAAAACTTCATTAATCTATCATACATCACTTTTTGTATAATTTTGCCAAAGCCTGATAATAGAGTGATTAATCCATAGTTTTATAAATTTTATTTATCCCATTTTTATGAATAGGAACCACATCGGAAATTTTTAGTCTGGAAATGTGACTGGAAGAAAAGGTGAGATGAGATGACTGTCTCCAATAGAGGTAATGAAATTGTCTTAAAAGTTGTTGCAGCATGAATGATTTCATCTGGAGTTGTTTTGCAAATATACAAGGTGGTTATAATTAAACTTTCGGTACTTGAAAGGGCGAGTAATTGTAGGACAGTAAAACTTTGTGGAAACTTTTCTAATGACATGCAGAAGAGAAATAACAAATAAAGCACTGAAAGAAACACAATTTCCATGTGAGAGGGTAGCATTTGTTAAATGTGTACCACGTTTACACTCCAGATTACAAAACATTGCTCACGGTGATGACCGTCTGCATTCATAAGTCTGGAACTGTGCCAGAGATTGCCCCTCTGCTGTCAGAAACATCTCAAGTGGGATGTTGTCTACATTCCTCACCATGCTCATCTTCAACCTCCAACATGTTAGTGTCCCGTTGATAACCACTGTCCTTCAGGTAATGCACCTGAAGACCCATAGGAGATACATGTGGTATACAGGGTGGCTATAATTAAACTTTCGTTACATGAGAGGGTTCCCTCATGAAAGGACTCTAGGACAAGAAAACTTTGTGGAAACATTTCTAACGATGTGTGAAAGAGAAATAATGAGTAAACCATTGGAAGAAACACATTTTAATTCCCACATAAGTGGGTAACATGATAATTCCATACCATGTTTATGTTCCAGGTTACAAACTTTGCTTAATGTTACAAACATCTGTATCCACAACAGCCTGGAATCACACTAGATATACCATTTCTCAATTGTTTGCAGCACTTTTCGAACAGTGGACCACGAAATGTTCAGCTGTCGTGACACAGCTTGTGCACTGCTTGAAGATCACACATTGCGTCCAGCATTCTCAGCCGTGCCAACAGTAGCTTCAACAATATATGGTGCAATTGGTTGTTGCCTCCTTCCAGGGGCAACTTACAAATTTCCAGTTAATTCCAAGTCATTTCTTCAACCTTGGTACAGAAAGAGGCTCTCCCTGCTATCTGCAACTATAATGCACAATGATGCTTGTGTTTCAGCCCTACATCACTGAACCAGTACCAATGCCTAATGGCAAGTCATCACATTAACACTACAAACAATGCAAATCCTGCAGCACACAGTCTGAAAATCATTGTTATAAAGTTGGCTCGTGATATGATAAATAGCATACCGTTCACACTGGCTCAAGTAGCAAAAGTTTAATTATAACCACCTTGTAGATTGAAGGAAGTAAAAAACCCGGCGTCACAATTGTAATCGGACAACTTGTACAAATACCTGGGTGTAATTCTTAGTAGTGATGTGAAATGGAATGATCACACAGGCTCAGTCGTGAGTAAAGATGGTGGTACACTTAATCGTGAAACCGGTGGTGTTCCACTCTGTTCTTCATCGTGAACTTCCATGCGAGCCTCAGCAAGTCCTGCACCGTTTGCGGACATGCTGAACGGGCACGCACTCTTTATCGTAAACCTCAGTCAGTTGCCGATGAATCTCCACAGGCGGTAACTTCCTTGTGTGGAGAAACCGGATTACTGCTCAAACCTCAGACTTGGTGGGAGCGGCAGTCAACATTTCCATCTCTGACAGCTGCCAAGCCGACACTGAGTGACACAGCGAATCATGGGTGGGTGGGCTTGAGAGTGGGGGAACCACTACACACCACACTGTTGTTGGATTTAGCCTAGCACCTGCCCTCGAGGCTGTATTTGGTACAACCCCCCCCCCCCCCCCCCCCGAACCCTTTTCCTTATCCATGGTATGCTGAAGTTAACCATCTTTCCCAGTCTCTCCCTCTCTACTCTGAGGAAGGAACCAACATTTCTGAGAACTAGTCATAATTTTTTCCACTTTTAAATATCTCTGTTGACAGTACTTGGAGTTTTGCCTCCTGGAGGTGAGTAATAGTCAGTCATTTTGTTATCTTTTAATGAAATTTTACAGCTTCCTAAAGTGAGTTTTTGTTTTGATACAGTTAACCTATTACCAAAATTTCAAGTACACAATTCACCCGGTTAAGCAATTATTGATTTACTTTGCACTTTTACACAACAAAATATGAAGCCCATAACATATTCCTTACATTAGTATTTTTAATGTAAACTAGAACATTATTTTTGGGATACACAGATTAAATGACATAATGCCAAGAGTGATCATCCACATAAATGACATTTAATGGGCACCATATGGTCCTGAAGATTGAAAAAGAATATCATCTGTTTATAAACATGAATACATCTTCCTTTTTAAAAAAAAGTTTCGATAATCTTCTCAACACAGTATAAACATTACCTTATGTTATTCCATCTCCATTTGGGTGTATATGTGAGACCACATTATTCTTCTGCCGATATTTTGGCTGATAACTGTAAGGTGAATTGGTAACAGAATTAAAGACACTTGACACAATTTTTCACTTATTTATTTATTTAGTCATTATCTGGTATGCGTTGAAATAGGCATTGAACATTTTACAGTTCTTTACCTTTACATCACGTTTAGTAAAAAATGTGTGTGAATTCCTATGGTACCAAACTGCTGAGGTCATCGGTCCCTAGATTTACACACTACTTTAACTTAAACTAACTTATCTAAGAACAACACACACACACACACATGCCCGAGGGAGGACTCGAACCCCCCTTGGGAGGGGCCGCACACAGTCCGTAACAGGGCGCCTCAGACCGTGCGGCCATGTTTAGTAGTTTTTCATCTTATAGCTAGACTGTTGCTTAATATTGATATGGTTCTGAAAAAAATACACATTTTTTCTTATTGATATAAAGTATAGATCCTAGTTCTAATGTGTATGTGCACCTCCCTTCTTTAATTAAGTAAACATAACTTTTTGTTTCAATTGATATTGTAAAATGCAGCTATCCTATGAAAGATGTCAGTGATCTGTGTTTCAAATCAGAACTTTCCAGATGTTCAGATTTATACAGAATTCATTTGCTAAAACAAGAAAATGTGAAGCTATTTTGACTGGTTTTTTTTTTTGGTGCTGGCTCAATTCTATCTGGTCTTCCATCGTCTACTCTGCAGAGTTGACCTATTCTTTAAATGACTGCTAGTGTATGCATTTTTCACTGGCTTTAATTACAATTAAACTTGTATATGTAATTTACACTATTGTTATCATTTTTAGTATAATTTACTTTCCTTGAATTTTAACATTACATGTATTTATTCACCATTTTTCAGAATATTCTATGACTGGAACAGAAAAGTTGGCAACAAACTGTTGGGAGAAGAAATGACTGAACATGTATCCATGCATCATGTTGTTATTCATTTGCCTTTGAACAAACTACAAAATGGCCTTGAGATACGCCATTAGTCATTTAAAGTACCTTCCAGTAATTTTTGTGCATGCTATGCTGAGAATGATTTGGTCATTGGTCTCCAATCAATGATGATGTCAGTCTTCAATACTAGTATACACTGTACTATTTAATTTGGTGAAGATAAAAAAAAAGGAATAATATTCTCATTCAGCATTCTGCACTGAACATATGTACTTTCTTTCCAAAGCACGAACCCCTTGCAATAACAGAAGCACTTACCACCATCAAATGAAGTGTTATCCTTTTGTGGCGACCGTTGTTTACATCAGCTACATACGTGTCATTGAATTCAGTGAATTCAGTAGAATGACCTCTCTGAAATGTTTTACTACTTCAGAGAAAGTGGAGGGAGGGAACACTTCATTATCTAAGTAGTTTAAATCACATTCAATGTTTTAATTTGCATGAATAATTATCTAGTTGATGGAGTGTTCTTGGAACTGATACATATGTTTAACTACATACAAGGATTGGAACTTTAACAGTGGCAACTATTTATTTGCAGCTCGTACAAAATAGACACATGTTTCAAAGTTTTACTGACCGTCAGAGTAGTCACCAGCATTGTGTGTAACCTGTTGCCAGCGATTTGGAAGTCATAGGATACTCTTAGCAGTGCCAGTTGTATTGACAGTTTGAGCGGCACAGTCTATTGCCCGACAAATTTGTAGCACTTCTGAAGTGAATGCCGTGAAGTGTTTCCTTCACTTTAGAAATTGAGTTGAACTGGGGAGGGCTTAAGTCAGGGGAGTGCAGTAGGTGGTATAGCACTTAGCAGCCCCATCATTCGAACAAATCAGTAACAGCTTGCAATGTAAGTGCTTGAGCACTGTCGTGCAAAATAATGGTCAGGTCTGCAGAAAGTGTCATCATTTCTGTCTCTAAGCTGGTCATAGGTTGTGTTCCAAAAATGAACAGCATACGATTTGGACATGTCTTCCCGCTGCACCAATGATCCCCCCCCTCAGGGGGTCCACAACTCTTTTTGTGGATACATGCGTGGCGAACACGGGGCCCCGAGCTAGTGCAGTTCTCCTTCCTTTCCAGGTTCCCCCCCCCCCCCCCCCCCCCCCTTACCACTCCTTCACACTCCCTCTTCTTGGGAGTAATGTATCGAGCCTTCGTCTGGAGACGGACATTTGCAAACTCCAGGATCCTGTTTCCTTTGTTCTTCTCCATCCTCATACTTTCTTCCTCTATTGGTCTTTCCCTACGTTCACTCTTCTCCTTGCTTTCATGCCCTTACTTCTGTCTCTGCCTCATTCTCCTTGTCTTCTTTTCCGTGTATTATTCTCCACTTCAGCATTTGAGATTCTTTCTTCTATCCTTCTCTCACTTTCCTCTCTTCTTTCCTCCCTGTGCGTGTCTGAAGTGGACACGCACGTTTAGCCGGTGATGGGGTAACGCGTAATTCCCCACCCTGGGTAGACAAGTAAGGCACGCACGTACCCCCTGGTAAAGGCCAGGCCCCGGGAGGGGTGATTGTCTGAGCTGTTACCTTCTGAACATGCCGATTGGTCCCTCCATCCGTTTCTCGGGAGGTGTGACCTGAGGTGTGGACAATCACCTAAGGTGGGAAGAAGCACGCCATCGGATATGCTGGCAATCATGGGGGATTCATCCGCAGTGATTTCTCTTCTTCTTCTTCCCTGTCTTCTGCCCAAAAAAGAAAGCTAGGTGTAACTCCTGTTCCGAAAATTCTACCACCAGCGCACCTTGAATTCGTCGCATGGCGTGGTGTATACCAGGTCCCTCAACGGACTAACTGATGAGGAGATTCTGTCTTTCCTCTCTGATCAGGGAGTGACGGCCATCCATCGGGTCCTGAAAAGGGTCAAGGACCTCATACCGACCCGAACCATATTCCTGACATTCGACAATGTGCAATTGCCTTCATGAATTAAAGCGGGTTATGAGATCATTTCTGTTCAGCCGTATGTACCCAGCCCTACAAGGTGTTACCAATGTCAGCGGTTTAACCATACATGGCAGCCTTGTTCAGGTGCGGCTAAATGCGTTACCTGTGGCAGGGACGCCCATGAGGGTGACTGTCCACCTCCGTTCCCTCGTTGCATCAACTGTATGGGCGCCTCTGCTGCCTCCTCTCGCGACTGCCCCGTCTACAAAGATGAGAAAAGTATACAGGAAATTCGAGTGAAAGAGAAGGTATCGACCTCAGCTGCTCGCAAGTTATTCAATAGCAGAAAGCCCACTGTGCTTTAGGCAGGTCAATACAGTACCGTTCTCACCTCTCCTACCAGGGAGGTAGCTACACAGACATGCGATCTAACATTTATCGATTTGGTCATCACATCGGCCAGTGCTAAGATCGCCTGATCAACGTCTCCTCTTCCTCCCACCAACCCTAAGGCTCAAACATCATCATCTGCTACTGCTACGACGAGGACCTCTAAATCAGATGCTCGGACCTTCAAAAACGAACCGACACGCGAAGATTTCTTGCGTACACAAACTTCACAGCCATCAAATGTTCTTTCGACAAAATGTAATTCTTCAAAGAAGGCTCATAGAAAAAAGAGTTCTCAATCTCCGCCGAGGTGCATTTCTTCTCCTGCGCCACCCAGCGATTGCCGTCCCCGGCCATCTTCAGTTTCGCCAGGCTGCACCGCTGGTAGCTGATCATCTGGCCTTTCACCGGCGGAGGAAGCTGCCCCTCCTGACCAGCTCAGGAAGGTGGCAGACGCAACTGTTGAGTTGATGGACCATGCACGACTCACCACCTATCGATTGCAGCAGCAGTGCTCCCTCGAAGCCAGGCCCTCAGCGGCCATCGAGGTGACCCTTTCTTGTTTCTTCTTTTTCTTTTCGTTTTCTTAAAGGCACTTCTTCAATGGAATGTTCGCGGCATTCGGTTGCACCGAGAGGAACTAAAATTGCTTCTTCGAATGCACTGCCCACTTGTCGTAGGTCTCCAAGAAATGAAGTTACGCCCATGCGATCGTATTGACCTGGCACGCTATAACTCTGTGCGTTTTGACCTACCCCCTGTGGCAGGTATTCCAGCTCATGGAAGGGTCATGTTGCTGGTTCGGGATGATGTCTACTACGATCCAATCACATTGCACACAGATCTGCAGGTAGTTGCCGTCCAAATTACTCTCCCCACTGTCACACTTTCCATTTATACTGTTTACACTCCTTCATCGTCTGCCTTTACTAGGGCAGACATGATACAACTGATTGCTCAGCTTCCTACACCATTTTTGTTGATTGGAGACTTTAATGCCCACCATCCCCTTTGGGGCTCTCCAGCATACTGCCCGAGAGGCTCCCTCTTGGCAGACCTTTTCAACCACCTCAGTCTAGTCTGCTTAAATACTGGTGCACCTACCTTCCTTTCAGACGCAGCGCATACCTATTCCCAATTGGACCTCTCAATATCCACTACTATCCAACTTGTACGTCGGTTCGAGTGGTATGCTCTGTCTGACACATACTTGAGCGACCATTTCCCCTGCGTAATCCATCTCCTGCATCACACCCCTTCTCCACGTTCCACTAGCTGGAACATCTCCAAAGCCGACTGGGGGCTTTTCACCTCCCCGGTGACCTTCCATGATCAAGACTTCTCCAGCTGCGATAGTCAGGTCGCATACCTCACGGACGTTATTCTCACTGCTGCTGAATATTCCATCCCTCATACTTCCTCTTCTCCACGTCAAGTCCCAGTCCCCTGGTGGACTACAGCATGCAGCAACGCTATTCCTGCTCGGCGACGTGCTTTACGCACCTTTCAACGCCACCCTACGATGGCGAAGTGTATCAGTTACAAACGACTCCGTGCACAATGTTGTCATGTTATCAAAGAGAGCAAAAAGGCTTGCTGGGTGGCTTTCACCAGCTCATTCAACAGTTTTAATCCTTCTTCGATTGTCTTGGGTGGCCTGCGCTGGCTATCTGGCACCAAGGTCCACTCCCCGATTTCTGGCTTGACTGTAGTGAATAAAGTCCTTGTGGATCCTGAGGATGTCTCAAATGCCTTCAGCCGTTTTTTCGCAAAGGTTTCGGGCTCTGCCCATTACCACCCTGCCTTCCTCCCCCGAAAACAAGCAGAGGAGCAAGGCCACCTTCTTTCCAGTCTTTGAATTGTGAAAGTTAGAATGCCACCTTCACCGTGCAGGAACTCGAAAGTGCATTCACCCAGTCCTGATCCTCTGCTCCGAGGCCCAATGGTATCCATATTCAGATGTTGAAGAACCTTTGTAGGTAAAGGCATTCTTCTTCGCGTCTATAATCGCATCTGGACTGAAGGTCATGTTCCCACACGCTGGCGTGAAGCAATTGTTGTTCCCATACCCACACCATGAAAGGACGAACACCTTCCTTCCAGTTATCGCCCCATCTCCCTTACCAGTTGCATCTGTAAGGTGATGGAGCGCATGGTAAATTCTCGATTGGTTTGGCTCCTTGAATCTCGACGCCTCCTTACCGATGTCCAATGTGGCTTTCGTCGGCGTTGCTCTGCTGTCGACCACCTAGTTACCTTGTCAACCTTCATTATGAACAACTTTTTGCGTAAGCGCCAGACGGTGGCTGTGTTCTTCGATTTGGAGAAGGCTTACGACACCTGTTGGAGGGCGGGCATTCTCCGCACCATGCACACTTGGGGCCTTTGCGGTCGCCTCCCTCTTTTTATTCATGCATTTTTGATGGATCAAATGTTCAGGGTACATGTGGGTTCTGTTTTGTCAGACACCTTTTGCCAGGAGAATGGGGTGCCCCAGGGCTCTGTTTTGAGCGTGGCCCTTTTTACCACAGCTATCAGTCCAATAATAGATTGACTTCCAGCTGACGTTTCAGGCTCCCTTTTCGTGGACGACTTTACAATCTACTGCAGCGCTCAGAGAACATGTCTCCTGGAGCGCTGTCTTCAGCGTTGTCTAGACCGTCTATATTCCTGGAGTGTCACTAACGGTTTCCATTTTTCTGGTGAGAAAATGGTCTGTATGAACTTCTGGTGTTACAAACAGTTTCTTCCACCATTCTTACATCTCGGTCCCGTTGCTCTCCCATTCGTGGAGACAACAAAATTTTTAGATCTTACATTTGACAGGAAACTTTACTGGTCTCCACATGTCTGTCTTGGCTGCTCGTTGTACCCGATCCCTAAATGTCCTCCGTGTTCTCAGCGCTACGTCATGGGGAGCAGATCGAGTGGTCCTGCTTTGTTTATATCGGTCCATTGTCCAATCAAAGCTGGATTATGGGAGCTTTGTCTACTCTTCTGCCTGGCCGTCCATCTTACACCGTCTAAACTCTATCCACCATCGGGGGTTACGTCTGGCGACTGGAGCATTCTACACCAGCCCTGTTGAGAGTCTGTATGCCGAAGCTGCCGCAATACCGCTAAACTACCGGCGCGATATGTTTCTTTGTCTGTATGCCTGCTGACTGATGTCACTGCCCGACCACCCGTCATATTTCTCCTTCTTTGACGATTCTCTTGACCGCCGATACGGGTTGTATGTCTCTGCCCTGTTACCTCCTGGAGTTCGCTTTCGTCACCTGCTTCAGCAACTTGATTTTAGCCTCCCTACGACTTTTTGAGTGGGTGAGAGCCCGACGCCACTGTGGCTCCAGGCTCAGGTTCGCGTTCACCTTGAACTCAGCTCGTTCCCAAAGGAGAGGACTGCGGATTCGATATACCGCTCGAGGTTTGTCGAACTTTGTTCGAGGCTCGCTAATAACGTCTTTATTTACATAGGTGGCTCCAAGACTACTGCTGGTGTCGGATGTGCCTTTGTCGTTGGGGACCATACCTTTCAATACCGGCTCCTTGACCAGTGTTCAAGCTTTACGCCTAAGCTTTTTGCTCTCTATCAGGCTGTTCAGTATATCCGCCGCCATTGTTATTCTCCCTCTGCCATCTGCTCTGATTCTTTGAGCGCCATTCAGAGTCTCCGTGACCCATATTCAGACTACCCTCTCGTGCAACGAATTCAACGGTCTCTTCAGTTGCTAGCTGATACCGGTGCTCATGTCCTTTTTTTGTGGATTCCTGGCCATGTTGGTGTGCCTGAGAACAAAGCTGCTGATGCTGCGGCCAAGGCTGATGTCCTGCTTCCATCATTTTGGCATGAGGCTTGGTCCTCTCTCCATGAAAATAAGCTTAGGGCCATCAAACCGATCCCGACGGCTTGGACAACCTCCTCACGCTCTTCCCGGTGAGAGGAGGTCATTTTGGCCAGGTTGCACATTGGGCATTGCCATTTAGCCACCGCTACCTGTTGCCCGGTGACCCCACCCCGCAGTGCCCCTGTGGTCATCCATTGACGGTGTACCATGTTTTATTGTCCTGTCCCCGTTTTATTCACTCTCGTGTTCTCCTGCATCTGCCATCTACCTTACAGGAACTTCTAGCTGATGACGCTCGAGTAGCTGCTTGTGTCCTTAGTTTTATTACATTGACGGACTTGTCCAAAGAGATCTAACTCTTTTATTTTGTTTATCTGCACCTTTGTAAGTACTTCCTGGTGTTGCCCCCTTGCGTTTCTCTACAGTATTAGTACACTAACGTTTGTGACTGGGCGCTGATGATCTTAGTAGTTGAGCACCCTAAACAGAAAAATCCCCACTGCAGTGACTGCGGGTGCCCCCTCCGTGAGGGGAGTGCCTGTGCTCCCCCACCAGTGTACATAAATTGTAACGCGCAGCATCCTCCACGCTCTCCAGCATACCTAGTGTATGTGAAATAATGACAGATTCAAGAGTACAAGTTTTTAGATTGACTTACCTACACCGAGTCTTGTCGAAAGTATGACCGGCTCCATCACGTGCCTATAACTTTGACTTTTGCTTCAGTTATGTTCATTCCTCCTCCTTTCTCTCCTCTTCCCAGCCCTGCCCCACACCTTCCACCTCACTCTCACTCTCCCACTCCCCATCCCCATTAGTACCCATCGCCCTATCAGGTGCTGCTCCCCCTCCTCCACCGGAGAAGCGCTCCCCTTCTTCGGCAGACGCCAGTACTGGAGCTCCCTCCCGGTATTCCTCTTCCTGACACCCCCCTGAAAGGCGATCTGCAGCTCCACATTGGCCACGCGATCTGCAGCCTGTGAGCGCCAAGATCGCCAGGTGTAATTCTGTGCCTGACCTCACTGCAGTCTGCCCTTCTATTCCTTCACAAGAGAAGAAGCAGAAACACAAGAACGAGAGCAAGGCCACTTCGGTACCTCCTGAGGTGCCGTCTTCCCCTCCTCCAGCCATTGAACCAACAGTCTGACCCCACCTATATTGGCATTACCTCATCCTTATCCGTGACGGATGGCGACTCGGCGGCGTGACCGGCTCCGGTCCATTCGCTTCCCATTTGGACTCCAGCTTGAGAATCCTCCAGTGGAATTATAATGGATATTTGCGCCACCTCCCAGAGTTGCAGCCCCTTCTTTCCTCCTACTCTGCTGCTTGCATTTCTCTCCAGGAGACCCATGTTGTCAACTCTTACTCACCCACCCTTCATGGGTTCCACGCTTTGTGTCAGAACTGAATTGGCCCCTTGCAGGATTCTGGTGGTGTTTGCACCTTGGTCCGCAAGGACATTATTAGGAAATGGGTTCCCCTCCATACCACTCTGAAAGCAATTGCTGTCTGGGTCCATCTGGCCACTCAAATCAGAATCTGTAATGTCTACCTCCCACCTGACAGGCCGCCCACATCCCTTGCCTTAACCACCCTTCTTCAACAACTCCCTTATCTCTTCCTGCTTCTGGGAGACTTTAATGCCCACAACCCTCTTTGGGGTAGTCACACGACTACTGCGCTGGGCAGGACAGTTGAAGCTTGACCTCTGTCTACTAAACACCGGCACTCCCACACACTTTAGTGTGGCACACGGCACTTTCTCTGCCATTGACCTATCCATCTGCAGTCCCGGCCTTCCTCCCTCCATTCAGTGGGGTGTCCACGATGACTTACGTGACAGCGATCATTATCCGATTGATTGTTTTCACCTTCTTTCAGTGTATCTCACTCCAGCACCCTCCCTGGTGGGCCTTCTCTAAAGCTGATTGGGGTGCCTTCTGCTCTGCTACCATCCCCCCAGTATTACCACACAGCAGTATTGATGAGTCTACACAGACTTTGACTGCCACCATTCTTTCTGCAGCTAATTCAGCTATCCCTTCTTACTCGTGTTCCCCCCATCGAAAGATGGTCCCTTGGTGGACTCTGGAAATTTCCCCAGCCATAAAAGACTGCCGCCATGCTCTTCAACACTTCAAGCGGCACCCTGCTCTCCTTCTGGTCTTTAAATGATTCTGCACCCAGGCCCGTTACCTAATCAAATTTCAGAAACGGATTTGCTGGGAACAAAATGTGGCTGCCATAGGACTGCATGAAACTCAGGCGAATTTTTGGCCATCATACTCCCACCGACGTTGCTGGAATTTCTGTGTGTGGTGTTGTCCATGCCTCTGAATCAACTCAGTATCCGCCCACGTTCCTCCTGAAAGAGTGCTTGGAACAACTGCCTTTGTTTTTCATTTCTCGCTGCTTGGAGCCATATAATGTCCCATTTAGCAAGTGGGAATTCGCCAGCACCCTCACCCTTTGTCCCGACTCAGCTCCTGGACCGGATCGGATTCATAACCAAATGATCCAACACTTATTGGTGGCTGACCACCGTTGTATACTGACCCTTTTCAACCACCTGTGGATTGAGGGGGTATTTCCTACCCAGTGGCAGGAAAGCATTGTTAGGCCCAGCGCACACTGCACGCAGCAGAGGCAGAGCCGCTTTTGTGGAGCACACTTTCCAATGGGGCACCGCATACTGCATGCAGCCGAGGCGCTGGGCAGGAATAGCTGGGTCAGCCCTCTGTCCGAGCCGCACAGTTTTCCTCTGCCTGCGGCCCGAGGGGCCCGTTATCTCCGATCCCATCTCTGTCACACCACCACCACAGAGGTGGTCTGTGGCACCGCGCTGCGCTCGGCCAGTAGTGACTTTCCAGCAGCAGTGTGTGCGTCTGCGACAGTACCTCACTTTCGTTCTTGTACGAAGTTTTTTAGTTATGGAACACCTCATTCAGATAGTTCAGGACAACCCAGTGCTGTACGACACCAGTCATCCGGATTACATGCGGAGTAAATTGAAGGACGAAATATGGAAGAAGGTTGCAGAGGAATTACATTACAGCAATTGTAAGTATTATTTATTAATTGATTTATTTATTTTATATGCATTTTCACAATATACATGTAATATTAATGACATAAGTCGTTCTCTTTAGTATTGGCCTCTTTTTATAGCTGCATACTGCCATTGAACAGAACCTTCTGGTGAATTAAAACACTCATTAAATTTTTCTCTCGTAAGAAACGCTTCACTCGTGTTTCTGCACCTACTTGGAGCAGGCGACAGAAGCTGGTTGGTACTCAGTGGTCCCATGTCGTCCTCCTCGGTGAGATCATTTGACGTAATGTTATCAGTCCTCAAGTAATTATGAAGTACACATGTAGCTGTCACAATTCTATCTACAGTCTCTAGTTTACACTCAAAAGGCCGTTTAAACACACGAAATTGGGAACTCAAGATACCAAATGCACACTCTACAGTTTGACGAGCACGAGACAGTCTGTAATTATAAACTTTATATTTGTCATTGCCAGTAACTCTGCATTTAGGGTACGGTCACATTAAGTTTTTTAATAATGGAAATGCCTCATCACCTACGAAAACGTAAGGGGCTCTATTTTGTTGTCCAGGAAGCAATTCATCTCCTGGGATTTTTAAAGTTCCGTCAGTCAGTTTTCTTCCTAATACTGAATTAGAAAAAATATTTCCATCACTAAATCTGCCCATTGAACCGACGTCTATAGAGGTAAATCTGTAATGAGCATCGACAGTAGCCATTAATACTACAGAGCAATGCTGTTTGTAATTGAAAAATGAGGAACCAGATAACTGAGGTTTTCGCAAAATGATATGTTTCCCATCAACAGCTCCAAGACAAATGTAAAACTGCCATTTCCTCTCAAAGTCAGAAGCAATATTTTCCCACATAACTGTTGTTGGCTCAGGTAGATAAATGGGTTGTAGATGCTTCCATATCGCTCCATACACATCATAAACTATCTTCGACACTGTCCTTTGACCCATGCAGTAGCTTAGAGCGATGGTTTTAAACATGTCCCCCGTCGTTAAATACCTAAAATGAAAAAAGACAACAATCCGTTTATGTTGCATAAGCCGAGTGGACAGAAAGTTACTAAGTGTTTCGACATTTATGGTACGTGTACATGAAATCACAGATTGTTTCTGTCACTATTAGGGGAATGGGGCAAAACTATTCGAAAATGTAACTGTTCACCTTTCTTATGTTACTTTATACGGAAATATATGAAAAACTAAATTCAGGAATTCCTTGTTGCAGGGGAAACAGCGAAAGAAAATTGGAGAAAACTTAGGGATTGTCATCGAGATGCCCTCCGTAGACAGAAAAAGAAGAGTGGGCAAGCAGCGACCTCAGTCCGCCCATGGCTGTACCAAAATCAGATGGAATTTTTAGTTCCATATATGGCCAACAGAGGTACTGTAACAAATATAATGGAAGAGGTAAATGCTACAACGAGCGTTGCAAATGATGGTGGAGGAGATGACATAACAGACACACAGAGGAACGAAACACAAGACGACTTGGGGACGCCATTGTCAAAGAAGAAGAAGAAAGCAGATGTCAGTAAAATCATTCTTGAAAGTATTAACAGCTACGAGGAGAGAGCTAAGAAAAGAGACATTTTACGCGAAAGGTCACTGCATCAAGAAAATGACGCCTTACACCAATTTTTCATGTCAATGTACCTATCGACAAAAGAGATGCCAAAGGCGTACCAAGTGTTGGTAAAGAAAAAAGTGTTTCAGATAGTATCTGAAACGGAGGAGGAAATTTTGACTAAATCAGTGGCTCCACATCATTCATCAATACCATCATGCAGCACAGAAAATAGTTCGTGTACCACGTCAATATCTGACTCTCCTGGTATAGAGTTTGAACCTTCAGCACCACATTTACTATAAACAGTGTTATCATGTTCATTATTTTAACAAATTTACAGATGGAAATTGTTTCTCTGAACTTTAATAAATATTGAGAGAAAAAATATTTTTATTTCAATTGCATACCTTAAACATACAGCTAATTTTTCTTCTGTAGGTATGGGCTCCCACATGTGACTTGGTTTTCCTCTTATGTCTTGCTCTATCAGTGTATGAACCTCTTCAAACTGCCGTCTGTTCAGTCGGAAGCTTTCCCTGAATACGTGATCAGGAACTTCCGTAGACAACGCGTATTCGCCATGTGTTCTTCGCTTTTGCATGTACTTGCTTTTCCATAGAGATCTTTCTCTGTTCTTGTATGCACTGTACAATAAAATAACACTCCTGAGTTCCGAATCAGAATCGGAATCTAAGTCTAACTGCATAGACAGACCCGCAGTGGACATTACTGGGCGTTCTGTGTTTCGCGAGCGCTGGGCCACCACTGAGCTCTGCTGTGCCTCTGCTGCGTGCAGTGTGCGCTGACCGGCAAAACCCATGTTGCTCTGCTACGCCTCTGCTCTGCCTCTGCTGCGTGCAGTGTGTGGCGGGCCTTATCCCGGTGTTGAAGCCTGAGAAGCCCATTCTTCAGATGGATAGCTACTATCCAGTTAGCCTTACCAACACCCTCTGCTAGCTCCTTGAACGCCTGGTGAGTTGGCGGCTGTTTAGGATCCTTGAATCCTGCGACCTTTTGTCATCGACTCAAGGTGGTTTTCGCTGTGGCCGCTCTACGGTGGATAACTTGGTCCACCTGGACTCTGCTATCCGGTCGGCTTTTGCCCATCAGCAACACCTCATTACAGTTTTCTTTGACTTGCATAAAGCCTATGACACCACCTGGCACCAGCGCATCCTCACCACCCTTCACGAATGGGGCCTTCATGGTGCTCTGCCCGTTTTTATCCGTAACTTTCTTTCTTGTCGCTATTTCTGGGTCCAAGTTGGTTCCTCCTACAGCACTTCCCATCAGCAAGAAAATGGGGTTCCACTGGGTTCCGTGCTGAGCGGCCCTCTCTTTCTCATAGCCATTAATGGACTGGTGGCGGCTGCTGGGCTGACAGTGGCCTCCTCTTTGTATGCTGATGATTTTTGTATCTATGTTGCTTCCTCCATCATGGGCACTGCAGAACGCTGTCTACGGGGGTCAATCTGCTGGGGGCAATCTTGGGCTCTCTACCATGGCTTTCAGTTTTTGGTGGCCAAGTCGTGTGTCATGCGTCTCTGCCGTCACCGTATATGCCATCCCCATCCGGACCTATTCCTCGATGGCCAATCGCTCAAGGGGGTGGACACCCATTGCTTCTCGGGTCTGGTCTTCGATGCCCGGTTGACACGGCTCCCTCATCTTCGCCAGCTGAAGAGGACGTGCTGGTTACATCTCAATGTTCTTAGATGTCTGTGCAATACCACCTGGGGTGCAGACTGCTCTATTCTACTGCATTTGTACAAAGCGCTGGTCGTTTCATTTAGTCTAGGGGAGTCCTGTCTATGGTTCTGCATCACCTTCGACATTACAGGTACTAGACCCCATCCATTATTGTGGGGTACGACTTGTGACTGGTGCCTTCTGAACTAGCCCCGTGATTAGCCTTCTCGCAGAGGCGGGGATTCCACTGCTGCGAGTCTTGCGCCAACAGCAGCTGATATCTTACGCATTCAGCATAGGCTGCACCCCAAAGCACCCTAATTATGGCCTCCTTTATCCAGACACAGAGTTCAACCTTCCGCTGTGGTGGCCATGATGTGGGCTTACCATGGCTGCCCGCATACAGTCGCTCTTTTCTGAGCTCCAGCACTTCCATTTACTGCCTCTTTTCTCCGCTCACGCAGCTGTCTTGATCTCTCCATCAATTCAAAAAATTCTGTCCCTCTGGAGGCCCTTCACCACCAATTCTACTGCCTTCTCAGTTCATTCCAGGGTTCAGAAGTGATTTATATTGATGGCTCCATGGTTGCTGATCACACTGGTTATGCTTACACCTATGCGAGACACATGGAACTTTGTTCCTTGCCAGATGGATGTAGTGTTTTTACTGCAGAAATTGTAGCCATCTTGTGCGCACTGGACCATGCCCGCTTCTGCTCAGGACTGTCCTTCACTATCTGTAGTGACTCCTTGAGCAGTTTGCAAGCTATCAGCCAGTGCTTCCCTCGCCACCCGTTGGTCATAGCCATCCAGGACTCCCTTTCTCTCCTTGATCAATGTGGATGCTCAGTGGTTTTCATTTGGACCCCAGGCCATGTTGGGATCCCTGGCAATGAACTTGCCGATCGACTGGCTAAATTGGCTACTAACAGGCCATCTCTTGCTACTGGCATTCCGGAAGCAGACCTTCGCTTGGCATTACGTCTTCAGGTTTTGGGAATTTGGGATGCAGAATGGCACACTTTTTCTTCGCTGAACAAGTTCGGGGCGATAAAGGATTCTACAACTATGTGGCGGTCCTTCTTATGGGCCTCTCGTAAGGCCTGTGTCGTCCTTTGCCGGCTCCACATCGACCATACTTGGCTGACTCACAGTTATCTCCTCAACCGTGAGGACCCCCCCTCTCTGTCGTTGTGGATCAATGTTAACTGTGTTTCACCTCTTACTGGACTGTTCCAACTTAGCCACCCTGCGACGGACTTTTAGCTTTCCTGACTCACTGCCCCTGGCGTTAGCTGACAATGCCTCAGTGGCTGATCTAGTTTTACGATTTCTTCATGATGGGGATGGCAGGCAGTCTTCCTCCCCCTTCGCCCCAATTGGACTGGCTTCGACTGGGCTATGTGGTTCACCTCCATCCACCCTCTGCCTTCCCACTCCTTTCCTTATGGGATCTGTTTTATCTTGAGTGTCTATCTTGTCTACCTGTGCTTCTGTCATTAACCACTTTCTTACCCTCTTCTCTTCTTCCGCCCTGTCCCTTCCTTCTCTGTCAATAGTTTGTACTTTTATGGGCATTGTAGTTCCCTCTTATAGTGTGAAGTTTTATCAGTTTTAGTTATTCCAAGGTCGGAGGGACTGATGACCACGTGGTTTGGTCCCTTCTCCAATTCAACCAACCAACCACTCAATCAATAGCAAGAAAAGGAAGAAAGGAAAAATAGTAGGTGAGAATGGACTAGGGAAAAGGAATGAAAGAGGAAGCCACCTGGTAGAATTTTGCTCGGAGCATAATTTCATCATCACCACTTGGTTTAAGAATCATGAAAGAAGGTTTTATACATGTAAGAGACCTAGAGACACCAGAAAGTTTCAGATTGATTATATAATGGTAAGACAGAGGTTTAGGAACCAGGTTTTAAATTGTAAGACATTTCCAGGGGCAGATGGGGACTCGGACCACAATTTGTTGGTTATGAACTGTAGATTAAAACTTCAGTAAGGAGATGAGACCCCGATAAGCTGAAAGAACCAGTGGTTGTTGAGAGTTTCAGAGGGAGCATTAGGGAATGATTGACTAGAACAGGGAAAGGAATGCAATAAAGACAAATGGATAACTTTAAGAAATGAAATAGTGAAGGCAGCAGAGAATCAAATAGGTAAAAAGACAAGGCCTAGTAGAAAGAGATATTGAATTTAATTGACAAAAGGAGAAAATATAAAAATGCACCAAATGAAGCAGGCAAATGGGAATACAAACATTTACAAAATGATATTGATAGGAAGTGCAAAATGGCTAAGCATGAATGGCTAGAGAACAAATGTAAGGATTTAGAAGCATATTTCACTAGGGGAAAAGTTGAGGCTGCCTACAGGAAAATTAAGCCTTTGGGGAAAATAGAAACTTGTATGAATACCAAGAGCTCAGAGGGGAAGCCAGTACTAACAAAAGTGGGGAAAGCTGAAATCTAGGAGGAGTATATAGAGGTTCTACACAAGGGAGATAAACTAGAAAGCAAGATACAGAAGGAAAGTAGATCTAGATGAAGGCGAGACAGGAGACATGGTACTGTGAGAAGAATTTGACAGAATTCTGAAAGATCTAAATCAAAACAAGGCTCCGGGAGTAGACAATATTCTGTCAGGATGACCGATAACCTTCGGAGAGCGAGCCATGGCAAACTCTTCCATCTGGTGTACAAGATGTATGATACAGGCCAAATAGCCCAGACTTTCAGAAGAATGTAATAATTCCACTTCCAAAGAAAGCCGTTGCTGACAGATATGGAAATTATCGAACTATCAGTTTAAAAAGTCATGGCCACAAAATAGTAACACACATTCTTTACAGCAAAATGGAAAACCTGGTAGGAGCTGACCACAAGGAAGATCAGTCTGAGTTCCAGAGAAATGTAGGAACACGTGAGGCAGTACTGACCCTATGACGTAGCTTCAAGATAGGTTACGAAAAGGCAAACCTATGTTTATAGCATTTGGTACAGAAACCAGACAGCAGTTATAAGAATTGAGGGGGGGGGGTGAAAGGGAAGCAGTGGTTGTGAAGGGAGTGAGACAAGGTTGTAGCCTGTCCTTGATGTTATTCAATCTGTACACTGAACATGCAGTAAAGGAAACCAAAGAAAAATTTGGAGTAGGAATTAAAGTTCAGAGAAAAGAAATAAAAACTTTGAAGTTTGCTGACGACATTGCAATTCTGTCAGAGACAGAAAAGGACTTAGAAGAGCAGTTGAATGGAATGGAAATTGTTTTGAAAGGAGAATTTAAGATGAACATCAACCAAAGCAAATCACGGACAATGGAATGTAGTTGAATTAAATAAGGTGATGCTAAGGGATTTAGATTAGGAAACAAGACACTGCAAGTACTAGGTATTTGGGCAGCAAAATAATTGATTATGGTTGAAGTACAGAGGATATAATATGTAGACTGACAATGGCAAGAAAAACATTTCTGAAGAAGAGTTGGGTTGGGTTGTTTTGGGGAAGGAGACCAGACAGCGAGGTCATCGGTCTCATCAGATTAGAGAAGGACGGGGAAGGAAGTCGGCTGTGCCCTTTGAAAGGAACCATCCCGGCATTTGCCTGGAGCGATTTAGGGAAATCACGGAAAACCTAAATCAGGATGGCCGGATGCGGGATTGAACCGTCGTCCTACCGAATGCGAGTCCAGTGTCTAACCACTTCGCTACCTCGCTCGGTCTCTGAAGAAGAGAAATTTGCTAACATGGAATATAGATTTAAGTGTTAGGAAGTCTTTTCTGAATGTATTTGTCTGGAGTGTAGCCATGTATGGTAGCGAAACATGGATGCTAAACAGTTTAGGCAGAAAAAGAATAAAAGCTTTTGAAATGTGGTGCTACAGAAGAATGTTGAAGATCAGATGGGTAGATTATGTAACTAATGAAGAGGTACTGAATACAATTGGGGAGAAGAGAAATTTGTGGCACAATTTGACCAAAAGAAGGGATCAGTTGGTAGAAAACATTCTGAGGCATCAAGGGATTACCCGTTTAGTGTTGGAGGGAAGTGTGGGAGCAAAAATCAGAGAGAGAGAGAGAGAGAGAGAGAGAGAAAATACAGTAAGGAGATTCAGAAGGATGTAGGTTGCAGTAGTTATTCTGAGATGAAGAGGCTCGCACAGGATTGAGTAGCATGTAGAGGTGTGAAGAAGAAGATGACATCAAACTAGATGACACTGATTATATCTTTTTTTGATGTAACATACTTATTTGAAATAAAATAAAAAATACACTTTTTCTTGATTATGCAAGTTCTTTCTTGTACCATATCCTCAATCTGTGTAAATCCATATTTGTGTAAGTCTAAGTGCTCATAATTTTCCTTTAGAGTCGTGGGGGAGGGGGGGGGGGGAGAGAGAAAAAACAATCAATTTTGAACACATACGCGTGGGGAAATTTATGTTTGGTAGTATTCCAGAAATTTCACCTAGTATTTTACTAAAAGTCTTCATATCTCAAAACAGTGTTTAATGGACTTACAACCACGTTGGTTTTAAAAAACACACACACACACACACAGTGTTACAAAATGATACCGACAAATGTCCAGGGCATGTAGAGGGCGTCGTGAGGAACAACTTGAGGATAGGAGTTGGTGTCCAGAAATGTCATCCAACAACGTTACAGAGGGTTGAAGTTATAGATGCCGCCCCTGTTGCTACACCACCCCTTTGGCAGCAAACGTGACCTTGTACACTGATGAACCTCAGGTGGAAATTGTATTGTTTTTTATTCAGTGTTCATGGGTGATTGCCGTGATTGCCAGTGGAGAAGATGGAGCTAGCTGCTCCATAGACAGACCTTGTACCCAAGGAATTTGACGCTCTGTTGCTTTGTTAGTGGGTGACAAGTTTCAGACATGGATTCTTATCTGCAGTTTATTTTTCTGTTGGAATACTAAGATATTTCAGTTACAGGATCTAACAGAAAGATACCGACGACGCCAAAACTGTAGGGGCCAATGTCTGTCCACACAGCAGCTATCATAGTCTGCTCCTCTAGAGTTTCCAGCAATCGATTCTGCTCAATGAATAATGACAGAGTTTTCAAGAATTTGATGTTTTTATTTCATTCAAAGGGAACAAAATACGATTGCAAAAAAAAAAAAAAACATAAGAGAATTTACATGGCACACAACAGAAAACAAGTTTATAGGAATGAAGATTACTACTTATTCTGTTGTTCCAAGCAGTTACATATAATTAGGAAAGGTGTTCAAAATGTAAGCCTCCAGTACGGCATGATTGACATCTGCATACCATTGACTGACAGACTCATTCAGATCCTGGTCACGATGCAAACATCCTCACGTGCTGCATATATTCTTGCAACTACGTCTCCACTTGGAAGTAAGTCTCCACTGGAGTTTCATACACCACAGTGTTCAGATGACCCTGCAAGAAAAGTACAGCAGGTGAGGTCAGGTGATTCAGGCTATCTCGGCCAATCCAGCTATCTCCAAACATGAGTCTGATCTGGGTTCTTGACAGACTGAAGTGAGCTAGAACCACATAACGTCAATGGACTACAAGTGACACCTCCTCTAGTAATTCCACCAGGACTTCTCGAATGGACATTGCATAGCTACCGTCTGTGAAGTGAGGAGGAAGCATGTAGGGACCAATCTAGTATTAGTGTATTATGCCAGCCGAGAAATTTATGGTAAGCTTTTCTCAGTGACATTTGTGGGTGACATAGGAACCCTCTTAAGCCCAAATATGAGAATTATTAGTGTTGAATGCACTCACAGATGTGAAAAAAACATACACAGCAGCATACGGCTGTGTGGCGCTCTACTGCAAAAACCACTCCCCAAACTCCACACATGGAGAACAATCATGAGTCGTCAGTGTCTCTGCCTTCTGAAAATAGAGTCACTGTCCAAACCACTATGTGCTTTCTTTGCAATTCATGTGCCACAGCATGAATGCTTGTGGATGGGTCTGCATTAAATCTCTTGAATACCTTACTTGTGACATGTGCCTTCTTGACATCTGTTTCAACCACATGCTGATGAGTAGTCACAGATGTAGAAGGGTGTGACTGATGCCCATTTTGATCTCTTAGCTGTGCGCCCAATTCTCTCACCTTGCCATAAATGAAATGCATATCACACTTTTGGACCAAATGAAGTTCTCCATGCTGCAGAACAGCAGCATGAGACAAACTGCAAATGACTGCTATGTTTCTACCACATAGGTTTGGCTTTCCCTTAAGCCATCACTGCTGTTTACTGTCTCCTCAGTGTACTTGTGAGAGGTGTGAACATGTGCAGCATGTAATGTCCAGGATATTGTCGGGTCTATTGCGAGACATTCTTTATGTTGTCCATCAGCATACAAAGTCACATCTGCTGCAAAAGGGCACCCTAGCAGCATGTACTGGCGTCTACAACCTCGATTCTCTGTAGTGTTGTTGGACAACACATCCGTATGCGGGTTCCTATCCTACCCTCTACAACCCCTTGAGGTTTGTCAGTATTGTTTTGAAACAGCTTCTGTATAAAACTTATTAATATTTAATCTCTATTCAAAGAATGTCTAACAATTATGTTGACATAAGCACAATTTTGACACATTACTGACACTGTGACGACAATACAAGAAAATGGAACATAAGGATAAAATGTATTTTCTAAATGGTGATTAATTGTTAAAATTAATTTATAGCAGTCTTCAAAATTAATGATAAGCTACACAACTCAGTATTAACCCAAAAATTGACATTGCCATGACCAAAGTAAAATAGTAAGAGTTGCATGCTTTTTGATTGAAGGGAGTTAACAGTGCTGTTGCTCTGTGCCCAGTTTTTATTTGACAGAGCACGTATATTTTGTTATAGTGGAGGTGAAATAAACAAGAATACAACCATTTTGTTTTCATTAGATAAACTTTGTAAGTTCTTTGTTGAAGTGTAGACTATAGCATGGAATTTTTTCCAGGCATCACTTTTCCTATTATGGAGCTCATTTGCAACTGAGTGCACTGCATCACTTAATTTTCACTTTACACCCTTCACAGTCTTTCAAAAAACAGCTTCACCCTGTGAGTGCTACTCTGCAAAAGCAAGACCATGCACTCAACTACCATGCTTCAATAATACGGAATTAATCGGCCAGTAGGAAGTGAGTGAGAATAAATGTTCTCAGACTCGCAGATCTGCAGCCTGTGCATCACTCGACAGTTCCTTTATGTGGCGAGCAGCGATCTGTCCTAATTCGCATCATTATTTGAAGAATCATGTGACTGTGCTATTCAGTGTAAGATGAACCTAGATGATGCAGATGTCTAAGACTAGGGGTCTTCACTCGAATGGTGAATACAGTTTTAGATAATTCAAGGAGTAAAGGCAATGATTCGGTGAACTGCAGAGTTGCCGATATTTGGTTAGTTACCTTTACTCCTTAAAATTATTTGTGTTCCCTCCACTGATTTTCCATTACCATATTTAGATGGGCTGGCACTTGCTATTAGTCTTAGCCAGTGCAACAACTGTACACAAGAAAAATGGTACATCATAGTTACTTTGAATGCATGGTTGAGTATGGCATTATTTTTTGCACGAGCACTGGAAACAATGTAGACAAAAAAAAATTATCAGAAATATGTGCAAAGAGTGGTTATTGTCCATTATTAAGAAATGTGAATACATTAACTGTCCTTGACATGTATGAACTAATTCGTTTTACATACATACATAATCCCGATCTATTTTTACTGAATACTTTCCAGCAGATGTACAACTATGAATAAAGAAAGATTGATACCATTCTTTGCTCAGTCACCACAGTACATGGGAATGAAGATGTAAACATTAAAAGGTAAAATATAAATAAGATTATCCTAAATGATGGACCCATTTTCAAAACTTCATATTTATTCAAGAACAAATCCAAAGTGAACAAGCTTTATACCGAGGAAAAAGGATGTTTCAAATTTTTTTCATAATGTTTGATATCAATTTAATAATTTGTAATTAATTAGTTTTTAATAATTAGTAATGTGATAAATGTTCAATGCAGCCACCATTGGCTGCACAGCAAACATCAAAATGTCCAGGTACGTGACTCCAATTACAGTTCTTTGCGCAAAGAAAAATGGTCCATAAACCTTTGTAGGGGATACGGCACACAACACATTGATCTTCGGTGAGTCTCTTTCATGTTGCATTGGTGAATGTGGATTTTTCAAACACCGTATGCGAACATTGTGTCTGCTGACTTTTCCACTAAGTTGGAACATCACTTCCATCGCAAAAAATTACACGCAGTAGAAATGCATCGTCTTTCATCTTTGCTAGCACTTAACTACAAAATGCGAGATGCTTCTCTTTGTCATTGGGGTTGAGACCCTGCACAAGTTGTAGTCAGTGGGGCACGTACAGCAAACGCCGTCTCAGAACTTCCCATACAGTTGCTAGGGATATTCCACAATCTCGACTGGCCCTATTGGTAGACTTACTGGGCCATCGGACATCATCCTCTGACAAACATGGTCGGCCTGTACGTTTTTCTTTGCACACACTCCCAGTCTGTTAAACCAACAGCTAATGCTTTTGCAAGTTGGTAGGTGAATACCATGTTCAGTGCCTGCTGCACTGCAATTTGCAACTCACTTTTTGTGAACTCAAGAACATCAACAGCTGCCATCTCACTCACAACAGACAGTGAAACGAAATGATGGCCCCATTGCTGCGTGAACTATACTGGCCGTTTCTGAAACCATCACCGCCCACACGCCACCACCCATCAAAAATTTGAAACTTCCTCTTTTCATTGGTATATAGCTTGTTCATTTTGGATTTGTACCTGGCTACATACAAATTTTTGAAAATGGGTCCATCATTTTGAATAAGCCTGTAAGGTTGAGAGTAGATTCCTGAAGAGAATCAACTGTTAGTCAAAAGGTACTCTATTACTCAGTAGAGGCCTTGTTTAATGATAATATTTTTATTTGAGCAGGCTATGGAAAAAGGAACTGAAATATGTGAAACTGCAAATAAATGTATTTTAACAATGATTCATTCTTCATGCAGTGTGTAATATAAATGATGTATTATAACCAGATTGTACAATACCAAAATATCATAAAACTAGAACTTAATAGCATAGTGTTGGCAGGTCTCCAGTAAAATAAATCACTGATTTAAGTTGCATGTTATGAGACAGTAAACCTCTGATTCTGAACATAATTTTAGCTTCACCATGTTGATTTGTTAAATGACAGACTTCAAGAAATTTCACTTTGGAGAGGAAAAAGAAATGAACCGATTACCGTGTGTCATACCATAACCGACTATTTGAAATTTCAGTTAAGTGATGGCCAACAGCTATTAAGTATTTGAAAAATGCTTTATTACCCATCAACTGTTTATAATAAACCTATGTGTCTAACAGTATTGATCATACACCATCAAGGTTGTCTGTAAACATCAACATATGTAATAACACCACAAAAATGTGGGTACGCCATATGTACGTGTACTTACAAGGGCAAAACAGGTCTGGTGAAAGTATATTTCACGTTCCTTTTAGGTTCGTACAACATCAAAGTTGACATAGTGAAAGTCTACAATCAATAGTCAAATACAGCATTTACAGATAGTACCACAGTGATTGCTAAAAAAGTGCCTCTCTGCGACTCAGCATCCCCACTATGTAGTGAGTAGCAACTTTTCTTCTCGTAATATTTATTTTTTTACAATTATTTAAGAGCTGTTTAAATACTCCTTGTTGATTTTATTGTACTAAATAAAGCCTGCAGTATTTTACTTCTTATCACACTAAATCACTTACCTTTGTGCAGCTTTTTTTTTAAACCCACAAACAAAAACCAACTGTTAGTGTTGAATTCTACATTTTGAAAAATTATATTGTCTTTAGGGCATTAAATGTTCACATAAAACTAAATTCCAGTGTGTAAACTAGCACAAAAATTGCATTAATAGGTACAAAAAGAGTCTGTAGAACTGAAATTCAGTGCCAGGATCTATATTTTCCTTCACTGCCACTCAAAACATATTGGATTTTTAACTAACACTAAATATTGTTTGGAGAAACAGAGGTGCCCACCACCACTGCCTTTGAAGTTCTTCCGCTGAATGATCCTGTTCACTAGCAGAATTGTGATCACAGGCTGTTGCACGGTAGTTGTCTTTCTCTTGATCTTTATCATTGGCAGCACCTTCGTCCATACACTGACTAACAATGTCATTAAACTCAGGACAGTTAAAATTGACATATTGCTGTGAACAAATTTTCTGCTATACTGAAGAAGACAAGTATGTAGATGGTGTGCAGCCTGTGGTATATTTCTTTTTTTAAAAAAAGATATTTATATTTTGATCAAATTATTATTCTCTTGTGAAGATTCAGAAATCTGTTGTGAGTTTTGCACCACTTCTTGGTGGGAAGAACAAAGACTTTTCAAAAAACTTAAGAGCAGTAAGTGATAGATTATATTTCACCTGAAATCGTTTGCAGAAAGCGTAACGTTCTCAAGATTAAGAACAGAATTCGCACTGCCACTTAATTTATTTGTGTCGTGATCATGTCGATCACGACCGGATATGAGACATAGCAACTACGAACAGAGAAACCTAAGGGACCAGACAGAACCGGAAATTTTCTTTGCTGTACTACACCACACATTAAAAGAAGTTGGATTTAAATCACAAACAAGGTAAAATAGCTGCCGAGTCCTCTGCCTTAACTACGACATTTGCCGACATGCAGTCGGTCCCTGGTAGGTGTATGAAAACTATAAAAACACCGTTATTTCCGTTGCTATTAATAGGAGATGGATAGCATAGAAATACTTGAAGTAATAAGCAGGCACTACAGCATTTGAGAGCACAATAACCAATTCAATTACCTTAGTCAGTATTTCTAACAATAGGCTCTGTACATTCCAATTTTATATCTTGCTGGCTGTTTCTTTAAATAAAGTCCTTTAACATTTTCGACATTTAATCTTAGCTACACACACACACAAATTCATACATAGCACTGCACAATAGTAATATTTTATAATAACTAATTAGTGATTGCAGACCACACTATATACGCGTCCACCATCTTTAAAAAATATCACGACTGTGGTAACAGAAGAGGATTACAATTCTTCAGCTGTCAAAAAATAAGAAACACAAAATATCTCTATCGATACAATTTATGAACAATTCGTATTCTGCACCGTGGTGTGTACAATATTCTTTGAAATATCAGGTGCTCGCTGCTCAGCGACAATCTAAGAAATTTTTACAAAAGTCGTATGGCTTTTATGAGCCTGCATGGTTAGATTATCGAATGTAAGTTTATTTAAGCTGTCGAAACAGATACTAATATTACAAGTCGAGGAAACTCCAATACGCATCAACAACAAAGGAGGCATTAATGCAGCCGACAATAAAACATTGTAGGGCTGGAGCTTTAAGGCGGTACAAAAACATTGTGTGAGAACTGACCTCTGAGAGACCACACATTCAGAGTTAAGGAAATGCTTTCGAAATAATAATAATAATAATAATAATAATAATAATCACATCGTACAGTTTGGAACACAAGTTCCTCCATGTCACTGTCTTCCCACCACATGCCCCCCCCCCCAATTCCGCCCTCTTTTTCACATATTCCTTCACTCCAATGACATCTGTCTCTGTCTTGCTGTACATCTCTTGACTCCCACTTATTTTATGACCCTATCTCAGTATCCCAACTCCCATTCTTTTAACATGTCTGTACTTTCTTAATCTTATATTTTCTATGGTCTCTTGCATGGGCTTCTCTTACCATCTCATTCCTTCCTGGTCTCATCCTGCTTTCTTGAAATTCTCTCACAAACCTGTATCCCGCTCATCTGTCATTTCATTACCCACATTTCCGATGCGTACACAAGTGCTGGTGCATAATACACTTGGTACAACGTGTATTACTAGCACTTTGACAGTAGATCCTTGCTACATACCATGCTTCTTACACACTGCAAGAATCCGTGTGCCTGCCTAACCCTTTCACTATTCTACTTATAATGCATACTCCTGTCCCTGTTATACCCTGGGGGTACTTGAAATTTCCCACCTTCTTTATTACTTGCCCTCATTACTTACAAACCTCACTACTCTCCTCTTATTCCTCATTCTCACCATCACATCACACTTGTTTGCATTAAATTTCAATCCATACTGTCCCAACACTTTCTCCCATGCACTTAGCATTCCTTCTACTCTCTCTATTTCCACATCTCCTTTAAATCATTTGCAAATGTCATTGATAAAATACAATTCTAAATAGTATGCAAACGTATTTGTACATATGACTACATGCAGGGCTGTGGCGAGGTAGTTCCCACCAAGGATGCAGGCACAAATTCTGACTGGGGAAAAGTAAAGAAAAAAACACCACTGATTATTAATTAACCAGGAGCAAGTTTTCATATGCCTCGTGTTCATGTCTTCTCTCTGAGGACAAGCCTCTCCTTGTGACTGTAAACACAAACTGTCATCACAGTGACATTTCATCCAAGTAACATAATTAAGGAATGACTGACTACGTGCCAACACTATGCTTAGTTTACACAGCTGCCCCCTACACAACTCGTTCATCTTCATGAATAAGAGTTTTTGCTGCTATTTCGTTACAGAATTATAGGATCTCAAAAGCGGCGTGCAAATGCTGAACTCGAATCTAAGCCGCACTTTTTTCCGGTTTTTGTAATCCAAAAAACTGCCTGCGGCTTAGAATCGAGTGCAAAGCAAGCGAAAGTTCTGAAAAATGTTGATAGGTGCCGCCACAACTAACTTCTGCCGTCGAATATATGTAGCGCTACACAGGCATCCTCTGTAGGCACAAAGATAAATACTGGCGCCAAAACCTCTGCGTCAGTAAATAAAATTAAAAAAAAAAAAAGAATTGGAAGACGAGCATTTTTCTCCGCCCGAGTTTCGACCACTGCATTTTCATACATTATCCAACGAAGTAAATACAAATTCCGTATTGTTCATCTTCGAATTTCAATGTACTACGAAAATCCGACTGGTAATACTGGGATTTTTGCCAATTTGGCCAACTCTACGTTCTGAATTTTTTCCTACCTGTGAGAAGAGATGGTTGCTAATAGGAACCTGATGAAATGTGAATCACATGCAGTATTCTCTTCACCACAAGAATAATACGAATATAAACATTTTGCCATGTATTCTTTCGTGTTTGCTTCTATCTCATTTAAATCCTGTCTGCCAAATAAACTACGAAACTAGAGTGAGACAACAGCAAACGCAGAAGAATATACGTATCGTGGCATGTTTATATTCGTATTACTCTTATGCCTAATAGTGATACAGTCAGAAATGAAGCACGGCAACTGACTAGATTTTTAAATCTAAGATGACTAATTTCTGTGCAGAATTTGACTTACTAAAGAAGCGGCCGCAAAGATTTTCAAATGGAGAAAAATTTTCGCCAAACTCTCGTTCAGAACATGTTATATCATACGCAGTCTATTATTTGGTTCTTGTTGATCATTATCAAAGAAAGCAGCAGTGTAAGTAACAACAAATAGCAGTCCCTTTCCATTGTTTCGCTAATGTGACGATTCCTCTCTTTTTTTAATTGTAGGCGGCGGTAGCGCGCACAAAAGCAAGCCATGCCGCGAGCAGCGACAGGCCGTAAACACGCACTATCAGAATGCGACAAACAATGCATGACACAGTATAGTAATGCATTTTCAGCTTAGAGTGACTGACGTAAACACCTATAACATTGAAAACGGCACTTATCAGATAAAAGCAAAATAAGCAATCGATTCAAACCAGACGAAGCACGTGAAAAAGGAAGGGTATCCGTATAAATACGGACGGAGCGCCTGACGCATAGCAATGGCTACCTGGTAAAGCTTAACTGCTAAGCTTTCGACTCTAACCAAACTACTGTAGCTGTATCGTCATTCATTCGACCTAAATTGTGTCTCATATTACAATGGACCAACTTTGTTTCGATTTGGAGGTGCGGCCTAAAACTTTTCTCTCCCCTTGAATTTTGGGTCTCATATTTCAGGTGCGGCTTAGATTCGAGTAAATACGGTAACCATGTTATTTGACCAAGGATTCAGAGGTTTCAATTTCTGCCATCTGATCACTGGAGCTTCAAAGCATTTGATAAAAGAATAAGTGAAATGGAAAGGAGCTCTCATATATATCACATCAATTAATTTGACTTCAATTCTTTGTCAGGCTACTCCTCGAGAGACTCTTTGGATGTTCAGAACAAAGATGTTGTTTCTGGCTTCTTTCAGGGGAGACCTCATCCACGAAGTAAAGGTTCAGATATCAAACAACAACGCAGATCTGGCAATAATTCCTGGTGACATGCCCTCATAACTTGAATTAATGTTGTGAACAGACTGAAAAATACCATGCCTTCACTCCAGAAGGAAGTTAAAGAAACCCTCAATATGAATGCTGGGCCATTGGAACAAAATTTTAAATCACTATGATGAAAAAGAACCTCAACTGACTCTACAGTGAAGGGATTCGAAAGTCCTGCATATCCAATGCCATGGATGCAATACGAAGGAAGAATGACATTAGGCTTACAAATAAAGACAATAGTGATGATTAAAAAAGTAGTGATACCATGGACCACTGGCTTAGATATCTAAAAACAGGGCTGTGGAGATAAAAACTTAAGCAAACAATTTCTTTTTGTTTGTTCCTCCTTGTATTACTAATATACAATCAATAACTAGCATAAATTTAGAATTTTTTTCACACAGGTCTTAAGGTACTTTTATATCAATAGCAATCTGTAATTTTAATCAGTCACAATATGCTACAAGAGTAAAAATTTTTTGAGGAACCTCTTAAAAATGGGGGTTGCCATAAGTTAGATAAATACTATACATTAAAAATCTGAGTGGGTCATACTTGGAGAACAGGGCAGTATAAGAAAGAAAGTTATTTTTCCTTGTCTTGTTTGGTCTCTCATGGAATGGAATTAAACATCCACTATTGTCTCCAAAGTGACAAACCGTCAAGCTGATACAGGCCTTGTTATTGATCGTCATTCCAGAACTATTTACATAGTGCAGGCTAATGTTTTACATGTAAGTCTTACAAGTAGAATTCCTCCACTAATGTGTGACTTACCCAAGCTCATGAGTTACACATTGCAACAACTTGCCAGGATGCTAATGTATTTTAGCACTACTGAAAGAAAATGTACTAGTTGCTAAAACAGAACTAGAGAAGGGTGCTGGGACATTTTTGTATTAGATATTAATGACTGCTCTTTCATCAAATTCCTTAAAAACATACATGATGTAAAAAGAAAGTAAACTCATATCTTGGGACACAAACAAGATATAAATGAGTTAGATTATTTGATACACTAAAATCCAACTGACGTAATCATATTTAAAAAGTTACCAGATTTAACGAGTGCTTTGCAATAGTCCCAGTGAAACTACAGTGGCAATATGACATTTTTTGATGAACACTACTTTCAACAGAATTTCACTTTTAAGGTGTAAACATAAAACAATTTGCGAAAATTTGAAATATGGCCACTGCCCTTAATACGATTCTTAAATAATGAGCAGCTATAATTGATAAATAATAACGTTGAACTCCATTCTATCAAATTCACTGACAACACTTCACTAGAGCCCATGGATTTATCAGCACACCTGACTGAAGCCTTTTATACACTGGTTCACATACTGCATTTATAGTTAAAATACCAATTTCTTAATGGAACAAGGAAAACTTTTCAAGAAAATCTTTCAAATACTTGAAGACAGATTGGTGTCAGATGAGTTGATTTAATATTTATTTTTAGTAAGTAGCAACTTCTATTGAAATTTCCACTTCACCATGTGACGTAATATGGTCTCCTCCACTGACATACCAGGTATTTTCTCGAAATCCAAACATGCCAAATCACGTTCGTTTCACTTCATTATAAAATGGTTGTTAGAATTTGCAACAATAAAAAAATAGTTTTTTCTTATTTTTGAATGCTGCTGCTGTTGGCTGTGTAATATGTTTTAAGAGAATTCCTATTATCAAGAGTGTTTTAGTGCAGTGTAATGGGTTAAATGTTGTCTTGCCATGCTTGCCCACCTCTAGAATGTGCGAAGATGCGAAAATTTATCAGTACCGATGCTTCTTGATCTAAAGATACCACATTTTAAAATTCTTCCTCATTTGCCAGTATCTGTAGGACAGCAGCCATCAGTAACAATGTAGTTATACGTTTTCACTGCAGTTAATTTTCTAGAAAGATGCACCAGCTTACACATACGTCAAATAAAATTTGAAAACCACACTTGAATTCTGAAACCTTCTGGCAGATTAAAACTGTGTGCCGGACCGAGACCCGAACTCGAGACCTTTGCCTTTCACGGGCAAGTAGAAGGTGGGAGACGAGGTACTGGCAGAAGTAAAGCTGTGAGGACGGGGCATGAGTCGTGCTTGGGTAGCTCAGTTGGTAGAGCACTTGCCCGCGAAAGGCAAAGGTCCCTAGTTCGAGTCTCGGTCCGGCACACAGTTTTAATCTGCCACGAAGTTTCATATCGGCGCATACTCCACTGCAAAGTGAAAATCTCATTCCACGCTCGAATTTTGTTTTCAATGTCGTATATCACTGTTTATGAAAATGTTAAATTGAATTGTAGCTAAAGGATCCTTTTTGGGGAAAAAAAGGCTTGGGGGGGGGGGGGGGGGGGGGGGACATCCATAATTGAAAGTTACACCACCAGCCCAAAATTTTCAGTTTTGACAAAAATGAGAAATTGACATTAGTAATAATAATTCAAACATTTTTAAAAAACCAGGACTTTGTAAGATGCTATCTCATAATTTACTTACCTTATGACTCAAATGTCTGTAGAATCTTTTTACAAGGTTACTTAGTTTAGGTACTAGAAAAAAATGCTCTTATTACTGACAAACACTAGCAACAAACAGACAAAGATAACCTCATCTCTCAGGGTTGTTAATATCTGAAGGAAACCATTTGCCAAATAAAGCATTTAGTTGTTGAATGGCACACACGATGGAGGGAAAAGCTTTATAGTTTTGGTAATAAATCCTCTGTTGAGCTATAGTACAAACATATACACAAAAAAATGCCTGCCTCAAGAATTACAATTTACAGACTATGTACACATTTACAGACTATGTACACATTCACTGCTACCTGGAATGCTGCGAGTCGATATCTGTACTCCTTACAGAAGGATTCAAGAACACCAAGATGTTTTAGCAGGTAAGGACTGCTTCACACAATATCTCACGACTATCCAGATACATGTTAGTGGGCTCTGTGATGGTCTTGTGAAGGAACAGCCTGAAATAAATTAGTGTGGTGATAGCAGTGAGGATGACAATTCACCTCTTGTGATTTTGGAAAGACTAGAGACGTTTAGCAGCTATTTTTCCTCAGTCCTTGAATTAGTATCAACCAACTGGAGTGACAATTATGCAGTATGTTGGAAGGAAGAAGAGCAAGCTATTATTTTCCTCAACTTATTGCTCTCCTTTCATCCAGTGTCATTACTTGCACAAAAATAACAATTTGAATAGTCTTCTTTCTTGGTCTCAAGATGATATTTGGTAATTGAAAAGAAAAACCTACGGAATCATGCCAAGTTAAATTTTAGTTTCCAACACAAATGTTACTGCAATTATAGAAAGCTTAAATGAGTTAAAAACATTCCACTTCTTCAGATTCTGGTTACTCCTGAGCAAAACTATTTAATGGAAAAATTTTTGGGTCCTACAGATTTGCAAGAAAGGTTTTCCTGTATATCTCAACTGATTATCTCAGAACACTACATTTAAGTTGAACACCTCTGCATATCGTATCATATAAAAATCAAACTTATCACACATGATATGGTTTTGGAAATTTATTGCTGTTAAAACAAACTGTTACAGAGAAAAGTGTGATAACAGTTTCATTACATACAGAGTACCAAGTGTATGGCAGCATATCACTTAATTGTCTTTCTCAAATATGCACTAAAATTTATATAGAACAGTGAAAAAGACTTAAAAATAAATGACACAAATATTATTCCTAAATTATACAAAACACTGCCCAATATACACTCGTGCCACAATTTATGTGGCTGCACAATTTTGATTGAGGCACAACAGCAATATCATAAAAAGCATGTACATTTTAGTCTGTGACACAAACTGACTGAATGAAACAATAATAATACACAATTTGAACTATTACACATGATACTGATTTCTAGTTTGGGCTATTACAATCTGCAGACATATTTTCAGTAGCAATGGTACAATCATAACGGCTTAGAAAATTCTCTTATTATCAAATACAAGTGCACAGAATATTAGTATACCATGCAGTAGCAGCATGCCATCGAAAGAGAGAAACAATCTCCCCACAACGAAAAAAGCAGCTGCACGGAAACCGCTATTATATACATACACACAAACACACGCGCACTCACACAGACCAAAGTTAATGCTGCTGAACTGCGGATTTACTGTCAGTCTGGTTTCGCAGGAATGAGAAAATAGTATCAGCAAAACTGCTGCAACATTCCCCAGCCCACAGGGCCAGGATGGTAATAAGAAAGAATGTTTAATCAGTTATAATTTTGGTAAATCTATAACACCACTTGAGCACAAAAAGCTCACCTGACAATGCTTGGAAATATACTCTGATAAACCACATTCCACTATCACACATCAGCAAATAAAATAAAAGAGAGAGGGCATATACTTTACAAACAATTCCATGTAATAACAAAAAAACATTCTGAAAGGTGCACGGAGTACTTGGAAGAAATTACAATTTTCGTATCAGCTACTGCAGAAACAGAGGAGAGGACTGGCGGAAAGTTGACAAAGCCGCATACTAGTCGGACCCTGCCGCCTGCGGGTCATCTTCACTCGGCAGATAAGCAAACTTGTTTGATGCCGTGAAGCTCTGAAAGACGTCACAAAATAGACACACATAACCAATACACAGCAGTTACTGGAGAAAAATAAATGAGATGGTGTTTATGCTACTGAATTTTGTTAGGTAAGAGAAACACAGGCAAAAACAAAAACAAAAGGATTGGGTTCATGAGAGAGAGTAACTGGATCAGATGAATGAAGACCAGTATTAACAATAGGTATATTTTGTAGAGTTGCAAAAAAGTAACCACGATTATACAAGAAATGACTGTACCTATCAAATGTGACTTGCTAGACAGTAATGTAAAACTTACTTTTGTATGACACTTAAGGTGACAAACTGTGCAATGCTACTTCAACTGTCTCATATGACAATTTGATTTTGAAACAATATTTGCTTCTAAGTTTCAAATCAATAATTAACCAAACCATCACTGTACACTGTTTATGCAGCCAAACTTTAACAAACGGTCATCATCCACACTACTGTTTGTTTTGTTCAATCCTTTCCCACTTCTAATTCTGCAAATTAGTATTGGAGTGTAGTGTAGATACATTTTACTTTCTTTACGTAAATGCTGCATTCACAGATGGAGTGCAAACAGTCTGATTTTCAATTTCCATTGGAGTGATATGGAGGTGGCTGAAGATTTTCTAAATTTCACAATGAAATCCTGGACCTGAAGTTCTTTTACAGTGATTTTCAAAAGGTAAATCATCTTTCCTCGTGTACCGGCACAGTTTGTTACCTTACCTGAGATCTTTAACGTATACGTATCTCAGGAGTCGAACCAACTTAACACTGTCATGTTCCTATTTGTCAATCCTGATACAGATTTCATACTCCTGAGAATTATTTCAACATGGACTACATTTGTACATTCCTTGGAGTGCACATTATATTTCTCCACATTAAGATTTACTTGCCAATCTTTCATTTATGTTGGTGTTTTGTTCAGCTCACACTGGATGTTGACCCCTTACCAAATAACCCTTCCTCATAGATATCTGGGCCATTTGCATGAAGACAGATTTATACTTAATACTATAATTACTTTACAATCATGTTTCATCCCATTCTCATTCCTAACAGTAAGGTTAATAGCCTTCTCTTCTTGATACACTATCCTTTTTCAGATTACATTTTAGGCCAGTTGCATGTAATTGCAAACTTTTATCATTCATATTCTGTATTGTATTTGAAAACTGAAGTTTTCCCAGTCTTTCCATTTTCTCATAATTCCAAAAAAAGTATGAAATGAAACTCGACAAGTTGCTTAAAACTATTCTGTCATTTTCAGCACATGCTAGACAATAATTACACTGTTGAGTACCCTGACAGCTTATGGAATGTCAACTTGTCATGGAAACAGAGTACAGCCCCACATGGAAATCTACAGTGCCATTCTCACTGTTATTTATATCTTCTGTAGTGATTTATTTATCTTCAACAAGATCACAAAGATTCAACATCTATATGAAAATTTGTCATATTTGCATTGACGGCAGAACAGCACGGATTAAAATCAATGTTTTAATTTCTTCCCGACTAAAGCACACCATGAAAATATATTCTTTAACATGCTTCCCACACGTCACTGTAACCACAGGCAGTAGACAACTGTTCGTAACACTTCACTTCACACAATCAATCTGTGTTCATACTACTAACAGTACCCTAACTTACAAAAACATCTAATGTTAAAGCTGTCCAGACACTGTATCACAATCATTCTCATTATTAGCAAAAATGTCAGGAAACAGGTCTGCTTAAGTGTCATACATTTGGAAAAAGCTACCCATTATTATGTTTTGACTGACTCTTGACTCCATTAAAAAATCAAAATGTGTAAAGATTACAACTTTTAGTACAAAGAGAACTCACCGGTGTCTCTTCCTCGTGGTATTTGGGCATTCGCGCACTTTCTTCCTGGCTGCTATCTCTGTCCCTGCTACGTACCGGTACCCTGAAAACAAAGTTTTGTGTGTTTATATACAGAGTACACAATTCTGCTAAACATTAACATGAATGCCACATAAATATAACAAACGCCACCATGTTCCATTAGTAAAATGCCAATAAAAAACACCACCTTTAAACCAAAACAGTTTTTCATTGCTAGAAAGTTTAGCACATACAGCGAAACCCTGCTTTTACACTTTTCAAGGGCCATTACAAAAATGAAGTAAAATGAAGGAAAATGTAAAATGTGGGAAACAACATTTAAGTGGTGAAAGTTATGTATACGGCCCCCCTTTGATTTTTGCACTTTATGTACAATGTATTATGTAATTGACATCAGGGATTTTTTATTATTTACAAACAGTTACATAAATTATGTAATATGTTATGCACTGACGTAAGCTGGACTGATAACTGCCTGGGAAGTAGAAATGTGTGACTTAATTTCATACATCGTGATCTATGTTTTTGGAAAGCCTGTAACTAGCACCTGTGGGATAATGAAACACTGCACTAGCTATATATTTTTTCTAAAGCATGATGTGTTTCAAGAATTCATCCTTATTGTCAAATCCACATATTTACGTAAGTATTTTGTGTGGTGTTTGCATATGTGCTGCTGTTCTGCATCTCTTGCACTTTAGTCATCTTTTTGAAATTATGAAGTACTGTATCTCCTCCATTAGGCAGGAAAGCGCACTTATTTTTATCTTCAAAGTTACTGATGGCGCAGATGTACTCTGCAAATTAAATTGATTATCAACAGTGCTTTTTCATACTGTGTTAAATAATATGGTCAACTCCTAACGGCTGCAACAGCCTAGTTTTGCATTGTTAACAACTCTTTATTATTGTAATTGAGTATGTGCTAATGGCTGTTTCAGTTCAGATTGAAGTACCAGAAGAATACAGGTCTTTTTAAGTCCACACCCAAGAACAGAAATTTCTTTGCTCTTCTTCCAAATGACGACTTTCTCTGGGATTTGGCACAGGTAGGTGCTGTTTGGAAGGCACAAACAGACAAGCTGCAATTTCAAAATGAAATACCTCGAAAACTAATGTCAATATGAGTGCTACATAGGTATTGTTTATTGGGAAAACTACAAATTTTATACTGAAGTATTGAAATAGTTCGAAAAGTACCCAAGAGATCGTGCTGTACACTGTGCAGCTCTCACAGTATCAAAATGCGCAATTAATCTCTTCCTATACAAGCAGTCTTTGCCATCACATAAAAATCTGTTCAAAACGTCCACCTCTCGCAGTATTGAGGTCGTGCACACAATGAAATTTGCCATCACATCCTGTAGTGTCTCTACGGAAATTGTTCCAGATGCCACACACATCACCAATTCCATCTCATCCAGTGTGGTGGGATGGTTCTGGTAAAAGTGTCTTTCAATGTGTCTCTCAAAAAATAGTCACTAGGAGTCAGATTGAGCAAATATGGAGGCCAATCCATCCCTGCACCAGTAAATTTGCAATAATCAAATGCAAAACACCTGCTTGGTTTGTTGTGGTCTGGCCCCATCTTGCATGAACCATTTTTAACAAAGCAGGTGTATTTCTTCCATCTTTTATGTTTTTCTTCTCTCCAAAATTATTATTTTTTCATGAATATTTTCAGTATGATACTTTATATGGAATGAACACAGCCTAAAATCTCAAATACTGACTCAGGGTGTATCCAAATTAACTTTATTATCCTCTTGTTATTTAAGATTCGTTAATGGTACTAGTTTACCCACAAAACTATGCTAATTGAAAACCTCATTATCATTGTTCACATGAAAACATGTATTCCATTACTAACTTACTGACATAGTAGATAAAAAAGGTATGTAAATAATGACAGCATTTATACAGCTAATGACAAAAACACGTTAGCAACATTTTCACTCATTCAGTTTCAGAGTAATTAAGTTCTTCAGTAAAAACTTTGTTACTGAAACAGAATTCCATATTTAGGCGAACTAACCAGCATAGTTCAGCAGAAATTATTATCCTACCTTAAAATCCCCATAAAAACAAATCATCTTCCATTATTTAATCACTCAAAACCATAAATCTTTAGTGGTAATTTGTGTAAACTTAGTCAAAAAACTACCACTAAAGCTACATCCAATTATTGTAAATCTATATAAGAAACATTCTGGAAGCCATTTTAGTTAAGTTTGCTAAGAGTTTGAAGGGAACATCATCTGGGTCTGCCAATAAGGGAAATGTACTGCAAACAAGTTAGTGCAAATAATAAATTTACAAACGCTTTATCTAAATTTCATGTTCAGAAGTTCATTTAGTAATTTAGAGACTGTTTTAACGAATGACTGTGGACTTTTAATTATTTTCATCTATACAATAGTTAATGAAAGTGGACTATGAAAGTGTTATTGCCAGTGGTTACTTAATGTGCACATGATTTTCGTATTCATGTAACTGACAGACTTCAAGGACAGTTGTTTAAGAACTTTAGTCAGTGACTGTGACAGATAGTTGTTTGCAACGTGTGAACTTAAGTGTCACTTCAATGTTACATTACTGCACTATTAACCACACGATATGACATTGAGTGTTGTGTGTGGCTAGCTGCTTATCTGTGCATAAATTACACAGAATGGAATGTAACAATACGAGAGAAGGAAAGTTGTTACTCACCATATAGTGGAGATGCTGAGTCACGATAGGCACAATAAAAAGATTCACACAATCATAGTTTTCGGCCATTAAGGCCTTTGTCAGCAGTACACACACACACACACACACACACACACACACACACACACCTGCAGTCTCAAGAGAGTTGAAACTAGTTGCTCTCTGAGACTGCAGACGTGTGTGGAAGTTGCGCTTGTGTGTGTGTGTGTGTGTGTGTGTGTGTGTGTGTGTGTGTGTGTGTACTGCTGACAAAGGCCTTAATGGCCGAAAGCTATGATTGTGTGAATCTGTGCTGTATGGTGAGTAGCAACTTTTCTTCTCTCGTATTGTTACATAAATTACACAGATGAGACACACTACAGGTACATTTGAACAGCACAAAAGGGTTATGGAAACGCTTTGAGAACTAAAATGGGAAGCCCCAGAGGGACAGTAATGTTCTTTTCGAGGAACTCTATTCAGAAAATTTTGAAAACTGACATCTGAAGCTGGCTACAAAACAATCCTACTGCAACAGCATACATTTTTCATAAGGACCACGAAGATAAAATATGAGAAATTAGGGCCCACACAGAGGCATATAGACACTCATTTTCCCCTCACTATCTGTGAGTGGAACAGGAAGAAACGATCAGTAGTGGTATAGGGCACCCTCCACTGTGCACCATACAGTGACTTGCAGAGTATGTACATAGATGTAGATCAAGAAATGGCCATAAACAGTGGTTCATTCAATATCTAAGTACAACTAAAGTGTTTGAACTATAAATCTGGTGTAGACTACTTCGTTGCCAACAGGCCATTTTCAACCACTAACTTTTTAGTCAGATTCGATGTAGATGCAGCTACCAAGGGCACATTGTACAGACAATGGTTACACCACACACACTTGTGCATGGGTAATCCTCAAATGCTAGTGGCAGAAAAGCTGTTCCAAAATTGCAACATAATGTTCACTAGTGATTGTTTCTCGCATGGAGGGGGGGAAAAAAAAACGGACCATTAATGCCTCTGCTGCATACCACAGCCCAAACAATAAGTTTGGGAGAATATAGTGGCTTTGAATCTCACAAATATGGATTTTTGGAACTCTGAAAATGCCAGTTTTGTTTACTCATGACTCATTCAGTTGGAAGTCTGCTTCATTTGGGAATCAGACACAGCCAACATCAAATCCCCGATTATCAATCATGATGAGAATCTGGTTGCTTGTGGTATTCCAGTACCATACATAATTTCCAGCACTTCCTTCAGTATGTTAATCACCTTACATGTTTCAACAGTGGAACTAATACCTCCGAGATGGCACAACCTATTGCAATCTGTTGGCAGCTTTTCAAACTTCAGTATACCATTCTTACAGCTTTCACAAAAAACGTACCATTTGTTGCACTCATCTACTAGGCTATTCAATACCAAGTGGTTGGATTTTGGAGAAAGTTCTTGCATGAACATCATGGATTATACTAAAATTTTAAAAGGCATTTTTCAAGTTCTTTGACACTTCATCTTCATCATCATCATCATCATCAAGACCTTCAATAATACCTTCTCTAGAGAATACTAAAAATGTAGAATGTAATAAAATATTAGAATACTAAAAATGTAGAATGTAATAAAATATTAGAATACTAAAAATGTAGAATGTAATATAATTTACAAGGTGGAATTTGTTTAAAAGAGATCACAGGACACTTTATGTAAATGTGGCTAAAAACAGCAATTTCTGGAGTTTTTATGAAAATCGTCAACTTTGCCCCTTACTTGCAAACCATAGGAAAGCTGTTGGAGAATTAAATTTTACATTCTAAAACTTTATATTGGTTAAGTTACTACATTCAAAGTTTCAGGTTTATTCTGCAATTACTTCCAGATATGTAAGAGACTAACATTAATTACTTTTGAATACATTATGGCAGTGGCAGTGAACAATGTCTTATAAATATTTACTATTAAAAACAGTCTTGATCACGGTTTATTTATCGAGGTGACCGGTTTCGACCGGTCACCTTGATAAATAAACCATGTTCAAGACTGTTTTTAAGAGAGACTAAAATTAACTTTTTTCCAGCTGTTCATTTTTTCAGCTGACTTTACTTCAAATTATCCAAATGAAAATTCCCCATGAAATCGTTTTCATCGTTTTGCTTCTTTCAAGAAAATATTGCCAGAGATATTCTATCTCAAGAGTAGCCATAATTTCGTGGTGTACTTTCGACAGTTACGCTATGGAGCCAAACAAATGCCTACATCCCTGAAGTATTATATTAGCGAAAGTAAAACTTTACCACCGCTCACTGGGGATATGTGTGAATCAAATTTCAGCAATAGCTGATGGTCATGCAGAACCTAATAACATGGAAAATCCTAACAGTTTTTAGATACTTAAAAATTTAAAAGGGACTCCTTTACTGGACATCCTATAACATTTAAATTTTTTGAACATATATAAGGGACGGCATCTACTGACTTGCAGATGAACGTTTAGTTACACTACATTTTGAGCAGCTGGTAATACTAGTAGCTAATGTGATTTTCTAATCTGTTATGCTTGCTTATGTGCGGCTCATTGTTCAGTTTCAAGTGAGTGGTTGGCCACTATTCTCAATTTTGTTTGTGGTTTGCACACACAAATTTCTATTACATTAATATTTCAAAATTTTACTTGCAAAAGCCTGATAAATCAGTAGGGGTGTATGGATTTTATTTTGAAGGGGTGGATACAGGATGGAAGCTGAGGAGGGCAGTGGTACTGAATGGTGGAGATACTCATACAACATACATCACAAATGCAGCACTATTTCAACACGTTCAAACTCCTCTGACTTACCTCTCCTGCTCCCGAGAAGGAGATCGCATTTCAGTCCGTCCTCGAGGAGGAATGTAGGCTCCGTCACTGCGAGGGGCGGGGGTCGAACCTCCCGTTCTGGGTCTTTCGTCACGGTCATCTGTAAGACAGAGTGTAAACTACAGTAGCAAATAATACTGGTGGACTGCGCAATTTTCATCAACTCACTTTTTTGAAGTTTGATGAGAGCATAAAAAGCTGGCATGCTTTCAGTCTTAAGCTAATGAAAGGAATATCTAAACTGAATCTTAAGACTCTTACTAATTAAAAAGATAATTCCAAAAGCAATATTTAAAAGTTTAAGACATTCTGAACAAAATGGTGTTGCCACCAAGTTTTCAAAAAGCATACTGGATTTAGGTAGGTTCAGTACATAATTTTACTCTGTTTCTGTGATATTATTGTTAAAGTCTCAACAAATAATCCAACTAAAATAAGAAAGAAAGTGATCACAAGAGCAAATTATTGATCTCTAAGTCATATGACAGATTCTGAAAGAGAAGATGAGAAGTTCACTTCATTTCTGTACCTGGTTTTCAAAACAGGTTATCCATTACAATTTGGCTTCTAGGAACATGGAGCTGCAACATGTCTTATGACAAAAATGAAAATGAGACTGCAATGAAATCTCAATTTCTGATACATTGGAGTTACTTTAGGGATTTGGCAACTCACGTATAATCGGAGTATGTTGAAATTATGGAAATAACACTTCGTGTGTACAGGTGTGGACAAAAAGTAACAGGAAGCTTTATACTATCAATTTTTTTTGTCTTGTTGATACACATGTTCCTTATGTGTGTGTGCATTTTCAGCTGTTTTGAATATTCAGTTTATTGTTGAGTCGAAAAGGTTGAGTAATCGCCGAATATTTGCTTTTTGAAAAATATGGATCACGTAATTTGCATTAAATTAGGCTTGAAAAATGGCATCAAGAACAGCTCTGGATTCGTAATGTGGATTGTGGCTTTTGGCAAATCTACTACAAGACAAGAGTTTACAAGGGATGTGAAAGTTTCAAAGAGGGTCGAGATGATAATGGAGACGATGTACGCCCTAGCCCATCAATTACTGGCAACAATGTGGAAGTAATTAAAAAAATGGTTTTGGAAAAAAAATCACCATTAGAGAGGTTTCTTATGATGTCTGCCTATCCTTTGGCTCATGCCAAGCAATTTTTCCAGATGTTTTGGGCACAAAATATGTAGCAGCAAAGTTTGTTCTGAAACTGCTGAATTTCAATAATTGTGTGTGACATCATGGTAACATCACTCACGAATTGCTGAATGAAGTCAACAATGATACAGAACTTCTAAAGAAAGTTATAACGAGTGACCAAATATGGGTGTACAGATGTGACACAGAAACCAAGGCCAAATCGTCCCAATGGAAACTGCCTGGAAAAATAAAATAAAATAAATAAATAATTCAACAAGTTCGATCACATTGTAGATCCTTCTCACAGTTCCCCCCCCCCCCCCCCCCCCCCAATTACGATGTACATCATGAGTTTGTGCTTTATGCTGTATGGTCAATAAGGAATACTACTCGAAGTTATTTGCCATTTGTGTGAAGCAATCTGAAGAAAACCTCAAGAATTGTGGCAAAAGGACTCATGGAAATGGCACATGATAACTCCCCCACTCACCTCAATGCTTGTTCAGGATTTTTTGACAAAAAACAACTGTTATGTTGCCTCAGTCACCGTATTCATTGTACATGACCACTAGCGCTATTAGATAACTTAGGAAACACATTCTATAATTTCCTATGATAACTGGATGGAACTGGTGCTAGTAACTGTTTCAGCTCAGATTGAGGTACAGGAAGATTATCAAGCTTCATGTCCACACCCAAGAACTGATTTTTCTTTATTCTCCTTCCAAATGACGACTTCCTCTGCGATTGACACAGATAAGCGCTTTTTGGAAGGCACTGAATCTGACGTGCAACTACACTTAATTTTTAAACTTTTATTTCTTCCCTTAACCTATGATAGTCATTAAATATTTTTCAGACACACATGTTGGAAAAATGTCTCTACACCTTCTAATATTAATCATGTTGGAGTTGTAGGCATCCTCCGAAACTAGTCTCACAGCTGTAGCAGGGTGTATATGTGGATAAGAAAAAAATTCCCCTATTTTCCAGTTAAAAATACACTTTTTCAAGGGCGTAAGTACAATTGTCCTATGTTAACTGACAATATACTTTCTCTCAGAGCTGTGAAACGTAGCAATCCTTTGAATGGTAAAGATTTTAAATAACAGTGTTGAACTTTCCAGCACTCTGGGATACGAAACAGTAAAAAAACACGTTTTGGAAAGATCTTTGATGTACAGCAACATGTACACTGCATATTTCTGTATTATGAATATACAGTATAACCACAAATTAGACCAAATCCAGTATTGTAACTTCCAAAGCACTGAAATCTAGATTGCACTGTGTGATGTGCTTTTGTCAGCCAATCATACCTCACATCACGCGATCTAGCCACTCAATGACAGCAGATATTTGGAGCATAGGACACGTGATATAGTCAGTCAACAGGCACATTTATATACATACTGTATACCTACAAGCAAAGCTATAAGCTTTCACATGCAATACTAGTGGTGAAAAACTTTTTGTTGTCTTTTCTGAGGGTGTTGTTTGGCAGTATCCAAAGAGCACAGTTTAAATTGCAGCAGCTGAATAATTTTGGCAAGCATGATTATAAAGTTCAAAGCTGTGCACTAACAATGTCATGGCTGAATACGTATTCCGTCAAGCACGTCGACTTTTTCATAGAAAAGAGAAGTATGTGTGCAATTGCTCAAGAACCCCTCACATTTTTTTTTAAGGATAATTATATTTTTGCCACCATTACCGCATAATTTGCGATCTATGAAATAACTAAAATAAATATTAAAAACTAAACTTGAAGCCTCATCTTTTTTGGCACGTGATACCCTTTAACAAATGTGCCAGTAAAATTTTACATAATCGCATAAAAGGCTGGCCATATGAGCCTGAAATTTTTGTAAGTGCTTGTCCTGAAAAGAAGTTTTAGATGACAGACAAACCTTTGAGATTTAAGTAGTTCACTGCACATTCTCACATGTAAAATAATTCATCTTGCATAGAAGGAAATTTACTTTGAAATTAATGCTTCTGAAACCACCACTTAATATTTTCCTGCAACCTGTTAGAAATGTTAACAGTTGTGATGTCACGCTTATCAAAAGCAGTTTGTTGCCCTTCATAGTCTTCGTCCTAAAGCCTTTGACATTTTGCTGTCGGCAGATGCTTGTGGGTGCACTGTGTTTTGTTGTTTCAAATGGTGCATTTTCTTTGCACCTGAAGTTTTATTTTGGTGTTATTCTCTCATTTATGTTTCAGTATTATGAAAAGGAAAGTTGCTACTCATAATATAGTAGAGATGCTGAGTCGCAATTCTTGTCCAATTCTTATCAGTCAAGATTACAAAAATTTAACTGAAAGCTGAAACAATGAAAAATTTCGCACTTGTAGCATACATCCCAGGGCATCTACACCCTGCAACAAAACCTTAGCTGCATTTGACAACAGGAGAAAACAATATTTTCGTGCTCTCTCTTAAGGTAAGTGTGCCAGCTCACGCTGACACAGACTGTACAGCTCCATGTCCACACAAGAGAAGTGATCATTTGCTCTCCTTTCAAATGACGACCTCCACAGGTATATCCTATCAGAAGGCACTGAAGGAGATGTCACATAAAATAAAACAATAACAAATTCACATAAAATAGTTGTATAGTGTGATTAGCTGGGAGTCCCTGAGGGCTATTCAGCTGGCCAGTGCAACTCTTTCGATTGGTTGCACTTTCGCAACCTGCACAGTAACGCTAGCAGGGAAAGATGGCGCACAGTTCAATGTGAAATTCAAACCATATGTCATTTCTGGCATACATTCACATCACTAAAAGGTGAGGGTCTGGGTAAAAGCAGAATGAAAAATTTCAAGATCTAATAAGGTGTCAATCTGTGACCTTTCAGCTTCCAGGCATGCACTTTACGACACTGAAGAAGGGAGTGGGACCACCATCACATATTGACAGGGTGTGGGGCTGCATCTTCCTTTCCTTTGAGATAGTATCAACTGAAAAGTTCTGAATATTCAAGTAAAATAATACATTCTTTGTGTGAACCTGGTCAGCCTGGCCAGTTCACAGCAAAGAACGGAACGACTACTTTTTTACCCTAGTCTTTAAATGTGGATTACTCAGATATAAAATCAAGTTCAATCATTGTGTTGTCCAGGGTATGTGCAAAAACACACTGCCCGATCAAAATTATCTGAACCCTCATTACTGAACATGTTTGATGACTTAGGAAACACATTCTCTAATTTCCCAATATAACTGAATGGAACTGGTGCTAGTAACTGTTTCAGCTCAGATTGAGGTACAGGAAGATTATCAAGCTTCATGTCCACACCCAAGAACTGATTTTTCTTTATTCTCCTTCCAAATGACGACTTCCTCTGCGATTTGGCACAGATAAGCGCTTTTTGGAAGGTACTTAATATAATTAGAAGCTTTATGTAACTAAAACACACGACAAAACTTACAGCAACATAACAGCCTTCTTCACAACATATCCTGTTACACATGGCCATTCTTAATACACAAGTATCAGTTAATGGAGATTCGAAACCCACAATTCAGGTAAAATATTATACAGGGTGTACATAAAGTCCGGGAACACTTTCAATTATTCATTGCAGAAAAACTAAACATTGTACAGATGTCATACATACTACATTTTGAAGAGAAACACTTGAAGTTTTTACAAACATTTGATAAGCAAACCATGGGGCATTTCACAATTTGTCTTTACATCAGCTAGATTGTGCTGGGTAGACTTTCAATGAAATGTGTCAATGTCTCTTAAGGGATGGCAACTTGGTCTTCCTCAACATCCAAAACCAGAGAAGGTTGCTCTGGAGTAAAGTTGACGTTCTAACTCACTACGAAGGTGTTCCTCTCAATTCAGGTCACGGCTCTGGGAAAGCCAGTACATTTCATGAACGTTATTGTCCACAAACCACAGTCTCCCCGATTCTGCTTTATGACAAGATTCAATGCCATGCTGATACAATCATAGTCTCCGAAATGTTCATCTATTGTAGGCAGTTCACAATGCTGTGAAATATGTTAATAACCTCCTACATTTAGTGTTTTCTTAATTGTAATAAGGGGACCACACCCGAAACTGTACCACCACTTCCTCCATACTTCACTGTTAGCATTATACATGATAGCAGCTAACATTATCCAAGCATTTGTCAAACCCAAACACTTCCCACTAGATTATTTCAGGGTGTAGCACGACTCATCACTGCAAATCATTCATTTCCGGTCATCCATTATCCAGTGGTATCACTCTTTACACCACTGAAAGCTTTGCTTACCATCTACAACAGAAATGTGTCGCTTAAGTGGAGCTACTCAGCCACTGTACCCTGTTCTTTGAAAACTCTATGCACAGCCATCGTGCTAGGTGGACTACTGGTAACATATGGCACTCCTGCTGATTTCATGCCATTTTTCACAACCACCTTCCACAATGCTTGACAGTCTCTGTCCACAAAAACACAAGATCTGTCTAGTCTCTGGCTGTCATCATTCTTTTACATTTCCAGTTCACAATCACAGTACCAAAAGTTGCCTCAGGTGTCTTTAAAAAGGTTGAAATGTTCCTGATAGATCTGTCACTCAAGTAACATCCAATAACTAGTCCATGTTTGAAGTCACTGAACTCTGCTGACTCACACATTCTGAAGTTATTACTTTTCCAGTGACAACCTAATAACCCCAGGCTCCTTGTACTTTAACGAGCCCACCTCTCGTTACATCTAATGGTTAACTCTACAGTACATACAGGTGCCCAGATACTTCTGAATCAAACGATGTATTTCCTGCTGTATCCTACTGAAATTATCCGAGACAATTCAAAAGCTGTTTTCACAGGAGGTACCTTGCTTCAAGTATGACTTACGCATGTACACAGTTAAGAGAATTTGCCTAAAACAATTTGGCAATTAAGAAACCTAAATGTACTTCCCACCACTGTGTGTTACTGCAATGTCAATTACCGAAGTTACAAAAATAAAACAAATGTGTAACTAATATATTTCTGCCTCACTCTCTTGCCCAGTGGTAAGTAATGACTTGTTGCCACTCAAATGGCAGTTAGTGAAGATTGTAATGCTTCATGTCCACATTTATTAGTTCTGAAAGCTAATTGAATGTGTATGTGTATGTGTGTGTCTAGTAGCAGTAATGAAAAATTTTGCTTGAGTGCATAAGTACTGGTCAGGGATTATGACCCAATCTTAACTTTTTAACAAAAGAAGACTATAAGGTCATGAAACAACAGTAAAAAAGAAAAAAGTTAAATGAGGGGGGGGGGAAAAAAAAAAAAAAAAAAGAAAAAAAAAAAAAGAAAAAAAAAAAAAAAAAGAGGAGACCTTGAAAATGCATGGAACAACTGCAATGCCCAGGGCACAAGCAGCCAAAAATTTTATCTAAAGGTAATAGTACAAATGTCCAATACCACATTTGTGATTAAAATTCATCAGCACATTTTAACAATTCTTGTCATGTACCATACAGCATGGCATTATCTAAATTAATACTACCATGATACTTTCCATTTTCACACCTGACACCCAAAGGAAATGAAGAGACTAAGAAGACATAATGATAGCTGCAATGAAAGCATTCAATTTCTTGCTCTGTTTGATGACTTAGGAAACACATTCTATAATTTCCCAATATAACTGAATGGAACTGGTGCTAGTAACTGTTTCAGCTCAGATTGAGGTACAGGAAGATTATCAAGCTTCATGTCCACACCCAAGAACTGATTTTTCTTTACTCTCCTTCCAAATGACGACTTCCTCTGCGATTTGGCACAGATAAGCGCTTTTTGGAAGGTACTTAATATAATTAGAAGCTTTATGTAACTAAAACACACAACAAAAGTTACAGCAACATAACAGCCTTCTTCACAACATATCCTGTTGCACATTGCCATTCTTTATACACGAATATCAGTTAATGGAGATTCGAAACCCAAAATTTAGGTAAAATATTATACAGGGTGTACATAAAGTCCGGGAACACTTTCAATTATTCATTGCAGAAGAACTAAACATTGTACAGATGTCATACATACTGCATTTTGAAGAGAAACATTTGAAGTTTTTTTTACAAACGTTCGATAAGCAAACCATGAGTGACCCGGCAGACATCAATACGGTAATCAAATTTTTGCCGTTGCCATCCCAGCACGGAATTGTCGGCTGTGGCAGTTGCTTCCTGTACTCTATCCCGGAGCTCTGCTACATCACGTGCTAGAGGCAGTACATACACCAGATCTTTAACGTTTCCCCACAGAAAAAAGTCACACAGAGTGAGATCTGATGATTGGGGAGGCCATTTCATGAAACAGCTGTCTCCTTCTGTAGCAGCTGATGCATCAATGCGGCAGCTCAGTGTTCAGGTACCCACCAACTTCACGATGAAAACGGGATGGAGCCCCATCCTGTCTAAAGATGAATGGAGAGTTCGATTCCATTTGAGGCATCAGCCATTGCTGCAAAATGTCCGAGTAGCAACATCCAGTGACTGCTCTTGGCGAAGAAGAATGGTCTGTACAGTTTTCGACTTGACGAGGCACAAAAAATATTTACCTTTGGGGAATCACACTCAAATTCAATGCATCCGTGTGGATGCTTGGTAACCCAGATTTGACAATTATGCCTATTCACTTTCCCATTAGCATGAAAAGTGGGTTCGACACTAAAAATCAAGTTATCAACACTGCCATCCCCATCCACATTCAATTGTTGCAATGCGAGCAAAACTCAAAACACTCGTCTTTATCATCTTCACTAAGCTTCTGCACTAGCTCCAATTTGAATGGTTTGATAAACAGTTTGTCGCAAGAGTTTCCACATTGTCACTGGAGCCATTTCGAGTTCACGGGATGCACAACACACCAATTTCTTTGGGCTCCTTATGAATGACTCTAGTACGCGCTCCACATTCACTTCACTCACACTGGGACGTCTGCTTCTCTTTGCTGGGCACAAGCAACCTATCTTAACGAATTTGTTGTGCCAGTGGTAAATGGCCTGCCTTGCTGGTGGGTTCTTACCATACTTGGTTCTAAACAGCTGTAGCACATTTGCTTTTCCTTAACTCCAACACACAGAAAACTTGCTCCACACCTGAACTCACCAGGTTTGCGACTAGCGCTATCAGCAAATTACCAAACTACACTCTCTCTCTCTCTCTCTCTCTCTCTCTCTCTCTCTCTCTCCTGTGTGTGTGTGTGTAGGGGGGGACTTTCAGGGTTTCTCTTCAAAAGGACATATGGATGATATCTGTACAATGTTTGGTTCTTGCGCAATAAATAACTGAAAGTGTTCCTGGACTTTATGCACACCCTGTATTGTCCTTGCTTTTTATAATAGGCATTATTAAAATGGGTGAAAGTGGCAAGTAAAATGTTGAAATCCATCTGCAGATTATGTAAGACATTTCTTGCAATACCCTACATCTGAAGAGACAGAAAAAAATTTCCGTTATCTACAATCCAGTACTGAACATAGACACTAGTCGTATTTTTGTGGACACTTACTTCCACAGCAGAATCTGAGTATGAAAAACAGGGCACAGCAAACCAATAACGTCTTGACAGTATCGAACACAGTTGAGTAACAAAGCTAAATGTAAAGGGCATTATCTATAGCGGTATAAAATTTATTTAGAAAACAGAAAAAATTCGCTGAGACTACCAAATCCAAAACTACTTTGTCCCAACTCAGATTGCAGTACAAGAAGATGGGAGAACTTCCTTCCAAATGACGACTTCCTCTGTGATAATCAGAGGTAAGCACTTTTTGGAAGGCACCCAATCTGAAAAATGACATTACACTCTGAACATTATTCTTCCGTAACGGTACATTCCTTCCGTGGAGCCTAATTGAGTCTCTGCAAACTTTTTTGAAACACAGACATTTCAAAACACACCCTAAAACTTGTCAAAGAACTGAAAAGTGGAAATCGGACATAGGACAACAGTAGGAATTAGGATTACATGGAAGAGGTGTTGAACAGCATATCAAAATAAGAAATGTAATTATTGGGTAAAGTAATGAGTAGCAATATTGGCTGGGATGAGCAGTGGGGTACGGAAGAGGCACGGGGCAGGTAAGGATGGCAGGGAAAGAGTGGGTGAAGATGCTGCCGTGGTGCCTGAGGAGTGTGCAGGGACAGGATGACTGCTAGGTGCGGCACTGTGAGGCTGTGCTCGAGAGCAAATGGGGAGAGGAGAGAAACAAGAAAGGGGACTGGCCTATGCAGATGGGCTTGGGGGGGAGAGGGGCAGAAGGTGTGTGCGAGGCTGCCGTGGGAGCAGGAGGCAGGTGGAGGAAAGGGACTAGTTAAGGTTGCGGCATGTGCAAGGCAGAAAAACTGGTGTCAATGGGAAGAACCCAGGTGGCACGAACTGTGGAGCTGGCAGCTGTATGGTCTGGCTGTCTCTCATTCACTGTCTGGCAGTGGTGATTCGTGTACAGACAGCTTGTTAATGGTCACGTCCACACAGAATATCAAACAGTGATTGCAGTTAAGATGGCAGACCATATGGCTACTTTCACGGGTGGCCCTGCCATTGAGGAGACAAGAAAACTTTGACAGGCCTGGAATTAAATAGTAGTGGGACAATATACAGGGCTGGACTTCAAGACTTGCAACTAGATCTCTTAAGGGATGTGAGCCACAGGCATGACTCTCTCTCTGTCTGTGTGTGTGTGTGTGTGTGTGTGTGTGTGTGTGTGTGTGTGTGTGTGTGTGAATTTCTTGTTTCAGGGTTGTCAAAACCCTGGTAGAGATTGCAATTCAGTTGCTCCAGTCCTGCAGAGACACATCACATTCCTTTCCACCTCTGCTGCTAACACCTTGAGCCTTGGCTCATATACCTGAAAATGACCTAGATAGCTAAAACATATCCTAATCTGATTTTAAATGCGCACAATTGGCAAGGAATGTCTCCTCTATCCTTACTGATATTTCTTCTCAAAGTATTCTCATTCCAGTTCTATGCATCCTCCAAAAATGGTATCACAACCACCAAAACCTTAACTGTATTTGGAAAAAGGAGAACTTAATATTTTGTAGCTCTCTAGCACTAATAAAACTACTAAATTCTTCCAACTCAGATTGTGGTACGAGAAGATAATAAAACTTTCGCCCACACCTAAGACTTGACTTTGCTTTCCTTCCGAATGACTACTTCCTGTGCCATTTTACACAGATAATTGCTTTTCGGAAGGAAATTAACATGGCAGTTATTTGTCATGTAACGAACACACAGGATGAACAATACAACACATTTCTAAATAGTGTGTGCCACTGTGCTGCCAATCTTAAAATATAAATTTTGTTTAATGGGGCTTCAAAACCGGAAACTTAGGTTTACTTATATCGCTTTTTGTACTAACCATTGAAATGGGCAAGAATACACAATTATATAAAAATCTGTGGTGATTATGTAAGATATTTCTCACATTACACTACATTTTACACATGGAAAAAAGGCTATTAAAAAAAAATACTAAGGAACCTTGGCTGAAATCAAATTTATGTGGACTATTACATTCAAAGGAAAATCTAAGAATATAAAACACACAAAACCAAGGAGCAAGGTTAAAGGCAAAGAAATATATACGATAGTATAAATGAACTACAACAATAAAAAGCAGTAAAATGCATAGAGCCTTGCAAGTCAAAATGAGTGTCTCAGCTCAGATTGCAGTACTAGAAGATGGAAAAACTTCCAGTCCACACCCAAGAACTGATATTTGCTTTCCTTCCAAATGACGACTTCCTCTGCGATTGCCACAGGCAAGCGCTTTTTGGAAGGTATTAATTTTAGAGATTTTAGTATCAAAACTCAATAAACATGAAACTACACCTTAGAGAAAATTACAAACCACGAAGCTGACCCCCCACCCCACCCCCTCCCCCTCTCTGTCTGTCTGTCTGTCTGTCAGAGAGAGAGAGAGAGAGAGAGAGAGAGAGAGAGAGAGAGAGAGAGAGAGAGAGAGACCATTCAGACACCTTTGGTCTGCTGTTTTCAGAAAGGTATAGTCAAGAGTGAGTCTTTATTCAGGCCCCTGCAGTAGATTAAATAGCTGGTCAACAATGATACTGTAACCTTATTTCACAGTACTGATTGAAAAGACGTTCCATTTGTCTGAAAAGTCAGTTCAGCACTAATCAGCCACGGGCAACAAAAATGTCAATAGTTGCAGTTCTTGATGACTCTTCAAAGTAGCTGAATAATTCTGGAAGTGTTTATTTCCATATTGTCATCTCCATCGATGGTATTGTCAAAACATTACATATTCAAATTCATAAAAACTTCCATCTGAAAACTTAATATCAATTTTTTTCTTCTTTAACTCAAAACAACACAGAAAAGTGCATTACTGTAGAAGTACAAGACCGGATCTGTTACTTACCAGTTATGTCAAAATCAAAGAAATGGGAAAGTAAACTTTTGTTATAAAAATGAGGTTGAAGGAGTTGCGTTGCATCATTATTCCATACAAAGAATGTGGCAAACTGCTGCAGAAGTTAAAAGCACAAATTTCTAGTACATTAATTTTGCTGATTATAGATGTAGAGTGGATTCAGTTTAGTGTTTGAAGCAACAGCTCTGATGACTTGGCAACTCTTACCTTCCTGTCACCAATGGTGCCCAATTTCTCATAAAAGTTGCCAGATGTGGTTTTTCTTTGTGTGTGTCTTTTTGGGAGGGGGGGGGGGGGGGGGGGGGGGATGCACACATCATGCTAGGGTCAAAGACATGTTTCTGCATTGCATGACTACAAACTATCATATGGACACACCCACATGCTCAAACAACTGCTTTGATCTTTAAGCTGGGTGTTAATGCTTCCATTTGTCAACAAACACTTGACTGCATCCTGTGGCAAGAGGTGGGCATAGGTCTTTCAACACGTTCAAATATTCATGCGCCTTTCTTGTAGGGATAAATACCGTGTCACTCCTGTGCCTTCCTGGTACTCTGCTGATGCAATCTGAATTTTTACAAATAGGGGAAAAACTTCCCCTTTAGCTGAATGCTTTTCTGCTATAATTTATCTCAAGGCAAGAAACAGATTGGTGTTAAAGCAAAACTGACAACTGAGACAGCAGTAGTATCATTGCACCATTTCCGAATGAGACACAACAGAGAGAATCAGATCAGTTCATCAAATAGATAATTTTGTTGTCCTCGCAATACTGCCTGAGGAAATGTAACTTTGGTTCAATTACTGTTAACCTGCCCATGCACAAGCCATTTGCATAGCATTACCTTTCAGTGCCAGAACACACTGTTCTTTGATACAAGTGTAAGTGTTGCTTCAACATATAAATGCACCCTGCCCCAATCCACTCCAACTGTCCTCCACACATTAACATTATCACAAATTGCTTAGCAAGTCACTCGATCCCAGCTACTGCTGACTTACTGGACCAGGACCGGGACTGCGACTGCCGGTCCAGAGAGCTCTGCCCACTGCCCCCGCCACGGCCTTGCTCCTCCCGCCGGCCCCTGTCGCTCCCGTACGGGCTAGTGCGTCCACCGTCACTCGAGTCTCCACCGGTCCCTGCGGGGGGATTCCGCCAGGAGTCCTCGCGCCGGCGATCGCTGCTCGTACTGGAGAACCTGTTGTTGCCACAGAAAGTCACATGACAGCACCCTTCTCAGAAACTGAAGTCCAATGTTTGCAAAATTAGCAAGGAGTTGCAAGATCTGTGTACTAGAATGACATCAGTAGTAATCCTAATATCTTTCATAAGCTTATTTTCAAGGTAGAACATTTTCTTATAAACAAAAGTCAATAACATGAAAAAATATTTAACACCACAATTGTGAAAACAGACCATTTATAGTAAATCTCATCCCTTCTACACAAATCTTAGAACATTTGGTGTTGAAAACCACTACTCTGTGTTAAATTTCTGTCAAGCAGGAAGCCACAGGGCTAAGTTTTTCACTTCTTGTGGCTGATTAGTTGACAAACTACATATATAAATCCTCTTGTTTCTGACATAATGACGAGTTAAGTTCTACTATTACATACAAAAAGTACACACTGCATGATTCTAATGACTTTAATTTCATATATTCAAACTTATCTAAGCACCTACATTTGAAATGTAATGCTGAAAAATATATATTTTCTCTACTTAGCTACATAGTACAAAGTGTTTGAATACTTTAACAAATAAATAAATATACTATGGAAATAACTAATGTCAACAAATGTCAACGTGAAGCAAAACAAGGAAAGAGAGAGAGAGAGAGAGAAAAAGAGAGAATGGCGATATTAAAGAACTGGTCACTCCTGTTCTGCTGCACTAAAGTGAGGAGCTGATTCTAATGAAAGAGGATGATAAGACAGGAAAATTAATGGTTTTGAAAGCTATGGGATGGGCAACAGAAAAGAAATTAGTCAAAGGCAGAATTGAAAATTACAATACATAAAAAAAGAAGACCACAACACTGCAGAAAAAGAAACTACTTAAAATGCAACATTTATTCCTCTCCTTTACCAGAGTCAGAGAGAGAGAGAGAGAGAGAGAGAGAGAGAGAGAGAGATTTTTTGTGTGTGTGTGTGTGTGTGTGTGTGTGTGTGTGTGAACAGTGCAGTCACAACTGATTTGAAGAAGTGGGCTGGGAAGAAAGAAAATCTGTGTGCCACAAATAACGTAACATACAAGTGTTCCTTGCAATTTGAAACTTCTTACCTGTCCCGGTCTCGATCCCAGTCCCTTTCACGACCACGGGAGTCCCTCGCTGTACTTGGGGGTCCGCCAGCACCGACTCCCAACATTCCGCGTTCGCGAGCCAGGCGCTCTTCTATCTCCCGCTCTCGTGCTGCCGTATCCACGGGCTTAGCCCCACCAAATACCGAGGCAGCCTTTGCACCGGTAGCCGGTGCTGGCTCGGGAGGTTTCGCAATGGGAGCGGCGACTTCCTCCAGAGGTTTTGTGCGGGGCTGCAAGTTCAGCCGTGGCCTCTGTGATGGCTCACCTGCATGAAAAATAGAGACATACACAGTTAAAAATTTCATTCACTCAACTCACTTTGACTCATTTCCTGATGTACCTGCAAGAGAATCCCTCATAACTACAAAATCTGTGAAAACAATATGATAAATGTAGGCAGCAATTCACCTTCAAAAAGTCTAGAATTACTATCATTTTCAGATGGTGTGTAATATGAATGAGCATCAAATGCTTTATTTCCATGATCTGTTGATTAGCCAAGAACATGTAAATCATCTGCTCCACATATTTCTCATCTTCACTTCACTTTTTGAACACAAATCAAAAGCACACAATATGACGAATTTTTCAGCGATACCACTACTGCCATTTAGCGATCCCAGCAAAAACTATGAAATCTGCTGACTTCAAAGACATCCATAGGAACCATAAATATACAGTATAACCCCCCCCCCCCCTTTACATTCCCAGAATTAACATTTTCCCACTGTTTAAGACATTTCTTTTCATTTCTGTCAAATTTCCTGTGCCCACAATGTTAATTTGCACCCTATTTTGCATCAACATATTTATAATTTTCCCACAATTTACACATTACAGAAAAATGTTCACGGAGAAAAAATTATGCTAGGATGATGTCGACTGTCCAATAGTGTTTTCAAATATTACATGGTTAAGTTTCTTGACACCAGGGCACTTTAATCAGCAGATTTTAACTGGTAATGTGTAAAAGTTGGAGCAATTCATGCTGTATCTCCCACCGCTGCCAAGCTCCACCTGGCGTGGTGGCTGATGGGAGTAACTAGCTTCACTCGAATGAAGATCTCATGATCAATCACAACCATTTCCAAACAGTCTCTGCTGTGCAAACACAGTTTTACGATTGTTGTGATCATTGTGACACCTTTGTTAAACCATATTTAGTGTGTTTCTGCGTTTGGCCACTTGTAATTCTAGTTTATACCATCATTCACTTTGTGTTGCTCAAATGTTTTTACTTTAAACATAATGCCAGTTATATATTTTTTTTTTTTCCATGCTGAGCAAAATGGGATTCTAGAAATTAGTCTCGCTGTCAAGTGCAGTATTTATGTATGTATTTTTTGTGATGTTACACAAACAATGTGAGTGATAGTTAACGTGTTTGGGTTTTCCACATAACTGAGGAGGCACGGTACCTGACAACTCAAAAAAGATGACTAAAGTGCACGACACACAGAATAACACATTCAAACACCACACAAAATACTTACGTATGAGGGTAATACCAAAATAAGGTCTCCTACTTTTTTTTATAAGTACATAGACCAGTTTATTTCTACAATGTTTTACATCAGTTTACAGATTGAACATTTAGCTATTTTTCGACATGACCACCGTTTCTGTCGATGCATTTTTGTAGACGTTGTGGCAGTTTTTGTATGCCCATGTCATACCAGCTCGCCGCCATGATGCTCAGAAAGTTATGAAACTTTTCTTCCACCTCGTCGTCGGAGATGAACCCGCTTTCCGGCCAAATGATCTTTTAACCTAGGGAACAGCTGATAGCCACTGGGCACCAAGTCAGGACTATAGGGTGGGTGGGTGATTATGTTGAACTGAAACTGTTACAGGAGCAACGGTTTGCCGAGCGATGTGTGGACGAGCGCTGTCATGGAGAATGTGTATGCCCTTCCTCAACATTCCTATTCTCCAGTTCTGAATTGCCCGTTGAGTTTTTTCAGTCTCACAGTACCTGTCAGTGTTAATTGTGGTCCCAGCGATTCAGCTCCAACGACGAGGTGAAAGAAGAGGTTCATAACTTTCTGGCCAGCATGGCAGCGAGCTGGTATGACATGGGCATACAAAAACTGCCACAGTATCTACAAAAATGCATAGACAGAAATGGTGATTACGTCGAAAAATAGCTAAATGTTCAAGCTGTAAACTGATGTAAACCGTTGTAGAAATAAGCAGGTCTATGTACTTATAAAAATAGGAGACCTTACTTTTGGGATTACCCTCATACATATTTGCACTTGACAATGACAAAAATTCTCAAAACGCGTTGTACTGACCATGAAAAAACACGTAACCAGCGCAGTATTTCATTATTTAAATAATGAATGACAGCTGCAAGTTTACAAAAACATTGATTATGACATGTGAAATTGAGTCAAATGTTGCTACTTCACAGACAGTAATAGTTCCAGTTGCATCAGCAGTTTTTACTAGATAATAAACCTTAATTAGATAATAAACAAGTCCCTGACCAGGCTCATATGTCATACATAAAGGGTGAAAATACACGGGGGTATACCATATGTAACTCTTACAGCGTAAAAAGTTATTTCTCACATTTTATACATTTTTTTGAAGAGCCTTGAAATGTGTAATGGCGGTGCTTCACTGTACATACAACACAGAAAATCATCTTAACTAATGTGACGTAATAAAACAACTGCCGTACATTCCTATGGACCACAAGTGCCGTAATATTATGGCCAACGATGTAAAATCCAGAATGGAACAATGACAGAATTATGTAAAGTATTTCTCACATTCTGTCGTCATGGTCCTTAAGCGAAATGTACATTGGCAGTTGTTGGAAGGATTAATCTGCAGTCAGTTTCAAGTGCTGGTTCTCTAATTTTTTTCAATAGCATTCCTTGAAAAGAGCTGCCTCCTTCCTCCAGGGATTTCCACTCAATTTCCCAAAGCACCCCCGTAATACTCTTATTTGATCAAACTCACCAGTAACAAATCTAGTAGCCCACCTGAATTGCTTCAATGTCTCCCTTTAATCTGACCTGGTGTGGATCCCGAACACACTATCAGCACTCACAAATAGGTTGTACTAGTGTCCTGCATGCAGTTTCCATGACAGACGAAAAACACTTTCCTAAAACTCTCTCAATAAACCAAATCGGCCATTTGCCTTCCACACTAGAAGCCTTACATGCCAGTTCCATTTCATATCACTTTGCAGTGTTACACCTAGATATTTAATTGACATGATTATGTCAAGAAGCATGCTACTAATGCTGTGTTAAAACATTAGAGGATTCTTTTCCCTACTCATTTGCATTAACTTTTTTTTACATTTAGAGCTAGCTGCCATTCATCACACCAATTACAAATTTTGTTTAAGTCACTTTCCCGTCGTTCTACACTCACTCAACAATGCCACCTTACTGTACACCACAGCATCAGCAGCAAACAGCCAGAGATTGCCGCTCACATTGCCCATCAGAGCATTTATGTACATGAAGAATAATACCCATCCATCACAACTGTACTCTAAAGTAATTAGTATGCTCTTTTTAAGTGGGCAACAAATATTTTGTCCATGAACTTACACTAAGTTCCTTGTAGACTGTAACAATATTAGCAAACATTGTGGCTCTCTTTTCAAAACATGTTTCACTGTGGTCTAGCATATGTATTTCAAGGAGACTTTCACAATATGCCAAATAACATTAGAGAAAAACGTACAAACTCTTATTTCTAAGATTAGCCACCAGGACACTAAATCAGTGATGTACCAAACATAACCTGTAGAGAGACTTGCACAATTTTTAAACAAAGTTATACTAACACTACACATCATTTTGGATGCCTTTGAAGTACAATAAATGCCATTTATTACAAATAGTTGACTGTTCAACTCAGCATATTTTAAGTTCAGTGAAGTGTGTCAGTATCGTAAGAGGCACACAAAGCAAAGAACTTTGTGACCGTACCCGTAATCTGACTGTTTACTATCCTTCCACCCGACAAACCAGCTTGCTATGTACCGCAGCTGAGTGCTTTGGGGAAGGCTCATACCCATGGCATTAAGTGGTAATCATTCTAAGAATGAGTTTCTTATGGCAGTCACCATACTAAAGTGCAACATTATGTCTTGAAATGTTGCCAGCTGTAGGACATGTCCCACTATAAATGAGCACCATCACTGTAGATGGTAACTGGACAGTAAATTCTCACAAGTCAATAACCACAGAGAGAATATTAAGGGATGGCAGCAAACAAAGTCACTACACACTTCAACTGAAGTGTACAATTATGTAGCAAGAAACAAGAGAGAAAATAACCTAGTGACCATGCTTACGCAGCCATTAACAGAACAGAGTTCATGTCGTTAAGGAAGATAACTGACTATACAATTTGATGCATAATTGCTTATGATATTTTCTGGAGAAAAAAAAAAAAAGAAAAAAGCATTAAGTCACTATTAAATATCTTCTATTAGAAAAACTAAGTAATATCTGCATATTTTCTTTCTGCGACACCAACATTTCTTGATAGTGCATTATGTGTAATGTAAATGGCTATAAATTTAACAACGGAAAATCCTGGGTGGAACGTAATGATATTATGAAAAGCATAGTTGCTACTCACTACAAAGCAGAGGTGCACAGTAGCAAACAGGCACAACAAAAAGACTGTCGCAAAATAAACTTTTGGTTAACAAGGCCTTTGTAAAAAAAAAATGACTGGCTGGCTGGCTGACACACACACACACACACACACACACACACACACACAGTCTGTGGAAGCTGAAGCCAGACTATAAAACTGAATGTATGTTGATTCTTTTGTCATTGCTTGGCAGAACAATGTATCTATACATGATGGAAAGCACAACATTGTGGATGCTGTTATAGTGATACAGTCACAATTTTGAATTTTTCATTTATAAATTAAATACAGTACAAACACTACAGAGCTGTATTTGTTTGACAGGTTGGCAATCCAAATTTAATATTTGAAGGCACCTCACTGCCTCGAAAAGGAGATTTCTCTATAAAACAACTGAGTATAGCTAGTGCATCTACTGGTGAAATGGTTTACTGCTTTTTCAACAGATGGTGCAGTAATGTATGCATATTCTAAATCATTAAAACATATTAATTTCATTTATCGGTTTTTCTAAATCTTTATTTTGCTTTCCTGTAAAATTTGCTTCTTGTGGCTTATATGGTTAAATCATTCATACCTCTTCATTCATCATTGATAGCACAATAAATCACTGCAGTAGGCAAGGCAACTTAGCTTATTATGGAAGAGGTTTCACCAGCTGACATGCTACAACTGGTTTTCTACAAATCAGTTGACTGGAACCAAGTAATGATGAATGGTACTGAATGACAATTCCTTTTCTTGTTTTGATGGCTGCATCTGACAACAGAGAGGGGGTAGAGAGGAAATCTGCAATGGTCTTTAAGACAAAAAACTTCTTATTGCTCAGTACAGTATGGGAAATATTTGGTACTGACACCAAAGAAGCATCGTTTAGCTGCCACAGCAACTGCAGAAAGACTGACATGATGGACTGCACTTTAGCACGTAGCACAGGTCATGTTGCCATGCTGCAAAACTGGCATGCTCATGTCTGAAATGTATCAGTCAGCATTGTAGATGTAATTGATTCAGTCTTTTTGCTTTGTTTAGTTAGAAGTCATGTTCTTGATTCATTTTATTTTTTGTGTATTCAGTGTTTATTAGCTTCTGTTTCATTTCAAAATATATCCAGTGTTTTGAGTGGCACAAGTCAAACACATGAAGTGAAACAAAGGAATAAAAATGCGTTACACAGCTAGGCCCACGAATGTGTTTGTTTGGTGGATACTACTTTGAGCAAGATAGTGAGAAAGTCGTGGGCCCTTATTTCCTGTTACACTAGGGTTGGAACTTAAATAGTGGCAACTATTAAATGTTTTCACCAGTTACTGTCCTTCAAAGTAGTCACCAGCGCCGTGTGGAACCCATTGCCAGCGATGTGGAAGGTGTAGTATACTGTTAGCAGAGCCTGCCCTGTTGATGGTGCGAATGGAGCATTCTACTGCCTGTAGAATCTCTGGAACAGTTCTGAAGCGAATGCCACGAAGTGGTTCCTTCATCTTCGGAGTCAAATCAAAGTCACAAGGACCTTAAAAGTCATATTACTGTTTGTTTTTGGAGCACCACCTGTGACCAGCTTTGCAAAAGAAGCGGGGACACTTTCTGCGCAACCCATCCATCATTTTGCACGACAATGAGCGGGCGCATACAGTCCAAGCTGCGGTTGCTCTATTCAGTCGATGGAACTGGGAAGTACTGTACCATCCACCATACTCCCCGGACTGCTTGTTAATGATTCATTTGAAAAAGAAAAGCAATTATCATGAAGAGATTGACAGTGTAGTTTTTCAGAACTGGGTGACATCGCTTACGACACATCTGACAGCCATTGATGGTGATTATGACCACATTATTCAATTGTTCACTGTAAGACACTATACTGGATGCCTGGATTATTGGGCATAATTCATTTCTACATTAAAATTTTCTTTCATACATGTAGCTACAGGCTTAGAACATAGCCCAAGTTCTTGCAGTGACCACGTGGCCAACCACCCTGTCCCATAAGGATAGTAGCAGTTCTTTGCAGTAAAAGCCACTGAATGCACTGAAAGTGTCCATATCGTGGCCTAGCCACTAGAGGGGCAAAAGAGAAAGAGGATCCACAGTTCCTCCTGGCCACTTCCTGGATGCAGAAGCCAGTGAAGTCCCTGTCTCTCAACTTCCAGCTTTGGCACAGAGCAGAAGACCTCAGTTGTGAGGTTTCAAATGAAGCAGACAGCCTTGTGCCACCTGCCTCAGCGTCTGCTCTCTCAGACTGGCCACCAGCTAATTCAAATGTGAACCACCTTTCTCTCCCCATCCTATTCTCATATTTCACTATCACTGGCAGATCCATTAACAGTCCAGCCTGGACAAGCTGTTCCATATTCTGTAATCTGTATCTACACACACACACACACACACACACACACACACACACACACACACACACACTCCACAATCCACCATACAGTGCATGGCAGACAGCATCCTGCACCACTACTAGTCATTCCATTTCGGAATACACAAATAGTCATCTCAGTTCAGAATTCACAAAGAGTTTCCTGTAGATAACTCTCATTTCAAACCACCTACCATCCACCTCCTTCCTCCCTCCCATAATTGACACAGCTGCCTCTCATTAACAAATGCAGCCTATACAACACCAACTGTGGCAACAAGAAAAAGAGTATATTATCCAATGATTGAATATACAAGATGTGCATCTTTGAGAAGATTGCCAATTGACCGTGTGAACTGTAAATACAATTCATTTGTCCACACACTACAGAAACAACTTGCCAGAACTGTCATGCTAGAAATCACAATACCAAGAAAAACTTGTTCCTAACACCCATAAATCTTAAAAGCATTTGTTAATTGATGCCGCAAAACTACAACACAGACAGCTATAATGCCATTTCAACTAACCTGATGGGAAGTCATCTCTGCGTGGGCCATCTCTCTCGTCGAAGCCTCGGGGTCCAAAGCTTCTACGGTCTCTGTCTTCGAACCGCCCGCCTCCAGATGAAGGGAAACCACCCCGGTCTCCAAATCTTTCGCGAGACCCAAAACCGCCCCGATCTCGATCACCGAAGCGATCGCCAAAGCCTCTCCTCTGACCTGAAAGACAACTGTTACTGAAATATATGTAAATGGACAAGACTTAACAAGAAAATAGATTCTCCATAACAAGAAGTTAAAGAACATACAATATTGCTCTGTAATAGTACTGAAACTGTACACTAAAATATCCACAAAAAATGCATCACAAGAATTATGAAATACGCGATCGAAGGAAGGCGTAACCATTTTCTTTCTTCCTTCGTACCCATGTAAAGCTAGCAGAAACGGTTAGTTCTCTGTTTCACACTTTCATAGCAGGGATTCCCAAATTGTGTTTCATGGGCAGTGAATAAGTGGTCCGTGAAAAATAAGATTTTTCTACAGACAACACCCCCCCTCCCACTATTTTGATGATACTAATTTTTATTTAATTATATTATGATTTGTTTTATTAGCTGTGGTTTAAAACTGAATTAGTCACTGAATAAAACAACTGTACTAATTTTTTGAACTTTATTAACCTTCGAAATAAACTAGGTGTTCCATCAAAGTACCAGTAATTTCAAAGAGTTCCATCACAGGAAACGTTTTGGAACCCCTGATTTACAGTCACCACAAACTACTTAATTTTTTCCTGCAAGGCTGTATTTTATGGTACACAATTTTACAATTAACGACAGGTCTGTTCCCTAACTGCCACTTCCTGTTAAACCTCAAGTTGGTGCGCCAATGTATGAAGTGTGTCAACCACAAATAAAATTGTTTTGGACTGCTCCATTGTCATTTCACAACTGGTAGCCCATATCCATTCCTTCATTATTGATTCAGCTAATACATAAGTCCAAATGAGTAGTAGTAATATAAAATAAAAAGTGAGCTAGATGGTGAAACATCTACAATCCACGCAAGAAAATGACCCAGCTTATGAGCTAGCAGAACAATCCTATAATGAGGCAGTGGACTACGAAATAATTAGTACTCGAATAAGCAGGTGGCTTGGATCTGATGCAACTGCGCTGTTTAATGTTTCCAGTGGGTAGTTACTGTGGGGCAAGACCTGTCCGTGGTAACAGAGTAATATAATGACAGTTTATTTCATTATTATTGTTTAATTAAACAGGACAATATCACATAAAGGGTAAGTATATTTTATTGTTGTTTAAGTGAAATAAGATTAAACTGCGATTCTGCTCATACACGTTTACCTTGATAACATAAAGATAGCTATTATTTACATGTGTACAACGTACACCGTGCAGTCACTCTTCTTATGAAAAACAGCATGCCTGCTCTATGGTTAAGAAAACCTTGATTTGCACTTTAGGAATGGGGCACTTGAAAATGAGATGTATATCAAAACTAGTCAAACGCAAAGAATAGACTTCTCGTGAATCTTCAGGTTTTGGCGGCGCAGACTGTTCCATTAAGTTTTGGGTGTGCAGCCGCAAGAAATCTCACAAAATTTCTTGCGGCTGCACACCCGAAACTTAATGGAACAATAAACTTCTCATCCAATAACATACAGCGTTGGCAATATATGTCAGCACTTGTTGCAAGCTAACTGCCTTACACACTTGCCAAAATAAGCAAGATAAAATACATTAGACACATTTACAAAGGGAACTTTCTGATGTATAGCTTGATTTACACAGAGAATGGGAAATACCAACCATCCCACGAGTCCCGCGGCGGAGGCTCGTCGCGTGGGCCTGACCTCCAGTCGCCCGCGCTGCTGCGGTCGGGGTCAAGCCCCCTCTCCCGATCCCTCATGCCCCGCCGCCTGTCATCTGAAACGTTGTCCGCTACAGCGATACGTATATTTCTGCCTTTCAGCTGCGTGTCAATCATTGCCAGGGCGGAGATGAGGCTGCCACGGTCCTCGAATTCCACATACCCGCAGCCTCGCTTCCCACGATCTCCGCCGGGCAGCCGAACGCTGTGAACCTGGGGAAATATAACCACTATTGAACGTAACATATTAAACAATGGAAAATCTATGTTGGATCATGAACAATATAAGGAAAAGATAGATTGCAACTCACTGTAAAGGTGACACATTGTATTGCAGACAGACTCAACCTGAAGACACGTACACATTAGCATTTGGATAAAGCCTTCGACAGACAAGGAAACACACACTCACGCAAGCAAGCATGCCTTATGCACACATGACCACTATGTCCGGCAGCTCAGACAAGAATCAGTGCACCCAGTATTCTGATCCAAGCTGCCGGAGACAGCAGCTGTGTGCGTGAGGTGTGCTTTCATGTGTGAATGTGAACGTGCGCGCTCCTTTCATTTTCTGCGTACTCTTACCAAAAGAAGTTAATGTGTAAGTGTCTTTTCGTTGTGCCTGTCCGCAACTCAGCGTGTCATCTTTACGGTGAGTAGCAATCTATCTTTTCCTCATGTTGTTAAAGGTAAAATATTTTCATTCAGTCACAAGTGTTTAGTGATTTCTTCACAAATGGAAGGTACTAAGTGGAAAATGACAATTAAGAGACAAAAATCTATGGAAAGAAAATGGATGCATCTCAATCTTAACCCTTTTGCTGCTGCAGACTGTACACACATGCTGCTACACTATTCCCCAGGTGTTGTGGACATGTGTACGCACATTGCTTTGATTTTTCCTACTGTGCTATGGACATCTGAATGCGTCCCGAGCCGCCGACCTCTCACTGCTGCAGATTATAGTTACTTCCATATCTTGGTGAATAAAAGAGTTTCAAGTATTTATTAAACAACATGTATCTCACTTTGTGCTACCATTTGCAAAATATCTCATTTCAGTAACTTGAATCATTTACGAAATGTGAAGCAAAGTAAGCATGACCGAAAACAAAAAGAAATTCAGTTCTCGATCAAGTGAAGATATTAGCCTTTAAGGTGGACAAATATCAAATTTTTTCACCATATAGTTTTTGAAAAACCAGATGAAAAGTATTTGATATAGGCTGGAATGCCGTCTCTCTTCATGAGCACCAGCATTTGGTGAGCAGTACATCTGTAACAAAAGCTGCCTCAGTGGGGAATGCAAAGAGGACATCTGTAGCGGCGAAAGGTTAATTCTGTACTCTTATTTTAGGGCGCAAAAAACAACTGAGGTCATACACACCCAAGTCAAAACTATAAAACACAAACACAGAGACAAGGGACACGGCTATATGTCAGTCCCAATGGAAAGAATAGGAGACATCTAAACAAGGCACGTGGAAAAAGGGCTTAAAAAACACCATATAAATGGAGATCGAAAACCATAAATTAAATGGCGTTTACCATATTGCTTCGGCAGATAAAAAGTAAAACGAGGGAGATAGCCTGTGCATCATTTGCTAAAACAGCTGATAAATCAGATGGCAAACCCAAGATTGAGTGTAAATTAGTAAAAACAGGGCATTCCAGCTGGTAGTGGCAGACAGTTAAAATTTGGGCACAATGTGTACGAAGTATGGGGCAGTGCCTTTGAGCAAATGACGATGGCTAAAAAGACAGTGCCCAATATGCAGCCGAGTTAGTATAATCTCCGCTCGGCAGGGGGGCCGAGAGGAGGTGGTCCAAGGTGCCGGGAGAGGCTTAATATTCCGAAGCTTATTCCCGTGAAGTGAGGACCATTGGCGATGCCAAAGGGACACCACCTCCTGACAGACAGCAACGAAGAGATCATCGCAGGAAATAGAGGTACTCGCGGGGTGAGGTAAGAGGACTGCAACCTTGCAGCAGCCTCATTTCCTGGCAGACCAACATGACCAGGGGCCCACAGAAACATGCCACTGGCTCCACAAAGAGCGAGCAAGTTACAGTTTTCCTGTACCTGCTGCACTAAGGGACGAGCAGTGTACAGTACACAGAGACTTTGGAGGGCGCTGCGGGAGTCTGAGCAGAGGACACAATTGGGAAGGCTGCGTCGCCGGATGTACTCCATAGCCTGATACAAGGCGAAAAGCTCGGCTGTTAATACTGAGGAGTGGGCCGGAAACCGGTACTGCGTAAGCCATGGGCAATGCTTCAGGAGTGAAGACGATCAAGACAGTGCTGAAGACAGAGCTCAGTGAGACAGGTCCGTGGAGAACTGCAATAGGTGGCAATATCATCAACAAAAAGGGAGCCGGAAATGCCCGTGAGGAGACAGGGCACAATAGGGTCAATGGCGATAGCAAAGAGGGTGACGCTCAGGACACAAGCCTGAGGCACACCATTTGCCCACATAAAAGTGTACAACTACCCACACGCACTCTGAAAACCCTGTTTTGTAAAAATGCCCCAAGAAAACAGGGCAGGTGCCCCATTCTGTACTATGAGTTGTACAATGCTTTTGACGCACCATACTGCATAAAACCACCACAAGCAATCGAGATTTTTCAAAACATTCCAAGTGTCTCATACGCAAAATGGAAAGCAGCATGCAGGGAAACCCTAGTCATGACAAGAAATCAAACCACAGCACGCAGGGAAACGCTAGACATGACAAGAAATCAAACCACAGCACGCAGGAAAACACTAGACATGACAAGAAATCAAACTAATATATCAGGAACAAGACGAGTGTATGCAACACTTAGCCATGCAAATGGGTGATAAATGCCATTTCTGCTAAATTTCAAGAAATGCTGAAGGAAAGGTGGGTAAATGACATTAGAAAACTTGGATGCATATGTCTATACACTTTAATGCAAAGACAAGTTTGGAAGTTGTCTTTTCCCAGGAGGAGGTATCAAATGGATGATGATGCCACAATTATTTGGAACCATGTGACACAGGAAGGCTGATATTGGCTGCAAATGCAAGGCTATCAGTAATAAAACTAGAGAGAGGCCTATTAGAAAAGGTGCCTATGCAGAAAATGAACGCAATGAAAGAAATTTTCAGGCATATACTACAGTGCAGAGCTTCAGACACTGAGGTTACGGAAGTCATGGGATACCTCCTAAACTGTGTCGGGCCTCCTTTTGCCCAGCATAGTGCAGCAACTCAAAGCTGCATGGACTCATGTTGTTGGAAGCTCCTTACAGGGGTACTGAGCTATGGTGCCTCTATAGCCATTCATAATTGTGAAAGTGTTACCAGTGCAGGCTGTTCCTTTTAATTTAACATATATGGTCACTGTCCACAGCACACCGTGGAGTCGCCAATCAACCAAATGGTAGGTCACGAGCCCAGGTGAGGCGCTGCAGGCTATGCTGTACTGTCAGCAAATGAACTCCCATTGATCCCCTGCTGCCATAGCCCATTAACACCAAATTTCACTGCACTGTACTGATTGTTATGATTGTCTACATCTACATCTACATCTACATCCATACTCCGCAAGCCACCCGACGGTGTGTGGCGGAGGGTACCTCGAGTACCTCTATCGGTTCTCCCTTCTATTCCTGTCTCGTATTGTTCGTGGAATAAAAGATTGTCGGTATGCCTCTGTGTGGACTCTAATCTCTCTGATTTTATCCTCATGGTCTCTTCGCGAGATATACGTAGGAGGGAGCAATATACTGCTTGACTCTTCGGTGAAGGTGTGTTCTCGAAACTTTGACAAAAGCCCGTACCGAGCTATTGAGCGTCTCTCCTGCAGAGTCTTCCACTGGAGTTTATCTATCATCTCCGTAATGCTTTCGCGATTACTAAATGATCCTGTAATGAAGCGCACTGCTCTCCGTTGGATCTTCGCTGTCTCTTCTATCAACCCTATCTGGTACGGATCCCACACCGGGGAGCAGTATTCAAGCAGTAGGCAAACAAGTGTACTATAACCTACTTCCTTTGTTTTCGGACTGCATTTTCTTAGGATTCTTCCAATGGATCTCAGTTTGGCATTACACAAAGTTTCCGACAACTAACAGCTACAAATTATGTGTGTGAGTTTATTATCTTCCATCTCTTATGTTTTAGTCTGTACTATTGATTGCTATCTATACATGATTTTGTGCACGTCAAGCTCTATTTCGACCTTCGTCAGTATTTTTTTTATTTGCTTATTATACGTGACCCGGTGTTTCATAATTGCCTTAAAGGACGACAACGTTTCTTATTTCAATAGAGATGGCATAGTTCACTTGTCTTACTCTTGTCAAACAAGCATTTTAAATTTTTTAAAGATCCGAATAGTACATATACTCAAACATTCCACGCCCACTGCTAAGGCCGTACATCCCACATTGATTTCTGTGTTTATTTCATGCAGTGTTGCTTTATCTGTTAGCACTGACAACTCTACAGAAACTCTCGTGCTCTTGGTCGTTAACTGAAAGCCATCGGCCACTGCATGGGCCATCGTGAAAGGTAATGCCTGAAATTTAGTCTTTTTATTTAGTTTTCTTGTCCCACTCTTGATGCTGTGACTCTCTGAATATTGAATTCCCTAACGATTTATGAAATGGAATGTTCCATGCATCTACCTCCGACTAACATTCTACATTTGAAGTTTGAATTCCCATCGTGCAGCCATAATCGGGTAGAAAACCTTTTCACATGAATGACTTTAGTACAAATGACAGCTCCACCCTTTTATAACTTGTGTATGCGATACTACCAGTATCTTATGTGTGTGTATCACCATCACATTACTTGCCACCTCGGTATCTATTTGATGTCATGAAAAACTGTACTGTTATGTGGAGAAGGAATGTTTTCTTTTTTAATCAGAATTTGCTTAGTTCAGTGCTTGAAGACCACAGTTTTGTTTGAAGTATAGAAACACAGGAAAGCTCTCTGCTCTATGTGTAGGTTGTATGTATTTGGTTTTACAAAATAAACTGATAGTTTTGAATGAGTCCACAACCCAGAGATTATTCCAGGATGGAAACATCAATAATAAAAATCTCAAACCACTGACACTCATGCTAATATCATGAGTCAAAAACACATATAGGCTAAATTCTTGGAAAGTGGACTACCTTATTTACTCGAATCTAAGCCGCACTTTTTTTTCCGGTTTTTGTAATCCAAAAAAACGCCTGCAGCTTAGAATCGAGTGCAAAGTAAGCGGAAGTTCTGAAAAATGTTGGTAGGTGCCCCCACAACTAACTTCTGCCGTCGAATATATGTAGCACTACACAGGCATGCTTTGCAAGCAGAAAGATAAATACTGGCGCCAAAACCTCTGCGTCAGTAAATAAATTAAAAAAAGGTGGAAGACGAGCTTTTTTCTCCGCCCCGAGTTCAACACTGCATTTTCATACATTATCCAACGAAGTAAATACAAATTCCGTATTGTTCATCTTCGAATGTAACAGCATTTCAATGGGCTACGAAAATCCGACTGGCAAGACTGGGATGTTTGTCAATATGGCCAACTCTATGTTCTGAATTTTTTCCTACCTGTGAGAAAAGATGGTTGCTAATAGGAACTTTTATGAATTGTGAATCACGTGCAGTATTCTCTTCACCACAAGATTAATAAGAATATAAACATTTTGCCATGTATTCTTTCGTGTTTGCTGCTATGTCATTTAAATCCTGTCTGCCTAATAAACTACGAAACTAGTGTGAGACAACAGCAAATGCGGAAGAATATACATACCATGTAATGTTTATATTCGTATTATTCTTATGCCTAATAGTGATACAGTCAGAAATGAAGCACAGCACTTGACTAGATTTTTAAATCTAAAATGACTCTTAATTTCTGTGCAGAATGTAATGTACTAAAGAGGCGTCTGCAAAGATTTTCAAACGGAGAAAAATTTTCGCTAAACTCTCGTTCAGAACATCATCTGTCATACGCAGTCTATTATTTGGTTCTTGTTGATCATTATCAAAGAAAGCAGCAGTGTAACTAACAACAAATAGCAGTCTCTTGTTATTGTTTCGCTAATGTGACGATTCTTCTCTCTCAATTCAAACCAGACGAAGCGCGTGAAAAAGGAAGGGTACCTGTATAAATGCGGACGGAGCGCCTGACGCATAGCAATGGCTACCTGGTAAAGCTTAACTGCTAAGCTTACGACTCAAACCAAACTACTGTAGCTGTATAGTCATTCATTCGACCTAAATTGTGTCTCATATTACAATGGACCAACTTTGTTTCGATTTGGAGGTGAGGCCTAAAACTTTTCTCTCCCCTTGAATTTCGAGTCTCAAATTTCAGGTGCGGCTTAGATTCGGGAATTTTTTTCCCTTGATTTCAAGTCTCATTTTTCACGTGCGGCTTGGATTCGAGTAAATACGGTAAGTAGCCTCAGTAAATAGAGCCATATTCCATAACACAACTTTGTGAACAATTGTGTCAACTTTAGGAATCATCAAATATAGAATCCCACAAGCGAAGTGCTTATGACACTACTTGTAAATAAAATCCTCAACTGTTACCAAAATGAACATGTCCTGTTTGCGGTGTATGAAGTGTACGAACTGTGGACTTTCCATCCACAAAGGAAGATTACTCTGAATTTATAGAATGACCCCAGATTACATATGAAAAAATAGAACAGTAAATCTGCAATTACGTATATGGATCACAAGCTTACCCCTACCATCCCTTCCGAACACACACTCCTAAATTTCACATCAGACAGTTAGTAGTACACACATCAGAAATAATTATTTTTCTAAGTGTCTTATTTAGCAGTAAGGGGAACAAAGACATGAAAATTTCAAAAAGTACTGATGTCTGAAAACAACACACTCAAATTCTCAGTACTTAACATAACACTTTGGCACGACTACCAATTTTATATCTGCTTTAAACATAATAATAGGTGTCACATTTTCCGATACATACGATGTAAGCAGACTACCCGTAAGTAAAGCAGTTAGTGTAGAACATACAAGCAGGTAATGGTTGCTGCACTCAACTGCAAATTCCTTGAGATGTCTCCCATCATGGAATATGATGAATGTATGAATGAACGAATGCTTTGACATACACTTCTAAGCATGGACTTTTTAAAAGATGCTTTCCTGCACATTGTCGTCACTAACACTTCACTTCAAGAAAATTTTGTTTTCACAAACAGGGATAAATACTATTAAATGCTAATACAAAAGATAACATTAGAAATCTGCAATAATTCAAATACCTACTTGCACAGAATGTTTATTAGTCCACTTCAATCTTCGTATTCGAGATGAGGGAACACTTATATGAAATTATTTCCAGTGACCATATTATGTTCATTAAGACAACAAATAAAAAATCATTCTGTTGCTTGTAACTTTACACTTTAATGTAAAATGATCATGGTAAATATATGACCACTTCTGACAATTCAAGGCCCCCTAATTACACCAGATTTATAAATCTTAAGCTTTATATTATTCTCATTGTCACACAAATTTTGCTACCCATACTCACAAAATCTAGTTACTGGCACAGGGTATGGAATGATTTTATGAGCATGTTGTGACTAATGAAAAACTGTACCACTCTAAAATTTTAATGATATAATTTCACATTGTTCCGTCTTCATCAGTATCATCCAAAACAATCCATCTATTTCAATTTAATTCATTTAAGGAGTGATTTTAAGCTGTGTGATAGGAAGATACATCAAAATACCGTGGCCGCCATTTCTGATTTTGTGCTTTGGAAATCCTTCCACATCTCATGTTTCTGTCCTGCTTCTACTTTTGGCAGTACATCATGAACTATACCAATCATCAACATACATGGTCTCCGTAAATGATCAAATTTGTTAGTCAAATTTGCTGTAACCTATCCACAGGTTTGTAGAACAAGTGTACATATGTACCAACAAAGTCATCTTTGAAGCTGTCATATTGTGTGTGTTGTGTGGTGAAGCATTTTGAGGCTAATGGGTATGGCTACCAATGTAGATTAACTATTTCTTGCACTAACCTTAGCTCTGTGTATAAAGAAGAAAAAGAAAACAGGATCCTGGTTCAGCGAAGGATTGAAATTGAGAAATAAAATACCCACAATAATCTGCTACAGGACATATTACATTCCAAACCTGATAATTACATCAACTTTCTCTGCATGGATAGTCCACCTTTCAATAACTTGTTAGAGTTACTTAACCCACAATGGAAAAGAAGATACAGATATGCCAAAAGCTAATCTCTTCCAATTGGTCTTCTATAAATCATCTGTGGAAGAACTCTAGTGCTTCAATTTTTATTTTATTGCATTTATGCCTGTGCTAGTGCATAGAATATTTTTTTAAAATACCTTCCTGCATAGTATTTGGCTGGAAAAAACACACCATCACTACCATTTTGGTAACTGCGACTCGTCTCCTGTTTTTAACCTCAATTGTAGGTTCCACAGTTCTGGAAACTCACAATATAATAAGATAAATTGTAATGAAAGCTCTGTCTCGAAAAACAGTTGTGGCAGAACAACAATGTCTGTTGTCTTGTCAAGCTGATCATTCAAAATGTCACTCAACCACAGCATATATTTGACAAACACATCAATCAAAGCTGCACACTGCCAAATAATTTGACAAATAACTGAAATTTTTACAAACTGTTTGATCATTTGCAGAGGCCTATAAATTTGGTAGTTTTTGCCACTTGTAAACTCCTCATTTTTTTCTCTACAATTAGAACTGTACTTTGTTTCTTTATAACACAACTTGCACAAACAGCTTCTGATCTATATATATCTTTAAACAATGAAATGAATCATCATTCACCTCCATTATTAATTACAAATATAGAGGGGTGACGGAAATCAATCTCAAACTAGCATCAGAAAGGAAGAGATAGCACACAGAAGTGGACATACACTTAAACTGTGCTCATTTACAAAAATATAGGGCAGCTACACATTTGCAAGTGAAAAAACTGTTCCTAGTTTCTGGAATTATTTGATTATGGCCCAGGGAGGAGGGAGAGGGAGGTAGCGGGGGGCGGGGGAGGAGGGGGGGGAGGGGAAACAGTTTGAAAGCAGAGGCAAGTCACTCAGACCCCACAATAAGAGTGCAAGAAGAACCCTTAGTTTAAACACTTATGAAAATGTGTTATGATACTAGTAATGAAAAGAGTGTTACCCTTAAATCCCTGAAGACATTATATAGTTCATCCTCCTCAGTTTCAAATGGCAGATTGCTCAGGAAGGCCGTATACGGTGGGTCACGGGGTACAATCGAGTCATCCACATCAGTTCCCCATGTAGCTCGAGGTGCAGTCGGGAGCACCACACGTCGACCAGTGTCTGTATCTGTTAGAACAGAAGTATTTCCAGTAAGTTCTCTTGCAGTACAAGAGGTCATTAAAACTCTTGTGTCATATCTATTCTATACACAACAAAAAATGGTTCAAATGGCTCTGAGCACTATGGGATTTAACATCTGTGGTCATCAGTCCCCTAGAACTTAGAACTACTTAAACCTAACTAACCTAAGGACATCACACACATCCATGCCCGAGGCAGGATTCGAACCTGCGACCGTAGCGGTCACACGGTTCCAGACTGAAGCGCCTAGAACCGCACGGCCACACCGGCCGGCTATACACAACACTGCAGTGTCTTTTTTATATGTTTTGAAAAGAGCCACCATTTTGGCATGGCTTTCTTCTACTTGTAGTTCTGTTGAAATAATTTCACACACGAGATATATACTGTGTACAATTTTTAAAAAGGGTTTTTTAAAGTATTGGTAGCCTATAATGGAGAGACTTTTCTGAGGGGATCAACAAAAATATAAAACAGGCATATGTAGGAGTAGGCCTAATAATAAGTACGAAACTAGAAATGTAGGTAAGCTACTGCTTTGGTTCTATGACAACATTGGGGTGAGGCTGACCTCAGGTGATTAAGCGATTTCATTTGTAACAAACATCCTATACTCTCTCTTTTAATTTTGAAACTTTAGCCACAAAGCTCCTTATCTGATATTCCAGACTTGAGGATCCCTCCCTTTCAGATGTAACATAATGCTTTTACTATTGCAGTTCACACAATGTGATGGAACTGTAACTGTTCTGAAACCTGTTGTGTATCCAATAAAAGACTGTGGATTAAGAAACTGTCCTGAGGTTTTCTTCATTTTTCAAAACACAGGAAGAAAACTGTAGTATTTATATTGTAGCATTCGTGTGTCTTTCGTGGGAAATGGTAGTTATAGGCAGGCAATGTATTTTGGAAAACTGTATGTAACACTGTTCACACGACCTGTATACATTTATTTTAAGTAACTTTATTTTTTCTTCACAATATTTCTGTGTGCACCGAATAAAGGGTTAGCTGAGATGAGGGATTGGAAGTCAGAAAATGAAGTGCAGGGAAAATTGTAGACACTGGAGGGTTTCTGAGTGATTGTATAATGGTATGGGAGAATTCCAAAACATGATTTTAAACATTTAGGAGCAGATGTGTACTCTGGCCATAATTTATTGATTACACACTGCAGATTAAAACAAAAGAAATTGCAAAAAGATAGGAAATTAGGGAGATGGGGCACTGATAAATTTAAAGATCCAGAGGTTTTCAAAGTTTCAAAGCAAGTGTCATAATGGTAACACTGAAGAGATGAAACAGTGAAGGCAGAAGAGGACAACACAGGTAAAAACAGAAGGGCTAGTAGAAGTACAAGCAAAATGTCTGGAGGACAACTGCAAGGTCATAGTAATATGCACAATTAGGGGAACTATGGATACTGCCTATGGGAGAGTTAAAGAGACCTTTGGAGAGAAGAGAAGCAACTGCCCAAATAGAAAGCAAGGACACACACACACACACACACACACACACACACACACACACACACACACACACACACACACAGGAAAGGGAAACACTATTACAGAAGGAGAAGAAGAAGCAAGCAGGATACTGTGAGAACTTGGCGGAGACTGAAACACCCGAGTAGAAACAAGGCTCCTGGAGTAGACATTTCCTCGTAATCACAGAGATCCATGGCATATTCACGAATATGTTCCAAAATACTTACCAATACAGCTTTTCTGAATTCAAATACTATTTTCTAAATTCATACCAAGGCATATTCAATATCTAGACCTGAGGCTATGTTAAAGATCAACATGATACCACAATTACCATTTTGTATTCAAATTTGTTGGTGTCACGAACTCAACTGAATTGTCACTGTCCAATATAACCTCAACCTCCAACTATGTTGCGCATTAGTCTGTCACAATGAATATTACACTATAAACTAATGGGAGAGGTGATCCATTTCAAGTGACTGGCCTACAGTTTTGACTTTTAGATTCAACTCTGAACAATCTCTCGCACAACTGAGAAACATTACTCGACAACCACACGTAAAAATCCACTGCAGACACGAAACAGGTAACTGTTTCTAGTATGTTGTTGCAGAAATTAAATTTCATAAGATGGTTAACTGTGAGCTCCGAAAAAGGAAATAAATGCCAATACTCTGACAATACTTAAAAATTAGAGACCTCACAGGCAAATGGAATACATATGGTTTTGCATATGAGGGTTCAATTTCTGGTAATTTCCAAGAATGATTGCCTCTCGAAGTTGTGGGGTCCAAACAATACATATCGAACGTGCGACCCTAAATCGATCAGGCAACTCTGGTGGCGGACATTATGAGTATGTTTACGGTGGTCACTACAGCAATGACAAAGGAAGAGCATTACAAAAATACTTATAATTACAAAGGAGATGACTTACCTCACTCGCTGTGGGTGGTGTCGTCATGTGAAAGTCCATGTGATGTGTATGCTACAGGAACAATTCTCTTTTTGCCATTAATTCGCGGAGGTGTGTAACTTAGAGGAACCAAGGGAACGACGGAAAACAGATAAAAATTACAATCACAAATAATTGATCTATTTAGGATCACACATTCAATATGTATCGTTTAGACCCCGTGACTTTGAGAGGCAATCATTCTTGGAAATTACCTAATTTTTGTTGGCCAACACTTTCTACTGCACTTAATGTAATCAACACCCCTCTCAGTACCTAAATGTTCCTCAAAGTTTTAAAGCTGGTCTATAATTCAGATTTCATATAGAACTGTAGTTCTCCATATACTGGTAACTGATAAGGAGGGTCAGTTTTAGAATTTTGGTTCACAGTAGGCTGATGCTATTTTAAACAGGAACAGCACTCAAAGAAAGCCACTTTATTACTGCTTTGCTTTTCTGCAGGACTACTTGAATCTGAAATGTGGTCACCCACTCAAAATTAGCCTTAATTAAAGAAAAATTTTGAAAATTGTTTCAAAATATTACACAGACTAGCTGTACCCGGCCACACTTTGCTGTGCTTCAATGGGAAAGAAAGGAAAGAGAAAGTACATGTTTTTAATACGCATGGGAATTGGATACGCATCCCAATCTCTCATTCTCCCGTCTCTCCCCCCCCCCCCCCTCCAATTCTTCCTTCATGTTTACTATGTCCGATTTCCTGTTTGTCAACAACATTTCACTCTGTGTGTGTGTGTGGGGGGGGGGGGGGGGGGCGCAGCATAAAATCTGGAGTGTAACATTTTATAGCTACAAAATAAAAAATAGTTTGTCGCCATTTGGGACACGCAGCGAGGTAGCTCTTTTCAACAAGTTACATAGCCCTCAAATACTGATTAAAAACGCACAATTCATAACAATAACCCAAAAGATACTTCTGACACTAACATTTAGAAGCTTCACATTATTTCAATTTTAACAATTTGTTTTGCTCTAATATATTTTTTCTTTTTCACCTGTACTTTCTTTTGGTTTCATATTTACACAGGTTGATTCAAAAGGAATGACAATGGTTGAAATACAGCAACTTTGGATTAGGGACTTGAAGTCTTGGAAGTATCTTGTACCAACAAAAGTTTTGAAATGTCAGGAACAACAAGGACAATCTGTGTACATGTGCCTAAGTGTGGCAAAGATAATGAAGTGTTTACTGAACACTATTTACATAAGTCCAATGATGATGACCACCACATTCAAATATAGGCACAATGTCTTTGTAGAAAATATTGGTGCACCTTTCCAAGTACACCAGTCATTGTTCAGACCACCTCAGATGCTGCAAGTATCCTGGCAAAGTTTCTTTATCGGGAACTATTGTCGCATACATGAGGCTTTTGATATTTCCCAAAAAAAGATCAAGATGCCTGGTAAAATAAGAAAGGTGGTCATGTAATTTGACGTCCCCTTCAGAGCACATGAATGGAAAGCAGGTGTACGTACACAGCAACTGATACGCAAGACCGTAAGGACGTAACATCCAGAACACACTTGAATGAGAAAGTGTTGCACAGAAAACTCTTAGCATTACCTTTGCTGAACGTAATGCACAGGTGCATTGATTTTGCTTGTTCTTCCAGATATTCCAAAACTCTCACTTGCTCAAAATTACGTCTAATACCAAAAGTTCCTACTCCAAAATTTTATTTCAACCTCTCTATCAGACCCTTCAATTCATGCACAACCTTTGGAACCACCTGATACATTTTAGAATAAAGCTGTTTTCCGATAGAATTGCTAACTGAGAAGTTCTACACCATAGCAAGCTATCAGGTAGACGATCTACGTAACATGAAAGCTTACTTCTATTCAAATAACACTGATTTTCCTTTTTATTCTAATGGTGCCATTATATAATTAACACTTGGAGGAAAATTTCAATTTTAAGCATTTACTCACAAAAATTTGGATCAGCACTAAACAGTTTTGTTTAAATAGTTGCCAGAGAGCTACTTTCAAGCTCCAGAAAACAGACACTACCGCACCATGAGTGGGTACGATGACTTACGAACAATGTGCTCTGTGTTTATATTGGTCGACAATTCTTTTTCCTTTGCTCATTAGAATGTCGTTGCTTGGTCACCTGTGGCACTAGATGTCCACTCTATTTTCATGCCTCGTTGAATTTTCTCGTTCTGAGAACACCAAAGGAGTGATCCATTTTACTTGATAAAAACATTCAACAGCCAAGATTGCATAAATATTTCTTTTTTAACAACCAGCCTCAACAGAATTTGCTGTCAACTGCAGGTCTTAAAAAAATCTTTTTATTACAAAGCATGTTCATTTTAAGTTGGACTTCACAACAAGCTCTCGTGTGCATAAAAATCAGCACACTATAAATGTGTAATTCGGATGTCCATATCTATATTGAATAAGCAGTATTAAGATTTTTGGTGCAAGTTTCAGCCTGCCAATTTTATCAGAGTATTCTCTCATGTTTGCTTTTTTATTATGGTGTAACATGTTAATGCCTTACATATGAGGAAATGAAAACATGCGCTTGAAATTCAGCAAACAATTGGAATCGGCTAACAGTGTGGAATGAGAAACCTTAAAATAAACTGACTGGCTCAGTGGGGGAAAAACTGCCACTTCGTTTCAGTCAATTATTAAAGATCTGTAAGACAATCATCTTTCAACTGCTAATAACACACAAATAAAATCAGGAAACTGTTACTTATAGTAATTTTCTGCAATTATGTGAATGTATTTCAATTAGCTTTACAGCTTGCAGTAACAGAAATCCATTTTGTTCTCATTTGATGTGAGAGCTGGAAATGAAGTACACACAAAACGAAATGTAAACATGGGTCACATGGAACTATCCTCACTATCGCTCAGACAGCTATACACATGCACAAATCTCTCAGATTGGGAGCACCAGAGATTTTGGCTGCTTCTTGCAATATAAAACAGCCACCATCAAGTAGCCAGGAATGAGAAAAGGCACTATTTATAGTGCTATTTATAGTGACTTCAGCTCTATGCAAGAGCAAGAGCCCACTGGTAGCTGCTTAAATAAACCTAATGTTTCCCAGTAGTTCATACACAGAACACTTAAAACATTTTACATAAAAAGGGCACGCAAAGTATAGTTTGCGAATCTATAAAGACATTTATCCTCTCAACTTGCACAAAGGGTGATAGGTACACCCATGCTGTAATACATTCTGGGATGTTTAAATTCTTGCTACCCTATGTTATACATTACCCTTCTGGGCCACATTTATGACAATTAACATAACCAATAAAACATAATATGCAACTTTCGATATGAAACTAAGTACTAGAGCCTCATGGGATTAATTCCTGAAATGATGATGACTAGTTCAAGCAAGTTCAAAGTATCTGTGTACAAACAATAACTATCATAGGCAAATATCCATCAGAAACTTATGAGTATACTACGGGAACACTGGTAATACAGATAAAACGCTTGAAAAGTGATCATTTACCGAACTTTATTAATTATGTATTAAACTTGGTAATGAGTTGCAGCCAATTTAACGAATAATCAAATAACTTAAAATTAGTGGTACCAGTATTGAAAGGACTCAGAATGGCTTCAACCACTTTCCTCTTTGAAGTACACTTACTACAAAGGACCCACTGCTAAATTGACAATGCAATACTTTTTCCTGATACCATTAATTTCATATTACGTATATATAATATGAAAATTATGACTTACCATCATCATCCACATCATCCGCCCAGCTGCCGCCAAGTTTACGAGTTACAACAGGTGCAACGCCTGGTGTTGGGCCAGTGGCTAAAAATTCATTGAGAGGAAGAGTCTTTCCTTTTGTTTTTTTTCCTTTTTTACCTGCAATTCCAAAAACAGAGTAATAATTAATCCGACATCAGCACAATCACTCCACACAGGAAGGAATTTGTTTCGCACTAAAAGAGGCCTATGCAGAAAGTTAAATTCATTGGCTATTCCGTTCGTCCAATATAATCCTCCAAAGTTTTGAGTACCGAGAGCAAAAGTAAAAAACTGCAAAATGTACACCACCTATCGACAACTAATTAATTCTCAATTTTTCCTTCAAATTTAACTATATCTGAACAGATAGCATAAAATGTAACAAAATGAAAGTTACTACACTTCATTGTTGTTATGCAATTGCTATGTTATGGTTTTTGGGTGATTTTACTCAATACATGAATAAAAAATTCGTACTCATTTGAAACAATATGCGACCACGCGGTGAATGACAAAATTTCGTCCAGGTGGCAACGAATTAATACAAAAACAATAGCTACTACTGTGAATCTGAGATTTTCCTTCACGCAATCTGTGCTTAAGGTGCTCAAAAACGCAATTCCTATCACAGGATCTAGTAATTACCACCCACAGATCACTTCTTTACACTTCACGTGACTCATTCGAACTCTACTAACCTGATGAGGCCATCTTGAAGAATTTCTTAGATCCAAAGAGTATCGATGTTTCAGCGGTAGCGATGCAGATGTTCCAAAGCTCTTAGCGCGTGTTGTAAATTTGTATATTTTAATTATTATCATCATTGATAATGCGAACTGCTGCAAACGGATTTTAAGGAAGGGCAGCTTGCGGCGTGTATAAATATTTAGGGTGATGGACGTCCGTTAGGATGTAAAGAGTTGTTTGCCAAAGCCCCAAAGAATAAACACATACCCACACAACTAACGCATTGAAAACACGTAGTTGAAGTTGTTGCGAAGTCGCTTTTGTATTTTGCGTTTTTGGTTTAATAAACGTAATTACTGTAGTCTGTCAAGTGTCAACTAAGCAGACATGGTAATTTGAAGACACTGCACACACAGTAAAATCTTATTCGAAAACAACTCCTTAACAGTAAACTTTGTTTCAGGCGGAACTGGGACTAAATGAGCAACACCAATCGCTAATTATGACATATATCAGATTCGCTAAGCATCAGCGTGCACAAAATTTGAAGGCAGTGTATTGTGCATTCCAAGACGTAATAGAATCTAGGTACTACGTTAGTGATACAATTTTTGATGCTGTGCATGTTCACGTACATTTGTAGCACTCAATATACTAGTATAATCCACTCTATTCACAACACCAGTAGTAGCTTTACATCCGTTTAACCCATCAAGTGTGGGAATGAAAAGAACCACATTCTGTGGAATATTAATATCTCTTCCATGTAATATATTTCGAATTACGTTTGACCTCAATATAATTGTCATTTTAGCAGTAGTAATTTCACTAATGTACATGTACCATTTTCACCATAGTGTATTTATCTTCTATTTCCGACAACCAACGTCCTGCATGTCACTTGAATGATTTTTTGTTATTCTAATAACCTAGGTTGACTTACAATGTGTGTGCATTGTGTAGCAGTAAAACACAATTTGTTGATGTTACTTTTTGCATTTTCTTATTTACCAGTCAGGATCATGCTGTATCTTCAGTTCCTATTCCTTTTTTTTTTTGTTTCTTATTTTCCCAGTACTCCAAGCACTCCCCATGTTGTCTTTTCCCTTCTTCTGTCCATGTTTCCCACCTTGAAAGCCTTCTAAATTTAGTATCTTATTCTTAAAAAGGTTTCTTCCTACCATTCTCAATTCTTTGATGTTTTTTTTGTTTCTGGTTCTTATTTCTGCTACATACTATTACTATTTTCTTTTTCCAGAAATACAGAAATATTCGTTTCATTTATTTCTTTATCTATATTCATCCAAGGATCATCTCACAATTACATAGGATTTGTCAAGGAAATACAGTGTCAAACAATAATCCAAAATATAACACACAGCATACACAATATGCCTTAAGAAAAGGGGCAGGTGACCTATCGGGGTAGAACAGGTGGTCGACTGTGGCCTTTGAAACAGTCCCATCATTTGCCTAAGTGATCTAGGAAATCCATGGAAAAAACAAATCAGGATGGCTGGACACAGCAGCTCCTTCCTGTCAAATGTGTCAGTCTCTTAACAGCTATACTGCATCATTTGCTAATTTTCTATTGTATAATAGTCCTTTATTTGCACACAAATTGTTTCAGCTAGTTTGCAACATAAAGTGTAGTTTCCTTCTTCACTACCCACCCACTGAGGACACCTGCTGATAATGAAATCTCCTTTTTTTTTTTTTTTTTTTTCTTTTTTCTTTTTTTTTTTTTTTTTCCCCATAACGATTTCAGTCACAGATTGATCATCTTCAGTGCAAGACTAAGTCCTGTGGACTCGTATAATCGTGCACAGAATACAACTTCAAACGTGAGTGTTTATCATGAACAATGTGCCAAGTAGCAGGTAAGGTTCTTACCTGCAGTTTCCCTTCTTTAGATTCTCCATCAATACTCTACAAATCAAATTTAAGTGCCTGGCAGACAGTTCATCAGACCACCTTCACAATAATTCTCTTATTCCAATCTTGTACAGCGCATGGAAAAAACGAACACCTATATCTTTCGGTGTGAGCTCTGATCTCCCATATTTTCCCTCCGTAAGTTGGCATCAACAAAATAGTTTTGTGTTGTTGTAGTACACAAACTTTCTAATGGAATCCAAACCCACTGATGACTCCTGGACCATTCCCGGTCACTTACAATGTGATGCATAGTGCCACTCTCACTGTTACTCACACTAGGACACCCACTGCTGACTCTTGGACTGAGAAGATGCCCCTTATTCAGCTGTTTGCAGCTGCCCACCAGAAAAATTAAGGCAGTGGGAATTACTATCATGCATTATACATCTTGACACACAATCATGTATTGAAATGTGACAAGGTGCTGTAGTTATCCCCTTTCATTACTGCCTGTTACTTAGAGTTCTCTAAGTAGTCTTTAATTGTGTAATAAGCCTTGTTAAACAAATGTGTTATAGTAATATTTTTCATTCCTTTGACAATTTATTATACAATTTTATCTCTTGATGTAAAACACTATTTTGAGTTTTTGTTTGTTTTTCCTGGATAAATGTAACTCCAAACTGGCTCTTGTTCCATGATAATGTGTTCTTCTTCCATGATAATGTGTAGGACTATTAGCATGGTTTTTAGTAATATTTTCCTTAATACCAACCACAGATTTGTAGGTGTGCTCATTCATTTATTCCATGTGATCTGATAGTACACAGTGTGTTGCAGATGTCGGAAAATATCATTTAACATTGTTAACATATATTAACGTAAGTCTATAGTATCATAATGTATTATATTGCTCAATGTTTTCAATTTAACACAAACAGCAAGATTACTGTTCTAAGTATTCATTTACAGAGTAAAAACAGTGACACAACAAATATGACTTCACGGCTTTGCTAAATTCATTCAGCCATGGTAGAGCACGCACTGAATGAGACCGACCACGTAATAAAATTTGCCAACACAGAAGTTCTGGCTGTAGAGAAGCACTATCACACGCGCTTGTTCAGAGAAGCTGTAGAAATACAAAAACACGCAAACGGTTTCAACAAGAAAGAGGAAAGCCTTAAGGTAAACGGATCCTGGCTTCCCGTACTGCAGCGAACAACCGTTGCAGGTAGCAAGAGGAGAACCATACCGGAAATGACCGCGGAGAAGCCCTCGGACATTGGCGCGCCAGGTACATATAGTCTGCAGCTGCGAGCTCGGCTCCAGTTCACCACTGGCAATGGAGGGTGAAGCTTTGACAATGCCAGCCACTCGTGCTGGCGAAATGTCAGAAAAATCATTAGATGAACGTTGGCCAAAGAACCCGAGACAGAAGCCAATAGGCAGTTTGTCAAACAGATGAAACTCAATAATGGACTCCGACAAGGCTCTGTCCTTGCACCCCTTCTTTTCAGCCTTTACATCGCTGACATGCCTGCAACCAGATCGCGCAAATTTGGTTATGCTGACGACTGGGCTCTAGCAACAGCCCACAGAAATATAGAAACTGCCGAAGATATCCTTACGAGTGACCTAGGGATTCTCAGCGAGTACTTTAGAAAATGGAGGCTACAACCTAGTGCTACAAAGACGGAAGTATCTGCCTTCCATTTGAACAACAAAATGGCCAACAGAGAACTACATGCCTATCTAGACGGGAAATTACTAAATCACAACAAACACCCAAAATACCTTGGGGTTACCCTAGATAGGACATTAACATTCAAAGAACACCTGACGAAAACTGCAGCGAAACTTAAAACACGCAACAACATATTGCAGAAGCTCTGTGGCATCACTTGGGGCTCCACAGCATCTACCTTAAGAACATCCGCACTTGGCTTGGTGTATCCAGTGGCAGAATACTGTGCCACAGTGTGGCTCAACAGCAAACACACACACATGGTAGATAGCCAACTTAATGCAACAATGCGTATTATATCAGGCCAACTCCTACAGTGTGGCTGCCCGTTCTCAGTAACATAGCCCCTCCTAACCTGCGCCGAGAACACGCTCTGGTTAGAGAATTTCAAAAAATCATGACCAACCCTCAATTACAAATCCATGAAGATACTCACGACATCCAAGGAAACTGACTCCGGTCTAGGCATCCTCCACTAAAGACCGCACAGGATCTGCACCAAACCAACTTTAAAATAAATGACCGATGTGAAGAGGAATGGGAGAGCAGAACAGCAGTAAACTGCCACAGTATGCCATGCATCTTTAGTGAACCAAAAGGATTTGATTGGCCTCGCAAAGTTTAGTCAACTCTTAATCACATCAGAACCAACTGTGGGAGATGTGCCGACTCCTTACACAGATGGGGTAAACTTCCTTCAGCCGCTTGCGACTGTGGCGCTGAGAGACAGACGGTCAAACACATCATGCAGGAATGCCCACTAAGGGCATATGAGGGTGACCCACAGGATTTCCTAATGGCGACCCAAGAGGCAATCGACTATATATTATCTAAGCTGGATGTCTGCTTGCAATTGCTCTTCTGTGAGTGTAAATTTACAATTGGTGGTGTCCTTATATACAAACTGTTACTTATTGCTCTGTTTATAAATATTTTTTTTTTAATCATGTTGTTTCTGTAATTTTTACTGTGATGTTATGAGCCATACGCTAAATAAATAAAATAAATACTGGAAAGGTGCAAGGCACATGGTAATAAACGGGAATTGGTAATATGCACCCTTCCTGCTGCACTGAGTTTGCGAGAGTTGAACTGTGAGAAACTTAGTTTAAGTAATAATAGTTATAGGTAAAAGAAAATTAGGTTCCGTTCAGATTGGTGTGGTAATTTACGTTGGAGATACTCCGGGAATGCCAGATGGCTGCTCGTGATGTCAGAGCGGACAGGAGTTTGGAAGGCAGTGGGGTATGCTACAGACTGAAGTTCTGTCATAAAAATTCTTGCTGGATGCACGTCAATGCAAGCCATGAAAAATGTGTACTATGCCCAAGCAGAATCACTACTAAGATATGGTTTAATTTGCTGGGGAAATTCACCACCCAGCAATAGCTGTTTTATTGCACAAAAAAGAATTATAAGAGCCATGGAAGGCTCAGCACCTTGATCTTCATGCAAACCCTCATTTAAAAAGCTTCATATTCTTTCATTACCATGCCTATATATCCTAGAAACAATAATGTTTATAAGGAAAATCATAGATGAAAATAGCAAGATTGCTCCAAAAAACCAAAATATCCATTCATACAACACAAGGAATAATCAAGATTTACATATGCAGTTTTCACATACAACACTAAAACAAAAAGGACCCCTGCAATCAGGGAAAAAAAAAAACAGTATAACAAACTACCTAAAAAAATTAAGGCAATAACTGGCATGTATAAATTCAAAACTGCAGTGAGTGACTACTTGCTACAGAATTGCTACTATAGTGTTGATGAATTTTTATCTAAAATGTAGATATGTGAAAAACTTAAATAGTTTATACAATTAAGGCCAAAATAAGAAATGTGTACATGTAGATTTATCTGTGTATTATATGTGGTCTATTACATATATGTGTGTGTCTGTATAATCAAGGCCGAAAGTATGAAATGTGTGCGTGTAAAATTTATTTGTGTATTTGTGAAATGTTCTTCCCATATGTTCGAGAAGGAGGGAAACCTCACATTAGAAAAATATTATAACAGCAAGAAGGTGGATCGTGTTGTACGATTGATTACAGCTGTATCGCCACCCAGAATCACACAGGTGTTGTCTCATAACACAGAGCTTATTACAATGCACATATTTTTATAAAGACTTTTCACTACCTCTGTGAGGTGATACCGATATCCACAGCCAGGTGCAATCTCCCGTATGCTATCACAGCTCACACCGTTGAAAACCTCGATGCAATAAAGGCTGTACAGGCTCCTAGATTAAAGAAGCTGTTATTTCTGAGGAACAAAATGAATTTAGACCAAAATGAATTTAGACAATGTGTTTGTAAGAGCATTATACGAGGCATATCGCAAAACTGAGGTCTGGTGACCAATATTTAACTGACGGTAGGTGTGAATGAAGTTTCACAAATGCAGAACTGTCTACTGACTCTTTAAGAACCTACAGTAGTGTCGGTTTGAACCAGTGGTCGTTTACCACTCAATGAGAGCAGATTGCGATGGCCGAGACAATCATAGATCCCACCAGTCGTGAAGTGCGTGGTGTTATTAGATTTTTGCTGGTTATGCTTAATGTATGGACCTGAAATAATGAGTGACAAACAAGTTTTAAAATGTTGAGAATTTCAAAATGGCAGCACAAATGTTCACAATGAACAACTGAGTGGCAGGCCCAGTATTAACATCATTGATCAAGTGAAACAAAAACTTAGAAGTGATCTGGTTAATAAATTCCAAAATGTTGCTCAAACCTCAATTTACAGGATTGTTACTGTACAGCTGGGATATCACAAACAGTGTGTGCGCTGCATTCCAAAAATGCAGCACAAAGATCAAAGAATGGGTAGTGCATGGCAGTTTTTGGAGTGCTATGGACAAGACAGAGACAATTTGTTTTCCCACATTGTTACAGGCGACGAGATGTGGATATCCGACACTGACACAGAATCAAAACAACAGTCAATGCAGTGTTGGCATTCAAAATCAGCCAATCCAGAAAAGTTTTAGCAATCTCTGTTCTCAAATCAAAAAACGATGGCCACCATTTTTTGGAACGAAAAGGGTGTCCTTTTGACTGGTTTCCTTGACCGTGGGCCAACAATTACAGCTGACGTATAATGTGAAATGTTGACCAAACTGAGACACGTGACCCAGAATTGACGATGCAGGAAACTGTTGTCTGGCATAATCCTCTTTCGTCACAGTGCACTCCGACACACTGCTGCCAAAACTGAGCAGAATATTCAGGATTTTCATTGGGAACTTTTTGATCACCCTCTGTACAGTCCCAACCTTCCATGAAATGACCTCCTCTTCTCGCATTTGAAAAAGAGGCTGGGTGGACAGCAATTTCAAAATTCTGACGAACTCTAGTGTTACTAACTGGTTCAATTCCCAGGCTCAGATTTCTTTGCAGAGGGGTTAAAGAAGGTGGTGCTGTGCTACAGAAAGTGTACAGATATGAACAATGATTATGTGGGAAAGTAAAGTAAATACACTACTGGCCATTAAAATTGCTACACCACGAAGACGACATGCCAGAGACGAGAAATTTAACCGACAGGAAGAAGATTCTGTGATATGCAAATGATTAGCTTTTCAGAGCATTCACACAAGGTTGGCGCCGGTGGCGACACCTACAACGTGCTGACATGAGGAAAGTTTCCAATCGATTTCTCATACACAAACAGCAATTGACCAGCGTTGCCTGGTGAAACGTTGTTGTGATGCCTCGTGTAAGGAGGAGAAATGCATACCATCACGTTTCCGACTTTGATAAAGGTCGGATTGTAGCCTATCGCGACATTGCCGCTCGCATTGGTCGAGATCCAATGACTGTTCGCAGAATATGGAATCGGTGGGTTCAGGAGGGTAATACGGAATGCCGTGCTGGATCCCAATGGCCTCGTATCACTAGCAGTCGAAATAACAGGCATCTTATTTGCATGGCTGAAATGGATCGTGCAGCCACGTCTCGATCCCTGAGTCAGCAGATGGAGACGTTTGCAAGACGACAACCATCTGCACGAACAGTTCGACGGCGTTTGCAGCAGCGTGGACTATCAGCTCGGAGACCATGGCTGCAGTTACCCTTGACGCTGCATCACAGACAGGAGCGCTTGTGATGGTGTACTCAATGACGAACCTGGGTGTACGAATGACAAAACTCCATTTTTTCGGATGAATCTAGGTTCTGTTTACAGCATCATGATGGTGGCAACCGTGTATCGTGACATCACGGTGAATACACATTGGAAGCGTGTATTCATAATCGCCATAGTGGCGAGTCACCCTTCTTGATGGTATGGGGTGCCATTGGTTACATGTCTCGGTCACCTCTTGTTCGCATTGACGCCACTTTGAACAGTGGACATTACATTTCAGATGTGTTATGACCTGTGGCTCTACCCTTCATTCGATCCCTGTGAAACCCTACATTTCAGCAGAATAATGCACGACCGCATGTTGCAGGTCCTGTACGGGCCTTTCTGGATACAGAAAATGTTCGACTGCTGCCCTGGCCAGCACATTCTCCAGATCTCTCACCAATCGAAAACGTCTGGTCAATGGTGGCCGAGCAACTGGCTCGTCACAATACGCCAGTCACTACTCATGATGAACTGTGGTATCGTGTTGAAGCTGCATGGGCAGCTGTACCTGTATACGCCATCCAAGCTCTGTCTGACTCAATGCCCAGGCGTATCAAGGCCGGTATTACGGACAGAGGTGGTCATTCTGAGTACTGATTTCTCAGGATCTATGCACCCGAATTGCGTGAAAATGTAATCGCATGTCAGTCCTAGTATAATATATTTGTCCAATGAATACCCGATTATCATCTGCATTTCTTCTTAGTGTATCAATTTTAATGTCAAGTAGTGTATGTAGTAAAATATTACTGTCAATAAAAACCTTTTCTCGTGAACTTATTTTTTGATGAGCTAATGGACCTCGGTTTTGGAATACACCTCATAGAAAAACACAGCAAATGAATAAAAATAAATAAATATTGGAATACTGGAGTGAGGAGGGGTATCTGGAGAGCTGACTCGGACGGGGCACCCGTGCCGCAGGCTGTCGGAGGAGACGTACACGGCGGAGGAGGTGCGGGAGCTGCTGTGCGGGCTGCGTGAGGCGGTGCGCGCCGACGTGGAGGCGGAGCTGATGAGCCACGGGCGCGCCACCGCACTGCTGCTGCGCCAGCTGCTGGCCCAGGCCGAGCGCTGGCACCTGCGCCTCTCCGCCGACATGTCGCAGCTGCAAGACAGGTGCGGTAAACTTACTGTGTTATCAAAATCTTAAACGTGGCTGCAAAACAACAACTGTGTAAATCTGAAGAGGTTGAAAAATCGGTCAACCAGTTCCAAGTAAATGTTTATTAGCCCTCGACCTAGGTTTTGATATTTGTAAAAATATCGTCTTCGGAAGTAGTGGGCCATGTTACATCACGTGATGTTACATTAGATTAGATGAAGCCAACTGGCTCTTATCGTAAACAAAATTGACAAAATGAGAACTAACACAAGCCGTGTCTTCAGATATCAGCCAGATTACAAATATCTTATTTCAGAATGAATTCTCACTGATAAATGCCCATAGTTAGAAGCTCTTGTGAACATAATATAGTAGTAGTGTCACAGGATAAAATATTTGCATGCATGGCATTTACATTTATTAATTCTTTGCTACTTTCTCTGCTCACAATAACTTTTGCACACAGGATCCACATATACTGCTGGATGTACCTATAATATTATATTAATGTACGACACGTATTTCGGGAGATATGATGTCGTAAACATTAAGTACAAGACTAGACGCTGCATGGTACTTGTGTGGGTACACAGCTGTAAATAAATACCTGGTTTCTCCACTATTTATTTGATAAACACTTCCTGTTACAATCAAATTTGGTTAGTGACATCTTCAATGTTATTAATATGTCAATGCTGTTAATTTATATTAATGCTTTTTAGGTCAGGACCTCCTATTTGCAACTGGATAAAGAAAACATTTGTTTTGCCAGTTGCATATCACCTCAGTTTATTAATGTCTTATCAGTGGCCTGAAGTACACATACATTCTCATTTGTATGCAGTATTTTTAAATCTCATATTGTGCCATGTAAGTTACGAACATTTCTGATGTAAGCACCGTTTTCTTAATATGTGTATTATTACGTATGGTGTGTGTTGATATTGTTATATATGTGTTCCTGCAGTGTTGCTGATGAAACTGTTGTTCTGCCTGTAGCATGAAACTCAATTTTCAGCCCACAGGTCACAAACTGTATACAAGGTCTGTTCAAAAAATTCCAGAACTTTAGCCACAAAGTTTTTGTACTCTTACCTTTTACTTACTGTGCATTGTCTCCTTTGAAATACTCTTCTGCGCAACTGATACACTGCTCCCAATACCGTTTCCACTTCCAGATGCAGTCTCTGTATACCTTTTGCTGGATAGTGTGAAGCCCTATCAACAAATTTTCTTTTATCTCTTCTATCCCATTGCAAATGTTTGTCCTTTCGCAGGGGTTTTCAACTTTGGGGGGGAAAAAAAAACATCTGCAGGGGCCAGGTCTGGAGAGTAATGAGGATGAGGCAGCACAGTGATTTCGTTTTTTGTGCAGTAGTCACTCACCAACAGGGATGAATGTGCGGATGCGTTATCGTGATGCTAAGGCACGAATTGTCTCACATTTTCTCGCAAGTGTCGCAGCGTGTCCCGATAGTACCATCGATTAACAGTTTGTCCCTGTGGCACGAATTCGTGATGAACTAATCCTTCAAAGTCAAAGAAAACTATCACTGTGGCTTTCACATTTGAACTGACCTGACGAGCTTGTTTTGATCCCAGAGAACCTTTCCTGACTCATTGTGAAGGTTGAACCTTGTTCTCAACATCATAAACATAGAACCACATCTCATCACCAGTTACAGTTCTCTTAAGGAACATTTCATTCTCATTTCTGCGATCCTGAACCTCTTCACAGATTGTTATGTGAAGTCCTTTCTGGTCTTGACGTAAGACGAACTTGGTGGCAAGACGATGCATTCCATGATGCTGTGTCACGATTTTGTGACACAATCCAACTGCTATGTTATATTCTTTTGCAATCTCTCAGGCAGTTAGTCTTCGATTGGCTCACACAATTTCATTGACATTTCTGACACGAGTGTCTGCGGTAGACGTCAAAGGGCGTCCTGAATGAGGGTCATCTGTAACTTCTGTCCGGACATTTTTAAACCGTAGGGACCATTCGTAACACTGAGGACAGCTGAAGCCCCAGCTCTGTAGGCTTCCTGGATCATTTGGCATGTCTCTGTAAAGGTGTTCTAGTGTTTCACACAAGATTTAATGCAGACACGTTGCTCCTCTGTCTTTACCATTTCGAAATTTGCAAACTGTGCGACACAATGTTCTATTCATTACAGCACTGAACAATAACTAACAGACATATGACAATGAAACATCCAGCAATTACACATTAAACACGAGCATGTGCCGGGATGCAAACTGCATTTTAGTCCAAGACACCATTGGCATGAAATTTCAAATGCTGCAGAACTTTTTGAACAGCTCTCGTACACTGCCCACTATGTTAAGTTGTTTAGTATTATACCAGCAAATTCCCAATTCTTTAAATAATCAAACTCCCAATTATAAAAGAGCTTCAAGTGTCTGATTTTTTTTTACAAATGAGTTAATGTGTTAAATATTTGCCTTTACGTGTGTAAGCAAGAAGTAGTTTAGAAAAGGTTTGAAATTAGACCTAAAGTTCATTGGAAGTTGCTAAGTGCTCTCATTATGAAACACTGAGTAATTTGCCCACCATTGTAAGCAAAAGCTATATTTTCACTCATCTCAGTGCTTATGACATCATATCTCCTGTACTATGTTTTGTATAGTGATATAATTTTGGAGGTACATGCATTGATATACACTGATAAGCCAAAACATTATGACCACTGCTCACCATGACACTGGATGCTGCATGGTGACGTTGTGGGCATGTGATGCAGTAAGAAAAGTACGTAAGTGAAGCAGACACAGACAGGGTCACCATAGTGAAGATATGGGCTGCAAATAGGGAAATCCATTGATATAAGAGATTTTGACAAATGGAGATTATTATTACACAGAGACCGTGACTGAGTATCTTGAAAACGGTGAAGCTGGTCAAATGTCTGTTGTGAGGATCTGTGGAAAGAGGTAGAAGTAAAGTGAAACTACTGTTAAGCACTAAATGGTTAGATGTCCATGACTCTTCATAGAATGTGGGGTGCAGAGACTTGTCTGCTCTGTAAAGTGTGATAGATGGTGATCTGTGGCATCTCTGCTGTTTTGGAGCCCACCGTTCTGTGTACATTGTCGAACATGCAGCTCCGTAGCAGACCACCCGTACGTTTTCGCATGGGGCCACCGGTATTTGACTGTCAGTCACTGGAAACACGTTGGCTCTTCGGATGAATCACATTTTTCCTACACTAGGTCGACGGACGTCTCCACAAATGCCGTCCTTGAGGTGAATGACAGCTGGAAACGTGCAGCGCTCCACAGACTCAGGCTGGCGGCAGAAGTATTATGCTGTGGGAGACATTCTCCTGCACTTGCATGGGACTTTTGTGAGTATCAAAGACAGACAGCTGCAAACCACCTGCATCCCTTCATCTTCAGCAATACATCAACATCTTGGAGCCAGAACCACACTATAGTGGTTTAAGGAGCATTGTAAGGAACTCACTTTGATGTCTTGGCGACCAAATTCACCTGACAAATCCTACGGAACCCAACTGGGTCGCTCCCAGGTACCATCACCACGTAACAAACTATCGGCCCTTTATTTACTCGAATTAAATGACCTGTGCATAGACATCTAACTCCACATACCTCCACAAACCCACCAACAAACTGTTGGATCCCTAAAATGCGGAGTCAGTGATGTATTTTGTTCCAAAGAAAGACTAATAAGCTATTAAGCATCTGATCATAGAGTTTTGCTTACGTGTAAATAGTGTCTGCAAAGTGTGTTGCCAGTAAAGTTAATTGTAAGGAAGTAATATATTAAGGTGTCATGGGTGATGTGGCAGTTTTACTGCATGGACAGCTGAAATTTATTAAGGTTATAACGTTGCTTCCACCATTTTGAAATAGATGGCAGTAGCGGCAATTGATGGTGCAGGTGGTAAGTCATAAGTGTCATACAATAAGCTTACGCATAACACCATCAAAATATTGGTCGGTTTTTTATTGAATCATAAAGTTATTCTTGATTGAATACGTCAACTTACGAGCCCACTTCTCATCGTTTGCGGGAAGTTTTAATTTTCAAAGCTGCAAGAATGGATATTTTGACGTTAAAAATTTGTATGACATGGGAAGAGAGAAGGTTCTTGAAACTACTGAAACAGATGGAAACCATCTCAGGAGAACGTTATCAAATGCAATTGATGTGTTTGAGCTGAGCTCTGAACAGCCACAGTATATCGTTAGATGTGAGAAGGTGATTTCGCAGCACGGCAGTACTCGACCCCATGTCGCAAAACCCATAAAAACATACTTGCAGACATTGAAATAGGAAGTCCTACCCCACCTGCTGTATTCTCCAGACATTACTCCCTCTGGCTACCACCTTTTTCGATCAATGACACACGGCTTGGCTGACCAGCGCTTCGGGTCATACGAACAAATGCAAAATTGGATTGATTTGTGGATCTTCTCAAAAGACAGCCAGTTCTTCAGCTGCAGGATTCGTATGCTGCCCAGAATATGGGAGAAAGTAGTGGCCACTGTTGGCCAATCCTTTGAATTTTAATTTTTTTGTAACTTTTACACAGCAAAGCATCGAACTTTGAGAAAAATCTCAAATACTTTATAAATTATGTCCGGGTATTTTGTGCACCATCGCTTACAGTTTCTAACTGTAATACTTGTCTTATTGTGTTAAACTTTTAACATAAAATTAAATCTGTTAGTGAGTAGATTGAAACAGCATTTTAAATTTGGTAAATAATTATGGAAAATATTGAAAATTGAATTTTTGTTGCCCTTACACAATAACTGGTAACAAGTTCTGGGTTAGCATTTCAGTAATATAGATAGTGTTGCCAACTGTGAAAAGTGTTTTGAGATGTCTGTGGTCAAACATTATACAGGGATAGTCAAAAAGGACTTTACAGCTTTGGAATGATAAAGAAATTTATTGAGAGAACTTGCAGAATTGGTAGATGTGTCATTTTGTAGCGACCAACCTCAAGTTTCACATAAAATTGCCAGGTGTAATTTTGGTTGGATGTAACTACCATTTGTGATGTAGCAAACATGCAACATGCCACATGCCACCCCACACTCATTGCAGCAAATTGGGCATAAGCTGTGCGACGACAGAGTAGATTTGATTTTTCAAGTCGTTAAAATGTTTCGTAGGAGACAGAACATACGTATGCTCGATAATGAAACTCCAGTGGTAGAAATAGAGTGGTGTCAAGTGTGGGCAGTGAGGTGGGTGTGCAGTTGGCCTGTCATAGCCAGCCCACACCTGGGAATTTGATTACTGAGGAAACCTCAAACATTCATGAGAAAATGAGTTTTTGTGAAGTGTCTGACATCTTCACTGGTCTATGGAATTAAAAAGTTTTCAAGCATATCCAGATACACAGGACCAGTGACACGCAGGGAACCTGTCGATTTATCGTGTCGCAATGAACAGCCCATCTGGACAGAGCTCTTATGCCCGACCCCGACCCCTTTCCACAAGGATATGATCCTTGTGGAAGACCTATCCAATCCACCAACTCATCACTACATATTCCAGTCCTGACACAGACTTATCCTACCCCCATCAGACACTGGGCCATCTGAGAAAGCAGCGTGTCGTATGCCAGCTCTGCTGAAATCGTTGCACAGCTTTTTATACTGGTGTGGCTACCAGCCAGCTGTCCACCAGCACGAACACCCACTGCCAAACTGTGGCCGAGAGCAAAGTAGACCAGCATGCCGTGCAACATGCAGCTGAACATAACACTCTAGATTTCAGTGGCCACTTCCACTACCTGAGCCATCCAGATCATCCCTTGCACCACCAGCTTTTTTGAACTGTGCAGGTAGTAATTATCCGTACAGCACATTCTCTTATCTCGGAAGCTATCCCAGCCTCAGCCTGTTGTTGTTGTGGTCTTCAGTCCTGAGACTGGTTTGATGCAGCTCTCCATGCTACTCTATCCTGTGCAAGCCTCTTCATCTCCCAGTACCTACTGCAGCCTACATCCTTCTGAATCTGCTTAGTGTATTTGTCTCTTGGTCTCCCTCTATGATTTTTACCCTCCACGCTGCCCTCCAATACTAAATTGGTGATCCCTTGATCCCTCAGAACATGTCCTACCAACCGATCCCTTCTTCTAGTCAAGTTGTGCCACAAACTCCTCTTCTCTCCAATTCTATTCAATACCTCCTCATTAGTTATGTGATCTACCCATCTAATCTTCAGCATTCTTCTGTAGCACGACATTTCGAAAGCTTCTACTCTCTTCTTGTCTAAACTATTTATCGTCCACGTTTCACTTCCATACATGGCTACACACCATAAAAATACTTTCAGAAACGACTTCCTGACACTAAAATCTATACTCGATGTTAACAAATTTCTCTTCTTCTGAAACGCTTTCCTTGTCATTGCCAGTCTACATTTTATATCCTCTCTACTTCGGCCATCATCAGTTATTTTGCTTCCCAGATAGCAAAACTCTTTTACTACTTTAAGTGTCTCATTTCCTAATCTAATTCCCTCAGCATCACCCGACTTAATTTGACTACATTCCATTATCCTCGTTTTGCTTTTGTTGATGTTCATCTTATATCCTCCTTTCAAGACACTGTCCATTCCGTTGAACTGCTCTTCCAAGTCCTTTGCTGTCTCTGACAGAATTACAACGTCATCGGCAAACCTCAAGGTTTTTATTTCTTCTCCATGGATTTTAATACCTACTCTGAACTTTTCTTTTGTTTCCTTTACTGCTTGCTCAATATACAGATTGAATAACATCGGGGAGAGGCTACAACCCTGTCTCACTCACTTCCCAACCACTGCTTCCCTTTCATGTCCCTCGACTCTTATAACTGCAATTTGGTTTCTGTACAAATTGTAAATAGCCTTTTGCTCCCTGTATTTTACCCCTGCCACCTTTAGAATTTGAACGAGAGTATTCCAGTCAACATTGTCAAAAGCTTTCTCCAAGTCTACAAATGCTAGAAACGTAGGTTTGCCTTTTCTTAATCTTTCTTCTAAGATAAGTCATAAGGTCAGTATTGCCTCACGTGTTCCAACATTTCTACAGAATCCAAACTGATCTTCCCCGAGGTCGGCTTCTACTAGTTTTTCCATTCATCTGTAAAGAATTCGCGTCAGTATTTTGCAGCTGTGGCTTATTAAACTGATAGTTTGGTAATTTTCACATCTGTCAACGCTTACTTTTTTGGGACTGGAATTATTATATTCTTCTTGAAGTCTGAGGAAATTCTGCCTGTCTCATACATCTTGCTCGCCAGATGGTAGAGTTTTGTCAGGACTGGCTCTCCCAAGGCTGTCAGTAGTTCTAATGGAATGTTGTCTACTCCCGGGGCCTTGCTTCAACTTAGCCTGTGGTAACATATTGTCCCCCACACCTTCACCCAGTAGTTTGGAGGTTGTTTAGGATATTTAGTGCAAAATTTATGCCGAAGAGTTACTGCAGAATTGGTTTCACGAAACCAAAATACACGACAAGCACACTCCGCACTAATGAAAGTATCCATTTTAACTGTGCACTAGGCCAGTGATCAAGGCGGTGGAAAGGATTATTGATGCACTACGTGAATCGAACTTGAGGTTGTTCACTACAAAATGACACATCTACTGATTCTTTAAGTTATCACAATAAATTTCTGTATCACTTCCAAAATTGTTAAGTCCTTTTTGACTCACCCTGTTTGTGGTAAGTCACTGTTATCTCACTATCCGATACTATGCCACGACAAATGGCCAACTGTCCATCTGTCGGCTGTCGGTCCATCCCTTCCCACCCAGTTTCCGCCAGAACAGCCTGACTGGCAGCCCTCTGTTTACTCACTGCAGAGAACAACTGGAGCAGGTGGCAGCACTGGAGGAGACGGGAGCGGCTCCCGAGCGGCCGCTGCCGGCGGGCGGGCGGCTGGCCCCGCTGGGCGCAGACGGCGGCCGGGACGCGGGCGGGGCGCCTGCGCTGCTGACTGCGGAGGTGCGGCGACTGGAGGCGCACTGTGGCTCCCTGCAGGAGCAGCTGGAGGAGGCGCGCCTTCTGGTGAGTGCAGAGTGCGGACTCTGTCGTGTGGTATCCTCCACCCATTTTGCACCTGTTGTCAGGTAAACTAGTCCTACCTGTTACAGAATAAGCCTCGGTAACTCCACAGTTTCGGTGCATCGCCACCTGGAAGTACTGTTGAAGAACTTATCTTTAAAATGTATAGCCGTAACCTTCTTTTTAAGTTCATAATTGGAAGCTTACCAATCTTCAGTCCCATTTCTAAGGTCCTGTCACAGATGATCAGATCTCTCACAGTCTCTAATTATATTTACTGAGAGGTAGTTAGCATGGACACATGCAAATCAGAATAGTTCTTATTTTTTCATAAGTCCAGTACGGATGAAGCGAACAAACAGGGGGCACCCAAACAAAAAAACTGGAATAATGTTGCTGTGGGTGGAGCTCGTGCCGTACACATTTCTACCGTAAGGAGTGTATAGCACAACTCATTCTCAGTTCAGTGCCACCTGTGTTGTCAACCTGGCTTTTTCTGTTCATCTGCAGTGCTTGTTTTTGCTAGCGCTGTTTTGTGCTTGTTTCATTTTTTAAGATGGCAATATTAAATGAACAGCGTGCAGCTGTGAAATTTTGTTTTCTTCTCGGTAAAAATGCTGATGAAACTGTTCTAGTAAAAATCCTGCTGAAACTGTTCTAATGTTGAAAACAGCTTACCGAGATGGCACTATGGGAAAAACTCAAGTGTGCAAGTGATTTGCTCGATATAGAAATGGTGACGTGTTAATTGATGACAAACCTCATTCTGGACATACATAAACTGCCCGAATCAACAAAAAGTTTGCCTCCTGGTCAGACCGTCAATCAGACCTTTTATTTGGAAGTGTTAAGAAGATAGAGCAACAGTGTTCATCAAAAAAGACCCAATTTGTGGCAGATAGGAGATTGGGTCTCCCACCATGACAACACACCTGCACACACAGCCATCTCTGTCAGACAGTTTTTGCCTAAAAATGGCACGGTTCAGCTGCCCCACGCACCCTATTTGGGCTGACCTGGCTCCGTGTGACTTTCTCTTATTTTCTCACATGAAAAGGGGCATAAAAGGACACCAATTTGGAAAAAAAGGGTGGATCCATCGATGGGACAAATGTATTAGTTGTAAGGGAGAGTGTTTTGAAGGGGGTAAGGTTGTTTTGTAAACAATTTGAAAATATATAGCTTTTAAAAAATAATTCTGATATTTTTTTGGGTTCGCTCTTGTGTGTTGCGTCACATTCATTTACATAGAAAGTCTCAGCACTGTTATTAGTCACAAATATTTTTCAAAAGACCCAAAACATATATTCTGCAATGTAGGAAAAGATAGACTGCTACCTGCACATTAATGTGTAGACAGGAACAATTAAAAGATACTTACACATGAGTTTTTTGGCCACAGCCTTAGTCAGAAAAAGAAAGAGAAATACACACCTTTTATTCACAAAAGCAAGCACATCTCACGGCCACACGGGGGGAGGGGTTTATTAGTTATTGGGAGCTCCAACGTTAGGCGGGTGATGGAGCCCCTTAGGGAAATAGCGGGAAGGTCGGGGAAGAAGGCCAGTGTTCACTCTGTCTGCTTGCCGGGGGGCCTCATCCGAGATGTGGAGGAGGCCCTACCGGCGGCGATAGAGAGCACTGGGTGCACCCGACTGCAAATTGTTGCTCATGTCGGCACCAATGACTCCTGCCGTCTGGGTTCAGAGGTCATCCTCAGTTCGTACAGGCGGTTGGCGGAATTGGTGAAGGCGGAAAGCCTCGCTCGCGGGGTGGAATCAGAGCTAACAATTTGTAGTATCGTTCCCAGAACCGATCGCGGTCCTCTGGTTTGGAGCCGAGTGGAAGGCTTAAACCAGAGACTCAGACGATTCTGCAGAGATCTGGGGTGCAAATTTCTCGACCTCCGCTATCGGGTGGAGAAATGTAGGGTCCCCCTGAATAGGTCAGGCGTGCACTACACGCCGGAAGCGGCTACAAGGGTAGCGGAGTACATGTGGAGTGCACATGGGGGTTTTTTAGGTTAGAGAATCCCCTCCCTAGGCCCGACAAGACGCCTCCTGAGACGCGGCAAGGTAGGAGTAGGCAAAATGCAACAGGGAATAACAATATTAATGTGCTAATAGTAAACTGCAGGAGCGTCTATAGAAAGGTCCCAGAACTGCTCTCATTAATAAACGGTCACAATGCCCATATAGTACTAGGGACAGAAAGTTGGCTGAAACCAGACGTAAACAGTAATGAAATCCTAAACTCAGATTGGAATGTATACCGTAGAGACAGGCTGAACAGTGAAGGGGGAGGCATGTTTATAGCGATAAGAAGTGCAATAGTATCGAAGGAAATTGACGGAGATCCGAAATGTGAAATGATTTGGGTGAAGGTCACGGTTAAAGCAGGCTCAGACATGGTAATTGGATGTCTCTATAGGCCCCCTGGCTCAGCAGCTGTTGTGGCTGAGCACCTGAAGGATAATTTGGAAAATATTTCGAGTAGATTTCCCCACCATGTTATAGTTCTGGGTGGAGATTTTAATTTGCCAGATATAGACTGGGAGACTCAAACGTTCATAATGGGTGGCAGGGACAAAGAATCCGGGAAAATCTTTTTAAGTGCATTATCTGAAAACTACCTTGAGCAGTTAAACAGAGAACCGACTCGTGGGGATAACATATTAGACCTTCTGGTGACAAACAGACCCGAACTATTTGAAAAAGTTAACGCAGAACAGGGAATCAGCGATCATAAAGCGGTTACGGCATCGATGATTTCAGCCGTAAATAGGAATATTAAAAAGGGTAGGAAGATTTTTCTGTTTAGAAAAAGTGACAAAAAGCAGATTTCAGAGTACCTGTTGGCTCAACACAAAAGTTTTGTCTCAAGTACAGATAGTGTTGAGGATCAGTGGACAAAGTTCAAAACCGTCGTACATTATGCGTTAGATGAGTATGTGCCAAGCAAGATCGTAAGAGATGGAAAAGAGCCACCGTGGTACAACAACCGAGTTAGAAAACTGCTGCGAAAGCAAAGGGAACTTCACAGCAAACGTAAACATAGCCAAAGCCTTGCAGACAAACAAAAATTACGTGAAGCGAAATGTAGTGTGAGGAGGGCTATGCGAGAGGCGTTCAATGAATTCGAAAGTAAAGTTCTATGTACTGACTTGGCAGAAAATCCTAAGAAATTTTGGTCTTATGTCAAAGCGGTAGGTGGATCAAAACAAAATGTCCAGACACTCTGTGACCAAAATGGTACTGAAACAGAGGATGACAGACTAAAAGCCGAAATACTAAATGTCTTTTTCCAAAGTTGTTTCACAGAGGAAGATTGCACTGTAGTTCCTTCTCTAGATTGTCGCACAGATGACAAAATGGTAGATATCGAAATAGACGACAGAGGGATAGAGAAACAATTAAAATCGCTCAAAAGAGGAAAGGCCTCTGGACCTGATGGGATACCAGTTCAATTTTACACAGAGTATGCGAAGGAACTTGCCCCCCTTCTTGCAGTGGTGTACCGTAGGTCTCTAGAAGAGCGTAGCGTTCCAAAGGATTGGAAAAGGGCACAGGTCATCCCCGTTTTCAAGAAGGGACGTCGAACAGATGTGCAGAACTATAGACCTATATCTCTAACGTCGATCAGTTGCAGAATTTTGGAACACGTATTGTGTTCGAGTATAATGACTTTTCTGGAGACTAGAAATCTACTCTGTAGGAATCAGCATGGGTTTCGAAAAAGACGGTCATGTGAAACCCAGCTCGCGCTATTCGTCCACGAGACTCAGAGGGCCATAGACACGGGTTCACAGGTAGATGCCGTGTTTCTTGACTTCCGCAAGGCGTTCGATACAGTTCCCCACAGTCGTTTAATGAACAAAGTAAGAGCATATGGACTATCAGACCAATTGTGTGATTGGATTGAGGAGTTCCTAGACAACAGGACGCAGCATGTTATTCTCAATGGAGAGACGTCTTCCGAAGTAAGAGTGATTTCAGGTGTGCCGCAGGGGAGTGTCATAGGACCGTTGCTATTCACAATATACATAAATGACCTGGTGGATGACATCGGAAGTTCACTGAGGCTTTTTGCAGATGATGCTGTGGTGTACCGAGAGGTTGTCACAATGGAAAATTGTATTGAAATGCAGGAGGAACTGCAGCGAATTGACGCATGGTGCAGGGAATGGCAATTGAATCTCAATGTAGACAAGTGTAATGTGCTGCGAATATACAGAAAGATAGATCCTTTATCATTTAGCTACAAAATAGCAGGTCAGCAACTGGAAGCAGTTAATACCATAAATTATCTGGGAGTACGCATTAGGAGTGATTTAAAATGGAATGATCATATAATGTTGATCGTCGGTAAAGCAGATGCCAGACTGAGATTCATTGGAAGAATCCTAACGAAATGCAATCCGAAAACAAAGGAAGTAGGTTACAGTACGCTTGTTCGCCCACTGCTTGAATACTGCTCAGCAGTGTGGGATCCGTACCAGATAGGGTTGATAGAAGAGATAGAGAAGATCCAACGGAGAGCAGTGCGCTTCGTTACAGGATCATTTAGTAATCGCGAAAGCGTTACGGAGATGATAGATAAACTCCAGTGGAAGACTCTGCAGGAGAGACGCTCAGTAGCTCGGTACGGGCTTTTGTTAAAGTTTCGAGAACATACCTTCACCGAAGAGTCAAGCAGTATATTGCTCCCTCCTACGTATATCTCGCGAAGAGACCATGAGGATAAAATCAGGGAGATTAGAGCCCACACAGAAGCATACCGACAATCCTTCTTTCCACGAACAATACGAGACTGGAATAGAAGGGAGAATCGATAGAGGTACTGAAGGTACCCTCCGCCACACACCGTCAGGTGGCTTGCGGAGTATGGACGTAGACGTAGACACCTTGAGCACTTCAAACCAGAATGCAACTGTCACATGGCACAGAAGCAGCAGTCTGGAGGGGGCGGGGAAGGAGAAGAGAAAGGAATAGCAGTTTACGGGTGGGGGGGGGGGGGGGGGGTTGGGTGAGGAACTAGAAAGCCAACAGGCACCACATCAGGAGATTGTGGGACAGAGAGGTGAGGAAAAAGGGAGCAACAAGGAGAAGAGCAGGGAAAGATGGATGGGTGTGTCAGCAGATGGCAGCAAACAAAGTTGGAGATGAGAATGGGGAAGGGGTGATAAGACAGAGGGGGTTGAAACTGTTGGATGAAGGGCGTGGGGACAATATTCCACCATAGGTTGAGGCAGGGATAATTTTGGGACTGGAGAGTGTGTTGTAAGGATAACTACCATCTGCGCAGTTAAGAAAAGCTGGTGGTGGAGGGGACAATCCGAATGGCTCGGGTAGTGAAGCAGCTGTTGAAATCGAGCAAGCTATTTTTCGTCAGCATGTTCAGCCGCATGGTGATCTACTCTGGTCTCGGCCACTGTTTGGCGGTGGGTGTTCGTCCTGGTGGACAGCTGCTCGTTAGTCGTACCAATATAAAAGCTGTGCAGTGATTGCAGCAGAGCTGACTTATGACATTGCTGCTTCTGCAGGTGGTGCAGCCTCTGATAGGATAGGATAAGCCTGTAACAGGACTTGAATAGGAATTGCTGGATCAGTGGATTGGACAGGTCCCGATCTTGGGTCTTCCTAAGGGATATAACGCTTGTGGCAAGGGGTTGGGAGTGGCAGTGGCACAAGGATGGAGCCCCAAACACTCCGCCAAACAGCACTCCTCCCTTCCCCCCACTTGCACACTTCTATCTCTGCCCCTTCCCCACTCCTTCCAGATCACTCCTTCCACTCCGCACGATAGTTGCATTCCGACCCGAGGTGCCAGAGTCGACAGTCCTGTGCGCATGAGGTATGCTTGCTTGTGTGAATGAATGGCGTGTTTATCTCTCTCTTTTTCTGCTGAATGCTGTGGCTAAAAGATAATGTGTAAGTGTCTTTTAACTGAGCCTGTCTGCAACTTAATGTGCCATTTTTGTGGTAAGTAGCAATCTATCTTTTCCTACATTGTTGGTATTCCAACCTGGAGTTTCCACTGTTTGGAAACACACATTCTGATTGTCTATTATTCATTACTATAAAATATGTTCTCTCAGCTCAGTTCACACAAACAGAAATGCAACTGAAAAAGTTCCCAAGGCTGGGCTAAAGAACAGCCCCAGACTAAAAGTGGAATGAGCAGTGAGAGCTCAGACTGGAGGAAGAGTTAAAACCTAAAGCAGACTGACTGAAAATGGAGTGAGTGTTGGTCCTATAGAGACTCGATTTAGGATATCACTTAACTTTGTTAATTTATAATAGTTAACAAATTCCAAAGGTCAGAAAGTTCATCTTTTATTGGCCATTGATTTTGTCAGTGTATTTTATTTGTACATTATTTCTTATGAGCATTATCTATTAGGCCAAGCAGTACACATTTATGCCTATGCAGTGGAAATCCCAGATTTGTGACTATGGGATCCATGTTGTATGTTAAAATTTAGTTATTGAAAATTTAGTAACTTCTAAATAGACACTCTTACTTCTCACTGAATTCAGAAAAATGTGGCTGTCAAAAGTATATCAACATATCCTGAAAAAATTATAGTCTTTTGCTATAATTGACACAGAAAGTTTGGACCAGGTGAAATCTTTAAATAACTCTATCTTTTAAACTGATTAACGTAAACCCTTTACTGTAAATAACTCTTTTTTATTTGGAAGTGGTCTTTCTTTCAGAATTTACCTACCAGCTCATATGCTTTTCCCTTCATCTAACTGTACAAAATTTTATAACTACAATAACTTTTGATTTCCATTGTTTCTGACAGAACTAATTAGCTCATTTCAAATGAGACAACAAACTGAATGACCTGAATAATAAAGTTATGTGGGGGGAATTTGTTTCTACTGCTTTGATAATATGCATCCTACGTGCTTAATGTAGTAAATTTAACACTGGAATTTTGAAAAGAAAGTTAGTGAAAATTTTATATAGACCTTAATACGTGAAATAGGAGGGCATACACAGTAGCACGGTGCGTATCAACCTGCTCTGTTACAGTGTGAAAAGATGAAACTGCATTTCCAGCTGTGTGACTCGGAGAAAACCGAGCGAGGTGGTGCAGTGGTTAGCCCACTGGACTCGCCTTCGGGAGGACGACTGTTCAAACTCGTGTCCGGCCATCCCGATTTAGGTTTTTTGTGATTTCCTAAATCACTTCAGTCAAATGCCGGGATGATTCCTCTGAAAGGGCACATCCTACTTGCTTCCCCCTCCATCCCTAATCCGACGGAACCGATGACCTCATTGTTTGGGACTACTCTACTCCCTGCCCTCACCGTGCCTCAAGTATCAAATTAATCTTTTCCCACAGGCGTGATACAACCTTGCCTTTACAGTTGCAGTTGATAGATTATTGCCAGAAGGCGATAGAACAACTCCACTTAAGTAAGAGTCCACTACAGACTCAAGTATGTATATTTTCACCAGCAGAAATATGCTCCTGTTGGGCCAGAAAAAAGGCGACTATGTTTCCCTTAAAAAAACTCTGACAAAAAGTGGGGAAACAGCTGTCACAATCCCCATTCCACCTTCCTAACTGAAAGTTTTGGCGTACAAAAATATTTGCACTCTTTTAACGCAGAACATTCTGAATGCTTTTAGCCAGTCTCTGTTTGTGGTTGAGCCCTCACAGACAACATCTCGCTGCCTGTATGTGTCTCTCTCCTTTGTCCCATTGAGTTACAGTACGCTCCACTGCGACTGTGCCCTCTCTCACTCACACTGCCTCCTTTTGTCTTTCTTTCCCATTGCCACTGTCTCCACCATACTTCAGCAGCTCAAAAATTCTGGGGGACCAAGTTGTTTATCCCGTATGCTCATGTGATTAAAATGTTGGTACAAAATGTGCCCTCCCCTATTCCTACATGTTAACATTCACCAGTTCAGGAGGTCCAGACCTCAGGCCTTTGTATAATCTTCACTTATCTGTACTTTTCATTTCCACTGTCTCCTGTCTGTTTTGTTCTCACAGCTCCTATCTCCATCCATCTGTCTTTGTCTTTTACTGCCACAGCCTCTCTCCACCATTACATCTACATCTACATTCCTACTCCACAAGCCACCTGACGGTGTGTGGCAGAGGGTACTTTGAGTACCTCTATCGGTTCTCCCTTCTATTCCAGTCTCATATTGTTCGCGGAAACAAAGATTGTCGGTATGACTCTGTGTGGGCTCTAATCTCTCTGAGTTTATCCTCGTGCTCTCTTCGCGAGATATACGTAGGAGGCAGCAATATACTGCTTGACTCCTCGGTGAAGGTACGTTCTCGAAACTCCAACAAAAGCCCGTACCGAGCTACTGAGCGTCTCTCCTGCAGAGTCTTCCACTGGAGTTTATCTATGATCTCTGTAACGCTTTCGCGATTGCTAAATGATCCTGTAATGAAGCGCACTGCTCTCTGCTGGATCTTCTCTATATCTTCTATCAACCCTATCTGGTACGGATCCGACACTGCTGAGCAGTATTCAAGCAGTGGGCGAAAAAGTGTACTGTAACCTACTTACTTTATTTTCGGATTGCATTTCCTTACGATTCTTCCAATGAATCGCAGTCTGGCATCTACTTTACCGACGATCAACTTTATATGATCATTCCATTTTAAATCACTCCTAATGCCTCCCAGATAATTTATGGAATTAACTGCTTCCAGTTTCTGACCTGCTATATTGTAGCTAAATGATAAAGGATCTTTCTTTCTATGTGTTTTCAGTGCATTACACTTGTCTACATTGAGATTCAGTTGCCATTCCCTGCACCATGCGTCAATTCGTTGCAGATCCTCCTGCATTTCAGTACAATTTTCCATTGTTACAACCTCTCGATATACCACAGCATCATTCGCAAAAAGCCTCAGTGAACTTCCGATGTTATCCACAAGGTCATTTATGTATACTGTGAATAGCAACGGTCCTACGACACTCCCCTGCGGCACACCTGAAATCACTCTTACTTCGGAAGACTTCTCTCCATTGAGAATGACATGCTGCGTTCTGTTATCTAGGAACTCTTCAATCCAGTCACACAATTGGTCTGATAGTCCATATGCTCTTACTTTGTTAATTAAACGACTGTGGAGAACTGTATTGAACGCCTTGCGGAAGTCAAGAAACACGGCATCTACCTGGGAACCCATGTCTATGGCCCTCTGAGTCTCGTGGACGAATAGCGCGAGCTGGGTTTCTCACGACAATCTTTTTTGAAATCCATGATTCCTACAGAGTAGATTTCTAGTCTCCAGAAAGTCATTATACTCGAACATAATACGTGTTCCAAAATTCTACAACTGATCAACGTTAGAGATATAGGTCTATAGTTCTGCACATCTGTTCGACGTCCCTTCTTAAAAATGGGGATGACCTGTATCCTTTTCCAATCCTTTGGAACACTACGCTCTTCTAGAGACCTACGGTACACCGCTGCAAGAAGGGGGGCAAGTTCCTTTGCGTACTCTGTGTAAAATTGAACTGGTATCCCATCAGGTCCAGCGGCCTTTCCTCTTTTAAGCGATTTTAATTGTTTCTCTATCCCTCTGTCGTCTATTTCGATATCTACCATTTTGTCATCTGTGTGACAATCTAGAGAGGGAACCACAGTGCAGTCTTCCTCTGTGAAACAGCTCTGAAAAAAGACATTTAGTATTTCGGCCTTTAGTCTGTCATCCTCTGTTTCAGTACCAGTTTGGTCACAGAGTGTCTGGACATTTTGTTTTGATGCACCTACCGCTTTGACATAAGACCAAAATTTCTTAGGGTTTTCTGCCAAGTCAGTACACAGAACTTTACTTCCGAATTCGTTGAACGCCTCTCGCATAGCCCTCCTCAAACCACATTTCGCTTCGCGTAATTTTTGTTTGTCTGCAAGGCTTTGGCTATGTCTATGTTTGCTGTGAAGTTCCCTTTGATTTCGCAGCAGTTTTCTAACTCGGTTGTTGTACCACAATGGCTCTTTTCCATCTCTTATGATCTTGCTTGGCACATACTCATCTAATGCATATTGTACGATGGTTTGGAACTTTGTCCACTGATCCTCAACTCTATCTGTACTTGAGACAAAACTTTTGTGTTGCACCGTCAAGTACTCTGAAATCTGCTTTTTGTCACTTTTGCTAAACAGAAAAACCTTCCTACTTTTTTTAATATTTCTATTTACGGTTGAATTCATCGATGCAGTAACCGCTTTATGATCGCTAATTCCCTGTTCTGCATTAACTGTTTCAAATAGTTCGGATCTGTTTGTCACCAGAAGGTCTAATATGTTATCACCACGAGTTGGTTCTCTGTTTAACTGCTCAAGGTAGTTTTCAGATAATGCACTTAAAAAGATTTTCCCGGATTCTTTGCCCCTGCCACCCGTTATAAACATTTGAGTCTCCCAGTCTACATCCGGCAAGTTAAAATCTCCACCCAGAACTATAACATGGTCAGGAAATCTACTCGAAATATTTTCCAAATTTTCCTTCAGGTGCTCTGCCACTTCAGCTGCTGAGCCATGGGGGCCTAGACATCCAATTACCATGTTTGAGCCTGCCTTCACTGTGACCTTCACCCAAATTATTTCACATTTCTCTCTCTCTCTCTCTCTCTCTCTCTCTCTCTCTCTCTCTCTCTCTCTCTCTCTCACACACACACACACACACACACACACACACACACACACACACACACAGAGCCACCTTACCTCTCCCGCCATCAATGTTCCCTCCTTCTTTCTCTCCCACTGTCAATGTCTGCTCTCTCTTCCAACATCACTGTCCCTCTTCTTCTCTCTTTTGGCACAGAAAAGGGCAAGGTGAGGAAGCAGATTGAAGCAGCTGGTTCCTCACTTTTCTGTCAGAATCTTATAAGATGAATGTATTTGCCTTTTCTGTGCTCTGACAGGGGCATTTTTTCCACGGACTCCCAAAGTGGTCCAACTACATCATCAGTTACAGTTGCAGTGAGCACAGGATTATCGATATTGGACCGTGGGTCAATGCAAATGTGTCACCTGGTCAAATGAATCACATTATTTTATAGGGAATTGAGCGCTGCATCAAAACTGGGTTGTTTTTCTTATTGTGGGTTGATTTTGAGTCATCGATATCTTGCGAGATGCTGAGTCTTGACTCGTTCCCTGTAACAACGGTTATCTTCTTTTCCGAATTTCCAGGTTACCATCTTGTTTTCTCTTGATGTTGTTGTTCTGCTATGCAGTGCATATATTTGACTGCTGACTTCTTTTCCGATAGCAGAGGGGTGCGGGCTATAAGAGAGGTTCTACATTTAAACACTCACTACGAAATCACAAAACATGGTACCAATTGTTCTTCTGTATTCAAATAAGTTCTCAACTCACAACAACTGACAATTAATAAAGCTTTCCAGACACATGTTCATACAAGATGCTTCACTGCTTGATCAAAACCGTAAGTTTGTACTTAACTCAAGATAGCATGGCACAGAGTCTGTATAAAAACATTCATTTTTATTTAGTGCTCTACATTTATCACAAGGCTCCTTTCTTCTTTGGAGTCCACAGCATGCCCCATGCACAACAGCAAAGTGCAAGTGACCCCTCACTGGCCAGTCCAAATTACTCATTCGACCTCGCTTTCTGCACTGTGCCCGCAATTTTCTTTCTCATATCTGCGTCCAAATTCCAACAAACCGGGAACAGTAGTTGTTGTTTATGCTACTACTAACTAAAGTAGCAATTTCACACACACACACACACACACACACACACACACACACACACACACACACACATCGTGCAGTGCATAGTTTTAGTACAAGGAAAGTGAGACATGTTGCAATGCTTTATAGCAATGTGGACCACTACAGTATGTGACTGATAGATAAGTTTTCTCCGTCACTCAGCCATAGTCAAGCCAGCAGCACCTAATGTTGCTGTACAGAACAAACAAAGAACTGTGAAGTAATTAACAGAGAATTTAAATATTTAAATAATGTTACAAGACTTATATTATGTAAAACTATGAAAATGTTAAGTATCTACATCTACATCTACATCCATAATCTGCAAGCCACCTGATGGTGTGTGGCGGAGGGTACTTTGATTACCTCTATCAGTTCGCCCTTCTATTCCAGTCTCTCTCTTTTTTTGAGTCTCAGAGTGATCTACTGATTAGTTGCCACAAAAACCCACATTTTACAAAATTTCAAAAGTGCATATTATTAAAGCTAGAAAGTTGTACTTTTGCAGTTTGGTTCAATTTTATATAAAAATATTCTTTACAGGTTTTCATAAAGATGTCTCTATAACTTTTTGAATCATTAGGTAAACACTGATTTTTGTACCAATAACTGTGAAAACGAGTTAGATTAGCTCATAATAAATATACAAAGCTGAACTATCATCACTATCTTTGTTATATGTAATAATGGAGCTGTACAGCTGCAAGATGATAATGTAATTTGGTCAAGACACAGAAGTTAGAAAAGAGACAGTTTGGCAGTCACAATCTACCCTCAGTTCCACATGAAAAATTCTGTGAATTTAAATTTAGGAGTTATCAAACTGAGATTTTTAAAGAACATAAACAGGGTACAGTTTTACATAGAGAAAAACTGGGAATTTGTCAATCTTCACCTGACACTGATGTAAATAATTTTGTAGTCAAAAAGGGAGCTATTTGAGCACTTATGCAGGCATTGGAAGTGATCTGTCTCCAGTTGTTCCGTTTGACATCTGCACCGAGACTATATAAAGACCGACCTGTCTTCACCTAAGAGGTTATTTGACCGTCTCTGCTGAGCCTAGGAAAGTGTTAAAAATGACTGGCACAATTGTTTTTTTGATCAATTTAACTATCGTTCAGATTTAGTGCAAATGTGTGAAAAGAACTTTTGGGTCAATGATTTTGTGGAAAGCCTGTGTTTCATTTTTGATGTTTTGTTCTGTGTCCCACCCACTGCATTACAGAAAACCATGTGGTAAGTGGTGTACTTTATTTCCCACTTTTAAGGGGAGAAATTAACTGTACATAATTAATGGATGAAACAATAGTTAGTAATACTTGGAACTTTGAGCTGAAACAGTCTCTGAAATGTGACGAGTGCTGATTATGATTTGGAAAACTTTAATATATTGCAAAATTAATACATGTACGTGTGTGTGTGTGTGTGTGTGTGTGTGTGTGTGTGTTTTAACTAAATAAACTGATTGATCAAATGACAGTAGACTTTTATTTATTGTCCTCTGAAGTATACACAGGGAGCTAGAACACTTTATTTCAGTTTCAGCAAGCTGAGTTGTAGACTGAAGATTACGGTCAGCATGTTCTCCAGCACTTTCCGGCTGTCTGCCCAAATTATTTTCAGCCTCTTGTAAAAGGCAGTGGTATTAAAAAAACACAAAGACATGTCAAATCGAACAACAAACCTAAAATTTTTACCTGCCGCCCCACAGTTTTTTGTTACAGCAGGTCAGTGATTGTGTCCAGATATGCCATATTCCAAATGAACGGCTGCTTGAAACCTGCACCGTGCCACAGACAATAACATTGTGAGCATTCACTTGGGTTTCCATAGGACCTGTCGCACCTCCACAGTCATTCACTACAATTACCATTGAAACAGTCTTAACTTGATTTATATATTAAATTTCCTTTGAACAGAGTGATGTTTCTCTCTTCTTTTTGGAAGAAAAGGATGTAACATCCAGCTCTGAGGTAAAACATGCAGTATAATACAGTCATAAATAATGTCGCTGTTTTTATTGGAAGATTGCAGGCTGCAATGTATCCAAGTATCAGTTTCAGGACGAGCAATGTAGAAATTGGAGAAACATCTCTCTCTCCAGAGGATATGTTGTAAGAACTTTTACACAAATGTACAAAGGCTGGAACTTAAATAGTGGCAACTATTTATTCACAACCGATACAAAAGAGTTACATGTTTGCACCTCTTACTGTCCTCCAAAGTAGTCACCAGCGTTGTGTAGAACCTGTTGCCAGCGATGTGGAAGGCATAACTGTGAGGAGGGGGCGTGAGTTGTGCTTGGGTAGCTCAGATGGTAGAGCACTTGCCCGCGAAAGGCAAAGTTCCTGAGTTCAAGTCTCGGTCCGGCACACAGTTTTAATCTGCCAGGAAGTTTCATATCAGTGCATACTCTGCTGCAGAGTGAAAATCTCATTCTGGAGGCATAGCATACCGTTAGCAGAGCCTGTTCTATTGATGGTGCGAATGGAGTGGTCTACTGCCTTTCGAATCTCTGGAACAGTTCTGAAGCAAAGACCTTGATGACACTGTCATGCTGTACGACCTCTGGCACATTCAATCTCGATCCAACTCCAGTGTTCCTGTTTCGAAAACGTAGTGACACCGTTACATTAGACCAATCGATCACAAGTGACTGTGTTTCCTTCGATTGTGCACACGCTGGTGACGTGGGACGGGCAAGTCCATTTGCTCGGAGGTAAGGTAGTTACGTCAACAACACATGCTGTCAGTGACAATAGTAGATTCCGTTGCATAGTGTCTCCACAGCAGTGTTGCCACTATTTAAGTTGCAACCTACCTATATACATTGTTGTCTGACATACACACAATACGTGCACCCAGAATCACAGACAGGAAGAGACATAGTTGAAGAACGAAAAATTTGATATTGGCTTAAAAAACTTTAGAATACAAATATATCTGCATCTTTCTTTTTGTACGTATCTTTTATATTGCATCTTCACCCTGCATGGTGTTCCAATACTTATTATATAACATATACTTTATGGCTAAACCAAAATAAGATATATCACACAGATCAACTGTGTGCCTTTATGTTTGATGGCTCGCCATATGGTAATGACATCTTCCACCAGGAAACTGTTCATGTCACAAGACCAGAATAATTGTGATACGGTGTTGCGAGGAGTGTGGTAGTGAACTCATGTTCATGTCTTGACCAGCAGCAGATGCACTTGCTCCGCGTAACTATGCATTTTCATTTGGTCTGACATATCTCTGGAAACCTACCAAGGGCTTCTCAAATACACATCATGCATGATCAGTGCTGTATTGTTTTCTAAATTTGGACAGATATGCTGCTAAGTAGGTGGTCACAATATTTTAGCCATATTTGAAGATGGTACTTAGTTTAAAATCATTCCTTGTGTCTTAAATGACATTCTGCATAAGGAGATGAATGCTTCATTTGTTAACACCAAATGAAAAACACTGGAGGAAAACAACTTCAAAATTTTAAAATGTAAACTTTCTTGGCTATAAATGTCACAGTTAATAATATGTTCTGGGCTATTATGCTGTGGTCGAACGAATTTCACATTTAAATCCAACATTTCATCCCCGTATGCCGACTACATTTTCAAGAGGGATCGTAACTTCTTTGCATGTCCGATTCACACCCTGGCATGCTACTCACTGCAACAGAATTCTGTTTACATGTGCTCTTGTTCAGTGGGAGGGTGTCATATGCTTCGAATACCTGGGTGCAATTGGTCGTTGTTGGTTGCCATCATCCACTGTTGCCATCACTCCCTGGTCGAAGACTGGTAACACATCTTCTTTAGCACTAGATGTTAAATTCCTGGGGTGTTTTAAAACCTCTATGGCATCTCAGTATAGTCTTTCATGATATCTGCTTGTGGCACTCGAGTCCAATCAAAATGAATGTGGTGGTCTCACAGCTGCAAAGCATGTTCCACAACAGCTGATCTGCTGATCTTCCCCCCCTTCTACAATTGCCCTTTTGATCTTCAAGTCGTTTTTTGGCCATTCTTTTTGTAGTGCCCTCATATACCTCCCCACAACTACAAGGAATACATAAATTCCTGCTTTCTCCAGTGGTTGGCACAGATTTCTAGATTATTGCGATGTTATGTTTTTTCAAGATTCTTCCTATGCAGACAGTAATGTCCTTAATGAAAGGCAGGAAAACTTTTGATTTCAACAGTGCTTGTGCATCACTACAATTCCAACAGAATCGTCTTAATGCTCTTTTTACTTCGATGGACGAATAACCGTTCTTGAGCTATGCATTAGTGAAAATGTTTTAATTCTATGTCAAGCAGCTCTGGTTTGCAGATGTTCCTTGCTGTCTCCAACAATGTTTCTATGATGCCTCACTTTTGTTGTGCATTGTTTGAATCCCAGTGTAGGTAATGGTATGTGTGCATGGGTTTTTGGTAAACTGTGTGGCCTAAGGTAACACATTCTTTCATGAAAACTAGCATATCAAGAAAATTTCTCACTGAGATGTTTGTCAAAGCACCCTAGTTTCTCTCTGCCACGTATCCCTAAAATAAACATATCACTCACGTACCAGAACAAAATATTCGGTTTCTTGTTGACAGTTTCCAGGGCCTGCTCCTCGAATTTTTACTTAAAGAAATTTTCTATAACTTGGCTTAAGGGGCTCCCCATAGCCGCACCATCTGTCTTTCCCCATAGCCACACAATCTGTCTATTCATAGAAATTGTCATTTTATTTGAAATACATGGTTGTGAGGCAATATTTAAACATTTCTGCGATATTGGGAGAAGAAATCTGACTCAGCTGTCATGATGCCTCACTGAGCAGAGCCATAGTAAATAGTTGTTCCACATCAACACTAACTAATATGTCTTCTGACTGGATCACTATGGTGCTTGATTTACTGATGAAATGTGCTGAATTCTTGATATACACTATGTGATCAAAATAATCTGGACACCCCCAAAAACATACTTTTTCATATTAGGTGCATTGTGCTGCCACCTACTGCCAGGTACTCCATATCAGTGACCTCAGTAGTCATTAGACATCGTGAGGAACTAGAATGGGGTGCTCTGTGGAACTCACAGACTTCAAACGTGGCCAGGTGATTGGGTGTCACTTGTGTCATACATCTATACACGATTTCCACACTCCAAAACATCCCTAGGTCCACTGTTTCCGATGTGATAGTGGAGTGGAAATGTGAAGGAACATGTACAGCACAAAAGCGTACAGGTTGACCTCGCCTGTTAACTGACAAAGACCGTCGACAGTTGAAGAGGGTCATAATGTGTAATAGGCAGACATCTGTCTAGACCATCACACAGGAATTTCAAACTGCATCAGGATCCACTGCAAGTGCTATGGCAGTTAGATGAGAGGTGAGAAAACTTGGATTTCATGGTCGAGTGGCTGCGCGTAAGCCACACATCTCACCACCAGTAAATGCCAAATGACACCTTGCTTGGTGCAAGGAGAATAAACATTGGACAACTGAGTAGTGAAAAAATGTTGTGTGGAGCGAAGAATCATGGCACACAATGTGGCGATCCGATGGCAGGTTGTGGATATGGCGAATACCCGGTGAACGTCATATGTCAGCATGTGTAGTGCCAACAGTAAAATTTGGAGGTGGTGGTGCTATGGTGTGGCCATGTTTTTCATGAAGGGGGCTTGCACCCATTGTTGTTTTGCATGGCACTATCACAGCACAGGCCTGCATTGATGTTTTAAGGACCTTGTTGCTTCCCACTCTTGAAGAGCAATTCGGGGATGGCGATTGATCTTTCAAGACGATCGAGCACCTGTTCATAATGCACGGCCTGTGGCAGAGTGGTTACACAACAATAACATCCCTGTAATGGACTGGACTGCACAGAATCCTGACCTGAATCCTATAGAACACCTTTGGGATGTTTTGGAATGCCGATTTTGTGCCAGGCCTCACCAACCGACATCGATACCTCTTCCTCACTGCAGCACTCCATGAAGAATGGGCTGCTATTCCCCAAGAAACCTTCCAGCACCTGATTGAACGTATGTCTGCAAGAGTGGAAGCTGTCATCAAGGCTGAGGGTGAGCCAACACCATATTGAATTCCAGCATTACCGATGGAGAGCGCCACGAACTTGTAAGTCATTTTCAGCCAGGTTTCCGGATACTTTTGATCACATAGTGTATGAAACCAACTGGCCCACATGTGGCCATAATAATAGTTTCAGGAACTTGACAATTGAATAGTGGACAAACCATAGCACTCACTATAGGTCTTAGAGGAACACGGTCTTTGTGCACCTTTGGCAACCTGTAAAGTCTTGGTGGTAGCACTACTGAATTGAACAGACTTCAAAATTGTGTTGGAACAGTTTAAGAATGTCCGGATCTTTATGTGGTCATAGCTGAAATGAAACTACACTATTACAATCTAGAAATAAAGCTGTTGTTCAGATAGTGGGATGATGAAAATCAACAACTTGTGGTGCTTCAAGGTACCACATGGAAACACAGCCACATGCAACAATGTAGAATGTAGCATACACAATGTTAAAAAAAAAATTCCAGCCTGAAATAGAAATGTGTTGCAGTTATGTGCACAGTCTCTTGTTGCAACCAGTGTCAAATTATTTTAAAAGTGACTGGTTCCCCAGTGATCTGTTGTTAGTGCTGTACTGCAAGTACCCTGGAGGATTTGCGGAGAGAAATGAGCAGAAGTAAAATACTGACTGGATGCTGGTTGTCGGTGCTTTTAGTTTTGAGTCCTTAAAACTGTTGCTACTGTTTTAGTGTTACAGCTTGTTTCTGCTTTTAGCTGATGACTTGTAAAAACTGTGTATGTGGTGTTCTCATCTCATCTCAGGCTCAGGTTAGGCAGCAGCAGATAATTCGCCTGAACGACGAACTGGACTCTGCGAGAGAGAAGCTCGCCGTGGCTGCTGCCTCTTCTCAACTCGCCAAGGAACAGCAGGAGGCCGCGGTCTCCAGTGACCGCATCCCCGAGGTGAGTCGCACGACCTCTGACCGTAGATTCACGTAGATGACACACGCCCCTGTCTCTGTCATGTTGTGGTTTTAAACCGATTCTAAGTCACATTACAGAGGGCAGAAAGCCAAGTTTTTGTCATTACACAATGTGTAAAGAGGAGTCAATAGTTACGGTTTTCCTCATTTGTAGCTGAATGATTTTAGTAATTCAATGACTCGATATGTTACTGTTCCATATATAATGTTACAGTTAACCTAATTTGACCAATTTTTAATGCAATCGTTATATGAAGGCATACTGAAAAGTAATCCCCCTAAAGAATTTATGTGAAAACTCTTAAAGCTTTTTAAATGAAACAAATGGTATTAAGATTCTGCATATTTATTTTTCACGTCTACATATTTGCAGCCATCTGCTGGAAATGGAAAAAAGAACATATTGACACCGGTGTGTCAGACCCACCATACTTGCTCCGGACACTGCGAGAGGGCTGTACAAGCAATGATCACACGCACAGCACAGCGGACACACCAGGAACCGCGGTGTTGGCCGTCGAATGGCGCTAGCTGCGCAGCATTTGTGCACCGCCGCCGTCAGTGTCAGCCAGTTTGCCGTGGCATACGGAGCTCCATCGCAGTCTTTAACACTGGTAGCATGCCGCGACAGCGTGGACGTGAACCGTATGTGCAGTTGACGGACTTTGAGCGAGGGCGTATAGTGGGCATGCGGGAGGCCGGGTGGACGTGCCCGTCGACCTGGGACCGGACCGCAGCGACGCATGGATGCACGCCAAGACCGTAGGATCCTACGCAGTGCCGTAGGGGACCGCACCGCCACTTCCCAGCAAATTAGGGACACTGTTGCTCCTGGGGTATCGGCGAGGACCATTCGCAACCGTCTCAATGAAGCTGGGCTACGGTCCCGCACACCGTTAGGCCGTCTTCCGCTCACGCCCCAACATCGTGCAGCCCGCCTCCAGTGGTGTTGCGACAGGCGTGAATGGAGGGACGAATGGAGACGTGTCGTCTTCAGCGATGAGAGTCGCTTCTGCCTTGGTGCCAATGATGGTCGTATGCGTGTTTGGCGCCGTGCAGGTGAGCGCCACAATCAGGACTGCATACGACCGAGGCACACAGGGCCAACACCCGGCATCACGGTGTGGGGAGCGATCTCCTACACTGGCCGTACACCACTGGTGATCGTCGAGGGGACACTGAATAGTGCACGGTACATCCAAACCGTCATCGAACCCATCGTTCTACCATTCCTAGACCGGCAAGGGAACTTGCTGTTCCAACAGGACAATGCACGTCCGCATGTATCCCGTGCCATCCAACGTGCTCTAGAAGGTGTAAGTCAACTACCCTGGCCAGCAAGATCTCCGGATCTGGCCCCCATTGAGCATGTTTGGGACTGGATGAAGCGTCGTCTCACGCGGTCTGCACGTCCAGCACGAACGCTGGTCCAACTGAGGCGCCAGGTGGAAATGGCGTGGCAAGCTGTTCCACAGGACTACATCCAGCATCTCTACGATCGTCTCCATGGGAGAATAGCAGCCTGCATTGCTGCGAAAGGTGGATATACACTGTACTAGTGCCGACATTGTGCATGCTCTGTTGCCTGTGTCTATGTGCCTGTGGTTCTGTCAGTGTGATAATGTGATGTATCTGACCCCAGGAATGTGTCAATAAAGTTTCCCCTTCCTGGGACAATGAATTCACGGTGTTCTTATTTCAATTTCCAGGAGTATATTTGCAGCCGTCTGCCACTAGAGGATTGTGTCGGTGCACCAGAAACAGGATGCTGTAAATGAGTTTCTAATCGCAGAAGAGTTTGTCCATACACAGAGCACTCACTTCTTCATCTTTACAATGCCAGACCACACATGAGCTCTCTCACATTTGCAACAGTCTGATGCCACGGGTTCACTGTCATCGATCATCCTCCGTACAATCCTGACTCGGCACCATCCGATTTATCTGTTTCTAAAACTTAGAGAACACCTCCGAGGACTTCACTGTGGTAGGGATGAAGTGGTGCAAGCAGAGGTGAGGCTGTGATTGTGAACAAAGTCAAACATTCTACAATGACAGTGTCATCAAACAGTCTCTCATTGGGAGAAATGTGTTTGTCACCAGGGTGACTATGTTGTGAAATAAATATGTAGACATGAAGAATAAAGATGTAGAATGTTAATAAAGTCCTTTTTATTTAAGCGGCCTTAAGAATTTTCACATAAAAAATTTGAAGCTATTCTTTTTCAGCACAAAAATGGTTCAAATGGCTCTGAGCACTATGGGACTTAACTTCTGTGGTCATCAGTCCCCTAGAACTTAGAACTACTTAAACCTAACTAACCTAAGGACATCACACACAACCATGCCCGAGGCAGGATTCGAACCTGCGACCGTAGCAGTCGCGCGGTTCCGGACTGAGCGCCTTAACCGCGAGACCTTTTCAGCACACCCTCACACTTTTTACATTTGGTGAGGCAAAAAGGTAATGTTTAAAACATTGACAATTTTCTTACAGACAATACAGTTATGCTTCTGTAGTGAATTTCTGTTTCTGTTGCACTGTTGAGTCATGCAGTTCACCACTTCCACAAGAGTGGAAGATGAAATATATGTGAAACGATTTACAAAGGTCAGCCAAAAAGTAATGCCTTCTAAATAAAGTTTATTAAGTGAAACACTTGGATTTGGCACTATTCTGCAGAGCTTCTTCCCCAATCCACTGTGGTAGTAACTTGGTGCATCAACAGATGCCAGTACTGCAGTTGCTTGCAAAATGGTCAACATTGACGTTGATATTAGGCAGTGCTCTGTGATAGAATTTTTTAATGCAAAAGATGAAATGCCCATTGGCATTCGTGAAAGACTGAAAAATGTGTACAGTGAGTGAACATTGGCTATCAGCACTGTTAGACAATTTGTTCATCACTGTAACAAAACTGAAGGGGCAAATACCATCAACTGACAAAATGTGAAGTGACAGGCCGGTGATTGTAGTGACTTGACACAACATTCAGTGACTCGATGGCATTATACGTGGTGACTGCGCAGGATTTTTATCGCATTATCTCCCTCAGTAAAGGCAGCATGATGATGGTCATTCAGCAACTGAGATACTCAAAGGTTTGTGCTACATGGTTACAAGGAATGTTAACTGACCAGAATAAAGAGACAAGAAATACAATTGCCTCCCAACTCTTGCAGCACTTCTGCCTGGAGGGAGAGGAGTTTCTGGGAAAAATAGTGGCTGGAGATGAATCATGGGTTCACTTTTTGGACCAGAATCATAGAGGTAGTCAATGGACTAACATAACAAAAACTCACACAAGAAGAAAAAGTTCAAAACTGTGCTATCAGCAGGGAAGTTATGGCTGCAGTATTCTGTGAAGCAGAGGGAAGGGTGCACATTAAATTTGGTCCAATATGTCAGAACTCTCAAATAGCTTACGGCACATCTTCATTGACTTCGACCAAGAAAAGCTGTTGTGGATATTCTTCTTAATTGCACGATGATGTGAGGCCAGACATTGGTTGTCACACCACTGAAGACATTAGAAAACTTGATGGGAAGTCTTGCCACATCCCCCGTGCAGCACTGAGCAGGCATCATCAGACTTCCATCTGTTCGGGCCACTAAAAGTTGCTCGTCATGGCATTTACTTTGAAGGTGAGGAGGCCATGAAAACATCTGTCCATCAGTGGCTTTGGAAGAAGGACCGAGCACTTCATCATGCTGGTATACGTGCTCTTGGTGAAAGATAGACCAAAACTGTGGAAATGAATGTAGATTATATTCAAAATTCTAAAATTAAGTGTCAGTATTGTGGTGTTCAACGTATGTAGTTGCATTTTGAGATTCTTGGCAAATAAAAAAAAAAGGGGAGCATTACTTTTTGACTGACTGTTGTACTAAGCTTTTATAACAAATAGCATCCATTTATATCCATAATGTCTGGCTTTTACAATAAATAAGCATTTATGTTTTATGACTTTTGCTTACCAAGTACAGATACCAAAACAATATTAATATCAGAAGCAGCACATTGGAAAATGTCGGTGAACGAGAAAATGAGGACCAACATATATTCTAACTTTCAGTATGTGGACATATATCTGACAGGGTTTTGAATAATGCTTGCTGCATAGCTTTGTGTAATTTTTTGGTTTAAAATTCACACTTTTCAAAGTCACTCCTTTGTACTTCATCAGCAGAAAAACTGTAACTGGTTTTGAGATTATGTCAAAACAGTTTATGAAATTGAACAAAAGAAAGGAAGGACCATATAATTAATTTTTCATAAATTTTCACCCATATTTTTTTTGCAAGGTATTTATTTTCACTGATGTTCAGGCATTTGTTTGCAATACAACAGATATACAGGGTGAACCAGAACCCTGGAGACAAGCTTTCAAAGGTAGTAGTATGAACCAATACAAAAAGTTTGCTAAACATGATATCTAAAATGCGTACCTTAAGAGTTATGAGAACTTGTTCAGTAGAAGAGATGTGTTTCTCAGTAGCGAAGAGGAACTAGTGGTAGCTGCCATGCTTACTGGACTTGTTTTTTCTTGTCTTCATTCACATTGCCATCTATGAAAGTTTGTCAGTCGAGTTCTGGTTCACCCTATATAATGACTCTTCTCGTTTAGTTCATAATAATTTAATACCAAAAAATACTCTCAAACAGAAGAACATTCACATCTGCTAACCATATCATTCTGTAACTTTAAACAGCTTTGCCCATGGAATGAAATATTTCTTCCTTTCACTTATCTTTTGGAGCAAACAAACACTTCACAAGATTTTATCATTGTAATAAAGACACTCTTACAGGAAATACTAAAACTAAGACAAAGCGAACATCGAAACTTCCTGGCAGATTAAAACTGTGTGCTGGATTGAGAGTCGAACTCGGGACCTTTTGCGGGCAAGTGCTAAATACTAAAACTAAGACAAAGCGAACATCGAAACTTCCTGGCAGATTAAAACTGTGTGCTGGATTGAGAGTCGAACTCGGGACCTTTTGCGGACAAGTGCTCTACCACTCTGCTGTAGAGTGAAAATTTCATTCTAGAAAGTGAACATCATTGCAGATGTCACCTTCAAATGAATGCTGCCTGAGTCACTTTCAGTGTTATTTGACTGCAGTCCAGTAGGCAATTAACTGTTACTACTTTATTCATACATTTGGTCGAGCTGTGTGACAAAGTAAAAGCCTGTTTGTTGTTATGCCGATTGCATTTCAATTTTTGAATTTTTTTTATGCATCCTCAGTAGCGAATTTTTGTGGTCCTTTCTCGCCGTGTTGTGAACCCGCATATGGTTTGCACATTTTCATTCTCCATGTAGAACTTCATATCTGTGATTGTTGTGCCAATATCTACTATACTTGTGCTGCACTTTTTATTAGAGACTAACTGAGGAACTGGCATTGCCAAGTTATTTATTTATAGCTATACCCGAGACTTTGCATGTGTAGAATTTATGGCTTGTAAAGCATTTTGTTTAGAGCTTGGAAGTAGTATGACTGGGGGACATGAATGAAGAGCTTTCTTGTTTCACTAATATTGGAGAGAGCCACATAGTGCTGGTTGTTTTAAATGCAACTGACATTAAGGTCCATATCCACAGCATGCAGTGTCTGGCCTTGTGCTGTTTATGGTCATGGCATACTATAAGTTCACCAAGCATTGAACACATGTGAAGCAAAACAGTAAATTGTTAGGAGAAAAAACTAACTCGCCTGCACCACCTTTCTGTCAAGATTTCTACTTCTATGATGTTACATTGGAGAGAAGTAACTTTAAGCTCTGTGAGTGAATGGTTCCGGAGAATGAGATAACGCATGATGCCTTCAATCATAGTTTCGTCATGCCTTGCTTTGGAAGTAGTTTCCAAAGAGTAAGTTAAAGCTTGATGTTCTTGAGCTGCCTCATGATCTTCAGTGGATTCTTGAGACAGCATAGTCCTCAGTCTTTTATGCATTTCTATGTATTCAGACAGAATTAACCATCTTTCATGCATTTTAATACATGAACAAAATACAATCAAAATATAGTGAGTAACTACTCAAATCATAACAAAAACTTTATAAATTTGTTTTTCCTAGAAAATAATATAAGTAAAACTTATCAAAAGAAGCAAAGCAATATCATTAAGTTTTTAATAAACAAATGGCCAAGTCAATCCAATGTTAGTTTGTATTCGTAAAGATAAGATTGCAGCACTTAATTCTGTCACTGATGTAAGTTTCCAAAAATACATCTGTCCCTGAGTTAAAAAAAACTAACAGCACCATCTATTGGTTCCTAGGTGTAATATGCCATGAGGATTAAACACTCATATTACTAAGCTGAGCAGACGATTTGAGATAAAACTTTAAATTGTGATGAAATAAAGCCTATATCTTGCCCCAAACTAGCCTCATGTTGGCTGCGGAAAACCCATCAAAATTGGTCTGGTAATTTTGGGGATAAGCGTGTTCAAACAGACACACATGGTGGCTTTACTGTTTTAGTTTTGATATATATGCCATCATATGTTGTTTTTTATACACTGCTGTGTGGGTCATGATATGTTGTAAGCACATAACGTAACTTTTTATATTGCTCTATATGGAGCTTTTTGTAGAGAAGACAAACACTTTAAATATGTTGATACGAGGGTAAACCCAAAAGAAAGGTCTCCGCAGTGTAGGGAGCACAGAGAAAATGTCTTTGCTGCTGTTGGCCACATTGTTCTGATTGGTGCTCCCCCTTCTCCCAAATGAGCATGCAGTCGCTTCTCTGGGGATGCTCAGTTTCGGCTTAGCAGCCATCAAGAAGATGCCACTCCCAAATGTGTACTAGTGCACTTATTTGGTTTTTGAATGCAGAAGGCGGTGAACTGATTTAAATTCATCACCAGTTGATGTAAGTGTATGGAATGTTATGCACAGATGTCAAAAATGTTCAGAACTAGAGTAGAGATACTGGAGTTCATGATGAACAAATTAGTGAGTGACTGCCAATTTCTGACTAGATAGCAATGAAGGTTAAGCGAACTGTGTGTAAAGGTCAATGGATCACTCTGGATGTTTTGTGCATTTTGGCTTCAGAGATTTCTCAAAGTACCATTTGCAGAGTTTTAACGCAAAAGCTGCAGTATCGAAAGGTGTGCATAAGAGGGGTATCGTGAATGCTGAAGGGAGACCATAAATGCCAATGAGTTGATTCTTCCCGTAGATTTCTTTGTTACTATGCAGACAAAAATGACAACTTTTTGCAATCAGTTGTCACAGGAGAGGAAACCTGGACTTCCACTTTACACCCGAGACCAAACAATAATCTCACAAACTGCAGCTTACCTCCTCACCCAAGTTGCAAAAAATAGACACAGTCTACTGGTAATGTCATAACAGCTGAATTTTGGGATCAAAACCGGGTATTACTGGTCAACTTTGTGCCTGTTGGAATCATAATAAACTCTGGCTGATACTGTGAAAGACTGAATAATTCTACAAGAAATTCAGAACTGGAGAAGAGGAATGCCGAGCGAGGGCATAAGCATACTCCGTGACAACACTCACCCACATGTTGCCCATCAAACAGTGGGTCTCCTGCAGAGTTTTGAATGGAAATTCATCACCTGTGCATGCTATAGTCCGGTCGTGGCACCCAATGACTACCACCTTTTCCCTAAGTTTAAGGAACATTTGGCCGGAAGGCAGTTCAGTTCCAACAGTGAAGTGAAAGATGAGGTTCAGCGCTTCCTCAAGGATGTAGTGGTAAACTGGTATGACATGGGCATACAGAAAGTGTCACATCGTCTACAAAAATACATTGTCCAAAATGACAATAATATAGAAAAGTAGACAAATGTTCACTCTTTAATATAACATAAATATTATAGGAAATTAACTTTTTTCACTAAAATAATAGGAAACTCTACTGTTGGATTACCCTTATATGAAGGGCTTATTTCAATAGCGGTACAAGTCCATTACCTCCACTTTTCTGTCTATAATGCTTCTGACATTAATGATCCAAACAAACAGAAAGAAAGGTTCATCTCTAGCAAGAAGCCATATGCTTGAATGTTGCTGGTATCTCAACTGAAGATTTTTCAGCACTCATTTAACTTTAGGACTCTTTATGTCAATATGAACAAAATTGGACTTTTACCACTATTGAAATAAGCCCTTCATATATCATCTGTGTGAGTGGATCAATACTGGTAATACACTGAATGTCAAAAATGGATATATCAAAAAGAGTGGTTCTTATTTCAAAAAAACTGGATAAGTGCAAGTAGTACTCATGCTCTGAAGGTTGCCAAATTGTCAAGATCCTACTGTACTTTGGAAGTAGTGTTTTTGCACTAAAGTTGTTTATACAGTGACTGTAAACTCCAGTGTTTGTGTTAAGTATCACTGGTATTCCCAATTTCAGCTGGAGGAGCAGATCTCACAGCTATCTCTCAGTCTGTCAGACAGTGAAACTGTGAGAACTGACGTTGAGCACCAGCTGGCGGACACGAGGGAGGAACTCGAGGCTGTGAAGTCGAGACTGACGCTGGCGGAGAAGGTGACGGCAATTCCTTTGTTACAAAAATGCACGACCATCGCTGGGACATGTGCCTTTCTTCAGTAGCCATTGCCGCACTCGAGAACTTTCAATTTGGCACGTGGTACTTGCTTTAGAAAACAAAGCACACAGCACTGTTTCACTCACCTTGCTGCCTGCTAGCAGGTAAGTCTGTTACTTCTGCACTGGTTGTTATGCTTGTGAAACCTGATCTGTTTATAGATCTGGCACATTTGTCTTTCTCTCTTCCTTTCTCGTTTTTAATAGTGACATTGCTTCATTGGTGAAATTCACTCAAAACATAATAAAAACAAATAGTTGCACAGGTAACCTAAAACCACTTCTAGCACATTTTTGTCTGTAATGTCACATCAATTTTCTGCATAAATATCTCATTGTTCTGTACTGCCAATAAGAAACTTTGTTTGTGTGCATTTCGTCACGAGAGTCTACCGAGGTGATTTTGCGACAAAAGCAAAGTTGCTGCCCATTCCCATATAAAACTACCTTTCACCAATTTTTTCTACAGATTTAGCCAATTTTATAATTTTGTAAAAACGTTTAATGAAAAGGAAGATTTATTGAAAAGAGTTACTGTCACCAGTAGTCCTGCACAGTGATCTCTCATGTCATTTGTGCCTCAAAAGTGACGGGATGTTTACGTGTCGAAGTATCAGTAGATGTCGAAGATGCCGACTGCTCTCCTGTAAGTAGTCGGAACACACAATATGCCGGGAGAAGCTCAAGATTCGGAGCAAAAGAATTGGCTGGAGGAGCTACTTAAATACCTTTGCACCTGCGCCTTTTCTGCTCACTTCCTCCACCGTTGCATCTCACTCCATCCCTCAGATGGCAGAAATTGGGAAGAATTAAGAAGTTTTCGATCAGATAGCAGAGTTGTTTCAGCACCTATATGATGACCTTTGAGATCCTGCAGCACAGGGGTGAAGTAGTGACAAAAGCTCCACTTTTGAACACGAGAAAACTGTATAGAAGGTAGCTGTGTGAATTGATCCCACTTTGTCACATAAACCATTTTAGCAACAGATGTCAGTTGGGTTGTGGTCCTTTTTTATGAAGCCAATCAGATGAAATGATGCTGTAGAAATGTCACTGTTACAACAGCATGCATTTACAATTACAGACACAGGGTAAGGTTGCTTCTCGAAGGCAGAAGACAGGGACATGAGGAGTAGGGGTAAGGGAACTCACAGGCCCTCATGGTTAATTCTGAGACTGTCTTGTTTTTCCAGTCACTTTTTGTGCTCCCTCTGTGCATGTGCCCCTGGCTGGCGTGTCTTGCCAAGTTGTCAGTATGGTCTTGGTCTACATGCTTCCAAACTATACCTCCAACAACAACAAACCCATACACACACACACATACACCCTGTCCCCTATGTCTCTCTTGCTTCTCATCCCTTTCCCTCCCCCACCCATCCACCCACCCACCTCCACTCTTGCCAATGCTGCCCAACAGGTGCAACTTTCCATGAATGAAGTGGGTAGGATGTAAATGGATGAGATGATGGGAAGAGGGAAGGGAGAGATAGAGAAGAAATAGAAGAGAGAGAACAGAAATGCAGTGCGAATGGAAGCCCACACTGGTGCAGGCAGGCATTCGTTTGGTCAGTCAGTCACAGTTGCATGTTCTTTATGGGAGTGTCACTACATTTACAGGAGACCATTGGGAACACAATAATAAATTATTGGTGACTATACTCCGATTAAAATTACTTTGTGATTGACACAGGACAGTGCCGAAGAGCAGAATTGCCGGCTTGTACACGACATGCTACGTGCTCGTGCTGTAGGGGTAGCGACGACAACACGTTAAGATCCCGTAATGAAACGTTATAGGCAAATAACACCAATAAGACGAGCAGTCGGTCGTAAGTATGTTGCAAAATTACAAATAATCTAAACAACTGAGAAAATTTTCTGGATGTTACTGCAAGCACTTTATCAAGGATAGTCAAATGATGTGAGGTGGTGTACATAATTATCACTGAAAGCTTGCTCAGGTTTTTCGAAATTCTCTTCCATCAAAATAATGATTTATATAAACTTTCAGTCTTTTATGTTCATACACCTAGAAATAGGTAACAGAACACGTACTTTGTTAAATTTATAACAGGATTAATACTAGCGAAAATTAAAGTCTTTTTGTTTTTTGACCACGTCACTGTGAGAACACAATTTTTTTTAGAAAAAAATAACAAAGGAGCTTAAAAAGTTTGAACCTGTATTTGAACTTGCAAATTTTCCATTATCAGTGCAGTGCTTTATAGTTTGAACAATGCTTTCTTCTAATCTTCACAGATCTTTAAATAAATATGTAGAATCCACAATTATGACTTTATAGATACTATATACATAAAGATACTTAAAAATTCACTACAATTTCAAGCTTCAAAAAATGTCAAAACAGGTATTCGTTACACATGTCGTGTGCCAAACATGTTAAGTTACTATTTGCAAGATGAGTAATGCGAAACATAGTATGTAACAAAACCACACAATACTGAAGTGTACAAGTTATACAATTATAATTGTAACTATTGTGGTGAAAGATGGTCAAGATGAATGTGACCATTGGGGTTGAGGTCAAGCAGTGTGTGGCTGGGTGACTGAATCATGTGAAGCTTAATGTTAGGAATGTGCTTGGCTGTAAGTGATCATTGAGAATGAGTACAAAACAAAACAGAATAAATGGGAAACATTTGGCCTATTTGGAGCACTTGAGGTTAATAAGCTTTTACTTGGGGTCAGCCATGACATGCAAAACTGCATGCAAGCATCTACATCTACATCTACCCGACAAGTCACCTGACAGTGTGTGGCAGGGGGTACTTCTGGTGCTGCTGACTGATTCTCTCTTCCCTGTTCCACTCAAGAATGGTGCATGGGAAGAAGTTTCTGTATTGGCTCTAATTCCTTGAATTTTTCCATTGTGGTGATTTCATGAGATGTGTGAGATGAAAAAATGTGTTATCCAACACTTTTCAGAAAGTACTCTCTGGAAATTTGAATAGTAAACCTTTCCATGATGCATAAACACCTGTTTTGCAGTGTGTACCACTGGAGTTTGTCAAGCTCTTGCGCCGACCAAATGATCCTGTGACAAAATGCATCATTCTTCATCGGTTCTTTTCTATCTCTTCTGTCAGTCGTACCTGGTAAGGGCCGCATATTGATAAACAATAATCAAGAATCGTTTGAACAAGTGCCTTTTAAGCCACTTCTTTTGTGGATGACTTACATTTCCTTAAACCTCTTACCATGAATCTCAGTCTGACATTTGCTTTCCTACTATTTGTTTTATGTGGCCGTTTCACTTAAAGTCACTCTGGATAGTTACTCCTAGATATTTTATGGTAGTTACAGTTTCCAGAAATTTGTCATCAACAGCGTAGTTGTACAGTAGTGGATTTCTTTCCCTCTGTATGCACAATATGCTACATTTACCCCCAAAATTCTAGTTGCATCTGCTGATTTCGTTCTCTTAACAGTGACGTGTCGAGTTCTATCGGCAAGGGAGTCTTGAATAGAGCAACATTTCATTTAGCATTGCAGAGTGGCAGTTTCTCGTCGGCATGACATTCTTCATTTCAACAGAATTGTGCTGTCAGCACTTTTTACCCTTTGCTGTTTGTTCATGGTATAAATGAAGTTCACAAGTCCAACAGTTTTTTTGCACAAAAAGAGAGAGTCTAGCGATCTATCGTCATAAGCCATTAAAAGTGAATAGGAACGGCAGAAGAGAATTCTTAATACCTAATTGACAGGTACTGCAGATTTGCTGCGGAACAACATTACAACAATAATTTAAAGATTTAGTTGATGATGAAAAACCAAAAAAACTTTCAGTGATTCATGGATGGGATTCACTGTTCTGTACATTAAGACACACTTTCTGCTTCATTTGCATGCGTGGAGCATGTGATGAAATTGGTTGTATGAACATCAAATTTCCTTTAGTTGAACACGTTATCAATATTATGAGAAGGAAAGTTGCTACTAACCATATAGAGACACTGAGTTGCAGATATGCAAGTCAAAAAGATTCTCACAAATATAGCTTTCGGCCGTTAAGGCCTTCGTCAACAATACACACACACACACACACACACACACACACACACACACACACACACACACACACACACACAATTTACACACACAACTGCAGTCTCAGGCAACTCAACTGAAACTCACTGTGAGCAGCAGTACCAGTGCATGATCGGAGTGGCGACGGGGGAGGGGGGGGGGTATAGAGGAGGCTGGAGCGGGGAGGGGGAGGGATAGTTTGGTGGGGTTGATGGACAGTGCAGTGCTGCAGGTTAGACTGAGGGCAGAGGAGAGGTGGGGGGGGGGGGAAGTAGTGGGAAAGGAGAGAAATAAAAAGACTGGGTGTGGCGGAATGATGGTGTGCAATGCTGGAATGGGAACAGGGAAGGGGCTGGATGGATGAGGACAGTGACTAACAAAGGTTGAGGTCCAGAGGGTTACGGGAATGGAGGATGTATTGCAGGGAAAGTTCCCACCTGCCCAATTCAGAAAAGCTGGTGTTGGTGGGAAGGTCCATATGGCACAGGCTGTGAAGCAGTCATTGAAATGAAGGATATCATGTTTGGCAGGGTGTTCAGCAAGAGGGTGGTTCACTTGTTTCTTGGCCACAGTTTGTCAGTAGCCATACATATGGACAGACAGCTTGTTGCTTGTCATGCCTACATAGAATGCAGCACAGTGGTTGCACCTTAGCTTGTAAATCACATGACTGGTTTCACAGGTATCCCTTTCTTTGATGGGACAGATGATGTTATTGACCCAACTGAAGTAGGTGGTGGTGGGAGGATGTATGGGACAGGTCTTGCATCTACGTCTATTCAAGGGTTATGAGCGATTAGGTAAGGGATTGGGAGCAGGGGCTGTGTAAGGATGGACAAGTATATTGTGTAGGTTTGGTGGACAGTGGAATACCAATATATTTCCAGTTGCAACAGTTTTTGATGGAATTGAACCTTAGAGTATGGAAACTTTATTACCGCAAATTATGTTTGTTAAGTCAAGTGGCACCACTGGAATGATTTTTTGATTTAAAATCCACTATTGTTGAATTTATGAACAAAACATGAAAGCAAGTATGGAAATTAGGAAATCCAGAATGGATTGCAGACCTTGCATTTTAAGTGGACTTGATTGGCCACTGCTCACAGTAAGACACAGTGAGTTGAGAAACAACTTCTCTCTGATTTGATGGGGGATGCATTTAAAAAGAAAATGTATAGTGAAAGCGACAGATTCTGACAAAAAACATCTTCTCCCATCCCCCACCCCAAATTTCCCTAAGCTCACTGGCGTTAAGGAAATCGTGAGGTTTGAAGAATTCATTGTGGCTTTGAAAGAATTACCAGGATAGTTTTCAGAACATTTTAAGGACACTGCCATCTTTTTGAGCCAATGTGGATACATGGAGGAACTTAAGAAATTTGCACTTTTAACCCAGATGCTACTGACAATTGTGTGTAGGGTGCTTACAATGGTACTAAGTAAACAGTACCTACAATCATATGGGCCTGATATTTACCAATATGCCAGGGCACTTCATTCACTATCAAGCTTGCTCAGTCAATCGTGTGATATCTGACTCGCACTGTGTGAGTGCTATGGATACACAAGAAACTGCAAACCCTCACAAGAAGCTATGACTGCTTAAAATATGACAGTTTCATGAAACACATGAGAAAATAACATTAAACACTACCATCTTACAAGTTCTTGTTGTATTTGAACAAATTTGCAATAAGAGTTTCTATACAGTGGTGGATATAGAAACATTTATGTTGATTTTTAAGTAAAGGTAACAGGGAAAGGTGATGAACGGCATGCTCAACAAGTATTACTAGAATGAATACAAAACAACATTTTGTTTATAAAAGACTGTAATCATTTACGAAATGGGTTGCAATTGAGTATTTCAATCCCTTTCCATGTCTTTGAATGGTGGGTGTCAATGTTACTTGCATTTTTTTTAACTTGCAAAGAACAGGATAACATTCAGATGAAAGTTAATAGAGGATTAAATGCCTAACAAACGAAATATATCATATTGAGCAGACTAAGATCAGGAGAATAAATTAAAGTGACTAAACCCACCATGGAGATAGTACCAACAAATGTCATTGTAGTGCCTCGAGAATTTCGGCTCAAATTATAGAGACCCTCCGCTTTCCACCATCTGGAACACCCGATATTTTACATACGAGCATGAGAAATGGGAGAGTGTCTACTTCGCGCCAGTTTTCTGTGTGTGCACGGTGGACGTGTGTCAAGAGAATGCCACAAGGTGAACGGTTGATCGGTGCGGGCAAGTGGTTGCCTCGCTTGTCACAGAAGTTACATGACCAGCACTAGGAGCAAGCGCGCCTTACTCTGTGACAGTGCTACATCAGTCATTATTGTGAACAGTGGAATTGTGTAAAAGAAAAGAAAAGACACTTACTTTTACTTACTTACTGACTCTCTAGAGTTGTAGATGATGGACTTGTGAGAACCATGAGAGATTTTTGGAACTATATTGATTGTAAAAGTAATCAATAGTTTCTGATGGACTGGAGGTCATTGGATTTATGAAATATGATTCATTGATGTGAAACTGTTATTTGCTGTTGTGTTTGTAGAAGTGAAATGTAGTATGGTTGATTTAAAAGTATCCTGAGTGTACACAATCATTTTAAGAGTAGAGAAAATTCCTCCAAACAGCGTCTTCGGGGAAGAAGTTGGGCAGATCATCGCAGCTGGCTATCCTGAGAAGAAGAGCGACAAAGCACCTCCAAGTAAGTCCAATGATGAAGGGGACGTGTGAGCCTTTCACACCAGCAACTCACTGCTTCCTCTAGTCGCCGGAAACCAACAGAATGCTGCGACCGATATGATCAGGACTCGAAAAAGAGGAATTTTACGACACAAATTGAGATAAGAAGATTTTGAGTTGCCATAGCAGCTGAGAGTAACAAGACAAAGAAACTTACGCAGAATTGGCTTCTGCCTAAAAGAAAAAAAGGGTGAAAAAGTTGAAGCCAGAGAATAGTTCGACTAAGAAGATTTGGCGTGGGGAAGTAAGCAGTCCTCACACTTATATCGGCCTAGCCGACGTATACGCAGTAACCAGCTGACGCCAACACAGTAACCAGCCGATGCTGACACAGTAACCAGAAATGTCTGCTTGTGTCTGAGTATGTGCGGATGGATATGTGTGTGTGTGCGAGTGTATACCTGTCCTTTTTCCCCCCTAAGGTAAGTCTTTCCGCTCCCAGGATTGGAATGACTCCTTACCCTCTCCCTTAAAACCCACATCCTTTCGTCTTTCCCTCTCCTTCCCTCTTTCCTGATGAGGCAACAGTTTGTTGCGAAAGCTTGAATTTTGTGTGTATGTTTGTGTTCGTTTGTGTGTCTGTCGACCTGCCAGCACTTTCATTTGGTAAGTCACATCATCTTTATTTTTAGGTATATTTTTCCTACGTGGAATGTTTCCTTCTATTATTCTATTATAAGCATATATATATATATATATATATATGTGTGTGTGTGTGTGTGTGTGTGTGTGTGTGTGTGTGTGTGTGTGTGTGTGTGTGTGTAAGTAAGAATGACTTGACAACTTGTTGGATAGTGGGACTCTCTGGTGACCTAAGTAAAGATGATATATCCTTTGATAACCTAAGTATATATAATAAGTAACGAATAGTATATAAAGGTATGGTAGATAGGTTGAAAAGTAAAGAAGGACTCTAGGATATGAAATGAAGTATTAATGAGCAATATTGGAGACTGAAGTTGATTTTTAATTTTACAGGATAATATTTAGTGACAGTAAACATGAAGATTTATACTAGGGCGATGAACCATGGGGCCTACTCACAAAGGATAAAGAGGCGGCACACCCAGCTTTTCGTGAAAGAAAAAAAAAGAGAAGAAGAAGAAGAAGAAGAAGAAGAAGAAGAAGAAGGGCAGATAGGCAGACCAATGAGAGGCTGACCTATATTGTGTGGGCAGGGGCAGCAAGAAGAGGATTGGCCTATACCATAGAATATAGGAATAATAAAAGGGCGTACCTACCAGAACGGCAGGAGAAAGGTTACCCATAGATTCAACCCATAGGTAAGGGATAAGTACTATTCCTAAGGGAAAAAGGACAGTATAGTGATAGAAATCACATATTTGGTAGGAATTATTCTGGTAAGTTTGAATTCATAATGCCTCTAGCGTTATTAAGATTTATGGATGTTGGAAAGAACAGACTCATAAATTTTCTCCAGGCTTCCTCCAGACCACAGAAAGAGGTATAGGACAGTACTAGTCCATACAAAAAAAGGAAAGAGTAGCATAAAGGATTAAAGCTAAAGGATAAAATGTTTAAGGGTCCATGACACGTGGAATTTACGAGTGGAATTGAAAGAGGGAGCTTATCCTGTGAAGTTCAAGAATTTATGAAAAATACATATGCAGTAGCCACCAGAAAGATCGCGGGAGGCGCACATTGGCACAGCGCGTCATGGACAGTAGTTGCCGCAAGTAGAGTCCCGTCCACCAGAGGGCACGCGAGAATTCGGACGCGGCCTCTGCCGGCATAACAACAACAACAACTCCAGCAGCACGGGCTGGGCCCAGTCAGTTAACATCAGGCATGCCTAGGACACAGTCCCGGTCTACGCTAAGTGAAGTGCGACGTAAAAGTGAACAGTGTTACTACACAATTGGCGACGAGTAGGGTCGTTCTTTCGCGTGTTGCGTCATTGTTCCAGTTTCGCAACTTCTCCACGGCATGGAGGATTTGGTGCGGGTTTTGGTTGCGCAGCAGACGGAGCTCATGGCCACCATGAAACAAGTGCTTCCGGCGTTGCTATCTACGCCGTCTGCTCCGGCGCAGTTCTCTCCTCCCTTTCCCCCGTATGATGAGACGGCGGAGGATTGGGACGCGTATGAACATCGCCTTCGGCAGCATTTCCAGGCGTTTCATGTTGCCGATGCGGAGGTATGTCGTGCTCTCTTCTTGTCTTGGATATCTCCCTCGCTGTATCAAGTTTTGCGGCAGCTAGCGCCGTTGCAGGAACCCTCGTCCTTGTCTTTTGACGCATTGTGTTCATTGCTGTCTTCCTATTATCGCCGCCGCACTCATGTTGTGGCGGCTAGTGTCGAGTTCTATCAATGTAAGAAACAGCCCCATCAGTCTTACCGGACGTGGGCCGCTACCCTGCACGGTCCTAGTCGCAAGTGTCATTTTGTCACGGAGCAGTTGCGAGAGTCGTATGCCCACGTTATGGTATGCGACGTCATTGTTCATTCGGCCCCTGATAGGGAGGTCTGGCAACGGGCCCTGCAGTTAGAAGACCCTTCCCTCGAGGAAGTCCTGTCCATTGCTCAATCGTATGAAGTCTCTCACGCAGCAGGTCAACAGCTGGAAGCATGGTGCGATGTCGCGGAGGTTCAGGGCGGCGCCGCCGCATCCACAGTGTCCGGGGTGGACGACGTGCGAGCGGTACAATCCGGCCATTACAGCCGCTCCCGCACGGCGCGTAAACAGAATTTCGGCCGCCGGCCCCTGTTGCCGTCCTGTGCGTTGTGCTATATACATCATGATCGGTCAGAGTGCCCCCAGCGTTGGGCCGTTTGTCGCAAATGTCATAAAAAGGTCTCATTGCTAAAGTTTACCGCTCAGCCTCTAAAGAATCGAAGGAAACAGGCACAGAGGACATGGACGTTGACATTCAGGAAGTTTCATCGGGCCAGGCTCCCGACGCATCGGCACGCAAACTCTTTATAGAGGTGTCGGTTTGGTCGCGCCGGTTACAACTGCAAGTAGATACGGGCACGGCAGTTTCGTTGTTGAATGTACAAACTTATTCCGACCTTGGATCGCCCCCGTTGGCGCCAGTTTACCGGTGTCTACGCGGTTATGGTAAACAGTTCATTCCCCTACTGGGTCAATTCACTACCGACGTGACTTACAAATCCGTCACTCGGCCTATTACTTTTATTGTTGTCAGTGATGCGAGCTCCGCTAACCTTTTTGGCCTGGATGCCTTTCAAGCTTTCGGTTTTTCTATCGCTGACACCATACAGTTGGTTTCCGAAGACGTTCCCTATCAATCATTGGAATCTTTGATCTCAGACTTTCCAGATATTTTTGAGGAGGGCCTGGGGCGTGTTTCAGATTTTGAAGCTCACTTAACGTTGAAGGCGTCGGCTCGCCCGCGTTTTCTACGCGCGAGGCAGATCCCCTTGGCTCTTTGCCCTCAGGTAAAGGAAGAGCTAGACCAGCTGACAGCCCTAGGGGTTGTTCTTCCCATTTCTTCCAGTGAGTGGGCTTCGCCCCTCGTTACTGTAAGGAAGCCCTCGGGAAAATTACGTCTTTGTGGCGATTTCAAGGCCACCATTAATTCCCAATTGGTGGTGGACACCTATCCTTTGCCTCGTGCTGATGAATTGTTCTCCGCCGTGGCGGGAGGCCAATATTTTTCGAAAATCGATCTGTCGGAGGCTTCTCATCAGATACCACTTGATGAGGACTCCAAAAGGCTGGCGGTTGTCAACACCCCGTTTGGCCTTTACCAATACCAGTGGTTGGCCTTTGGAATATCCAGTGCCCCGGCGATATTCCAGCGTTATCTTGAGCATGTCATGTCGACAATCCCTCATTGTATTAATTACCTGGATGACATAATTGTCACAGGCCACAGCACGAAGGAACACCTGCACAACCTTCGCACCCTCTTTCTCAAATTCAGGTCTGTGGGCTTGCGTTGCAACCTGCATAAGTCAACCTTCTTCCAACTGTCCATTGAGTATGTGGCCTACACCATCTCTCGGCACGGCATCCAGCCACTAGGAAGTTTGGTCCAAGGTATTGTCAACCTTCCTCGGCCCGCTTCACTGAAAGAGTTACAAGCTTTTTTAGGCAAGATAGCCTATTACCACCAGTTCATTCCCAGGGCTTCCACTATCGCCCACCCCCTGTACTGCCTTCTGCACAAGGGTGTTCCTTTTGATTGGTCGCCTGCATGCGAGCAAGCGTTCACCTCGTTGCAGGGCCTCCTCACGTCAGCCCCTTGTTTGGCTACTTTTGATCCCCATAAACCGTTGGTCCTGGCTACAGATGCTTCGCAGTGTGGGGTGGGGGCGGTCCTGGCCCATTGCAACGCAGATGGTTCCGAGCAACCACTGGCGTTTGCGTCTAAAACGCTTAGTCCCGCGCCGGCCCATTACTCCCAGGTGGAAAAAGAGGCTTTGGCCATTGTCTACGCTGTTACCAAGTTTCACCCTTTCTTGTATGGCACGAAGTTTCAGTTAATTACTGACCATAAGCCGTTAATATCATTATTTGGCCCCGCCTCTCAGATTCCGGATAGGGCGGCCCACAGACTACAGCGCTGGGCCTTGTTCCTCTCTAAGTACCATTATGACATTCATTTTCGCCCTACAGGACAGCATGCCAACGCCGATGCCCTTTCCCGTCTTCCGGTGGCCCCGGATCCTACGTTCAATCGAGAGGAGATTATGTGTTTTCATTTGGATGTGGCGTCCCGCCAAGCGGTTGATGGCTTTCCGATCACTAGTTCTCGAGTCGCCAGGGAAACGGCAGCTGACCCGGTTCTCCGGCACATAGTTCGCCCCATTCAGCAGGGGTGGTCATCCCGTCCTCCGGGCCGGGCCTCGGACCCTCTTCGTAATTATTTTCTTCTACGGGACCACCTCTCGGTCTTGAACGGAGTTCTCCTCCTGGCTACCGATGATACAGCTCCTCGCGTGGTAGTTCCTGCAAGTTTACGAAGGGAGGTCCTCACGTTATTACATGCGGGGCACTGGGGTGTTTCCCGTACTAAAACCTTGGCTCGCAGACATGTGTACTGGCCCGGTATTGACAGAGAAATTGAACACTTGGTGGCTGCCTGTTCCCAGTGTGCGAGCCAACAAGCATCTCCCAGGGCAGCGTTCTCTTCATGGCCGCCGGCAACCCAGGCGTGGGAACATGTTCACATCGATTTTACGGGCCCGTTTCTCAATGGCTTTTGGCTCATTGTCATTGATGCTTATTCCCGATTCCCATATGTGGTCCGCTGCTCCTCAACCACTTCAGAAGTTGCAATCGAGGCACTAGCAAAAATCTTTTCTGTGGAAGGTCTGCCAATCACCCTGGTCTCGGACAATGGACCGCAGTTTATTTCGCAGACCTTCCAGGATTTTTGTAGGCGCTTCGGTATTCGGCACATTTGCTCTCCCCCCTTTCATTCACAATCGAATGGGGAAGCCGAGCGCATGGTGCGCACATTTAAGACGCAGATGAAAAAGTATGTGCACGAATTTCCTACGGAGGAAGCATTGACGTTTTTCTTGACGGCATACCGGACCACACCAATGGGAGAACGCAGCCCCGCCGAGCTCCTCCATGGGCGTCAACCTAGGACTCTGCTGCACCTCCTCTGGCCTGGTCCTCGCCAGTCTTCACAAAACAGAGTACCTGGCTTTCCACTAGGTATGTCGGTCTGGGCCCGTGGGTTTGGTCGCAATCCACGTTGGATACCGGCGGTGGTCCTGCGCCGAAATGGCCGCTGGCTCTATACCTTGCAGGCGGGGGACCGGGTGATACATCGTCACCAAAATCAGCTCCGTCCACGTTCGGGCACCCACCCTCCGACCTCTCGGACACCGGCTTCCCCATTGCCGGCACCTGTGTTGGTTTCACAGGGGACGTTACCTCCTCTCCCCGCTGTGACTCTGCCACACTGCGATGGTTCTCAGCCTTGGCAGCCTCCAGTGGCTCCAGCACCGGCACCGCCATCATTCGAGATGCCCCAGCGAGAGCCGGCCCCCCTAGCAGGCCCGGTTTCTCAGGAGGCTGGTTCACCTGTGGTCGTCCCTTCCCCTTCGTCCCCACCACTGGGTCTTGCCCCTCCCGAGGTGGGACAGGATCTGGAGTTCGACAGCTTGTCGCCCGTTCTGTCCCGGGCTCCGGTTGTGGGACGACGGGGGCCTCTTTGTGTGGGTCACTTCCAGCCGTATTCAAAGGTTCCAGCTCGAGGGTTGGCCGATCCCCTCGACTCCAGCCATCCAATGGATGTGGAGGTCATTGCTCCTGCCCGACGCTCCACCTTCCGACGCAGTGGATCACAGTGGCTTCACCCCCCCGAAGGAGGAGGAGTGCAGTAGCCACCAGAAAGATCGCGGGAGGCGCACATTGGCACGGCGCGTCACGGACGGTAGTTGCCGCAAGTAGAGTCCCGTCCACCAGAGGGCACGCGAGAATTCGGACATGACCTCTGCCGGCATAACAACAACAACAACTCCAGCAGCACGGGCCGGGCCCAGTCAGTTAACATCAGGCATGCCTAGGACACAGTCCCGGTCTACGCTAAGTGAAGTGCGACGTAAAAGTGAACAGTGTTACTACAACATATATATCTAGAATTATGGAGTAACTGAATATCTCAGAGAAGTGGATTGTTATTAAGTACAGTGTCAATGTACATATTGAATATGTATAAAATATCGAGTGGTCAAGCTAAGGGGAGGGATATGTAGTCTCTCAACAATTTCAGCGCAAATTCTAGAGACTCTCCGCTTTCCACCGTCTCGAACACCTGATATTTTACGTACGAGCGTGAAAAACGGTTTTCTGTGTGGCCAGGGTGAACGTGTGTCAAAAGAATGTGACAAGATGAACAGTTGATCAGTGCGGACAAGTGGTTGCCTCGCTTGTCACAGAAGTTACATGACCAGCACTAGGAGCAAGCGCGCCTTAGTCTGTGACAGTGCTACATCAGTCATTATTGTGAACAGTTGAATTGTGTAAAAGAAAAGAATAGACACCTACTTTTACTTACTTGCTGACTCTCTAGTGTTGTGGATGGTGGACTTGTGAGAACCTTGAGAGATTTTTGGAACTGTATTTATTGTAAAAGTAATCAATAGTTTCTAATGGACTGGGAGTCACTGGATTTACGAAATATGATTCATTAATGTGAAACTGTTATTTGGTGTTCTGTTTGTGAAAGTGAAATATAGTAGGGTTGATTTAGAAGTATCCTGAGTTTACACAATCAAGAGTAGAGAAAATTCCTCCAAACAGCATATTTGGAGAAGAAGTTGGGCAGATCATCACAGACAGCTATCGTGAGAAGAAGATCGGCAAATCACCTCCAAGTAAGTCCAGTGATGAAGGGGACGTGTGAGTCTCGCACACCAGCACCTCATTGCTTCCTCTAGTCGCCAGAAACCTCCAGATCATCAATTCATGCAATAAGTGAAAGCTAGAGAACTGGACAGAATTATGGTTGCGATATTTTATTACTAGTTTCTGTTGTTTCATAGAATGTGGAACATACAAAATAAGACATTTCCATTGGATTTTACAGTTATTTTTATTATTAAAATCTATAGCACATTAATAACTCTTTAAGACATATTACAGAAACAGCATTGAAAGAAGTCACTACACTGTGAGGCTGACGAAAGGTCAAACATTAAGCAGAACTCATGATTTCTTGAACTGTGATGTAAACTACTGGAATCGTATGAGACATGGTGAAGAATAGCACTAACCTATATCATGACATGTAGTGACTACGTTGTTGTGAGAGCAGCTAGCTAAACTGCAGGTGACTTATGTACATCGGGCACTATCGAGCTCAGTGCTGTTCAGCACTCCGACACACAAACTGCCCGTCAGCCTCCTTAGACACCTGCTTCACGGACAGTGTGATTTATGTTGTCTAATATATCCTCCAATTTACAGCCAATTATGCAGCTGTAACAGTGCAGCTGCTTTAAAACAGCTGGATATGCATATAATGCTGTGACGGGAGAATATTAAAGAATATTTGTCGGGAAAGTTCGTCCATTGCTTAAGGTCCAGTTTGTAACTCAAAACTCCACAATGAAACGCCGTTTTTCATATCGTGTAATTTTGTCTTGACTCAATTCAAAATAGCATCAAAATTTCAGATAAACTCCTGCTGATTGATACATTTTTTGTTTCAGAGAAGTCCGCCATAAACTGACTGATAGTCGATTACAACTGTCTTGGCCTCAGACCAGACACTTTTATAAAATTATAAAGAAAAATTCAGTATTCACAAAATGACGTATTCTCCACAAACAAATAATACATCTGGAATTATGATCCTTGACAAACAGACAATTTTCCTGTACAACATTTTCCAGTGTTATCCTATTTTAGCAGTTAGATAAGGAATATACAAACTGCGAAAAAATTAAATAATCGATTTTGTTTCTGCCATTTACACAAGTTCCTATATCAAAGTACTGTTGGTTTGTATGTTAATGTTTCTCTAAAACCGCATTAAAGCTTACGAATGTTTTAAATATTTACATTTTGGACAATTGCGATGTTTTTTTCAGAAATTTCTATTTGATAACTCTACAGATCTTATACAAATAATTTGTCTTCCACAATTTTGAGATATTGTATTGACTGAAGAGTAACATGTATAGATGAAGTTTTTCTTTGTTCACAATTGATGAACTTTGTCTTCTGCAGGTCACTGAATTACTTCAAATAATGTTCACTAGTTATTAATGTGTGTCTCAGAAATAAATATTGTAAATATACATCAACATACTAAACATTACATAGGTTCAAATATTTCATTTGAAGCATGTATCTGCTGCTCCTATATAAATTTGTTGTTGGGTATTTCACTAGCCTTGTGTCCCAATGCCGGTTACCTCATTTTTGAGGTAAATCCTGGAGATGTGGTGTAATGCTGTCTCCTGATTGCAATGTTTTACAAACAAACAAGATCAACAAGTAGGAAACTGTACTTAGTTCATTATAACAGTATGTCATTACGGAAGAGTTTTATGTTCACCAGACTGCATAACACAGCTTGTCTTGCATTGATGCAGACTCTGAAATGTAAATTTTTGTGTCTCTGCAGGAGCTGGAAAGCAAATTCTGTGAGACGACAGCTTACACTAACATGAAGCGTATGCTCGCGAGCAAGAATGAACAGCTGCGTGAGCTGCGATTGAGGCTGCGTGTCCTGGGAGAAGGAGGAGGCAAGAGCAGCATAGCCGATGGCGATGCTGAGGGAGAAGTGTCGGAAGACGAAAACTGAGTTCGGAGTGGAGAGATATCACCTGATATGGCATTGAGACCTGAAAATGGAATGTGGATGTAACAGGTCTCTGATGGAAGTACTTAATTTTTAGAAGTGTTATCTGACTAGTGGTACATAGTAGTCAAACAATCTGTGTGACTTTTTGCTACCACAGTATTTGTGGAAAATTTGGCTTATATTCTTCAAATAATTGTTAGTGGCACATAAAAATGCTTTGCACTGCTGACTGAAGTCTAAAATGTGTGTGGAAATCATTGTTTCTCCAAAAACTTTATTTAATAAATAAAAGACCTGATCCTCACTGATGTCAAATCTTAATGTTGTAGCTTAATAACAGATGAGAAGGTGAAGGGGAGAAGGTAAAGCAATTGGGCATTTCTTACTACACAGGCAAATTGTGCTTGTTCTTGAGTTAGTAATATTAATAATAACTAGTATCGTCTGTGGTCTAAATAGGACCAGTTGCATCAGTGGATCTGATATGTGGTGATAAATGTCATGTATCTTATAAAGCGTCTGAAAGTTTAATCTCAGATCTGATCTGTGGCAAATGCTGCATTGTAGCTAGATGTATTCTTGAAATATTTCTTTGATTTCTCTTTAATTGTTCAGTCATTTGAAGGGAGTCTTCAATACACTGCTCTGAAAAATAAATATTGTGTTAATAGCGGCAAATTAACTTTACCCTTATGACAACACAGTGTGAATACTGTTGTATCGTGTGAAGTTACCCTCAGATGCCAAATGATTTGCAATAGATCTTCACTGTAAATTCATCAAACCACAATTACAGTTCTCAGAAGTATTTGTAATTATGTTCAGTGCACATTTAAACCTATCTTAAAGAACAACAATAGAATTAACATTATCAACATCTGCAAATCCTATTACTCAGAATGAAGATAGTGAAAATTAGGGGCACTCTAAATTTTGTGGTGACAGCAGCAAACAAACACAGAATTAGTTCCATTTACTCTTAGACCAAATGGCACTAATAAACAATGTTTGTTGTTCCTGACTGCTTCGTTACTATATTTCGTTTTCCGCTGTTGACAACATCAACAATGTAACAGTTGTGGCCCTGTAGCTTCATGAAACACTGATACTTTTGTGTGTCACTTCTGTCACACCACCTAATTGTTATGCATAGTAGAAGTAGGTAGCAACGTCAGAGACAAAGGAAAACTTTTCAAATGTGTTTGTCTGCTCCTAATATCTATTTATATATATGATTTTTTTTCTTTTGTGCACATGTACAGCAAAGTTCCTTTGGAATTATATAAGTTTCAATGGCCTCCTTTTATAATTAATTTTAAAAATTGGCACTTCAATTTTTGATGTTCACATATCAATATTATGATTGTTAAATAAAGCAGATGCATTATAAAGAATGTCCACATTGCTGTTACTTTCTCTATGCAAAACTGTGTCGGTATAGCTCTGCGTCTTTCATTCTGACCCATTAGCATTCTCCTTCTAGACATACCCTAAAACAAATAGTTTCCACATAATGAGGGAAGTTGGAGGTCTTAGTAACTGAAAATGTAAAAATTAAAAATTAGTAACTTACTCCAAATTTTCTGGTAATGGCAGCAAATGACCACACAGTTACTGTTACAAAAAAGTGAGTGAAACAATGACGCCAATATACAATGTTATTTACAGACCCTGTAACTATGATATGTTGATTTTTCACTGCTGACAACATCATCGATCTAGCAGTTGTTGCATTGTAGCTGTCTGGTTTGCATGTTTTACTGAAAATGAACCACATAAATGTGAAAGCCCCTAGAATGCAATTTGATGAAATGTTGTTACTTTCGTGTGTCATTTCTACCATAGCTCTTGGTTGGTGCGCAGAGCAGATGTTGGTAGCTCTTCAATTGTCAGTGTTCAAGTATTGGAGATTTTAATGCGTAATAGAGAATGAAACATCAGTATTACGAATGTGAAAGCTTCTACTTCCTTTTGCCATTCTTAACGACTACATACACACTTTATTTTTTCTTTGTGCACATCTATGGAAGAATACCTTCCGAATTATATATGGATTGTTGGCCTCCTTGTACAATTAATATTAAAAATCAGTACTTCAATTTTCATGTTCACATATTAACATTATGATAAAATAATAATACTAGGAGCATTCAATAAGCAATGCAACACATTTCTTTCTCAGCCAGATTCAGTTGAAAAAATGCAAAATTTGTTGAGGAAAATTGTGTAATATTCCTGAGTCAGCCCCAATAGTTTAATGAAGGTCCAGTTGGTGGCAGCACTATACGTAGCCTTCAAAATGGTGTGTGTAACAAAGGTGCATTCCAAGCAGAGAGGTGTCATTGAATTAATTTTGACAGGAAACCGCGATATTCAGAGGCACTTTGCAGGACTCATTCAAGGTGATCAACAGATCTCAATCAAACACCTCACCGTTCAACTGGACATCTCTGTTGGTAGTGCTGACACACTTGCCCACCAGTTGGGGTACTCAAAGGTGTGTGCCTGCTGGATTCCTTGCTGCCTTACGCACCATAAAGAGTAACACAGGACCATCTGTGTGCAACTGCGGGGAACAGTATGTAGATGATGGGGCAGTTATTGATACAGGAAGACATTTGCTCCAACGTCAATCAGTACAATGGTGCCATTTGGGCGTGCAGGTCATTCCAGTAAGGGTCTGTATAGCTGCCCCATTGAATGGAGACTATGTTGGAAAACAGGGTTTTGTACCCAAAAGAATGGGGAATAATATGGTGTTCTGGAATCCTGAATAAAACCAGAAAAATATGTGTCGCATCACTTGTTGTTCGCACCTTGTAATACGTAATTTACTTGCGTTTCTCTGCCTATGACTATCAGATACTGTTTAAAAAAATCATGTGTCTTGCGCATCAGTAGCAAAAAATACGTTACAAATGTATGTATTTTACTCCCGTAGATTTTGTGTTCTACAAAATGCTTCAGTATTTTTATTTAGTGAAGATCAGTGTGAGATTGGGGTGTTTTTTAGTTATGAAGAAAAAAAATTAAGATTTCTGTAAAACAATGTCCATCATATTGTTTCGTGACACACATGAAAATTGTAAACACTGACTGGCCGTAAGCTGTAATGTGAAATTTATCAAAACTGCATCTATTTTAATTTTCAGGTGTGGTATCTACTTTATTCTCATAATATTTCAAAACTAATATGTCAGCATTAAGTTAACTGGTACTGCACATATTCAGAGAAACTGTGTCATTAAAGAAATCTCTAGAATTATATTTACTTTTAACTCTAGCTATGTAGTCTATTAGTGTTAATTTATATTTAAATATCGAGTAATACAGGAACAATCTTAAGAACATGTATAGTAACTATATTCTTTCAGATGAAGTAGAAGCTCCTTCTGTAATAGGAAACTTAGTGCAGTAACTGAATGATGATGGGTATGTACTAACAAACTAAAGCAATTATCAAATAAAATAGTTCACTCTAAAAATGTTTTGGGATAATACAAAGTAGCATTTCACTTATTTAAGAAATTTATTATCCATTCCATTCCTTCATTAAATCTCAAACACGTGGTGAAGAAGAAGAAAAGATAATAGCAGATAGGTATAATTAATTTTTCACCAAACAGTACATAGCATTTTTACTGATTTGAGGCAGTAAATATTTAAGATTTTATCTTCTGGGAAATTTGTTTAAGGCTTGCTGAAACTGTTGCCCTGCATTATTGATTTTACTGTCAGCAATCTCTCAATGTTTACATCACCCAGCAGATATCTAAACTGTGTTCTTGTTTTATTCACAAGACTGAATATTCTCTTTTATTCTGCAGTACTGTAACGGACTGTAAAATACCTAACACAATTGGATGTCATCTCAAATTTTAAGCCCTCATCAGTACTTTTTAATTTGTCTATCATGTACCATTGGATATCAGATCTTTCTTTCATTAAGATTTCAACTGGTAAATCATATATCTGTAGTGCAGAAAATTGGGATTATAAGTAGTCCATGGCATTATGTAGTAAAAGTCTAGAGTAGGGGAAGTGGTGTACTTAACAGTTTGGTGTGTGAATGTTGTGCGCTTGTCGTGAGGTATGAAGTTAAGAAAAAGTGATCCTATATTGATACCAGTGGAATCCCCTAGAGAGTTGACCTTTCAATTTTTTTGGTCGTCTTGTTGTAACCCGTAACAATCATGGGATGTGAGTTGGAATCATCGTTGTTACTACCGTCTGTTGAAACAGCGACTGGAAAAATCCCTCAAATGTTTCTATTATTTCTTCTTTTTCCTTTGTCGCCATTTCTCCGATAATCGCGGCAGTTGTAGTTCTCGCGCAGATGTATTTTTTTCTATATCGCTATCTCGGAACATTTTCTTGAACAGCTGACTCGCATTGTCACCGCAGTTAATTAACAAATTGAGTTCTATAGTAGACGATGTGAATAGGCATTCAGCACTGATCACCTATCATACGTAATCTTTCACGACGCTGTTTGCTTTCCGCATGTTTTGGAATAATACTTTCCCTACCATGTAATATAGAAATGTGACATCAGCAACCAGTACAATAGGCAAAAACCGAACCTTCCCTCCTCTGTATAAGGCACGGTTGTTGTTCGTAATACTGCTTCAAGAAAATTGAACTAAATTTTTATGTCATAACGAAAAAAGTTGAATAATAATCGTCTTCGCTTGAACAAAATGCAAACACGGAAAAATAAGTCAAATCAGAGCACAACGGAGACAAGACCACCTACAATACATTTATCGTAGGTGGTCTTTACGGAGACGACAATATATTCAACAAAATGCGCGGGAAGCAGGAGAAATAATCGACATACACGTAGCGCGTGACATCTTGATTCCTGTAAACTTCGATGCATATGTCGATTGACAACGACTAACGAAAAAAGGACTTCCGATTATTGGCTACAAACACTAAAATGGCGAGTTTTCAAATAAAATGTGTTCCGGTTGACCATGAGTAACTAAAGATCAGGAGAAACAATGCAAAAATAGGAAGGCGAAAGACAAAGTGAAAAATCGGGGGACTTCCCTAAATAGGGAGAGTTGGCAGGTATGTTGTTTGCATGCTCCATGCGTCATAGATTCACTCTCACAGTATGACGTGGAACGAATCAGTTCACGATTTTAACACAGTATCTCAGTGAACAATGGGACAACATACTGATCATTTACATTATTTTATGAACCTACCGTTTTTTGAGTAGGAGGTGTAATGCAGCTATGATTTGAACTTGTGATTGAATTTTTTATTTGTCAGGTTCTTCTCATCACTAGATATGAACGAGCTTTATGTCTGAATATCTCACTGTCATGGCCGAGTATGGGACCCCGTCCTGTCTGAAGTTGAAATTTTGCTAAATAACTGCAATTCTATGAGAAATTTCCATACATACAACTGATCAAAGTTAACTGCAGAACAAGGAACGTACAACATTTTTCTGCTAACACTGTTCGTTGCGAAACGTCATTAACGAAAACAATACTCATCTTTCTGTTCCATGTCTATAGTAGTAGTAATAGTTGTAGTTGATGTTGTTGTACTTCGCTGTCCTAAAAGGAACAAACGGGATATGATGTTGATAAGAGGTTTGTAAGCGTTTGAAGACAATATGTTAACCTTCTTCTTGCAGACAGTATTGTGGCATAATTCCTTCTTTTTATAAATCCATCTGTGAGTTCTTAGTATAAAAGGTAACGTACTTAAAATGAAACGCATCACACTACTATGTCATATACTGTTCACTTAAAAGAAAAAAGGCACAAGACGCTTTTCACTTCCTGGAACATTAACAATATATTCCACAACGGTACATTAAATATAACTTACATTTCAACTTCTCTCCATCGCATTTCACCATCTGCTTCTACTAGCTGCAGCGTAAACATAAACCAAAAAATACACTTATATGGACAGTTCACAGAGAATGATTGAGACCGATTCTTAATCAGGTATAATGTTTATGTTGAATAAATACATCAATATATAATTACATCTTCTTAAGTTTGAACATTAGATGGTTTTTTGAAAGTTTTCAGAATAAGAGATAGTAAATAACATGACATAAAAGATACGGGTCTCCAGACATGGAGACATTGGAAAGATATGCATTGTCAAAGATACTAAATGTAACAGGAGTAGATGATGTATTGTTGTTTGCGGCTATATCGCCATCTGCAATACTTGGAAACTGCGTAAGTACAGCCTCATTATACTCTTCTAATAATATATTTATAAATGTTAGTTTTTGAATTGTGATTCATTGTTGAGAACAAAGAGATACCAAAGTGCTATCCTCACCGTGGTTTTTTTCACCTCTGCATGAAGTATGGAATCCTTTGTTACCCATCCACGCTGCCCATCCACTTGACTGAGCGATGTGTATAATGCTGCTACTTTCACTGTGCTTGACTACTGAATTTAAAGAGATTTTAACTGTAGTTGCAGTTTACTCCAAAATAACGAATGTGTTGCGATGTGTTTATAACTGTTCGAGAGCAGGAAATGAAAACATAAATTTTACGTATCTTTTTAGATTGATGGACATGACAATTGTTGATCAATAAATCTTTGTATACTACATGTGGACTGTCTCGTGGGCCTCTACCACCACGGCACAGCGTGTCCCCAGGTTGCGGATAGGGGATACGGCCTTCACATATGAAGGGTAGCTGCGAATACAAAAACATAAGCAGTCGTGGACAGCCGGTGGGGACCAGGCGATGGCATGATGAACCATCCCTGTTTCTTCTTCTCTTACTATCAAATCTATTCATCAAGAATCAGCAACATTAATGGGCATGGGTCCCTTTGAACTAAAATATTCCGGAGGTAAACTAGGTTCCCATTCGGATCTCCGGGCGGAACCTACTTCGAAGAGATTCAGGCCGAAACGAACTTTCAGGTTGGGAACATGGAACGTTAAAAGTTTTAACAGGCCAGGAACGTTCCAGACATTATTAGACGAATTAGATAGATACGATGTAGACATTACAGCTATTCAAGAAACTCGGTGGCAGGGGGAGGGTAGCATAAAGAAGGGTAACTATACATTTTTCTAGGGAGGTGCGGAAGCTCACAATTTCGGAACAGGTTTTGCAGTACAGAGAAAAGTGCTTCACGCAATCAGAGATATAAGGTTCGTTAGTGACTGACTATCAGTTATAGTTTTGTCCGGCAGGTGGAGTGTCTTAGTAATAATTAATGTACACGCACCAACTGAGGACACTGAAGAGTTTGTTAAAGACGGCTTTTATGAAGAACTAGATCATCTGTGGGATGAGTTCTCCTCGTATGATACAAAATTAATCATAGGTTATTTTAATGCGAAGATAGGGAAGGAGGAAGCATTCCGGCCTACAATTGGGAAAGAAAGTTTCCATAACATTTCGAATGATAATGGCACAAGGATGGTTAATTTTGCTGTTTCAAAAGACATGATTGTTGAGAGCACATATTTCAAAAGGAAGGACATTCATAAAGCAACTTGGGTCTCTCCGGTTGGACACACCCGAAACCAGATTGATCATGTCCTTGTAGATCAGAGATGGCACACTAGTATAGAAAATGTTAGGACTTTCAGGGGAGCAGACTGTGATTCTGATCATTTTCTTATACACTCCTGGAAATGGAAAAAAAGAACACATTGACACCGGTGTGTCAGACCCACCATACTTGCTCCGGACACTGCGAGAGGGCTGTACAAGCAATGATCACACGCACGGCACAGCGGACACACCAGGAACCGCGGTGTTGGCCGTCGAATGTCGCTAGCTGCTCAGCATTTGTGCACCGCCGCCGTCAGTGTCAGCCAGTTTGCCGTGGCATACGGAGCTCCATCACAGTCTTTAACACTGGTAGCATGCCGCGACAGCGTGGACGTGAACCGTATGTGCAGTTGACGGACTTTGAGCGAGGGCGTATAGTGGGCATGCGGGAGGCCGGGTGGACGTACCGCTGAATTGCTCAACACGTGGGGCGTGAGGTCTCCACAGTACATCGATGTTGTCGCCAGTGGTCGACGGAAGGTGCACGTGCCCGTCGACCTGGGACCGGACCGCAGCGATGCACGGATGCACGCCAAGACCGTAGGATCCTACGCAGTGCCGTAGGGGACCGCACCGCCACTTCCCAGCAAATTAGGGACACTGTTGCTCCTGGGGTATCGGCGAGGACCATTCGCAACCGTCTCCATGAAGCTGGGCTACGGTCCCGCACACCGTTAGGCCGTCTTCCGCTCACGCCCCAACATCGTGCAGCCCGCCTCCAGTGGTGTCGCGACAGGCGTGAATGGAGGGACGAATGGAGATGTGTCGTCTTCAGCGATGAGAGTCGCTTCTGCCTTGGTGCCAATGATGGTCGTATGCGTGTTTGGCGCCGTGCAGGTGAGCGCCACAATCAGGACTGCATACGACCGAGGCACACAGGGCCAACACCCGGCATCATGGTGTGGGGAGCGATCTCCTACACTGGCCGTACACCACTGGTGTTCGTCGAGGGGACACTGAGTAGTGCACAGTACATCCAAACCGTCATCGAACCCATCGTTCTACCATTCATAGACCGGCAAGGGAACTTGCTGTTCCAACAGGACAATGCACGTCCGCATGTATCCCGTGCCACCCACCGTGCTCTAGAAGGTGTAAGCCAACTACCCTGGCCAGCAAGATCTCCGGATCTGTCCCCCATTGAGCATGTTTGGGACTGGATGAAGCGTCGTCTCACGCGGTCTGCACGTCCAGCACGAACGCTGGTCCAACTGAGGCGCCAGGTGGAAATGGCATGGCAAGCCGTTCCACAGGACTACATCCAGCATCTCTACGATCGTCTCCATGGGAGAATAGCAGCCTGCATTGCTGCGAAAGGTGGATATACACTGTACTAGTGCCGACATTGTGCATGCTCTGTCGCCTGTGTCTATGTGCCTGTGGTTCCGTCAGTGTGATCATGTGATGTATCTGACCCCAGGAATGTGTCAATAAAGTTTCCCCTTCCTGGGACAATGAATTCACGGTGTTCTTATTTCAATTTCCAGGAGTGTAGTTGCCAAAGTTCACCAACGGCTATCTACAGCAACATCAAGATGTCACAATGCAGAACTTGTTAGGATCGACACTGACAAGCTAAATGATGAAAACTTTAGAAGAAGATACATGATAGAAATTTCAATTAGGTTTGATGCTCTCAGGACACACGAAGATCAAGACAAGGATGTAAATAAACAGTGGATCACTGTGAGGAATAATATCAAAGAGGCAACGAAGGTCTCAATAGGTACAATTAAGAAGAACAGGAGGAAACCGTGGTTTGATGAGGAATGCAAGAAATTGGTAGAGGAAAGGAGAAACACGCGATTAGATTGGGATAGAATGGGAGACAGAAAACGAGAGGAGTTCTTGAACTTGAGAAGGGAAGTTCGTCGTAGGCTACGGGCGAAGAAGAGGGATTATTTGAACAATCAAATTTCAAAAATGGAAACAAACAGTAAAACAAAAAACATTATGGAACTTTACCTAGACATAAATGGGTATAGGAAGGGCTTCAAGGCTACGACAAATGCACTTCGAGGGGATGCTGGGGGAATACTGACAGACCCCAGTGCTATATTAAGTAAATGGAGGGCGTATTTTGAGCATCTATTAAATGTACACCAGGAAACAAGAAGTGAGCAGGCATACGAAATACATACAGCAGAACCCCAGATACCTGAGCCAACGTTAAAGGAAGTAAGAGATGCAATCAACAAATGGAAAAACCATAAAGCACCAGGATCAGATTGCATAACTGCAGAATTAGTTAAAAATGGGGTACAGAAATTGGTGGAAGTAGTTCACAAAGTGACAACTAAAGTGTGGAACTCAGAGATGATACCTGAAGAGTGGCAGGAGTCGATTCTGATCCCAATTTTTAAGGAAGGCGACAAAATGGATTGTTGTAATTATAGAGGGATATCGCTATTACCAGTATTACCAAAATTTTCTCGAATATTCTGCTAAGCAGGATTACACCATATGCAGATGAAATTGTGGGGGATTACGAAGCCGGCTCTCGGAGGAACAGATCAACTATAGACCAAATATTCACCCTGCGTCAAATTTTGGAAAAGAAATGGGAATACAATAAACCAGTTCATAATCTTTTCATAGATTTTACAAAAGCATATGATTCAGTATTGCAATCAAAATTCTACAGAATTCTTTTGGAACTTGGAATACCAAAGAAGTATGTTAGACTTATAGAAGCTAGTTTGAAAAACACAAAAGGTAGAGTACATGTGGGGATATTGGAGTCAGAAGAATTTGTAATAAAGAACGGACTTAAGCAGGGAGATGCCCTGTCTCTGCTACTTTTTAATTTAGTCCTAGAATATATTGTACGAATGGCAGCAGATAATTCAGAGGGTGTGGAGTTAAATGGAAATATTAAGATATTAGGGTGTGCAGATGATCTAAACATCATTAGCGATAGGAAAGAATCTGTAACAGCAAATGCGAATGTGTTAATCAAGGCTAGTGAAGATGTAGGTATAAGGATAAGTGAAGACAAAACTAAATACCTGGTTACTACTAGAATGCCAACAGCAGTAGATCAGGAAATATTAAGAGTTGGAGACATGCAGTTTGAAAAAGTGAACACATTTAAGTATCTAGGCGTGGACACCACTTCGAGAAATGAGATTGAATCCGAACTGAAGAAGAGATTACGGGCGGGAAATGCATGCTACTTCTCACTGAATAGATTACTTTCATCACGGATATTGTCTAGGAATTTAAAGATTAGAATATACAAAACTATTATTCTATCAGTTATGCTGTATGGGTGTGAGACTTGGTCTCTCACTGTGCAAAATGAAAAGCCGTTTCAAGTATTTGAAAACAAAATTTTGAGGAAAATTTTCGGAGCAAAAAGGGATGACATTAGCGGAGAATGGCGAAAACTGCATAACGAAGGGGTTCACGAACTCTATTCAAGCCCTGGCATAATCAGTATTATTAAATCACGTAGGCTGCGATGGGCGGGTCACGTAGCTCGAATGGATGAGGGCAGGGCAGCGCGCAGAGTACTTGTAGGGCACCTAGAGGGAAAACGTCCTGTGGGGAGAACGAGGCGTAGATGGGAGGACAATGTGAAGGCTGATTTGAGGAGCCTAGGTATTGAAGGTGAATGGAAGGAAATAGCCCAACACAGGAACAGATGGCGAAAATACGTTGCTGCGGTAATGGACTCTCGAGTCCGGTATGACCAGTGAGTAAGTAAGTAAGTATACTACATGTGGAACAGGTGATTTTTGAATTAATTTCAAGATCTGATTTCAGTAATACTGCCATTTATAACTATCTTCTTCGTCAAATAACATATAACATCAGAAATTGTATAACTACCTGCTGGTACATCGTTCTGCTCTACTTCCTCAGTCACTTTTCGCAACGATTGCCATAATGCAACTGTTTCACAACAATTGCTCCCACAAAAGCTCTTGCTACAAAGCACCTGAAAGGAATATGATTTTTGAGAGTTGACAGATAATAATAATAATTTTTATTTCAAGCCTTTCCTTAAGATCTGTCCAGATTTGTTTTCCCTCGAAAATTGCCGCTGATCACAGTGTCCCCTGCACAGGATTAGCCCAGTAGTGGGGCAGCCAATTCACTGCCTCTGAGACCGCAGGATTTGTCTTCCAGGGCGGTTGGCTTCGTTTCACCTATAGAGCTCACCTAGCTCTGATGTTCTATAGGGGTTTCCTCCCTTAGATCATCGAGGTTCGCTTGCCGTCTTGACGATCTTCGTCGCCGTCACTGCTGCGCCCAAAGTCACCAGAGGGAAGGCGTGGAAAATACGGAGTAGGTAGGGAAGGGAAATAACGAAGGAGTGATGATTGTGAGGCACACTGTCTGGTTCCACTGCTGAGACTTTTCTGGCTAGGTTAGACCTGCCAGTAGCTTAGCAGTATAAGATGTCGAAGAACAGTGAAAGACAGTATTAGGAATGAAAAATTAGAAAATAACTGATTATCAAAGCAATAAACCATCTACGTCTATATTCTGTGAACCGTTGTGAAGGGCATGGCAGAAGGTACATCCAACTGTACCAGTTATTAGGAGTTTTTGCTGGAAGAATAATTGTTTAAATGTCTCCAGTTGTGCTGTGATTAGCTTAATCTTTTTCTGACGACCTCCATGGGAGCAATAGCTAGCGGGTTGTAGTATATTCCTAGAGTCACCATTTAAAGACATTCCTGAAACTTCGTTAGTAGACTGTTTCAGGATAGTTTGTCTACCTTCAGTTGTTTTAACCTCTCTCTGACAATCTCCCCTGGGTTCAGCAAATCTGTGACCATTTGTGCTGCCCTTCTCTGTATCTGTTCAATACCGCCTGTTAGTCCTATTTGCTACAGGTCTCAGACACTTGAGCAATATTCCAGGCTAGACCACACAAGTAATTTGTTCTATGCAGACTGACTGCATTTCGGTAGTATTCTGCTCATAAACCAAAGTCTAACACTTACTTCATGCATGACTGTGCCTTTGTAATAGTCCCTGCTGAGTGTTACACCCAGGTGTTTGCGTGAGTTTACAGGTTCCAGTTGTGACTAACTGCTATTGTATTCTTAGGATACTATGTTTTTTCGTTTTGTGAAGTGCACAGTTTTACATTTCTGATCATTTACAGCAAGTTTCCAATATCTGCACCAATTGGAAATCTTTTCAGGATGTGACTGAATATATAGAACTTCGTTCAGACTGTACTTCGTTGTAGGTAACTGCATCGCCTGCAAAAAAGTCTAAGATTACTATTGACTGCAAGATTAATATGCTATGTGAACAGCAACGATCCCAACAAACTTCCTTGCGGCACACCCAAAGTTACTTCTGCATCTGACGATAACCCTCCACCCAAGCTAAATGCTGGGTCCTTCCTACCGAGAAATCCTCAACCCAGTCACAAGTTTCGTCTGATACACAGTATGGTTGTGTTTTTGATAATAGCGTAGGTGTGGTACCGAGTCACATACTTTTTGGAAATCGAGAAATACTGCATTTACCTGACTGCCTCAATCCAAGGCTTTTAGGGTGTCATGTGAGAAAAGGATGAAATGGATTTCACATTATCTATGTTTTTGAAACCCATGCTGGTTGGCATGTAGGTCATTCTGTATGAGATACCTAATTATGTTTGACCTCAGAATATGTTCTAAGCTTCTACAACAAATGGGTATCAGATATTGAATGGTAGTTTTGTGAATCATTTTTGCTACCCTTCTTGTAGACAGATGTGACCTCAGCTTTCTTCCAGCTTTTTGTTCAAGGAATCTACGATGGATTACAGTTAACAGAGGGGCTAACTAAGACTCAAATTGGATACAGAATCTGATAGGAATTCCATCAGGCCCTGTGGCTTTGGTGCAATAAAGAAATATGGAAACAAGTGGAAAAAGCCTGGTGGACCCAAAGTGAGATGGGACAACAATAACCTTTGGAGATGGAACAGGCAGTTAGCGTAATTCCTGGAAGTGAAGGTGATGGTTGTGGTGATGATGATGATATTATTATTATCTTAATTTTTTGTTTAAATACATACATGATTTTATATGAATTAATACTATAAAACGAAATAGTTATTTTGAAACATTTGACTATTATATTAAAACTTCCTTAAAAGTAATAGGAATACCAATGGCTGGTTTTGGATGTGACAGATTTCAAAATTAAATCTATTATAATTTATCTGAAATTTTACATTCGAAAAATATGAATTGGACTTATTAATACCTTGCCAAAACGTAAAATGAAGAGACTGATACGAATTGAAACACTCATACCATAAAATTATGTGTGCGAGTGGTGGATCAAGATGCCATAGACAGGGGTGGCAGGGACCAGGGAGTTCTCAGGATGTTACACCCATCGTAATAAGCAACAATGCCTTGGGCAGATATGTAGCCAGTAGAATAGTTCAAAATAGGAGATACCCTCAGTTTTATACACTCACTGTAAATGAACTTCTATAGAAACCGAGTCTATTGAATAATGTGTCTGAAAAAGGAAAGGGCTATAAATAGGGAGATCCTGGATGAAACACATTTGGTTGTCAAGAGGGAAATATATGAAACCTTTAAGAACTACCGTAAAAGAAGGTTATTGAAAGATCTCTCACAAAATAGAATGAACTTGTGGTCATATACAAACACTGTAATTAGCATCAAAGTTAGTGTTCAGCCACTTGTGGATGATACAGGAACTGAAATTCAAAGTAGCAAAGCAGAAGAAAATGTTCCTTTGCAAAGGAAAACCTAGGAATACTGACCTGTTGAATTCTCACCCTACTGCAACGGTGAGTCATAAATTTATTATTATTGGCAGTGTATAGAAACAGCTGAAATCACCAAAAACTGAACAAAGACCCAGAGTTCATAGAATTCGATATTGGATTCTTTACAGAATGTGTGGCTGACTTAGCCCTTATTTTAACCACAAAAGTCTGTAAAACCATTGAACAAAAGCTATGTCCAGTCGTTGGAACAAATTACAGTTAACATCCATCTACAAGAAGGATAATACACTCCTGGAAATGGAAAAAAGAACACATTGACACCGGTGTGTCAGACCCACCATACTTGCTCCGGACACTGCGAGAGGGCTGTACAAGCAATGATCACACGCACGGCACAGCGGACACACCAGGAACTGCGGTGTTGGCCGTCGAATGGCGCTAGCTGCGCAGCATTTGTGCACCGCCGCCATCAGTGTCAGCCAGTTTGCCGTGGCATACGGAGCTCCATCGCAGTCTTTAACACTGGTAGCATGCCGCGACAGCGTGGACGTGCACCGTATGTGCAGTTGACGGACTTTGAGCGAGGGCGTATAGTGGGCATGCGGGAGGCCGGGTGGACGTACCACCGAATTGCTCAACACGTGGGGCGTGAGGTCTCCACAGTACATTGATGTTGTCGCCAGTGGTCGGCGGAAGGTGCACGTGCCCGTCGACCTGGGACCGGACCGCAGCGATGCACGGATGCACGCCAAGACCGTAGGATCCTACGCAGTGCCGTAGGGGACCGCACCGCTACTTCCCAGCAAATTAGGGACACTGTTGCTCCTGGGGTATCGGCGAGGACCATTCGCAACCGTCTCCATGAAGCTGGGCTACGGTCCCGCACACCGTTAGGCCGTCTTCCGCTCACGCCCCAACATCGTGCAGCCCGCCTCCAGTGGTGTCGTGACAGGCGTGAATGGAGGGACGAATGGAGACGTGTCGTCTTCAGCGATGAGAGTCGCTTCTGCCTTGGTGCCAATGATGGTCGTATGCGTGTTTGGCGCTGTGCAGGTGAGCGCCACAATCAGGACTGCATACGACCGAGGCACACAGGGCCAACACCCGGCATCATGGTGTGGGGAGCGATCTCCTACACTGGCCGTACACCACTGGTGATCGTCGAGGGGACACTGAATAGTGCACGGTACATCCAAACCGTCATCGAACCCATCGTTCTACCATTCCTAGACCGGCAAGGGAACTTGCTGTTCCAATAGGACAATGCACGTCCGCATGTATCCCGTGCCACCCAACGTGCTCTAGAAGGTGTAAGTCAGCTACCCTGGTCAGCAAGATCTCCGGATCTGTCCCCCATTGAGCATGTTTGGGACTGGATGAAGCGTCGTCTCACGCGGTCTGCACGTCCAGCACGAACGCTGGTCCAACTGAGGCGCCAGATGGAAATGGCATGGCAAGCCATTCCACAGGACTACATCCAGCATCTCTACGATCGTCTCCATGGGAGAATAGCAGCCTGCATTGCTGCGAAAGGTGGATATACACTGTACTAGTGCCGACATTGTGCATGCTCTGTTGCCTGTGTCTATGTGCCTGTGGTTATGTCAGTGTGATCATGTGATGTATCTGGCCCCAGGAATGTGTCAATAAAGTTTCCCCTTCCTGGGACAATGAATTCACGGTGTTCTTATTTCAATTTCCAGGAGTGTAGAAGTGATTCATAAAGCTACCATCCAGTATCACTGGCGTCCATCTGTCGCAGAATCTCAGTGATGGAAATTCCTGGATGGAGGAGTTCATAAAAAAAGGAAGTGGACTGATCCGTTGAGCCCAGACACACACAACAGAAAACAGCAGTCACATTATCTGTCGAGCTCTTGAGCATTCTCTAGTAAAAGTACGCGCATTCACACACACAACCACACAGTCACCCGAATGTGCTCTCCCATAGCCACAGCAAAACCCGATTATTAAAAGCAGTTACCTGAGCCGATGGAGGTGAGGATGGATAGGAGGAAAGAAGCGGGACTTTGGACAGATGACTCCGCAGCCACACAAAAAGATGAAAGAAGTATAGAGGGGTCCCAAACATACTGTCAAACTATAGGGACAGGTTCCTTATAGAGAAATAAGTAAAAGAGTCTAGCAAACATGGACTCTAAAATGCATACTCTACGAGGTATTAGGACTTGTTCATCTTCGATACTATGAAACACATCTCTTCTACTGCTTTCCATAGTTTGGGAGGACGAAGTATTGACGAAAACAAGAAAAAAATATCTAGTAAATATGGACTCTAAAATCATACCTGAAGAGCTAAGAGCACATGTTGATATTCACTACCATGAAACACATCTCTCCTGCTGAACAAGTGCTTATAGGTTTTAAATTATGCATTTTGAAGTCCATGACTAGACTTTTTTTACTTATTTTGGTCCATACTGTCTCCTCCCAAAATATGAAAACCAAAGAGCTTGCAGTAGAAGAAAAGTGTTTCATACTACTGAAGATGAACAAGTACTCATATCTCTTAAGGTATGCACTTTATAGCCTTGTTTATTAGAATTTTTTTCTTGTTTTGGTGTAAGGAACTTGTCCCTTAAGTTTATCGGTGTTTTTTGGCACAACCTACGTATATTTACTGGGTGGACAAACTGCAGGGACGGGTTCCTGGCTCGAAATAGAGGAAAAAGGTCCCTTGAACATGTGTCTGGAAATGTATCGTCGCCACGGTAGATGGAACTAACGGATGAAAGTTCCTCTAACTAAGTGCCGTGAGTTTCTTATTTGTTGCAGGCTGTGTGACTGACGCAGTGTACTGTATGCAGCAGAACTATCAGGTATTCATGTCGGGAACAAGCCGAGACGGTGTTTGTGTACAGCCAAGCAGATGGAAACGCTCGAGAGTCAACACGGTTTTACCAAAACAGGTACCTTCACAGACACTACCCACATCACACAACATTTCAAGACGTTTTTGGGCGTTTGTTTGATTGTGGGTTCTTTCATCCAGACGCCCAGAGAGGGCTTGAAATGTTGTGTGATGTGGTTGGTGTCTGTGAGGATACTTGGTTTGCTATAGCCTTGCTGCCTCTATCCATCTGCTTAGCCATACACAAACAGCATCTCGGCTTGTTCTCAGCACGAATGTTAGACAGATCTCCTGCTTGCAGTACACTGCGTCAACCACACAGCCTGCAAAACACAGCACATGGTCAGAGGAACTTTCAGTTGCCAGGGCCATCTTCTGCAGCAATAATGCATTTCCAGACACATGTTCATAGGACCTTTTTTTCTTCATTTCCAGTCAGGAATCCGTCCCAGCAGTCTTCAGGTTTTGTTAATGTTCATCCTGTATATATATGAGGGCAGTTCAATAAGTAATGCAACACATTTTTTTTCTGAAACAGGGGTTGTTTTATTCAGCATTGAAATACACCAGGTTATTCCCCAATCTTTTAGCTACACAACACTATTTTTCAACGTAATCTCCATTCAATGCTACGGCCTTACGCCACCTTGAAATGAGGGCCTGTATGCCTGCACGGTACCATTCCACTGGTCGATGTCGGAGCCAACGTCGTACTGCATCAATAACTTCTTCATCATCCGCGTAGTGCCTCCCACGGATTGCGTCCTTCATTGGGCCAAACATATGGAAATCCGACGGTGCGAGATCGGGGCTGTAGGGTGCATGAGGAAGAACAGTCCACTGAAGTTTTGTGTGCTCCTCTCGGGTGCGAAGACTTGTGTGAGGTCTTGCGTTGTCATGAAGAAGGAGAAGTTCGTTCAGATTTTTGTGCCTACGAACACGCTGAAGTCGTTTCTACAATTTCTGAAGAGTAGCACAATACACTTCAGAGTTGATCGTTTGACCATGGGGAAGGACATCGAACAGAATAACCCCTTCAGCGTCCCAGAAGACTGTAACCATGACTTTACCGGCAGAGGGTATGGCTTTAAACTTTTTCTTGGTAGGGGAGTGGGTGTGGCGCCACTCCATTGATTGCCGTTTTGTTTCAGGTTCGAAGTGATGAACCCATGTTTCATCGCCTGTAACAATCTTTGACAAGAAATTGTCACCCTCAGCCACATGACGAGCAAGCAATTCTGCACAGATGGTTCTCCTTTGCTCTTTATGGTGTTCGGTTAGACAACGAGGGACCCTGCGGGAACAAACCTTTGAATATCCCAACTGGTGAACAATTGTGACAGCACTACCAACAGAGATGTCAAGTTGAGCACTGAGTTGTTTGATGGTGATCCGTCGATCATCTCGAACGAGTGTGTTCGCACGCTCCGCCATTGCAGGAGTCACAGCTGTGTACGGCCGGCCCGCACGCGGGAGATCAGACAGTCTTGCTTGACCTTGCGGTGATGATGACACACGCTTTGCCCAACGACTCACCGTGCTTTTGTCCACTGCCAGATCACCGTAGACATTCTGCAAGCGCTAATGAATATCTGAGATGCCCTGGTTTTCCGCCAAAAGAAACTCGATCACTGCCAGTTGTTTGCAACGCACATCCGTTACAGACGCCATTTTAACAGCTCCGTACAGCGCTGCCACTTGTCGGAAGTCAATGAAACTATACGAGACGAAGCGGGAATGTTTGAAAATATTCCACAAGAAATTTCCGGTTTTTTCAACCAAAATTGGCCGAGAAAAAAAATGTGTTGCATTACTTATTGAACTGCCCTCGTATATACTGGGCGTTCACTTTAACTGAAGACATTGAAATATATCGACATTTACACATCAGATCAAAGAAAGTCATAATTCCAATTTGTTTGTCTCAGACGGGGACATCCAATGATATCACACTCTACCGCCCCACCCCATCCCATGCATAGGTGGCGGGGAACAACTTTGAAACCTTCAGTGGGAACCCCAGTTTTTATTGAAGATTGCGATTCTAAGACCAAATCTACATTTGTTTTGTCTGAAACATCTTCTTCGTTTCGCCACAGATAGCACTGTAATCAAAGGAATAGAAATGAGTACACAGTCATAATTTACGACATACTACTCAATGGCCCTTGACTGTCCAATGGCACGTGGGACCCCACCTCCATGTGAGAGGGTAGAAAAGGCCAGTATTTCATAACTTCTAAGTGGAAACCCCATTCACAATGTTGAAGTCCTCCTACATATCAAACATGGCACTACTTGATGCGACACTGTGGCCAGGCTCGAGGCTAACGCAACTCTACTTTTCCAATTAGAGTAAGTGTTCAAACATAGTACCGCCATCTTCAGTACACTTAGGGATCCGCTTTTCAAATGACTGTACACAGGACAGAAACATATTTGCGGGATTGTCAGCACAGGCGTTTCTGATGTGGTCGGCCATATCTTCACGACCTTTGACACTTGCTGGTACACATTGTCTTTTGAATACATCCTCCAGATATAAATCCAGCGACCTAGCAGGGCAATTAATAGGGCCACCTCAGCCGACCATTGTCAACACAATCAACACGGTCTAATATCTCCTGGGCTTCAGTTGCATAATGTGCTGGGCAACCGTCACCCTGGAACCGCATACGTTGTCGAACGTCGAAGGCAACATCCTGTGACAAGACCGGTAGTTCCTGTTCGAAAAACGTTCAATATTTGTGTCCATTCAACGTGCTGTCGATAAAATACAGACCAATGACTTTTTCCCCGTGATGCCACACCATACGATAACCGATCAACGACGTTGATGGTCAGCTTGCCGTAACCAATGGAGATTGTCTACATTCCAGTAATGCATGTTATGCCAGTTAATGCTCCCAAAATTTGTGAATGTAGACTTACTGGAAAATAGTACCTCAGCAAAGACTGTGGGGGTCATTTGCATTTGTTGACGTGCCTATTTACAAAACACTACCCAATTATGGATTTCGACTCCATGGAGGTCTTGATGCAGTGAAACATAGTATGGATGATACTTATGACGATGCAGCATTGTGACAGTACTACCTACGGACATACTGAAGTGGCGATGTAATTGCTGGGTACTTATCCGTGGGTTGTGGTTTGCTGCCGCTAGTACAGTTACTTCATTAGCCCCTACTGTAACAAGTTTGCTTCGCTTCCTTTTGCCGATCTGTTCATTGCCACAGACATAAACACATTCACAACCTTGTAAGAGAACGAACGAGAGCGAGCTTTCTATGGAAAACGCTCGGGCATACATGGGAACAGTATGCTCAAAATTTCTCGTACATTCTCCATAAATCAGGGTCATTTCAGTTTTGTCTTCCGTAGTTGCAACGTTCATCTTGGACTTGCACGTCTGTTCTCCAAATGACAGGTAGATGTGAAAGCAATAAACGGAGCCGCTGTCTGTTCTACGTCTGCACGCTACGTGAGCTCCAGTTGCAGTATAATGCCGGTTATGGTATGTCGTAGTTTGCTATACGGCCACAGTGACATATCGAGTAGCCCCGTGTTTGATATGTTGGAAGAATATAACGTTGCGAATGGGATTTCCATTTGGTGGGTAGAGAGTGGTATCGTTGGATGTCTTCATCTGAGATAAACAAATTGGAATTATAATTTTTTTGATCCAATGTGTAGTTTTCGAACTATTTCAATGTCTTCAGTTAAACGAACATCCAGAGGGGAGAGAGGGAGGGGGAGGGAGGGAGAATGCCAACATGGGGTGGGGAGAAAGAGGGATCGGAGAAGGCTGTCTATGATCTGAATAGAAAAGGAATGGTGTGGACAAAGGCGAAAAGCTAAGGAGAGATAGTGGCAACAGGCTGGCAGAGGTTTAGGTTCAAAACGGTTCAAATGGCTTTGAGCACTATGGGACTTAACTTCTGAGGTCGTCAGTCCCCTAGAACTTAGAACTAGTTAAAACTAGTTAACCTAAGGACATCACACACATCCACCCCCGAGGCAGGATTCGAACCTGCGACCATGACGGTCGCGTGATTCCAGACTGCAGCGCCTAGAACTGCTCGGCTACTCCGGCCGGCCAGAGGTTTAGGACAGCATATCTGTCATCTGGCAATCCCCCTGACCTAAACTGGTTTCCATTGCCTTATGTCACCTTTTCCCTTTTCCTTTCTGTCCTCACCACTCCTTTCCCACCAGATTGTGCACTACCTTCTCATACCAGTCTACCCCCTCATGCTGGAACTCACCCTCTCTCTCCCCCCTTTCTCTTCCTCTGTCCCTTCTCTCTCTCCTTTTTCTGCCCCTCTACCTCTTCCTATGAATCTATTTACTCTACTCTCTGTAGTCCTTCCATCTTGTGCGGCCATGAAGTCATCTGTCCAAAGACCAGCCTCTTCCCCACTTGTCCTGCTGCAGCCTTCCCTACCCACTTCCTCCTCCATCAGCTCAAGCAACTGCTTTCAATAATCAAGTATCAATAATCAGTCTCGCTGTAGCCACAGGAGTGTAAGTTTAGTTGTCTGTGTGATTGTGGATGTGAATATGTGTACTTTAGCTAGAAAAAGAGCAGGAACCCAAAAGCTGGTGTGAATGCTGTTGTCTTTCATGTCCACCCAGACGCAGTGTTAATTGCACATGTACTGTAGTATCTATCTTGGCATGCTCCTTGGCCCACTGACATTCCCATCTAGTGCCATCACTTATCTGCAGTCCTTGCCCATGTCCTCTGTGCTCGCTAATTGTAGATTCCCACTGGACGTCAAAAGTCAATGTGCATCCCCAGTGATGGTTTTGGATTCATAGCCCATTGAGGCTTGTCAGTTATAGGAATGCATGGTGTCTGTTTTCCGGACACATCCAATAAGAGCTAGAAAATGTACAGTCAGTCAGCACCGAGTCACACAACTGTTTTTGACCAGCAAACAAGTGGGCTCGGAGATAGGAAAGACAGATGAACGCAATGGTCATATGACAAAAACTTGGTGTGAGGCTACAATAGCAAGGCTACTGTTTCTTTAGAGTTCTTTCGATTAAGTTTGATGGATGTGAGTGGAGTAATGTGTGACTGAGGAGTCCAACAAATCTTGGACCAAAGTGTAACAACTAAAGGCCTGCTCCTGAACTGTAAAGGGAGCACATGGCAGAACGACTGGTACAACAGTGAAATGGGCTCTGTGCTAACATCAGCTCAAAAGCTCTTTCCACAGTGGCGTTGTGTATGAGAATACACAGTAAATAATCATATAAATTTAGCAGTTGACATTTGCCTTCAGAATTTTCGGTTTCCTTAAGAAAGTGAATCCACCTTCCTTTCACACAGTCTTTAGACTTCCATTCTTCCCTTTCACGCTTAGTTTCGCAAAAGCTCTTCAGATATATATTTTCCTGAAACAATTGTCGCCTGAAATCTACACACCCTTTTTAGTCAGGGATATAACAGTGTATTCAATCATCACCCAATCTGGGGTTTCATATAGCGTCATCCAATCAAATACTTCATATTTACTGAAAGAAATAGCCCATTTCTCTAAATAATCAAATGCTATGGTGTAGAAAGCCAGTGTCTCTTCCTCAAATTTCGAAATCAAATTAATTGTTTCTTGGTTAGGGTTCTCGTTCTTTAATTTGTTCAATTTCATGTTAGTTTGCATGCCAATAAAACAGGCAGTCTTCCTTTTATTCAGATATCTTTGAGTGTCGATTAATATGTTTCTTTTTTCAATTATCGAGACTTAATTCATCTCCTCGCTTTTTATTTATTTTTTTATTCAAACGGAGCATAGTTTCACTGCAGAAACATGAAGTAAATTTCACTAAAAAAGTCTGAAATTTTTTATGTGGCCTGTCTTCGGCGTCAAAAATTGTTTTAATGGAATCCAAAGCTTAAGAAATCTCCTAATTTTGTGCCTTAACGACGGCCATCTTGTTTACGTGCGACATAGAAGAGTCTGATAATTCACATTAACGCATAAGCAGAGCTCTTTCAGCTTCTCTGTCCTTACCGTATGTATTGAAAAATAATTAAATACTCTCATGACGATTATTTCAACATCGACAGTTAAGACTCCAGCAGCGCTTGATATCGTGTTGTGGAGAATATGTGCAGGGCATGCAATTCCTTCTGCATTTTTCCTAGTTCTTCTTTAATTCGGTGAAACATATTCCGATGGCCTCGTCGATGAAGCCTTGGGAAGTTGGTATTGGTACCGTCTCCACAAAAAGTGATTAATTCATCTAATGGAATTTGCAGTCGTCTTAAAGTGTCTAGTAAAATTTTGCAGTTGTCTCCGAAGTTTCGTTATTCAGCTAACAATCTTGAAAGGCTTCAGCTGAACTCCGTCAGTTTCAGTGAAGTATTGATCAACTAAGGCCGTGTCCTATGTGAGCGACAGAAGCGAGCGACAGCGCGCTACAGCTTCAGGCGACAAACACAACCGCAGTTGTAATTACGGAAGTGACCTACGTGAGCAACATCTGTGTCGCTGCCTGTATCCCGCTGCAACTGGCGTCGTTTGAATTCAAAAGTGTTTGAATCTTGTCGCTGCAGCTCGCTCGACAGACAGCGACAGCCATGTGTCTTCTCGGCAAAGCAGTGGAGCGGACGCGACGGCAGCTATGAATTACTTAACATGCAATTTTAAGAAAACTATTCGGTGAAAAAATTTGATTCTTCCACATCTTATAGCTTGCTATCTTTAAAAGATAAAGGTCTGAATTAATTTTCGTTATTCGTCATAGTTCATTCTTGAGATATTGGTTGTTATATCCACGGACGGGTCGCTCGCGGCGCGTCCGAACATTTCCTGTGCTTCGGGAATCAAGTGGTAGTAAAAATAGTCGTATCTCATAAACGGTTGAGGATATCGAAACGACGAATTTTGGAAATGACGACACGCTGAAAGGACTACTTTATCATATGATTAATAATCAATACGTTTTTGTAAACGCGTGAGCAGAGCGAAAACAAGACTCCCTATAACTTACACCATGAGGTTTTGTCCAAATTTTCATAGCCAAACAAAGGGAGAGAAACAGGTAACCGGGGTATCAAAGTGACTAGCATGAGGTCTAGTTTGGCATGAAAATATTTAACTGCTTGGTAATCAGGGTAATTATCGAAAACTTAATTAATAAGCTGAGGAAAATTGAAATATTTCACGGAAAGCTGCTCTAAATTAAGTGTCAAAAATTTCATCTCTTTCAAGACCTAGCTATTTTGCACATAAAAAGATACATCGGTGCGGTATTTAAATGTTAAAAAAAACTTCCTTCGAATCAAGTACGTTAGGAAGGCAAATGAGGAGTCAGTGAGATAATGCTTTCTGAATAAAACTTGAAATTAAAAAAAATTAAGAAATCAGTCAAATATTTTATGAAATGATTTGCATAAAAGAAATAAGTTGATCAGGGAGACGTCACTGGTTGCGGTATGGAAAGGGGTGGGGTCAGCATGTCGCTCTCCCAGCCGTTGTCAGTTTATTTGAGTGGGGGCCGATACTTCCCTGTCAAGTAGTTCCTCATTTGGCCTTCCGGGGCTGAGTGCACCCTGCTCCAGTCTTCCTACCGTGGGAAATTCCCTGGCAGTACCGGGAATCGAACCCGTTTCCTCCACAAGCCAGTCAACTGCACTGACCACTCAGCTGTGTTGTAATTGCATTTACATATTTACTTTGGTGGTGACTGAACTTCTACTACTGCAAATTTTCATTATGGCCTATAAAAGAGACGTAATTGATGGGCTAAATAAAAACCAGGATTACAATAAAATGGAACAAGGAACAAGGGGCGAATCTAAGAATACAGAACTTTTGGGCAGTACCGACTTCGAAGTGGGGGGAAAAATCTTAGATACAGTAGTGCGGCTTGTTCAGTGTTGCATAAACATCAACAAAAGAAAGAGACAGTTAGTCGTTAGCTGGGACAACAAAATCAAATTACTGCATTAACGGGTTTAATAATGTGAGAGGAGGAAGAACGAGAGGCACAACGGATAACAGAGAGGCAAGAACGAGAGGCACAGTGGCTAAAGGAGAGGGAAAACTTAAACGTAAAGCCAAATGCGAGGAATCAGCAACAAACAGTTAGGGAAGAATTTGCAATTTGGAGGCAGGACTACAAAATCAATATGAAACAATTGCAGTGATGGGGAAGGAAATCCAAACGAGTATGGATGTTTGTAAGAAATGTAAAACATGTCATCAAACATTGCATAGTGATGTGACCAAAACTGAGAAGACTACAGCGGAAATACATGGTAAATGTGATGGACTTTATAATAAAATGGAAAGTGCGATAAATGAAATTGTCTTGAATGTTAACAAGATCACAGAAGCCATACAAGAATTCACTATAAAGGAACTGAAGCCAAAGCTCTTGGTTGAGTGAAGTTAACAACCCAACTTCTCGCATTTTTGGTGAACTTTATAGTAGGGTGGCCCACTGGTTGGATAGATAAGTTTTGTGTCAAGGAAGCTAAATAGTGGCACATTCGAACGGCATATGTGTGTGTGTAGGGAGGATAGTAGAAAGATTTGGAGATTCTGAGGCAGTATTCTTCGAAAAATACTGGTCTGAAGGGAAACTGATAGAAATGAAGCTGACATTAGTGAGTGAGCGAAAATATTAGTGTGTGAATGTAGGCAGAGGGAATGCACGGTGACGAAATAAAAGTAAAATAAGAAAGATCGCGACAAAAAATTTGTGACTACCACAAGAACATCAGATGTTTGCCGAAGAAGAAATGAGGCTACACACAGGGTGGTTATCACGAAACTTTCGCTTCTTCAGTCGGTGTAGACGGAAAACTATTTACAATATGGGTATCTAACTTTATAGGAATGATACTGACGATGTGTGCTGCAGAATTTGCACTGTTAGTTGTGTTTGTGTCATGATTTGTCATTAGGTGCCAGTACTGGTACTTCGACTTAGAGCTGAAATACAACCATCGGTGTGCATTACACTTGCAGACAGTCAACATGGGTCTGGACGAGGTGAGCAGGGCTTTACTCGTAAAGCTGTTTTATCGAAGCAACAGCAATAGTACTGCTGCTCTTGACGAGTATTAATGTGTTAAAGGAACATGGAGAGATCCACTTTCCACACCAGGTTTTTTCCCATCCCTTTTATATCCTTTATTCCCCCATTCACTTCACATGTCAGTATCACCTAAGCCTTTATTACTCTCTCTCATCGTGTAATGGTTCATCCTTCACTAATTCCCTGATCATGTCTTTCCTTAACCTGTCCATCTTTGTCACTACAGTACTACTTCTCAAAAATTTCATCTCATTAGCTTGTATTTGGCTTCTCTCTCCTGCTTTCATTACCCAAATCTTGAAGCATACATAAGGAATGGAACAAAGTACACCCAATAGATAACCCTTTTGCCCTCTGTACAACACTTTCACCATTCTCCATAACAGACTTCCAACACTCTTCTGCAATGTTTCTGTTTGCCTCATGTACACATTTATTTTTCTGTCGTTTTTTTCCATTCTCCTGCATTACAGTTCACAGATATTTCAAATTCTTCACCTTCCTCAAATGTTTCCCAATATTTGTATTTCCATTTGTAACTCCCTCTTTGTTCCTGACTGAGACCATCGTTTCACACTTTCTTATGCTAAATTTAACCTCATAGCATAGCACAGTTCATTACGCTGCTTCCAACTGCTCCTGCACTTCCTCCTCCTCGTTTCCTCAAATCATCAAATTGTTGGCAAACACCATTGTTTTCTAAGAGGAGAAACAAATTGGAAGGGAAGTTAACGATCACTGAAAATCAGTATGACGTATTTCTCGAGATATAATAATTCACCTATTGTTAATACCTTCAGGACTTTCAGTAACGTGTTTGTATGCTGTTGTTGTCTTCAGTCCTGAGACTGGTTTGATGCAACTCTCCATGCTACTCTATCCTGTGCAAGCTGCTTCATCTCCCAGTACCTACTGCAACCTACATCCTTCTGAATCTGCTTTGTGTATTCATCTCTTGGTCTCCCTCTACGATTTTTACCCTCCACACTGCCCTCCAATACTAAATTGGTGATCCCTTGATGCCTCAGAACATGTCCTACCAACCGGTCCCTTCTTCTTGTCAAGTTCTGCCACAAACTCCTCTTCTCCCCAATTCTATTCAATACCTCCTCATTAGTTTTGTGATCTACCCATCTAATCTTCATCATTCTTCTGTAGCACCACATTTCGAAAGCTTCTATTCTCTTCTTGTGCCAACTAGTTATCGTCCATGTTTCACTTCCATACATGGCTACACTCCATACAAATACTTTCAGAACCGACTTCCTGACACTTATATCTATACTCGATGTTAACAAATTTCTCTTCTTCAGAAACGCTTTCCTTGGCATTGCCAGTCTACATTTTATATCCTCTCTACCTCGGCCTTCATCAGTTATTTTGCTTCCCAAATAGCAAAACTCTTTTACTACTTTAAGTGTCTCATTTCCTAATCTAATTCCCTCAGCATCACCTGACTTAATTTGACTACATTCCATTATCCTCGTTTTGCTTTTGTTGATGTTCATATTATATCCTCCTTTCAAGACACTGTCCATTCCGTTCAACTGCTCTTCCAAGTCCTTTGCTGTGTCTGATAGAATTACAATGTCATTGGCGAACCTCAACGTTTTTATTTCTTCTCCATGGACTTTAATACCTACTCCGAATTTTTCTTTTGTTTCCGTTACTGCTTGCTCAATATAAAGATTGAATAACATCAGGGAGAGGCTACAACCCTGTCTCACTCCCTTCCCAACCACTGCTTCCCTTTCGTGCCCCTCCACTCTTACAACTGCCATGTGGTTTGTGTAAAAATTGTAAATAGCCTCTCGCTCCCTGTATTTTACCCCTGCCACCTTTAGAATTTGGGAGTATTCCAGTCAACATTGTCAAAAGCTTTCTCTAAGTCCACAAATGCTAGAAACGTTGATATGCCTTTCCTTAACCTTTCTTCTAAGATAAGTCATAAGGTCAGTATTGCCTCACGTGTTCCAATATTTCTACGGAATCCATACTGATCTTCCCTGAGTTCGGCTTCTACCAGTTTTCCCATTCGTCTGTAAAGAATACGAGTTAGTATTTTGCAGTTGTGACTTATTAAACTGATAGTTCGGTAATTTTCAAATCAGTCAACACCTGCTTTCTTTGGGATTGGAACCATTATATTCTTCTTGAAGTCTGAGGGCATTTCGCCTGTCTCATACGTCTTGCTCACCAGATGGTAGAGTTTTGTCAGGACTGGCTCTTCCAAGGCTGTCAGTAGTTCCAATGGAATGTTGTCTACTCCCGGGGCCTTGTTTCGACTCAGGTCTTTCAGTGCTCTGTCAAACTCTTCACGCAGTATCTTATCTCCCATTTCATCTTCATCTACATCCTCTTCCATTTCCATAATATTGTCCTCAAGTACATCGCCCTTGTATAAACCCTCTATATACTCCTTCCACCTTTCTGCTTTCCCTTCTTTGCTTAGGATTGGGTTTCCATCTGAGCTCTCGATATTCATAGAAGTGGCTCTCTTTTCTCCAAAGGACTCTTTAATTTTCCTGTAGGCAGTAGCCTCTACATCCTTGCATTTGTCCTCTAGTCATACCTGCTTAGCCACTTTGCACTTCCTGTCGATCTCATTTTTGAGACGTTTGTATTCCTTTTTGCCTGCTTCATTTACTGCGTTTTTATGTTTTCTCCTTTCATCAATTAAATTCAGTATTTCTTCTGTTACCCAAGGATTTCTATTAGCCTGCGTCTTTTTACCTACTTGATCGTCTGCTGTCTTCACCACTTCATCCCTCAGAGCTACCCATTCTTCTTCTACTGTATTTCTTTCCCCCATTCCTGTCAATTGTTCCCTAATGCTCTCCCTGAAACTCTCTACAACCTCTGGTTTAGTCAGTTTATCCAGGCTCCATCTCCTTAAATTCCCACTTTTTTGCAGTTTCTTCAGTTTTAATCTACAGTTCATAATGAATAGATTGTGGTCAGAGTCCACATCTGCCCCTGGAAATGTCTTACAATTTAAAACCTGGTTCCTAAATCTCTGTCTTACCATTATATAATCTGTCTGATACATTCTAGTATCTCCAGGATTCTTCATGTATACAACCTTCTTTTATGATTCTTGAACCAAGTGTTAGCTGTGATTAAGTTATGCTCTGTGCAAAATTATACCAGATGGCTTCCTCTTTCATTTCTCTCCCCCAATCCATATTCACCCACTATGTTTCCTTCTCTCCCTTTTCCTACTCTCGTATTCCAGTCACTCACCCGTGACTATTAAATTTTCGTCTGCCTTCACTACCTGAATAATTTCTTTTATCTCATCATACATTTCATCAATGTCTTCATCATCTGCAGAGCTAGTTGGCATATAAACTTGTACTACTGTAGTAGGCATGGGCTTCATCTCTATCTTGGCCACAATAATGTGTTCACTATGCTGTTGGTAGTAGTTTACCCACACTCCTTTTTTTTTATTCATTATTAAACCTACTCCTGCATTACTCCTATTTGATTTTGTATTTATAACCCTGTATTCACCTGACCCTAAAGTCTTGTTCCTCCTGCCACCGAACTTCACTAATTCCCACTATATCTAACTTCAACCTATCCATTTCCCTTTTTAAATTTTCTAACCTACCTGCCCGATTAAGGGAACTGACATTCCACGCTCCGATCCGCAGAACGCCAGTTTTCTTTCTCCTGATAACGACGTCCTCTTTGTAGTCCCCATCCGATTGGGGGACTATTTTACCTCCGGAATATTTTACCCAAGAGGACGCCATCATCATTTAACCATACAGTAAAGCTGCATACCCTCGGGAAAAATTACGGCTGTAGTTCCCCCTTGCTTTCAGCCGTTCACAGTACCAGCATAGCAAGGCCGTTTTGGTTAGTGTTGCAAGGCCAGATCAGTCAATCATCCCGACTGTTGCCCCTGCAACTACTGAAAAGGCTGCTGCCCCTCTTCAGGAATCACACATTTGTCTGGTCTCTCATCAGATACCCCACCGTTGTGGCTGCACCTACGGTACGGCCATCTGTATCGCTGAGGCACGCAAGCCTCCTCACCAATGCAAGATTCACACACACACACACACACACACACACACACACACACACACAACGTTATTGATGTTGTTACCTGATAGATAGGAATTTGTGAGCGAATATCACAATGAGACTACAATAGTGGTGAATGACCTCAGGGTAAATCATTAACAGTTTGTTCTCTACTACCTTGTGCGATTTCAATTTCCTGACACAAAGGCTTTGTCTTTTTTTCTTTCTTGTCTGAGTTCTCCAAAATTTGGATAAATTTGGAAGTAGACTTAGTGAGGTGTTGTAAATCTACAACATTAAGATTATTGTGTCTTTGTAGCTTTTTGGATTATTTTTAATGGATTTGAAACTAGAATGGGAAGTGGTCTTATGTGTGATAGTTTAAAATGAGAAAAGTAGCTTGAGTGCTGAGTAGAAAAGGAGAAAAACAGATTTTCTTATCAGTAATTCATTATTAGAAGTAGCAATTTCAGTGAAATATAACGTTATGGTGAAACTGTTGTCTTCTGGAAGTTTTATGATTCCAATCCGTAAAATGGTAATGGCATGGCACATGACAGTTCAGTTGCTGCCTCACCGCACCAGTACCATACAACTTGCATACGAATAACTGGCAAAATTGTGTTCAACTATGAAAACGACAGTGATGTTTAAAAGATAAGAACCAAAGAAAATGTCACTTGATGAGTCCATTGCCAAGTAACATAATTCAATGAAACTTGGACCATACGTAGAAGGAAATGCTATGGAATACGGATAGTAACTCAAAGACATACGCAATGAGACAGACATAAATGACACTTACACAGATGTCATCACAATTTACAGTGGTCCCCTAGACATTAGAAAAGGTGGAACATGATTCTTACAAGGGCTGAGCTGAAAATTTGTAGCAGCTCCTAAACCTGAAGTCTGACAAGAAGAACACATTTGAAACAGCATTGTTTTACGGTCTGGGTCCACAATACTGGATTTCAAACCGTGCTGCAAATGGTGAGTGAGGGCGCAGGCAGTGAGTGCTGAGTCAGACACAGTTCAGGATGGGTCTGTCATGCCTCGGCTTTCGTGCAATGACTACAAAAAGAATTTAAATGCGGAAAAATGCCACTCTTCGTTGGTACATGTTTTTGATGAGTCTTCCCCTACTATGGCCACCGTTGCAAACTGGTTTCGCGAATTTTCAAGTATGGAGGGTCTCTTAAAGGCGAACCTCATTCTGGTTGCCCAGCAATGGCAGTGGCCCAAGAAAACATTGCTGCTAAGAAGAAAAAGATCGAAGGTGGCATTGAAGGGACCCTAGATATTGGGTTGAATGTGACACAGATCATTGTTCGTGATCATTTAGTCCTACACGAGAGATGGGACCAATGGGTGCCACATTCCCTGACAGAAGTCCAAAAAGACACAGGTAAGGATTGCTGTCGTTTTATGCCTGAAGGACGGTCCAAAGATACTGTAGTGGCGCCACCAGTTAGGATAGGGAAGTTAGATTTGGTGCTATATTTCTGAGCGCGCAAGTTACAGCCAGCTGCGGGCGGGGTTGCAGTAAGTTACGCTGACTGGTGGTTGCGAAGTGGAATCGAGGCCACAGGGGCCATCGAACCCCTGAAAAGTGTAAACGCAGCGGTTCACATGTCGCAAGCTATAGGCAGAAGGGGCCCACTGGCGCAATCGGGGTGTGGGACGTACTTGACTCGGAGCGATGCATTAGCGCACAGCCGAGTATAAATTCAGTTCAAGTGTGGCAGCTCTCCTGGACAGCGGCATGTGTCACACTGTCGGGCTACACGCAGCAACAGATAGGGCGACAGCGTCCCAGTCCACGGCGGGTCGTTGGTATGACCCTCTGAGGCCAATGTGGGGTCCACAGCCAGCTATAGTCTGTCGGTAAAGTGAAGAGCGAGCGCGCGAGTCCCCACTCTGCCTACCCTGCTACGTCACAGGGCGCTTCTACAGGCTGTTCCACAACGTAAGCCCGGTCCACACGCAACGATCTGTCTGCGCAGACATCGGCGCAGATGTCTGTACATGCAAAAGATCGCTGCAAATGTGGTGTGTTCACACGACACAAACCCCAATCTACTACTCGCCCGCCATCTGTCGGTGTAGAAAAGAAATATCAGTGGCAAGCGACTACGCTCCCCGTAAACGTCAAAAACTTAATTCAGTTATTTTGAAACATAGAAATGGAGGAAGTTCTGTTGTGGTCTGTGTTCGCAGCTTGTGTTGCAAAAAACATTCAGACCAACGGCAGGAAACAGAGAATTCGGTCAAAATGGTGAAGACAGTGGCTGCTAAAGCGAAAGCAGTTTTCTCACATACATTTACTGCGAGAGTTGCAGGGCGAACCTGTTTTGTTTTACATTACCTCGTGTTCCATTTCCTCGCACATTGACATTCCAATTTCATCTTCAGTTGTACTCCTGCTTGGTCTTGGCGTTTGTTGATCACTAAGAAAGCCAAGCAGATCAAAATACCATAACGTTGGCTGGTATACTTGATCTACTCTTAACCAGATCTAGATTTCTGAACTTTGGATAACTCTTTTCGGTAAACAGTTCGCTGACAGACTTAATTTACTTGACTTGCCTTCATGAACTCATTCTTCAGGACAGCGTAAATAGCTTCACGTGTGTTGGGTATTATTTTACTCAACGCTTGTTTCGATATTGAAGTTGAAAATTCCAAATCCTTGTAGCTCCTTCCTGTTGCTAGGAATCTTGATGTTACGCCAGCCGTTTATGAGGAGAAATTGCCCTTCTCATACAAGTATTTTTTCTCATAATATGAGGGGTTACAAGCTTTAAGAGATAATTATAAGTTTCGACATCCATCTGCAAATAATTTCGCCAGTTCGCAACGAATTTTTTTTTATTACCGTTTCTCTGTTTGCCGAGGCGTCAACTGCCCGCAATTTTTCAATTAGAGCATTGTATGCTGCTGTCTTTTTGTCTTGGGCACTATATTCTTTACTTTTAATCTTCCACAAACATGGGTAGTTTCTATATATTTCAATGAATTCACTTACAAACTCTTTAGAACACTGACGAGTATCAGTCATTTTAGTGCCCTATGCGCAGAAATACAAACACTAGACTGAGCAAACAGCTGTTTCGTGCCAGATTTGCGGCGATCTCCTGTCCACACGCTCCAACTTGTCTGCGCAGATGTGATTTGAACCCACAGATTTGAGAGGTTTCGCTCAAACCTCCAACTCCAACTTCCAGGTTTGCACACACCTCAGGTTGGTGCAAATCTTCTGTCCACACGCAACGATCTGTCTGCGCAGATGTGATGTGCGCAGACATTTGCGCAGACAGATCGTTGCGTGTGGACGGGCCTGTAGTAGAGTCACTGCCGCGGCGCGCGCTTTAAATCTGTGACGACGCCGTGTACAGATACGTCCCGTCTGCGTTTATTTTTAGACAAATGCGTTAAGATTATAAGGAAAACAAAAGATGATAGCTTCGTCGAAACAAAACATTTAGAGTAAATAATATTAACATAAGAACGGAAGTCAGGATTCTACTACAAACATAGAACCGAATGCCTATTCATATGAATGTATGTTGCTCTATTCGTAAGACGAACCAGATATACTGCAATCAGTCTGTAGAATTTAAGGCTTGTTCTTACTTTGTGTTTCTACTAAAAGGTAAAAGTTTTCTTTGAAGGGCTGCATTAAAAATTAACAATTCCTGCAACACGAAGAGTGTTTAAAAAGTAACCAGAAATTTATAATTACGTGTGTTGTATTAGTTCGATTCGCACTGCTTTTTTTGTCTTTGTCTTCGTAAACATGTCTGAAAGGTATTTCCAGGGAAATCCCATTTACGCAATGTCTTGTGTAAAACATCTTTCTGCAACGAAAATGTATTTTTTGTTTCACGCCAGTGAGTAATTTCCGCAATGTGGACATTTTTTTTGTTTTATGTAAAAGTCCTCCATCGTTTGTCGAATGACCGATTTTGTGAAACTGTCTATAACGATGGGTTTCCTCCCTAAATTATTAGTTTTTTTCGCGGCGATTCCAGTAAACCATGCGCCTTGTTTTCGCGTTCCTTTCTTATGCGTCCTATTTTGGCGAGGCTGACGTTTGCATAAACTGCAGCCCTTTGGGACTGGTAATATTAGCCAACAGTTATTTCTGTGTAGCCTCCTTAACACAAGCTGTAATAACGTTAGAGACGAAGTATATCAGTGAGTACACAGAGTCAACTGACTGAGATTGGCAACTAAGATCCCACGAACAGAAACGACGTATATCACTGCACGCCGAACTACACCACTAGACAGGTAAGGGGCAACAGATTTTGGGTTGCCCTGTAGGCCAGTGGCAGGGATCTTCCGGGAAAGGCCACTTCCCCCACCAAAAGCGCTGCTCGCTCTTCAGTTTACAGACGGACTATAGGGCGGTCCATTCTTCGGACCACTACCGCGGGCAGTCATCTCGGCTCCTGACACATGCCACCACATTCCCAGCTATGCAAACTGAGGAAGAAACACCTGCAGAGCCGGCCTACGGCGCCCGGTGGAGCAGCGCTGAGTCAATGGGGACAGTGGCCGCTGAGTCGGCTGCTGGTGCAGCCATCCTGACGTAATCAGAACTTAACAGCTGGCGAACAAGGCCGGCAAGACACAGCATTGCATTGCACAGGCCTCTGGGGCGGTGGCCTCAGTAATGCGGGGCCTGTGACGCGGACCGAGGTGAACGAAGCTCTGCAGTGGAAAAAAAATAAATCATCTGAAAAGCTCGGACGAGTTTTTAATACGCCACATTCTGGCACCAGACTACAATACACTTACTATCGTCACAGGCGACGAAAAATGGGTGTTCTATCATCACCCGAAATGAAGAGGCAGTCTTTGAGGATGGTGCTGTCCTGGTGAGGAACCAGCCACGAAAGTTCGGAGTAGTTAGAGTGTTGGAAAGAAGATGTGACCACTTCCTTCACCAATATGGATTCCTCTCACCTCTGTGACCTTGGCCGCACACTGCACAGTATTGAATGGTATGTGACTGAATGTCTGCTGAAAGTGAAACTTCCTGGCAGATTAAAACTGTGTGCCCGACCGAGACTCAAACTCGGGACCTTTGCCTTTCGCGGGCAAGTGCTCTACCATCTGAGCTACCGAAGCACGACTCACGCCCGGTACCCACAACTTTGGAAGGTTTGGAAGGTAGGAGACGAGATACTGGCAGAAGTAAAGCTGTGGGTACCGGGCGTGAGTCGTGCTTCGGTAGCTCAGATGGTAGAGCACTTGCCCGCGAAAGGCAAATGTCCCGAGTTCGAGTCTCGGTCGGGCACGCAGTTTTAATCTGCCAGGAAGTTTCATATCAGCGCACACTCCGCTGCAGAGTGAAAATCTCATTCTGGAAACATCCCCCAGGCTGTGGCTAAGACATGTCTCCGCAATATCCTTTCTTTCTGGAGTGCTAGTTCTGCAAGGTTCGCAGGAGAGTTTCTGTAAAGTTTGGAAGGTAGGAGACGAGATACTGGCAGAAGTAAAGCTGTGAGTACCGGGCGTGAGTCGTGCTTCGGTAGCTCAGATGGTAGAGCACTTGCCCGCGAAAGGCAAAGGTCCCGAGTTCGAGTCTCGGTCGGGCACACAGTTTTAATCTGCCAGGAAGTTTCATATCAGCGCACACTCCGCTGCAGAGTGAAAATCTCATTCTGCTGAAAGTCTTCGCCACGTGGAGATGGCAGCACCCAAAGTTGAAGAGTGAGCACCTTCTTCAGCCTCAGCACACGTGGCTGCCAGAACAGTGGTCTTCTTGGATAAGAAAACCTGCCTCCGTGTGACTTCCTCCTGTTCCCAAAGACAAAGAAAGAAGATCGTGGGAAGGGTTTTTCGTACGACGAACAGGCTGTCGCAGCATACAACGGTGCTCTAAGCGACTTCCCTAAGGAAACTTGAACCGAGACATTGTTGAAATGGTCTCAAAGGATGGAAAAATGTATAAGTGGTCATGGAGAGTATTTTGAAGAGTTGTAACAGTTAAAAATAAAGAAATAAATTTTAAAAAATTCTGAATTTACGCTACAAACTTTGGCACAACCCTCGTAATAGGGTGTGTGATCAGCACAGACGATAGTGGGTGCTCTGCAAACTGCTCCCATGCTGACCACAAGGCTAGAGAGGAGTTGTTGTCAGAGGGCAGTCCATTCCTCCTCCAACACAGTTGGCAACCGGTGGATAGTCGCCCGTGCATGTGAATGTACTGCAGTACATCTTCCCAAAACGTGCTCGATGGGAGTTACGGTGGAGGAGTGGGCAGGCCAGACCAGTCACCAAATGTTTCCTCATTCCACGAGCTCCTCCACCTACACAGTTTAATGTGGTCGCGTATTGTCGTTTATAAAAATGATGTCAGGGCCGAATGCACCTCTGAAAAAATGGACTAGGAGCATTGATTTCGGACCTTTCTTCCTATTTCGAGTGATCACTGAAAGGAGAGTCTGTATCAAATTTTTTTTGGAGTGATACAGTTTTGGAAGACCGAATTCACTATTTCAGGCTTCTGTCAGTGCCGGTACGGTCGCTGAATAGATGATTTCCAAACGTTTACTCATTTTACATATGACCAAAACTTGTCAGGGTTTTTAGTCAGATCGCATAGCAAAATTTTGCTTACAAATACACTCCTGGAAATTGAAATAAGAACACCGTGAATTCATTGTCCCAGGAAGGGGAAACTTTATTGACACATTCCTGGGGTCAGATACATCACATGACAGAACCACATCATCACACTGACAGAACCACAGGCACATAGACACAGGCAACAGAGCATGCACAATGTCGGCACTAGTACAGTGTATATCCACCTTTCGCAGCAATGCAGCTGCTATTCTTCCATGGAGACGATCGTAGAGATGCTGGATGTAGTCCTGTGGAATGGCTTGCCATGCCATTTCCACCTGGCGCCTCAGTTGGACCAGCGTTCGCGCTGGACGTGCAGACCGCGTGAGACGACGCTTCATCCAGTCCCAAACATGCTCAATGGGGGACAGATCCGGAGATCTTGCTGGCCAGGGTAGTTGACTTACACCTTCTAGAGCACGTTGGGTGGCACGGGATACATGCGGACGTGCATTGTCCTGTTGGAACAGCAAGTTCCCTTGCCAGTCTAGGAATGGTAGAACGATGGGTTCGATGACGGTTTGGATGTACCGTGCACTATTCAGTGTCCCCTCGACAATCACCAGTGGTGTACGGCCAGTGTAAGAGATCGCTCCCCACACCATGATGCCGGGTGTCGGCCCTGTGTGCCTCGGTCGTATGCAGTCCTGATTGTGGCGCTCACCTGCACGGCGCCAAACACGCATACGACCATCATTGGCACCGAGGCAGAAGCGACTCTCATCGCTGAAGACGACACGTCTCCATTCGTCCCTCCATTCACGCCTGTCGCGACACCACTGGAGGCGGGCTGCACGATGTTGGGGCGTGAGCGGAAGACGGCCTAACGGTGTGCGGGACCGTAGCCCAGCTTCATGGAGATGGTTGCGAATGGTCCTCGCCGGTACCCCAGGAGCAACAGTGTCCCTAATTTGCTGGGAAGTGGCGGTGCGGTCCCCTACGGCACTGCGTAGGATCCTATGTTCTTGGCGTGCATCCGTGCGTCGCTGCGGTCCGGTGCCAGGTCGACGGGCACGTGCACCTTCCGCCGACCACTGGCGACAACATCGATGTACTGTGGAGACCTCACGCCTCACGTGTTGAGCAATTCGGCGGTACGTCCACCTGGCCTCCCGCATGCCCACTATACGCCCTCGCTCAAAGTCCGTCAACTGCACATACGGTTCACGTCCACGCTGTCGCGGCATGCTACCAGTGTTAAAGACTGCGATGGAGCTCCGTATGCCACGGCAAACTGGCTGACACTGACGGCGGCGGTGCACAAATGCTGCGCAGCTTGTGCCATTCGACGGCCAACACCGCGGTTCCTGGTGTGTCCGCTGTGCCGTGCGTGTGATCATTGCTTGTACAGCCCTCTCGCAGTGTCCGGAGCAAGTATGGTGGGTCTGACACACCGGTGTCAATGTGTTCTTTTTTCCATTTCCAGGAGTGTATATTGAGCGCATTTCTCATTGCACTCTTTATGCTCATTCTCGCTCTGTCCAGCTTTTGTTTACCAGTCAGGTGGTGGTTTCTCTCAGACCTGTGATGAAGCACTCTTTGTTTCTATAGCAGCTTTCTAACACAGCTACGAGGCGTGTTTTCTAAAGTAAGTACCGTTTTGAAATTTAAAAAAAGACGTGCTGAGATATCTCAATTACTTTATTTTTACATGAAAGCCTGTACCTTAATCTACGCACTGACGCCATTACAGTCTGATTCTTCCTTGTTTACGTTGTGTACTGAGTGTTTAAGATGCCTCCGATAACCGTGAGTCCCGCCGACAGTGAATTACGGGCTGTTGTAAGATTTCTTGGTGCTAAAGGCCTAAAAGCGATGGATATTCATCGTGAGATCTGTGCAGTTTACGGAGAAAACATTATGAGTAATGGAATGGTAAGAAAGTGGGTGAGAGTATTTAAAGATGGCCGCACAAATGTGCATGATGAACAATGGAGTGGGCGTCCTTCGGTCGTTAATGAAAGTTTGATGCAGGAAGTGGACAATAAAGTGGGAGAAAACAGACGCTTTAAGCTTTCCTCCTTGCGGGATGACTTTCCTAATGTTTCTCGTAGTGTTTTGTATTGCATTGCGACCGAACACTTAAATTACCGAAAATTGTGTACACGTTGGGTACCGAAAATATTGACGGATGTGCACAAAACCAAACGTTTAGCCAGTGCATTGACTTTCCTTGAGCAGTACCACAACGACGGTGATGATTTCTTAAGCCAAATTGTTACGGGCGATGAAATATGGGTGGCCTACGTCACACCAGAATCAAAGCAACAGTCCATGGAAGTTGAGCAAGGGCATCGTTTTGCTGCAAGTCTATGCCCGTCCGCATATGGCGAATCAGACCAAAGATCTCATCACATCTTTTCGATGGGGAACCCTAGATCGTCCTCCGTACAGCCCCGATCTTTCGCCCAATGACTACCATCTGTTCCTGCACTTGAAGAAACACCTGATCGGTCAGCGTCTTCAAGACGACGACGAAGTCAAAACAGTGGTGATGCAGTGATTAGCAAGTCAGGCAGCAGACTTCTATGAGGAAGGTATTCAATAACTGGTACAACGTTATGGCAAGTGCCTCAATATTGACGGAAATTATGTAGAAAAATAGATTAAGGTACAGGCTTTCATGTAAAAATAAAACTATTGAGATATCTTACCACGTCTTTTTTAATTTCAAAACGGTACTTACTTAAAAAACACGCCTCGTATTAAACAATGGTGAATCTTTTCCTTTCATTACAACCTTGCTCGTCACATATTTGTCTATGGTGTGTTGTAAAAAGCTTTTGAATTTTACCTATTTGTGCTCCACATGTTTGTTCACAGAGCTGAATATTTGACGATGACTACTAAGTTAGACTGAAATTTGTCTCCTGTCGATACTGCCAAGCAAAAATATTTCCCTACCTTCTTAAACGTGCCATGTAATACCTGTACTCATTGATGTTGTCACAGACTTATGATCACTGATGCATTCCTCTACGTTATCTTGTTCTAAAAGTTGTTTGTAGGAGGTCTAAGACATTACGCTCACGAGCTGGTTGTCTAACTACCTGCTCGAAGTAATTTTTGGACAAGATTTTCAGAGTACTTTCACATGAGCCCCTGTTCCTGGCAGCAGTTTTTATCACATGACTCTCCCATTCTATGGCTACCAAATCAGTCTTCTTCTAATACAATAGCGTGATGAGAGAAAGTAATCACGATAATCTGGAAGTTGGGTATGCCTGGAACGCAAAACACTGTTTTTCCATGTGACCCAAACATGTCAGCACCTCTGTGCCACCATCAGAGATTTTTCTTTAATGAAAATTGCGAAATGTGAACATATTTTCGAGTGATAATTAGTCTAAAAAAAATTAGACATATAGATTTTTCAGGGCCATGTGTGTCTTGCCCTGTACTGATAGCTTGTCATCTGCAACCGAAATGTTAACGTGATGTTTATTGGCGAGTTAACACATCCCTTAATGTTTAAATGTAATTTTATTGTTGCATTATATTTCGCTCATAAATTTACTGTCACTTACCTTTTGGTGTGACAGATCATTTTTCTTTTTCGTTCTGATGAGTTGTTGAGCACCACACACAAGTTGTAAAGACATTGCATGCCCCGAAAGTCGATAATATTTTTTTTTTGTTCACTACCTTGTCATAGTACGTACGTATCATTTATTTCAACTATTCTTTATTTGTTAAAACGTCACATTGTTTCTTCATTCATTTTGCTACTGTTTTATATTTTATATTGTAGGACTAACAATTTTCTGTTTTTATATGCTTTGTAAATCTTTGGTTAGGATAGGAAAAGTACTGTGTCAGAGAGAGAGCGAACGACTATTGATAGAGAGCGTGCGACTTGTGGTATCGTGGCCGGTTCGCGGCCGGAGAAACGTTGCAAATTTCGGCTTGAAAGACGGTGATAAGCGGAGGAACAATTAATTACAGTGCGTCCGCTGTGTTAATAGGAGATCGTGCATTATTAAGTGAACAGTAAAACCTGAAATGTATATCGAGTGTTTGCGGTGACGATTTTACATATTGTGTGAACTTGTGACAATTAGCCGTGGACCAGACACCATTGTCGTGTGGACACACTAACTGTTAGAATTGCGTGAAAGTGGAACAAACCAAAATGTTAAGTAAAAGAACAGTACTGTGATTTGATCGAGAAACATTTATTATATCATCCAAACTGTCTTAAAGACGACGACGTAAATTGAACTGATGTTTATAACGGACTGTTATAGTGATAAACACATGTGACTGTTTTCCTGTGGCAACACGGTGAAAGAACTGTGCGAAGTGTTGGCATTAACAGGCTATATATCGTAAATACTAAAGACATTGCATAATTCCGACCTACCCGCACCGCGTGATTAATAAACTTTTAATAATAAAACGTCGTGCGCGTAACGATAGCGCACGCACTGGAACTACTATTATCGCGCCAGTGCTGCCAGCTGATTCGACTACATCGGAGACGTGGACCACCGCCGTAACTGGAATATTAATGAAACAGGAGGATCCATCATTATCTTCACGCCGCGGGCCAGGATTAACTTCACACATCGTCCGTGCTGACCACCGCTTATGCCATCGCACTGCCTGCAGCAACAGTTAAGACATTAAAAGAAAATTATTACGCTCTCTCTCATTTCAAAATTAAAGACAATTGCAGTTAAATTATCTATTTTAAAAATACTGTCACAATATCAAGGTTCAATTTTGTTTAGTTCCAAAATATTCTTTCCACTATTTCGTCTTGTTGAGTGTTGAAAAACCGCCAAATTAAAGTACAATTAATAATTTTCTTTCAAAATTATTCCCAGACATTTTGTTGCTCATTTTATTTTAATGTTTGTGTGTAACTTCTTTTGGAGGGAGTACATATTTTATTTTTTGTGCAGTAAAATTAGCTGCCATAAAATTACGTATATATTACCAGCTGATGCTGTCCGCTATTACTGCTTGAAAACTGACCAATAGTATTTTTTCACCTATTTTCTCATTGGCTGTCAGCTTCAAAACAAAATTACGTATTTCGTGTGCATCTAGCAGATGTGCTATGTCTATGTAGGCCCCTACAATAATTTTTTTTTTTTTTTTTAATTTTCAGGTGTACTAGAATTCTATTGACTTTAATTGTTCATTTGGCCCCCGTTAAAGTGATTTAACGCATCTATATAATAATTGTACTAAATTATCTAATGTATTTTTTTATTGCATAAACATTGGCATACCATATTTAGATTAAAATTGACGTCTTATTGGCCCCTCATAAGATTCTGCACGTTCTGACAAAGAGTATGCCAATTTTTTTTTCGTCCATGACTAACAGGAGTAGTCAGATTCCTTGTATAGGTCATGTTTTATTATTTAAAAGGTTTTTTTTCAGAAGTAGAGAACCAGTTTCTTTACAAAGTGTTACACATATTTTGTACAATTTTGGTTGTAACGAACATTTTTCACTTCACCAAAACACAGTGCTTACGTTGTCATTGTGGACCTAACCCATCCAGAGTTCACTTTTCTCAAGTGAGTTTGGCAGTGAATTTAAATAGTGTTTATATCCATTGATAGCGACTGGGCCAAATATCTCATGAAATAAGCTGGTTGGCCTGCTAGATGGAGCTTCCATAGGAACGTTTCACATGTGGCTGATCACTTCCTGTTTCCTTAAATAACGTAGCTATTCAGCGAACGGTCCGGACACTTGGATGATGTCGTCCAGTATACCGAGCAGCATACATAGCAGACGCCCGTTGGGCATTTTGATCACAATAGCCATACATCAACACGATATCGACCTTTTCCGCAATTGGTAAACGGTCCATTTTACCACGGGTAATGTATCACGAAGCAAATACCGTCTACACTGGCGGAATGTTACGTGATACCACGTACTTATACGTTTGTGACTATTACAGCGCCATCTATCACAAAGCGAAAAAAGTGGTCCAGCTAAAACATTCATATTTCTTTACATAATACACGAATATGTAATAAAAAGTGGGGGTTCCTATTTAAAAAATCGCAGTTGATATCCGTGTGACCTATGGCAGCGCCATCTAGCGGGCCAACCATAGCACCATATGATTTCCCTCTTCAAGCTAGACAAGTTTTGTTCTTTGTAGTTTTTTCGTTTGACGCTTATTTCGTGAGATATTTGGCCCGGTCACGATCAATGGACCACCCTGTATATGTGTGTGCGTGTGTTTGTTGTCTTTTCTGTAAAGTTCCTTTAATGTGTTAAATACAATGCCTTTCCAGATTTTAGTGTATTCATTTATAACCTGTTTACCTTCTGCTATTGCCATCTGTATGTGAAAGTTTTCCTCTATTGCTAGTTTATGGTATAAGCGGTGGCTGGCTTTAAGTATTTTTAAATCTGTTTCTATTGTGACTGGGTGGTGGTTTCGGACTACTAGATGGTCAGCAAATGTGCTATGAAAGCCGTTACCTTTTAGGGCTCTAAGGTGTTCTGAGTACCTTGTTTTAAAGTATGCCTTGTATACTGACTGACAGGTGTTACATGTGAGTTCATATATTCCTGATGTACTGAATTTACCTTTAGCATGTTATTTTAATTGGCAGGGAACCTCAGCCAATTTCCTCATTTTGAAACAAATAAACCGCACTGACTGTAGAGTATTTTTTATTAAAAGTCACCATCAGTTTCGCATCTTTATAACACGCATGCTCAGGAGATAAAGATCCTTTTTAACAAGTCATCGCTAGGAGGTAAGTGTCGTAGAGCCACTCTCCATCATTCACGTCAAGCTGTAAACAAACAGCGCACTAAAGGTGGTGTTCCACATTTAAAACAAAGGGGATAGTAGTGCAGCACCATAAATAGGAAGGTGGTTGAGCGACAGCAGGTATGGCAGTAGGGCCTACTCAAAAATCCCTATCACCTGGGGAGGCATCCTCACTTGATGCGAAACATGTCGTGACTTTTAATAAAAAATATTTTACAGCCAGCACGGATTATGTCTTTCAAAATAAATTTATCTGTTGATGTTTCCTGTGTTCTGAACTCTTTCTCTGTTGTGTTACCTGTTCTTTAGCCTATCTGAAAACCCTGTTTCTTCAATATGTTGCCTATTCTGTGATTGCAGGTAAGTATGTGCCATTTACACGAAATATTGTACCACAACAAAATTACGTTTAAGGATAAGTGATTTTTTAACTCACCAATAAATGTCACGTTAATATCGTTTGGTTGGAGAGGACGAGCTATCAGTACAGGACACAATACAGATGCACCTGCAAAACTATATAATGTAAAATCAAGGTGAGGTGCTACAAATAGCATGTGCGACATTAACTGCCTCCATCGATATGAATCGAGGATTGCCTCAGAACCCAAGCAGCAGGCGTCATTTCTGCGGACATGAGTCACAATTTGCACTGGGTTGCACCCAGTGTGTTGGACAGCTGCCAGAAGAGCCTTCTCCACATCTTGGATGAGACTTCTCGACAGACATACCGACTGCACACAGGCTTGTTTCCCAACCTGGCTGCTATTTCCCTGGGGTTGCTACATTTCACACCTAACGTTAGAGATGCCCAGTGCTAATACGAGGGAGGTTTGAAAAGTCCGTGCAAAAATAGAAACTACTTACGTGTTTGGGTAACCCTATTTTATTTTTCGACTAGTCTCCTTATAGACTTATACACTTCGTCCAGTGCTGCTCTAATTTGTTGATCCCTTCCAAATAATAGGAATTGTCCAATTCTGCAAAATAGCTATTAGTTGCTGCAATCACCACCTTGTTTGAATAAAATCTTCATTCCACCAGCCATTTCTTCAAATTGGGGCCCAAATAGTAGTCTGAGGGAGCCATGTCTGGACAATAGGGGGAGTGGGTGTGTGAAACGAGTTGGATTCCTATTTCCATTAATTTTGCGACCACAATTGCTGAGGTATGTGCTGATGCATTGTCATGATGGAAAAGCTGCTTTTTTTGCGGTCCAATCGCCGGCATTTTTCTTGCAGCTCAATTTTCAAACGGTCCAATGACGATTAATAATATGCACCTGTAATAGTTTTACCTTTTTCCAGATAGTCAGTGAGGATTAACCCTCGCGAATCCCAAAGGACAGTTGCCATAACCTTTCTGGCTGAAGGAATGGTCTTCGCCTTTTTTGGTGCAGATTCTCCCTTGGTAACCCATTGTTTAGATTGTTCTTTGGTCTCAGGAGTATAGTAATGTATCCATGTTTCATCCACAGTGACGAAACGATGCTTAAAGTCCTGCAGATTCTTCCTGAACAGATGCGAACCATCCTTGCAGCACTTCACACGATTTCGTTTTTGGTCAAGCATGAGCAATCGCGGAACCTGTCTTGCGGATAGCTTTCTCATGTCCAAATGTTTATGAAAAATATTACGTACCTGTTCATTCGAATTGCCCACAGCACTAGCAATCTCACGCACCTTAACTCTTCTATCATCCATCAATGATTTATGGAGTTGTAACCTCCACAGGGCGTCCAGAACGTTCAGCATCAGCTGTGCTCATATGGCCACTCCAAAAATTTTGAAACCATAAACTGTTCTAATCAAAGGTGCAGAGTCACCGTAATGTTTCTCGAGCTTCTATTTAGTCTCCTGAGGCTTTTTGCCTTTCATAAAGTAACGTTTAATCATCACACGAAATTCTTTTTCGTCCATTTTTTGACAGTCACTCGACTTCCTTGATTCACACGAATGCCAAACACAAATAAATAGACCAATATGCCTGAAACTTGGTGTGCATTCTTTCCAAAGATGCTACTAACTAAACATGACCTTAATACGCGCCAGTGGTGCCATCTCACCGACTTTTCATTCGCCCCTCATATACCCACCCACTGCACTCGTTTGAACTGGAAAGGAGAAACGGCCTGTGATAATGCTTAATGGGACAGCCATGCAACCAGTTCCCAGCTTCGACCTGCAGCCTGAGCCAAGACAACTCGCCACTGTCTCGCCCTCGAGTGAGACAGACTGGTCAGATGCTGCACCTCAGAATACACAGTGACAACAGGATTTTCAGGGGATTACAGCGGCACCAAAGTTGTTGCAGCTTTCATCACTGATCTCCCTGTTACGTGACAGCTATGAGCAGTAGCCTAAAGCCTGTCGATCGTGACCAACATGGCATTCAGTTGTTCCCAGAGAGTGCCCAGTTCTGCTTGAGTCTGTATGAAATTACACTCCTGGAAATTGAAATAAGAACACCGTGAATTCATTTTCCCAGGAAGGGGAAACTTTATTGACACATTCCTGGGGTCAGATACATCACATGATCACACTGACAGAACCACAGGCACATAGACACAGGCAACAGAGCATGCACAATGTCGGCACTAGTACAGTGTATATCCACCTTTCGCAGCAATGCAGGCTGCTATTCTCCCATGGAGACGATCGTAGAGATGCTGGATGTAGTCCTGTGGAACGGCTTGCCATGCCATTTCCACCTGGCGCCTCAGTTGGACCAGCGTTCGTGCTGGACGTGCAGACCGCGTGAGACGACGCTTCATCCAGTCCCAAACATGCTCAATGGGGGACAGATCCGGAGATCTTGCTGGCCAGGGTAGCTGACTTACACCTTCTAGAGCACGTTGGGTGGCACGGGATACATGCGGACGTGCATTGTCCTGTTGGAACAGCAAGTTCCCTTGCCGGTCTAGGAATGGTAGAACGATGGGTTCGATGACGGTTTGGATGTACCGTGCACTATTCAGTGTCCCCTCGACGATCACCAGTGGTGTACGGCCAGTGTAGGAGATCGCTCCCCACACCATGATGCCGGGTGTTGGCCCTGTGTGCCTCGGTCGTATGCAGTCCTGATTGTGGCGCTCACCTGCACGGCGCCAAACACGCATACGACCATCATTGGCACCAAGGCAGAAGCGACTCTCATCGCTGAAGACGACACGTCTCCATTCGTCCCTCCATTCACGCCTGTCGTGACACCACTGGAGGCGGGCTGCACGATGTTGGGGCGTGAGCGGAAGACGGCCTAACGGTGTGCGGGACCGTAGCCCAGCTTCATGGAGACGGTTGCGAATGGTCCTCGCCGATACCCCAGGAGCAACAGTGTCCCTAATTTGCTGGGAAGTGGCGATGCGGTCCCCTACGGTACTGCGTAGGATCCTACGGTCTTGGCGTGCATCCGTGCGTCGCTGCGGTCCGGTCCCAGGTCGACGGGCACGTGCACCTTCCGCCGACCACTGGCGACAACATCGATGTACTGTGGAGACCTCACGCCCCACGTGTTGAGCAATTCGGCGGTACGTCCACCCGGCCTCCCGCATGCCCACTATACGCCCTCGCTCAAAGTCCGTCAACTGCACATACGGTTCACGTCCACGCTGTCGTGGCATGCTACCAGTGTTAAAGACTGCGATGGAGCTCCGTATGCCACGGCAAACTGGCTGACACTGACGGCGGCGGTGCACAAATGCTGCGCAGCTAGCGCCATTCGACGGCCAACACCGTGGTTCCTGGTGTGTCCGCTGTGCCGTGCGTGTGATCATTGCTTGTACAGCCCTCTCGCAGTGTCCGGAGCAAGTATGGTGGGTCTGACACACCGGTGTCAATGTGTTCTTTTTTCCATTTCCAGGAGTGTAGTATTGACCCTATTTGTGGGGTCCTGCCCAATCGTCGCTTATTGGGTGCCTAAAGGATGCTGCGTTCTCAGAATGCTATAAGCAATATCACATTAATAGTTTTTATTACAAATAAGAAGATTGACAATACTTAACTTTGAATTTACAATTGTGTCGCAAGCGATGGGCGACATGCAAACAATCAGTGTTGCTGTATACAAGTTCCATGTAAGCAGCTGATATGGATCACATGTCACTGCTATCGTATTGCTCTCGTAGTACGGTGCTGATACTGTGCCTCAAAATATGAATAAGAGAAATTAAAAAAAAAAACAGTAAAGTTTTGCCTACAAAGTTCTGACTGCACACCGCAAGTTGCCAAATCCGCAAGTTCTTAAAACAAAAATAAAGTACGCTATGGAAACAGCTATGCAAGGTGAACTTTAATGAAACCGACAAACTGCAGGATCTGATTCGTGACTGGAAATTGAGGAAAAAGTGTCCTACGTCCTGTGTGCAGAAGTGGACGGTCTGCGTATAGCGACAACAAATCATACCAGAACACAGTACAGAGCTGCATCGGATGCATGGCACTACAGATGTCCAATGTGGCCTTCAAGGGATGCAATAGTAGCGGTTGCCACGCAGGATACACATAATCGAACTGTGGCTTGTACCACGTTGATAGGCCACTTGCCTGAAGCTTGTACTAGGGTTCGTCTCAATATCCTGTAGAACCCGGTCCTCCAAAACTGGTATACACTGAGTCCATAGCCTCCCTGCACGTTCGTCTGTCTGAAAGGATCCATATTCACACAGACGTCCAAAAAGGGCTTGATATGTTGTGTGATATGGAGTCTGTGGGTACTTGTGTTGGTATAGCCATGCTGCCTCTCCAACATTTCCATCTGCTTGGTCGTACACAAACACCATCTCGGCTTGCTCCCGACATGAATACCAGACCATTCTCCTGCTTGCATTACACTGCGTCTGTCACACAGCCTGCAACACATAAGGAACACACGGCACGTGGGCACAGGAACTTCCATTCGTCAGCGCCATCTACCGTGGCAACAGTACAATTCTGGACACGTGTTCATAGGACCTTTTTCTCGTTTGTTTCCAATCAGGAATCCGCCCCTGCAATTTGTCGGCTTTATTAATGTTCGTTCCGTATAAACAGTTACTTTACACTGTAAAGTCAGCTCACACAAAAGTTAATGCAATTACACAAAAAAGAGTACCCTCTTAAAAAGTAAGTAAACACTAATGACTGTAGGTATGCACACAGATAATATTCACTTCCTGACAGAAGCTCGTGATAAAACACTGTGAACAAACACACACAACTGCTGCTGTTGCTAGTAGCTGGCCCCTTCTGCGCAGCTGGAGTGCTATTCTCAGCGTGATTGATTAACGATATGTACAGCCAAATTTTTGAACTCATTTCATGACCTCTCATGTTTCCTTGGCGTGATTGATTAATGCCGTACTTTGCAGTGATCAGCCAAGCTCTACATTCCATTTCACACACTCTTAGGTTGTCTCAGTATGGTTGCTTAATGACGGTTCTTTGGGAGAGCAACCAAATTTTTGATCCCATTATATGCTTCCTGTGGTTTTGTCAGGGTGATAGATTAGTAGCGTGGTCTGGACATTTTGATTTCATTCTGGGCACTGTCAGTTGTTTTAAGAGTGACTGAGTGGTAGTGTGGTATTGGGTCAGTGCACCGAATGCACTGTCAGGTTTTCTGAGCGCGATTGGTTAATGGTGTGCTTTCGAATGAACAACTGATTTGTTGATTCCATTTTATGCACTCACAGGTTTTCTTGCACGGCTGATTAGTAGTGTGCTTTCTGTTGCGCTACCGAGTCGATAATTACATTTTATGCACACTCAGGTTTACTCGGTGTGGCTACTTAGTGATGCTCACAGCAGAATTGCTGAATATGGGGTTTCTTGGCATGATCAATTCATGGTGTGATTTTGGTTGTACTGCTGATTTCATTTTATGACATCTCAGGTTTCCACAGCATGGTTCATTAATTGTGTGTACAGTTGAATTGTTGATTCCACTTCATACTCTGTCTCGTTTACTGGATGTGATTAATACTATGGTTTCGGATGTACAGACATATTGTTGATTCCATTTTATGCACCCTCAGTTTTTTTATGTTACTGACTAAATCTCAAGCGGGCGCAGCTGTGTATAAAATGCGCCAATCAGAAATAATATTTTTATTTTCAATTGCAAGCTTGCACCTATTCTTTCCTTACTGCTTCAGCTAACACAGTAATAAGCTTTGTTACCATATGTCCAAGTGAGCAGCAGTAATCTATATATATATAAAAGAAAGTCGTGTTAGTTACACTATTTATAACTCAAGAACGGCTGGAGGAATTTGGCTGAAAACTGGTGGAGAGGTAGCTTGGAACCAGGAGACGGACATAGGATACTTTTTATCCCGTTCGACCGCTATAAATCGTGGTGTAACAAAAACGCATCTGGCATGGAATAACAAAACGCAAATGTCAGCTAAACGTCACTATAAAACGTGGTATAACAAAAACGCATTTTATGGAACATCAAATTCGTGTTAGTTCTAGAAATCAAGATCTTGAAATGAATGAGGAGATACATAATCGGGCTTTACTCTTGATCGAAGACATGTGTTACCTCATGTGCGGAAGTTTGTTAGTCAGGTTAGGTATGCGAGCGCCAAATCGTGAAATGAATAATGCATTTAATCGAGAACTGGAACGAGACGTGAATATGATCACCATGAATTAGATTTACTAGTTCAAAGGAATGTGCCCCTGTTGAACTCCCAACAAAAGGAAGTTTATGATACATTAATGAAGGCAATTGATGATGGAAATGGTGGTTTATATTTCCTGGATGCCCCTGGTGGAACTGGCAAGACATTCCTCATGTCAATAGTTTTAGCCACTGTTCGTGGGAGGTCCAACATTGCGGTTGCAGTTGCTTCTTCTGGAATAGGAGTCACATTGTTAGAAGGATGCCGTACAGCTCATTCAGCATTAAAATTACCGTTAAATCTTCAAGCTATTGAAGAACCAACATGTAATATTACAAAAAACTCAGCAATGGCCAAAGTTTTATCAGCATCCAAGATCATCATCTGGGACGAATGCACAATGGCGCATAAACGTGCATTAGAGGCACTTAACAAGAACATTGAAAGATCTACACAATGTCTCGATTTGTTTTGGAGGAGCAATGATTTTACTGTCTGGCGATTTGCGCCAAACACTGCCAGTGCTTCCAAGATCAACGGCTGCAGACAAAATACACTCCTGGAAATGGAAAAAAGAACACATTGACACCGGTGTGTCAGACCCACCATACTTGCTCCGGACACTGCGAGAGGGCTGTACAAACAATGATCACACGCGCGGCACAGCAGACACACCAGGAACCGCTGTGTTGGTCGTCGAATGGCGCTAGCTGTGCAGCATTTGTGCACCGCCGCCGTCAGTGTCAGCCAGTTTGCCGTGGCATACGGAGCTCCATCGCAGTCTTTAACACTGGTAGCATGCCACGACAGCGTGGACGTGAACCGTATGTGCAGTTGACGGACTTTGAGCGAGGGCGTATAGTGGGCATGCGGGAGGCCGGGTGGACGTACCGCCGAATTGCTCAACACGTGGGGCGTGAGGTCTCCACAGTACATCGATGTTGTCGCCAGTGGTCAGCAGAAGGTGCACGTGCCCGTCGACCTGGGACCGGACCGCAGCGACGCACGGATGCACGCCAAGACCGTAGGATCCTACGCAGTGCCGTAGGAGACCGCACCGCCACTTCCCAGCAAATTAGGGACACTGTTGCTCCTGGGGTATCGGCGAGGACCATTCGCAACCGTCTCCATGAAGCTGGGCTACGGTCCCGCACACCGTTAGGCCGTCTTCCGCTCACGCCCCAACATCGTGCAGCCCGCCTCCAGTGGTGTCGCGACAGGCGTGAATGGAGGGACGAATGGAGACGTGTCGTCTTCAGCGATGAGAGTCGCTTCTGCCTTGGTGCCAATGATGGTCGTATGCGTGTTTGGCGCCGTGCAGGTGAGCGCCACAATCAGGACTGCATACGACCGAGGCACACAGGGCCAACACCCGGCATCATGGTGTGGGGAGCGATCACCTACACTGGCTGTACACCACTGGTGATCGTCGAGGGGACACTGAATAGTGCACGGTACATCCAAACCGTCATCGAACCCATCGTTCTACCATTCCTAGACCGGCAAGGGAACTTGCTGTTCCAACAGGACAATGCACGTCCGCATGTATCCCGTGCCACCCAACGTGCTCTAGAAGGTGTAAGTCAACTACCCTGGCCAGCAAGATCTCCGGATCTGTCCCCCATTGAGCATGTTTGGGACTGGATGAAGCGTCGTCTCACACGGTCTGCACGTCCAGCATGAACGCTGGTCCAACTGAGGCGCCAGGTGGAAATGGCATGGCAAGCCGTTCCACAGGACTACATCCAGCATCTCTACGATCGTCTCCATGGGAGAATAGCAGCCTGCATTGCTGCGAAAGGTGGATATACACTGTACTAGTGCCGACATTGTGCATGCTCTGTTGCCTGTGTCTATGTGCCTGTGGTTCTGTCAGTGTGATCATGTGATGTATCTGACCCCAGGAATGTGTCAATAAAGTTTCCCCTTCCTGGGACAATGAATTCACGGTGTTCTTATTTCAATTTCCAGGAGTGTAAATGCTTGCCTCAAATCATCGAATCTTCGGCGCTATGTGAAGAAACTTCAGCTGACAACAAACATGAGAGTTGCATTGCTTAATGATACATCTGCTGAAGATTTCTCTGAGCAATTGCTATCGGTAATGGTCGAGTACCTGTCGAAGAATCGAGCGGATTGATTTCATTTCCTCATAATTTTTGTAACTTTGACTCATCGAAAGACGAACTTATCAACCAAGTATTCCCAAACATCATAAGCAATACGAGTTTGACAAGTATTATCTATTTTTTTTGCTATTGAGACCAACTTTAAGATCAACAAGCACTGTTTCAATGACATTTCTATCTGACAAGTTGGGTGAACCATTATACTTCAGCCATTTTTCCAGCAGGACAGTTTCATTTTGTGTAAAAATAATGTTAGTTTTGTTCAGAATTGTTTTGTAAATGGTGTGACTGCTTTATGTAAACTCTGAGTACACTTTTCGCTAGGAAACAGACAGAAAAGCTTGCTGAGTTTCTTTTAATGCTTCTGTATTATGCCTAGTTTACAAGTTTCTAAATGTTCATTAATTATCGTCCAGAGATCGTCAATATTAAAATTGTAATTAATATGAAAAATATTTGTCAGTTCTAAGTACAGGTAATAAGCTTCTTCGTTAAGAAGATCTTTTTTGGCATATGGCCTTTTAATTCTATCAGATATCAGATTTTTCATGAAAAGTCTGAAGGATTGCTGTCGTGTATCACAAGGTACTTAATTGAAGAGTGGAAGCTATGCACCAAAAAACGTAAAGAATACAGAATCATTAAAATACTTGATTTTTTATTTTTATTTCCTAATAAAAAACTGAACTTAACGTCCAAAATCTTTAAGGTGGAACGGAGTTTGCCAGGTTAGCTAGTATAGAATAAACAGGAAGTTAAGTGAGAAAAAAAATTATGACCCATTCAAGAAAAGACCCAGATTCCGAACTAGCAGCACAATCCCACACTGAGGTAGTTTTCCACAAGATAAGTAGTAGTCAAATAAGCGGTTGTGCAGGGATCTGATGCAGCTGCGATGTTTAAGGTTCGAGTACGTCATTATTGTGGGGTGACACTTGTGTGCGGCGACAAAGTGATACAGTGAAAGGTTTATTTTATTACTGTTTAACTAAACAATGATTTAGCTCATACAGTGTTAATTTATTTAACCATTATTTAATTAAAATGAAATTAAAATATAATTGTCTTTGTATGTCTTTACCTTGGTAACATAAAGACAGCTATTGTTTGCATGTGCATGCTTGCTCATATTGTGAAGAATGGTGCACCAGCTCAAGAGTTATGGCATATGGTTTGGTGTTGGCTACATGAGCGCAATCTCGTAAAGCAGCCAATCTTATATATAGCGTAGTTGTAGTATTGCCAGATCTGTGAATACCACCTGCAATGCACATGTTTGGAATTAATTCTCCTGGTATACGGGCCAATGACTTTAATCTATGGGCTTGAATGTGAGCTTACTCTTTAATCATTTTGAATAATTCTGTTTGAACGTTAATTCCTTATTCTAACAAAACTCTTCATTTCAATTCTTACTTTGACAACTTTTTATTGTTACCTCCATAATAGTCGGCTAGTGCATTATTAAAGAAACACTGATAAGTCACTTTAACATCAACTAGCAGCGTCCATTTTTTGTGCTCATTCCTTATTGTCAGTTATCAGTTCACCGGCAACTGTTTGAACACTCGGATCGTGCGTGAATAGACTAGTTTTCGTAATTCAGAATAGTGAGTAGTAGCAGTGAAATGAAGAGACGATATCTTAGTTCGTTCTGTGAAGAATGGTTGCAAGACGGAAAGTATAAACAGTAGTTACAATAAGTTGATAGTGATGAGTGTTTGTGTAAGAGCAGAATATGCAGTACCTAATTTACTGTTAAATATGACAGCATGAAGGCCATGTTTACAACCAGAAAGACGCAAAGCGAATATTATCACACAAAAGAAAAATTAATCTCTTCTCAAATTCTTGTCAAAACAATTTTCTGCAGAAGACGACAAAATTACTACAGCAAAGTTACCTTTGACTTATCATGGTGCAAAACACCACCATTCTTAGTTATCAAGATTGTGATAATAAGTTATACCCACATGTTTTCAGACTCTTTTGTAATAAAGGAAGTAACATACAGCCGAACTAAAAGTGAGACATTAGTAAAATAATGTGCTTCTGCCTTATGCTAAATAGAAGCTATTAAGCGAATTAAAGCAAAATGCCAGAATGAGATTTTCACTCTGCAGCGGTGTGTGCGCTGATATGAAACTTCCTGGCAGATTATAACTGTGTGCCCGGCCGAGACTCGAACTCGGGACCTTTGCCTTTCGCGGGCAAGTGCTCTGCCAACTGAGCTACCGAAGCACGACTCACGCCCGGTCCTCACAGCTTTACTTCTACCAGTTTTAAAGCAAAATGTTCCGTTTTCATTAGGCTCAGACGTTTCAAATAAGGGCTATAAAAACATTACCCGATAGTTGTAATGTACTTCTCCAAAGGTAAGAGGAAATTTAACGAAATTATTGATCTCAATGAAGATGTAAACGAATCTGTAGATCCCGTTTCAAATAAATTAAAGTCTGTTTTAATGGAAAATGGTTTAACACTAAACACTGTCGTTTTTTATTCAACTGACAACACTTTAGTTATTTACTGTAAACATAATTACTAGATTAAAAGAAGAGAACGAAAACTTATTCAAAGCTTATCGTTGTTCTCATATACTAATAATTCTGTTAAATTTCGATTCAAGCTTATAAAATATGCCGTAGGAAGTCTAGTTCTTTAAATATATTCAGATTTTTGAGTAAGTAAAAACATTTTGCAGGTTTGCTCAGCTTGACTCTAGTGAAATATTGCGAAACACTGTTGTGCAATGGTTATCTCTGCCTCAGCTGTGGAGCGTCTTGCTAAGATGAGGCAAGTTCTAAAGATGTATTATGTAGCGCTGAACGAAGAAAAAACACCCCTCCCCCCCCAATGTGGAAATTTATTAGTTAATAACAAGGCGAAATAAATGAGTACTCACTAATACTACCAGGGTGTTTTTGTATTTTTTAAAAGCAGCTACAACTGTCTAATACAATTAGACTTTTGAAAAAGGGGACACACTTTTTACAAATGTTCACAAGGTTATGTTAGAAGTGAAGAAACGAATATAATGTCATAAGGAGGATAAGTTCTACGGATTTGAAGTTAATATGTTTTTAGATCACCTTACAGAAGAGAAAAGAATAGTATATTTTAGCAAAGGAGTTTATGACGGATTATTAAATTATCTAAATAAATGGTACCACTTTAGTATGAATGACAATTAATATAAAATTTTGTCTGTGCTACATTTATGTCAACCAAAAGTATTTTCATTTAATGACTTCGTCAAAGTGAAAACAAATTGAAAATTAGTTTCGATGGAAACGAACTTTAGCATGATTTTTATGTTTTGAAATCGGTAGTATCAAATCTTGATAGGAAACATAATAACTGTTGTAAAATATGAAGTGAGTTTTTCTAAAAAGCAGATGCACCAAATATGTTCAAAATAATGCAGCATATTCTCGCAATTTCTATAAGTAATGCGTAAATTGAATGAGTGTTTATTGTAATGGATGTACTGTGGTGGGTTGCTAGAAACAATATCCGTTTTAACTTGTGAAAGCCGATATGTATGTTCAGATGAACTTCAGAAAGACATGTGAAGGTTACTCCAGTGTGGTTCTTAGAAAGAAAACTCTTCTGAATACAGCAAGATCCTCACAAAATACGAATAATAAGCTACACGTTTATGACTGTAGTTTTTTGCCACTATTATTTTTATTTGGTTTGGTATAGGCTCGGTTAGTGGCAGTGGCAACAGTAGTAGGTGATTAGTAGTAGTAGTTAATTTTATTATGTTAGTAAAAATTGTGACTGTAATAATACACAAAAACCTGTTTAACAAATTCTGTTACCAGTTACGCAAACGTCTGTGGCCCATTGGTTGATCTTGAGGCCCACCTCAAGCTCAGCCTGTCAAATCTAAGTAGTTGCAGTGATGATATTCTTTCAGAATGACTGCCAGTGGATGTGTTAAAATACATCTATATTTTGTTTTCAAATGGTTCAAATGGTTCTGAACACTATGGAACTTAACTTCTAAGGTCATCAGTCCCCTAGAACTTAGAACTAATTAAACCTAAGTAACCTAAGGACATCACACACATCCATATCTGCGGCAGGATTCGAACCTGCGACCATAGCGGTCGCGCGGCTCCAGACTGTAGCGCCTAGATCCGCTCGGCCACCATGGCCGGCTTTTGTTTTCAACTTTGCACAATTTCTTCATCTTTTTTTATTGTTTACCTTCCGAGAAGTGAAGGATATTATATGAGGCCTTAATTTGTATTTTATTGTGAAAATATTTGTCATGTGTAATAAAGAATTTACCAGCTCGTGCCTGCAGTAGTATTAGTTATTCCTCTGCTGACAGAATGATCCCTGCACACAATAAAGTCATTTTTTCTCTTCCATCCACACTTTTGCACTATCTCACTTTCTTAGGTTGACAGAGGGTACTGTAATAATATTTTAATAACTCACACAGATTGTAGCATGTGTTGTTCAGTGGTACTTTGGACTAGATGGCTGCAAGGTGTGCCATAGGTAGTCCCGTGTGTTCTTACCCCAGTGCTGCTAGATGAGAGAGCTAATTGCACCTGTAGTCACCTCTGAATTGTGAACTCAGGGAACGTGGTAAAGTCTCTCAATAATTCAAGTTCTCTTTTACTACATGCCTACCACTTTTATTATGTCTGTTTAATTTTATTACTAACTACTATCCGTTTCTACCGCTGCATTAATTGATGAGTACGTCAATGTTAATGTAAGTACATCCATTTTGATTGGTACTTCCACATGTTACTATTTCTGTTATGCAACCAGTGGTTTTTGATATTTATCTACGTTATAATGATACATATTTCATACAAATATTTGAAAATAGCTTCACATCTGAAACTATGCAGTAGCAGAAGGAAGATAAAGGGATATTTTTATCCATCCAGTGATAGCTGGTCCGACAGAAAGCCATAGTTTCGACAAAGAAAACCTCTTCCGAGGTATCGGACCACTGTCTTCATCTATGCTGTGTAACATTCTAGAGTAATAACCTCTGTTCAATACTTTATTCCTGCCTTTCCCTGTACTGTATATGAGGGATCTTTCACTAATGAAATGGAACTATACCTACTTTGACTGTCTGACAATTTGACTGGTCCAGCCAATCAACTTCAGCAGCGAAGCACAATCGATGTTAGTCACTGCTATAGATAGAAACATCACGACACTATTCTTTAATTTAATTTAATGTGTTTGATACCTCCTGTGAAAGTGAATAGTGCTCTGTTGCTGTGTAGCACACTTTATTTACCACTTAAATGGGGTAAGACTTCTCTGTGGAGCGAGGAGGTGATGTAATTATGCGTATTTGTGGCAAGCCCAGCACATCTCCTTCACTATTCGATAGTAGATGCGTCGAGTTCTGGTTCTGTGGCCTCTTCTGGATCTGTCTCATCTACAGTGCTTTCTGGTTCTTGGGGTTCCTCCGTGTCTGTCTCATCTTCAGCGGGTTCTGGTTCTTGTGTCTGCTGCAGTCCTGCTTCATTCCCACTTTCATCAGATTGGGGAGGTTTTGGATCTTCCCAGAGGGTTGTTCCAGGTGGGGGTGTCTGGACTTGCAAGGGATCTGGCTCAAGTTGGGGCCTTGTTCCACCCTGCTGGTGTGGTTTCTTCTTGATCACCACAGACATCTTCTTCTTCAAGAGCACCTGTGAAACAGAACAGATGTGGTCAACATTTGGAAGGAAATGTTAGCGGTGAAACATACAAGTCTATTTTATGCATGGGATCTTTGAGTAAGAATCCATTGCAACTGAACCTGTTGTTGGGCTGAATTACAAACAGCACAAGCCTTACCTACCCGGTTAGTGGCAATACCATGACAGACCTACCTCACATTTGCAAATGTTTTTGACAAAATTGTCTATGATAGTACCTTGATTCATTTTATGAGCAGAACTTGTTGACTTCGACATCTATACTCCTTAAGCCATTCAGTGGCGTGTGATGGAGGTTTTTTTGCTATGACTATCTTTTTCTCATTGCCTTGTTCCATTCATGAATGGCGCTCTGGGAGCATGACGTAAGTAAGGATTATCGAACGTCGTTGTTGTGGTCATTTTGTTGAGTGTTTGTGCAAGGAAGTAATATACAACCAAACTTATGACAATGGCAATTTGTAACGGAGCAACAGTCCCACGATTTGTCACTATTTAACCTCCTTACAGTCCCGACTTGGGCCCGACCTGTTTTCATGTGTTTCCAGAGCTTAAAGAATATGTTAGAGGACCTCAGTTTGATACTGATGAAGCAGTGCAAGTAGAAGTGAGCGAGCAGACTGTATATAGCGACGGTATCAACAAACTGGTCTCACATTAGTAGAAATGTGTTCAGCACAAGGATAATAATGCTGAGAAACAAATGCGTAGACATGAAGAATAAAGATATAGAATATTAATAAAGTTTTTATTTAAAAATCTTTAATAGTTTTTACATTAAAAATAAGGAGGCATTCGTTTTCAGAATACCCTCGTATAATATTATAAGTCAAACGAAGTTCTTAAAATGAGGCGGTAAAAGCAATGGGTCTATACCTGCATATGCTTAATTGTTATGTGTTTTTGTTTTTATCTTCTTTTATTTGAATTTAACACATACATTGACACAAAGAAAATCCAAACACCAAAAAAACAATTAATGTAGAGTAATGAAATTTCGGGAATACTTATGTCTAGGTAACATATTTATGTGATTAACGCTCCACGCTCACTAGTTAAAGTAGACGTTAGAAAAGCCGTTGCATTGTGCAATGCTGATACCTTAACAACCGGTGTAACCAGCAGAATGTTGAACACAAGAATGAAATGGCACACATTGTGTTTTACAGGTGCAGAATATCAGTTTGTGGGATGTTCCGTGCGTGTTGCACTTAGTCAGCCATTATAGAGATGGCCAATGTCGTATGTGTATGATGCAGGAGTTGTCGTCTGATGACGTCCCATATGTGTTCGTGTTCGACTGAAGTCAGATCTGGTAATCGAGCAGGCCAAGGCAACAACTATGTAGAGCATGCTGGGTTACAATAGCAGTGTGTGGACGAACTTTATCCTGTTGGAAAACACCTCCTAAAGTACTGTTCATGAATAGCAGCACAACAGTTCAAATCACCAAACTGACATACAATTTTGCAGTCAGGGTGCCTGGGATAACCACGAGAGTGCTTCTACTGTCATAGTAAATCATATTCCAGGCGTAGATCCAGTGTGTCTAGTACACAGAGAGGTTGGTTGCAGGCCATCAACTGACCACCTTCTAACCATCACTGGCACTGAGGCAGAATCAACTTCCATCAGGAAACGCAATCGACGCCCACCCGGCCGTCCAGTGAGCTCTCGGTTGACACCACTGAATCCAAAATGATGGTGCTTGTGATCAATGGAGTTCACTCTACAGGGCGTCTGGCTTGCAGCTGTCCTTGAAGTACCCAATTTGTAACAGTTCGTTGTGTCACTGTGGTGCCAGCTGCTGCTCAAAGCCCTGCTGCAGGTGGAGTACGATGCGCCAGAGGCGCCACGTGGTCGTCTGGAGTAGAGATGGGCAAAACTGTTCTTTTCAGAGATTGGACCAGAACTGTTCACTCCCTGAAATGAATTAGCTCTTTTTCATGACTCACCACTCATTTACAGTAGAAAATAAATGGAAGGCACATTGCCCTTTAAACTTGGTTTATTCCAGTACTATACCTGTATTTTGATCTTGAACACAGATAATGAGTAAGAATTTTGTATTGTTTATTGAAATTTCCACGATATGACAAAGTTTTTGATTATTGATTTATTTTGCACTATCGTGGTTTTTTGGGTGATCGGAAAATGTTGTAACTTGAGATTTACATTAACAATATATTTGGCTATAATGTATTAAAATTTCATTAACCTCATACAAATACATCGCAAGCCATATATTTTTAAAGTGAACGTTTCCTTCTGAAGACGCCTAAAATCGCTAAATATAAATCTGACTGTAAAACGAAAGTGCTGCATATAGCCTTACGCAGAATAAAACAAGGAAAATATTGGTGTATCACATTTTGCGATACATTTATCGGTTCGCTCGTAATTAAAGCGTAAATTCGAGTGTCCATAATAAAAATCCTATGGTAAGAGGAGTCATCAGGAACCTAATCTAATCAGTTTAAACAAATAAAAATAAAATAAAAACAATTGATGTATACATAACATAATAATGTAATATACATAGCGGTATTACTACGAAGAACAATATCCAGTAGGGACGAACTCCGATGCAGAGGCGCTGAGTCGAGCAGGTCGAGCCGCGAGCTGTATTACTGCGTGAGCTGAGACCGCAGAGACCAGAGTGACACCTGAGTCGCTTTGCTCAACGTTCTGGCTAGAGTCGAGACGGTGGGGTGAGCGTTGAACGGGCGAGTTCCGAGGGTGGGGGGGAGCGGTGAACTCACCCGCTCCGAGACAAATCGTCCATTCCCTTGCGAGCAGATTGTTGCAAGTAGTTCCTATGTTATCCGCTAGGTGGCTCTCTGTCCTGTTGCTCGCATCAGCTGCCCAGAGGGCAGGACGTGCGACTGAAACGATCGCCGACAGAGTGCGACACTGCACGCGGCAGACGACGCACAGAGACGGCACGGCATATGTGAAACACAAAATCCAATGGAGCACTGCACAATGCAGGCAGCCAAGGTAGAAGCAGGGCAGAGGCCGGCGCTGGCTGTGTTGTGTGGCGTGCACTGTGCTCTGACCAGCAGAGGCGCTGCTGATATGCTCCATCTCTCTCTCTCTCTCTCTCTCTCTCTGCCGTGGGAAATGTTTGGAGCTACCGTTCTTTTTTTCTTTTTCTGAATCACTGATTGTTCACTCTATGAATTAGTTCAAGAGCGGATCTCCATCTCTAGTCTGGAGCCGAGTCTTCTTGCAACCGTACGTTCCCACGACTATCGCCACCAGCAATCCTGTGCAGTGGCTGCATTCCTGCCAAGTCTTTCTGCAATATCTCAGAAGCAACATCTATTTTCTCGTACCGCTATTACACGACCTCTTGAAGCTCAGTGAGGTGTTGATATCGGCGTCATTGTCGCTTTAAAGCCATTTTTCACTATCATCAACTCATCACATCCAGTCTCAAAGGTGACTAACGCTCACGACTTGTATTTAAAGCAAACCCGATTTGCATCCTCATAGCAGCGCTAAGAATGCGGTTGTCGTGAAAACTGAACAGACATCTTTCAGATGTAGAAACGTGCATCCCAACTGTCGTTTACGTCGCACAACTCCTTGTTGATGTTGCGACATTTTTTTTCGTCAGTGTATAATTTACATCTACATCTACATCCATACTCCGCAAGCCACCTGACGCTGTGTGGCGGAGGTTCTCCCTTCTATTCCAGTCTCGTATTGATCGTGGAAAGAAGGATTGTCGGTATGCCTCTGTGTGAGCTCTAATCTCTCTGATTTTATCCTCATGGTCTCTTCGCGGGATATACGTAGGAGGGAGCAATATACTGCTTGACTCCTCGGTGAAGATATGTTTTCGAAACTTCAACAAGAGCCCGTACCGAGCTACTGAGCGTCTCTCATGCACAGTCTTCCACTGGAGTTTATCTATCATCTCCGTAACGCTTTCGCGATTACTAAATCATCCTGTAACGAAGCGCGCTGCTCTCCGTTGGATCTTCTCTATCACTTCTATCAACCTTATCTGGTACGGATCCCACACTGCTGAGCAGTATTCAAACAGTGGGCGAACAAGCGTACCGTAACCTACTTCCTTTGTTTTCGGATTGCATTTCCTTAGGATTCTTCCAATGAATCTCAGTCTGGCATCTGCTTTACCGACAATGAACTTCATACGGTCATTCCATTTTAAATCACTCCTAATGCGTACTCCCAGATAATTTATGGAATTAACTGCTTCCAGTTGCTGACCTGCTATATTGTAGCTAAATGATAAAGGTTCTTTCTATGTATTCGCAGCACATTACACTTGTCTACATTGAGATTCAATTTCCATTCCCTGCACCATGCGTCAATTCGCTGCAGATCCTCCTGCATTTCAGAACAATTTTCCATTGCTACAACCTCTCGATATCCTACAGCATCATCTGCGAAAAGCCTCAGTGAACTTCCGATGTCATCCACAAGGTCATTTATGTATATTGTGAATAGCAACGGTCCTACGACACTCCCCTACGGCAGACCTGAATTCACTCTTACTTCGGAAGACTTCTCTCCATTGAGAATGACATGATGCGTTCTGTTATCTAGGAAATCTTCAATCCAATCACAGAATTGGTCTGATAGTCCATATGCTCTTACTTTGTTCATTAAACGACTATGGGGAACTGTATCGAACGCCTTGCGGAAGTCAAAATAGGCTGGTTGGGGCTAGTACTTTCTCTTGCCGAGCCCTTCAGTTGACTTCACACCTAAATCGAGATGGCCAGACGTTCGCAGTAAATTATCTGTGGGAGACGACGACCACACGTGGAAGGAAAGCGTGGGCCCAGGTGTTAAGTTCAAATGGTTCAAATGGCTCTGAGCACTATGGGACTTTACTTCTGAGGTCATCACTCCCCTGGAACTTAGAACTACTTAAACGTAACTAACCGAAGGACATCACACACATCCATGCCCGAGGCAGGATTCGAACCTGCGGCAGTAGCAGTCGCGCGGGTCCGGACTGAAGCGCCTAGAACCTCTCGGCCACAGCAGCCGGCCCAGTTGCTAGGGGTGCAGCAGGCAGACAGTGGCAGCCGTAGCTGGAGGTGTCTGTATGAGCGCGAGGCGGCCTACCTTGATAGCCCGGGCTGCATCTTCACTGGACAAGTCCGACGCATCGGCCTGAGCTGCAGCATCGTCCGCTGTGGCAGCGGTGGCGGCGACACAGTAGAGTAACGCCAAGGTGCCCAACAGCAGCAATGCCTGAAAAAACACATTGCTGCAGTTTAACATTAAGTTTGTTAAGTAACTGACGAGCACACTGGAGCTCCAAAGAAACTGGTATAGGCATGCGTATTCAAATACAGAAGTATCTAAACAGGCAGAATACGGCGCAGTGGTCGGCAACTCTTATATAAAACAGGTGTCTGGCGCAGTTGTTAGATCGGTTACTGCTGCTAGAATGGCAGGTTGTAACAATACGAGTCAAGATAGATGTAACGGAACTTGAATAGCGTATTTACCTCTATTGGTTACGGTAGAGCGATCGATCTTTCGGTCCTGTCTCTATATTTATGTATAATATTGCATTAATAAAGACTGGGCGAGCGTAAAGCTATCGTTAAAAACGCACGCCGCGCGATTTGTTACGATTTGGTCGGTCATAATAATAAATAACATACTTTTGAATACAATTAAAATATAACGGCGATACCTGTTTAGTGTTATTGGAAATAATATGTAGTAAATTAATGAGTAAGGTAGCCGATCCTATAAGAAGAGGTAAAATTGGGCATATTGAGGTGTTTTGCTTTATATCGACGAAGCCGATGATACGGTGTCATTTTTCGTTTACTCTTAGAAATAAACAAGTAAAGAAGTGCTAATTGTGCGTAGTGAAAAAATATAGGGGCGAGTTTTAAATAACTACGGTGTACAATCAGAGTAACAAAAGGGCATTTCATCATCATCATCATTTAAGACTGATTATGCCTTTCAGCGTTCAGTCTGGAGCATAGCCCCCCTTATACAGTTCCTCCATGATCCCCTATTCAGTGCTAACATTGGTGCCTCTTCTGATGTTAAACCTATTACTTCAAAATCATTCTTAAGCGAATCCAGGTACCTTCTCCTCGGTCTGCCCCGACTCCTCCTACCCTCTACTGCTGAGCCCATGAGTCTCTTGGGTAACCTTGCTTCTCCCATGCGTGTAACATGACCCCACCATCTAAGCCTGTTCGCCCTGACTGCTACATCTATAGAGTTCATTCCCAGTTTTTCTTTGATTTCCTCGTTGTGGACACCCTCCTGCCATTGTTCCCATCTACTAGTACCTGCAATCATCCTAGCTACTTTCATATCCGTAACCTCAACCTTGTTGATAAGGTAACCTGAATCCACCCAGCTTTCGCTCCCATACAACAAAGTTGGTCGAAAGATTGAACGGTGCACAGATAACTTCGTCTTGGTACTGACTTCCTTCTTGCAGAAGAGAGTAGATCGTAGCTGAGCGCTTACTGCCTTAGCTTTGCTACACCTCGCTTCCAGTTCTTTCACTATGTTGCCGTCCTGTGAGAATATGCTTCCTAAGTACTTGAAACCGTCCACCTGTTCTAACTTTGTTCCTCCTATTTCGCACTCAATCCGTTTATATTTCTTTCCCACTGACATTACTTTCGTTTTGGAGATTCTAATCTTCATACCATAGTCCTTACATTTCTGATCTAGCTCTGAAATATTACTTTGTAAACTTTCAATCGAATCTGCCATCACAACTAAGTCATCCGCATATGCAAGACTGCTTATTTTGTGTTCACATATCTTAATCGCACCTAGCCAGTCTATTGTTTTCAACATATGATCCATAAATAATATGAACAACAGTGGAGACAGGTTGCAGCCTTGTCTTACCCCTGAAACTACTCTGAACCATGAACTCAATTTACCGTCAACTCTAACTGCTGCCTGAGTATCCATGTAAAGACCTTTAATTGCTTGCAAAAGTTTGCCTCCTATTCCATAATCTTGTAGAACAGACAATAACTTCCTCCTAGGAACCCGGTCATATGCCTTTTCTAGATCTATAAAGCATAGATACAATTCCCTGTTCCACTCATAACACTTCTCCATTATTTGCCGTAAGCTAAAGATCTGGTCCTGACAACCTCTAAGAGGCCTAAACCCACACTGATTTTCATCCAATTGGTTCTCAACTAATACTCGCACTTTCCTTTCAACAATACCTGAGAAGATTTTACTCACAACGCTGATTAAAGAGATACCTCTGTAGTTGTTACAATCTTTTCTGTTTCCATGTTTAAAGATTGGTGTGATTACTGCTTTTGTCCAGTCTGATGAAACCTGTCCCGACTCCCAGGCCATTTCAATTATCCTGTGTAGCCATTTAAGACCTGACTTTCCACTGTATTTGATGAGTTCCGACTTAATTTCATCCACCCCAGCCGCTTTATTGCACTGCAATCTATTGACCATTTTTTCCACTTCCTCAAATGTGATCCTATTTCCATCATCATTCCTATCCCATTCTACCTCGAAATCTGAAACATTACTGATCGCATTTTCACCTACATTGAGCAACTCTTCAAAATATTCCCTCTATCTGCCCAAGGCATCCACAGGATTCACCAGCAGTTTTCCTGACCTGTCCAAAATACTTGTCATTTCCTTCTTACCTCCCTTTCGAAGACTGCTAATTACACTCCAGAATGGTTTTCCAGCAGCTTGACCCATAGTCTCCAACCTGTTTCCAAAGTCTTCCCACGATTTCTTCTTGGATGCTGCAATTATCTGTTTGGCTTTGTTTCTTTCTTCAACATAACTTTCTGTGTCTGCCTTTTTAGTTACACGAAATCGCGGATAGCGACGTGTGGTCATGAAATTGAGTACACCTACAGGGCCGTCAATTCCGGGATAAATCTATACGCATCTCACGAGGGACACGGTATTGAGACTGTTTTCTTTTTTTTTAATTATGTCGCGGAGAGCCGGCTCCAATTTATGAAAAGGAGAAGACCTATATCATTATCATTGACTGTCGGTGTCGAGCAACCAAAACTGTTCATCGAAGGGTTTCGATGAAACTTGGGAGTTAGGGTTCAGGCACTCGCATATACTCCACATCAGACTGTGAGTGAGTGGTGAATGCGAAATAAAACTGTGAACAAAGTTACGTTAAATAAAACAGAAGAAACAAGACAGTTTGGTCGTATCTGTTATTATTCGATAAACTGTAACATTTCTTATCGTTGTACGAAGCCTTTATAGACGATCGTTATGACAATTTGCTTCGAAGGGATCTCGTTACGCGTTAAGTTTTGGGGACCTGGTCAAGAGGGGGTAGTTCGTAGATCCTGACTACTGCAGCTATTCTGGAATCAGGTGCTACCGTGACCGTTGTGTGTTGTCAATGACTTAAGGTTGCCATATCTCATGCTCTAAGATCGACGCGCCTTTCCACTTGGTATAACGGTGCCTCACGGCAACAACGACAACGCCGACGACGAAGGCAGATACGGTAGAAAGTTATCAACATTTAAGTGAATATGAACGTGGTCTTATAGTCGGCACACAAGCGGTGGTACACAGCGTCTACGAGGCAGTAATGAAGTGGGGATTTTCCCGCACGACCATTTCACGAGTGTACCGTGAATATCAGGAATCTGGTAAAACATCAACTCTCCGAAATCGCTGCCGCCGGAAAAAGATCTTGCCAGGACCAGGCCAGCGATGATTGAAGAGAATCGTTCCACGTGACAGAAGTGCAACCTTTCCGCAAATTTCTGCAGATTTCAATGCTGGGCCATCAACAAGTGTCGACGTGCGAACCATTCGACGAAACATCATCGAAGTAGGCTTTCGTAGCCGAAGACCCGCTCGTGTACCCTTGATGACTGCATGATACAAAGCTTTACGCCTCGCCAAGGCCCGTGAACACCGACATTGGACTGTTGATGTCTTGAAACATGTTGCCTGGTCGAACGAGTCTCGTTTCAAATTGTATCTACCGAATCGACGGGTATGGGTATGGAGAAAACCTCATGGACCTTGCATGTCAGCAGTGGACTGTTAAAGCTGGTGGAGGCTGTGTAATGTTGTGGTGCGTGTGCAGTTGGAGTGATGTGGGGCCCCTGACAGGTCTAGATACGACTCTTCGTACACGTGACCTACACGTACGTGAGCATCCTGTGTGATCACCTGCATCAATTCATGTCCATTGTGCGTTCCGACGGACTTGGGCAATTCCAGCAGGACAATGCGACACCCCACACCTCCAGAATTACTACAGAGTGGCTCCAGGAACACTCTTCTAAGTTTAAACACTTCCGCTGGCCACCAAACTCCCCATATATGAACATTATTGAGCATATCTGGGATGCTGTTGAGAAACGATCTCCACCCCTCGTACTCTCACGGATTTATGGACAGCGCTCCATGGTGTTAATTCCCTCGAGCACTATTTCAGATATAAGTCGGGTCCATTCACGTCGTGTTTCAGCACTAATGCATACTCGTGGGGCCCTCCACGATATTCGGCAGGTGTACCAGTTTCTTTGGCTCATCAGTGTAACATTTGTGGCCATGGAAGAATTGTCGTGGTGGAGCTCAGGCGACATACAATGTAACGATACGGCTCTGATGAACCGATATGACTAATATTTGGTTTCCTTTTAGTATATTTTATGGTGTTTAGTTGTTAGTCTGGATGATTAGTTGATACTATGGAGTGTCCTCCTGCATTGTTCTGAAACGTGGACACTGAAGAAGAAAGACAGAGCAAGGCTGGAGGCTTTCGAAATGTTGACATGGAGGATGATGGAAAGAATACGATGGATGGATAGAGTGGAAAACCGGTCAGGTGTGAGCACGACTCACGCACTGAGGGTTTCGTACAAACTTAATTAGGAATGTAGACGGTTCATCCGTGCTGTAAATCGAGGATATCGATATTTTTGCCTGTTATCGACATTGATAGTGGCAAGACATCGGTCCCAGTGATTCCACCACTTTCTAGGTCAACGGGAAGCATCCTATAGGTTTTGATGAGTGACTTTGCGAGTATCCAAATAGGTGACATCAATAGCGTTCGTTATCTGTTGGCTTCGCTGACTTAGAAGCTTATAATTTTTGCGCAGACAGGGGATCATAGACCATAGTATGTGACATAATTTTGAATTTGATACGCCAAACTAAGGGTCTTAACAGACAAACAGACAGATGGAGAAAGAAAATGACCAAAAATATTGTTTTCGTTGGATATAATTACAAACCAGCAATTTTCGGATTTTTTCTTTATTTGTAGTGTGAAACCTTGCTTTTTCTAAATTTCATTATTTTACATCAGTAGGAAGGACGCTACAAGTTCTGATGAGTGAGTTTGCGAGTATCAAAATATGTGACATAAATGGCGGTATCTGTTGATTGTATTGACTCAGAAGCTTAAAATTTTTATGCAATAAGGTACCATAGATTTTAGCATGTGACATAAATTTCCCGAGAAAAATGGATCCCGGCAGACGGACCGAGAGACGGACAGTCTGATAACAAATAATATAAGAAACATTTTTGTGTGATATGCATTAGCAATTTTCGGATTTTTTCTTTTGTTTACAGTGTAAAACCTTGATTGTTGCCAAGTTTCACGGTTCTAGGTCAACTGGAGGTCCTCTGTAGGTTTTGATGTCGAGTTTGCGAGTATCAAAATATGTCTAATAACAGAATACATTGTCCATTGTTGCCTGTATTATGCTTTATTAAAATCGTACTGTTAGCTAGCTTCGGCCGTGAAGCATTATCAAGCACATTTGCTATGTGATGTACTACATATCGTGCTCACCACATTCTTTTGTATCGCATACATAAAACTAGAGGCCGCATACGACATAATGTGATGATCGTGATGTTATACATCACATAGCAGATGTGCTTGATAATGGCTCACAGGCGAAACTAGCTAATAGCACGATTTTAATAAAGCGCGATACAGCCTACAACGGACAATGTGTTCTTTTATAAGACATTTAGCGGCTGTGGATCCCCACGGAAGCAAACTCATCAAAATATGTGACACAAATGGCCATATCTTTTGACTGCATTGACTTCAGAAGCTTCACTTTTTTACATCGCCAAGATACTGTAGACCTTATTATGGCCGGCCGGAGTGGCCGAGCGCTTCTAGGCGCTACAGTCTGCAACCGCATAACCACTATGGCCGCAGGTTCGAATCCTGCCTCGGGCATGGATGTGTGTGATGTCCTTAGGTTAGTTAGGTGATATGTCTGCGTAAGCAGAAGAAACCAACGATCAAAGTTCGAAAACAATTTATTGCACTGTTCAATTAACCAAAACAAATTCTCCAAGTATAACACCAACACAAAACAGTGATCCGTCCTCGAATCACAACTACATACAAGAATAATATAGAAAACAACTGAAATAATGTCCTACTAGTGTCCGCCAGAGACTTCTCCGATATACGAAGCCTAATCCAGATTTTAGATTTTTAGATTAGATTTACTTTCATTCCAATTGATCCGTAGTGAGGAGGTCCTCCAGGATGTGGAACATGTCAGAAAAACAACAATACATGACAAATATTCACAACTAAAACAAATAAGCTAGTGTACCATTCCACAGGTCCCAAGTGGAATGATCGTCATTTTTTAATGAACACTAAGAGCCATTTTACAAATACTAATGCACTGAATTTAAAATAAAAAAGTTTTTTATTTATTTATAAGGTAATACACATGTAATACAACTACTGTAATACTTATTTACAATGAACACATCACTGCACTGAAATGGTGCAGAAGTTAGATTATACTTACACACACACACACACACACACACACACACACACACAGAGAGAGAGAGAGAGAGAGAGAGAGAGAGAGAGAGAGAGAGACGCACATTTTCAATGAACACATTACTGCACTGAAATTGTGCAGAAGTTATGTTGTACTTATATACAAATCAGTTGGTTTTACTAAGAAATTCATCAATGGAGTAGAAGGAGTTGGCCACCAATAAATCCTTTAGGCTTAAAAAAAAAAGAGATCAGCGAGAAGATCCAAGCCGGGCTGCCGGAGCGGCAGCTATCCACGTCTGCTGGTGGTCGATGAACTGCCGATGTGCGGCCGAGCACCGGCATTTATAGCGCTGCAGCGGATGAGTACCTCTGAGCATTTTCCATCACGTGGTTTGACGTGTGAAAATAGTTCCAGGATCTGCAGCGATCTCTTCCATATGTTTATGTGGGCCGGTAGTGGCCCCTGGTGGCCGCTAGTGTCTTTGCTGTGTTGTTGTTGTTGTTGTTGTTGTTGTAGCCGTTCATCAATATTGCCTGTCGTTTGTGTAGTGCTTCGTTGTTCCTGCGAAGCGGGCAACCCGCGGCTGCAGGCTGTCAGTTAAGTTGCTGATACTCTAGGCGCCGTGATGTCTGGTGGAGAAGGCCAGAGCATTAGGTTTAAGTAATTCTAAGTTCTAGGGGACTGGTGACCTCAGAAGTTAAGTCCCACAGTGCTCAAAGCCATTTGAACCATTTTTTAACCTTATTATGTGACATAAATTTCAGCTTGATATGCCTACCCATTTCTGAGAAAATAGCCGGACAGACAGATAGACGGGCAGAGACCAACAAAGTGGTGCTCTAAGGGTCCCGTTTTTACAATTGGAGGTGTTGTTGTTGTTGTGGTCTTCAGTCCTGAGACTGGTTTGATGCAGCTCTCCATGCTACTCTATCCTGTGCAAGCTTCTTCATCTCCCAGTACCTACTGCAACCTACATCCTTCTGAATCTGCTTAGTGTATTCATCTCTTGGTCTCCCCCTACGATTTTTACCCTCCACGCTGCCCTCCAATACTAAATTGGTGATCCCTTGATGCCTCAGAACATGTCCTACCAACCGATCCCTTCTTCTGGTCAAGTTGTGCCACAAACTTCTCTTCTCCCCAATCCTATTCAATACTTCCTCATTAGTTATGTGATCTACCCATCTAATCTTCAGCATTCTTCTGTAGCACCACATTTCGAAGGCTTCTATTCTCTTCTTGTCCAAACTATTTACCGTCCATGTTTCACTTCCATACATGGCTACACTCCATACAAATACTTTCAGAAATGACTTCCTGACATTTAAATCTATACTCGATGTTAACAAATTTCTCTTCTTCAGAAATGCTTTCCTTGCCATTGCCAGTCTACATTTTATATCCTCTCTACTTCGACCATCATCAGTTATTTTGCTCCCCAAATAGCAAAACTCCTTTACTACTTTAAGTGTCTCATTTTCTAATCTAATTCCCTCAGCATCACCCGAGTTAACTCGACTACATTCCATCATCCTTGTTTTGCTTTTGTTGATGTTCATCTTATATCCTCCTTTCAAGAGACTGTCCAATCCGTTCAACTGCTCTTCCAAGTCCTTTGCTGTCTCTGACAGAATTACAATGTCATCGGCGAACCTCAAAGTTTTTATTTCTTCTCCATGGATTTTAATACCTCCTCCGAATTTTTCTTTTGTTTCCTTTACTGCTTGCTCAATATACAGATTAAATAACATCAGGGAGATGCTACAACCCTGTCTCACTCCCTTCCCAACCACTGTTTCCCTTTCGTGCCCCTCCACTCTTATAACTGCCATCTGGTTTCTGTACAAATTGTAAATAGCCTTTCGCTCCCTGTATTTTACCCCTGCCACCTTTAGAATTTGAAAGAGAGTATTCCAGTCAACATTGTCAAAAGCTTTCACCAAGTCTACAAATGCTAGAAACGTAGGTTTGCCTTTCCTTAATCTTCCTTCTAAGATAAGTCGTAAGGTCAGTATTGCCTCACGTGTTCCAGTATTTCTACGGAATCCAAACTGATCTTCCCCGAGGTTGGCTTCTACTAGTTTTTCCATTCGTCTATAAAGAATTCGTGTTAGTATTTTGCAGCTGTGGCTTATTAAACTGGTAGTTCGGTAATTTTCACATCTGTCAACACCTGCTTTATTTGGGATTGGAATTATTATATTCTTCTTGAAGTCTGAGGGTATTTCGCCTGTTTCATACATCTTGCTCACCAGATGGTAGAGTTTTGTCAGGACTGGCTCTCCCAAGGCCGTCAGTAGTTCCAATGGAATGTTGTCTACTCCGGGGGCCTTGTTTCGACTCAGGTCTTTCAGTGCTCTGTCAAACTCTTCACGCAGTATCGTATCTCCCATTTCATCTTCATCTACATCCTGTTCCATTTCCATAATATTGTCCTCAAGTACATCGCCCTTGTATAGACCCTCTATATACTCCTTCCACCTTTCTGCTTTCCCTTCTTTGCTTAGAACTGGGTTTCCATCTGAGCTCTTGATGTTCATACAAGTGGTTCTCTTATCTCCAAAGGTCTCTTTAATTTTCCTGTAGGCAGTATCTATCTTACCCCTAGTGAGATAAGCCTCTACATCCTTGTATTTGTCCTCTAGTCATCCCTGCTTAGCCTTTTTGCACTTGCTGTCGATCTCTTTTTTCAGACGTTTTTATTTCTTTTTGCCTGCTTCATTTACTGCATTTTTATATTTTCTCCTTTCATCAATTGAATTCAATATTTCTCCTGTTACCCAAGGATTTCTACTAGCCCTCGTCTTTTTACCTACTTGATCCTCTGCTGCCTTCACTACTTCATCCCTCAAAGCTACCCATTCTTCTTCTACTGTATTTCTTTCCCCCATTCCTGTCAATTGTTCCCTTATGCTCTCCCTGAAACTCTGTACAACCTCTGGTTCTTTCAGTTTATCCAGGTCCCATCTCCTTAAATTCCCACCTTTTTGCAGTTTCTTCAGTTTTAATCTACAGGTCATAACCAACAGATCGTGGTCAGAGTCCACATCTGCCCCTGGAAATGTCTTACAATTTAAAACCTGGTTCCTAAATCTCTGTCTTACCATTATATAATCTATCTGATACCTTTTAGTATCTCCAGGGTTCTTCCATGTATACAACCTTCTATCATGAGTCTTAAACCAAGTGTTAGCTATGATTAAGTTGTGCTCTGTGCAGAATTCTACCAGGCGGCTTCCTCTTTCATTTCTTAGCCCCAATCCATATTCACCTACCACGTTTCCTTCTCTCCCTTTTCCTACACTCGAATTCCAGTCACCCATGACTATTAAATTTTCGTCTCCCTTCACTATCTGAATAATTTCTTTTATTTCATCATACATTTCTTCAATTTCTTCGTCATCTGCAGAGCTACTTGGCATGTAAACTTGTACTACTGTAGTAGGTGTGGGCTTCGTATCTATCTTGGCCACAATAATGCGTTCACTATGCTGTTTGTAGTAGCTTACCGGTATTCCTATTTTCCTATTCATTATTAAACCTACTCCTGCATTACCCCTATTTGACTTTGTGTTTATAACCCTGTAGTCACCTGACCAGAAGTCTTGTTCCTTCTGCCACCGAACTTCACTAATTCCCACTATATCTAACTTTAACCTATCCATTTACCTTTTTAAGTTTTCTAACCTACCTGCCCGATTAAGGGATCTGACATTCCACGCTCCGATCCGTAGAACGCCAGTTTTCTTTCTCCTGATAACGACATCCCCTTGAGTAGTCCCTGCCCGGACATCCGAATGGGGGACTATTTTACCTCCGGAATATTTTACCCAAGAGGACGCCATCATCATTTAATCATACAGTAAAGCTGCATGCCCTCGGGAAAAATTACGGCCGTAGTTTCCCCTTGCTGTCAGCCGTTCGCAGTTCCAGCACAGCACGGCCGTTTTGGTTATTGTTACAAGGCCAGATCAGTCAATCATCCAGACTGTTGCCCTTGCAACTACTGAAAAGGCTGCTGCCCCTCTTCAGGAACCACACGTCACACGTTTGTCTGGCCTCTCAACAGATACCCCTCCGTTGTGGTTGCACCTACGGTACGGCTATCTGTATCGCTGAGGCACGCAAGCCTCCCCACCACGGCAAGGTCCATGGTTCATGGGGGGGGGGGGGGGGGGGGGGGGGTATGGAACCCCAAAAATGAAGACACACTGAGAAGAACAGGAGAGAAAAGACAGTAACAGGGTGTAATTAAAAGAAGGAAACGAATCCGAATTGGACATATATTAAGAAAGAAGGAGGGGGCTTATAAAAACAGTCTTAGAGGTGTACGGTGAAGTTTAGAGGAGGCGAGGGAGGAAGATATTTCAGATCCTGGGCAATGTGATGGGCGACACACGTGCAGCAACGTTAAGAAGGAAGCAATGATATGGAGACACAAAGGATCTGGAAATTTAGCAAAAACTAATGATCATTGTTTTGTTTTGGTTTAGGGCGCAAAAACAGCTAAGGTCATACGCTCTCATCTGAGAACTGTAGAACATGAAGACGAAAAAGGAGCTAAAAGCGGCTACACGATAAGCCCAATCGACGGAGGGAAAGACAGCTAAAAACCGGGACTTTCTTATGGAGAAAGGGCCGTAAAATACGCCATAAAGACAATAGAGGTCCTGAACTAAAGATTAAATGTTATTCGCCATATTGCTACGACAGATGGAAAGTAAAGCGCGGTCGACAGCCCGCACGTCGCTCGCTAAAACGGCCGATAACTCAGACGACATACAGAAATCAGAACGTAGGTGGTTAAAAGAAGGGCATTCTGTCAGGAAAAGGCGAACCACACAATGAGCACAGGGTGGTGGGGGACCTCTATTTAACAAATGGCGATGGCTAAAACGACAGAGCCCAATATGCAACCTAGCATCTCCTCGCGCCGAGAGGAGGTTTGATAGCCCGGAGCTTGTTCCCGTGAAGGTATAATGAATTCTACTGTAATTGATGAAAGTATGTGAATGCAGCTTGCCGCTAACTTGGTGTAATGTTTTGTCTGTACAGAGGTGTATCTGTCGCCTTTATTACCCCTTCACTCTCACACACAAATCGGTACAATACAGTTAGGGCCTCCTGTTTTATCTTGAGGCTGATCCGTGATAAGACAGGCAAACAATTATGCTAATGGAGGATTCTGAGTATTTTCTCGAATTTCATTCGCTCTCTCTCTCTCTCTCTCTCTCTCTCTCTCTCTCTCTCTCTCTCTCTCTCTCTGTCCTTTATCTGTGTACAGTTTTAAATGTATTATTTCATTTACGTGGAATCAGCCCAATAGAATGTCTGGTGGAGCCCTTCGTCTTAATATTCAGCGGCTGGTTTGCTGGAAAAGATCTTTACATTTGTTATTATTGTTAAGCGCTGCATTCGGTTGGGAAAAATCGATCGTTTGAACCATTCGTTCATTTTTACGACAGATTTAGAATTTCAGATGTGGACGAAGCCTTTTTGGACGATTTTATCAAAACTCGGTGACTTCGTCACAGCTGAAACTTCCCCACTAATTACAGGGCCAAGGCAATCATCAATGATTCAGACAGAGAACTCATTCGTCATTCACTCTAGAATGAAAGGGTCACGAACCTTATTTCTGAGGAAAATAGTATATTCAATCCATCTCCATTACATGTTCCGTTTTCTGTCGATTCCAAGTCTTACTTAATTTTCGTTTACCGTTTTTCTCTATCCACCAATAACCCGCTAGTGGCACAAAATTTAATAGCTCGCTTTAGCGAGAAGAAGAGCAAATATGTCTCTTTTAGCAACCCGACAATCTTCCAACAGATACTTCCGAAGCTGTACTCCTTCTCCCTCTATAATAACCATGGAGAATACATCTACGAGGGTTATTCCAAAAGTAAGGTCCGATCGGTCGCGAAATGGAAACGACTATGAAAATCCGATAAAGCTTTGCACAGATGTGTTGGGTAGTGTCTCTAGTATAACCCCAGTTAGCATCACGTCGCTCTTCTCATTTCTGAGCTCGCAGTGAGTGCGTAAAGATGTCTAGAAAATAGTGTCTGCCGCCAAGTACGAGGGCCTGGTGAGAAATTTCGCCTGAAGCTATGCAGCCAACATTACATAACTGTCGTGCTGTTTCTTCTTCAAGACAATTCTCAGCCGCATTCTGCAGGGGCAATGAAGATGCTCCTGCATCGTTTTCAAATGGAAATGTGAGATTACCCACAATACAGTCCGCAATTGTCTCCCGCTGAGTTTCATCTCTGGTCACATGAACCGCTGTCTTTGACGACAACATTTTGACACAGACAACGAGGTGTAGGCCAGCGTGGAGAATTGGCGGAAAGCACTGGCGACTGCCTTCTATGATGAGGCTATTGAAAAGTTGGTAGAACGCTATGACAAAAGTCTAAGTCAGAACGGCGACTACGTAGAGAAGTAGCTGAAAGGTGTAGCTAATTGTTACAAGTAAAACATTTCTGATGTTCACTGTGGTTTCAATTTGGCAATCAATCGGACCTTACTTTTGGAATAACCCTCCTCGTATCTCTGTTATTCCAAAGTATAATCTTACTAGAAAAATACCTTGGCGTCGACGAGCTGTCGGCGCATATATTACTAGAAATCCGATCAGATACTTTCCAAAAGTGAATAAATGTGGATGATTTGGTTGACCATTATTAATTATTGCGTGGTAGAGGGTAAATTTCCGTGGGGAGATTACAAAGGGAAGACCAGTGGTGATGCCAGAGTGACACCACATACTGACAGACGGCAGCGCAGAGATCACCGGAGGGAGGGGAAGAACTGGCGGGCTGAGGGAGGAGGACTGCAGCCTTGGCAGCAGCGTCAGCAGCCGACCGACGTGACTGGCGACCCACACAAACACCACAGTGGCTCCCTCAAGAGTGAGCGAGTGACAGTTTTCCTGTACCCGCTGAACTTCGGGATGGATGGTGTACAGCACACAGAGGCTCTAAAGGGCACTGAGACATTCCGAGCAAATGACACAACTAAAAAGCCTGTGTCGCCGGATGTACTGGGTGGCCTGATAAATTCCTTAATGAAATTTGTCATTAAAAATATATCACTTTTTCAAACCAACAGCTCAATTCATGGAATCAATACTAGAAATAAGAATAATCTTCACAAGGATTTAAAGTCACTTAGTCTTGTACAAAAAGGTGTGCGTTATTCAGGAACACACATTTTCAATAACTTGCCAGCAGCCATAAAAAGCTTAACAACCAATGAAATTCAGTTTAAGAGAAGCCTAAAGGATTTATTGGTGGCCAACTCCTTCTACTCCATTGATGAATTTCTTAGTAAAACCGATTTGTATATAAGTACAACATAACTTCTGCACAATTTCAGTGCAGTAATGTGTTCACTGAAAATTTGTGTGTCTGTGTCTGTGTGTGTGTGTGTGTGTGTGTGTGTGTGTGTGTGTGTGGTTGTGTGTAAGTATAATCTAACTTCTGCACCATTTCAGTGCAGTAATGTGTTCATTGTAAATAAGTATTACAGTAGTTGTATTACATGTTTATTACCTTATAAATGAATAAAAAACTTTTTTATTTTAAATTCAGTCCATTAGTATTTGTAAAATGACTCTTAGTGTTCATTAAAAAATGACGATCATTCCACTTGGGACCTGTGGGATGGTACATTAGCTTATTTGTTTTAGTTGTAAATATTTGTCATGTATTGTTGTTTTTCTGACATGTTCCACATCCTGGAGGACCTCCTCACTACGGATCAATTGGAATGAAAGTAAATCTAATCTAATGTAATCTAAAAAGAGCTCCATTGTAAATACTGAGCAGTGTTCTGGAAGCCGATACCCAAAACGGTCGGTGTCAATGACGAAGGCACACGTGACACAACGGTCAGTCTTACAGCCAGAAATGTACACGAAGGTACTATAGCTCAGTTCTGTGCAAAGGCCAAGGTGGTGAAGGTTTCACATCCATCGGCAACAGGGCAGGTAGCGTGAAGCTGAGCTGCCGGAGCTATAGTTGACAACGAACTCTAGGAGATAACAGAGAAGAGGGATGCGCCTCATACTGGCGATCATGGGAGTAATCGAAGGAGACACAGAGTGGATGGCTGGGTATGGCAGACAAACGGCATGCGTATCTGCCGAAGAGAAACTCATGGCGGTTTGACAGCCGTACTTCGGCAGCTTCTTCCTAAACACTCTCAACCAGGCTAGTGTAAAAGGCGCTTGTGGCCAACGGATGCCACGATGGTGGATGGTACTGAGATGGTATAAGATGGACTGACGTGCAGATGCATAAGCGAAACGACCCATAGTCTAGTTTCGAACGGGTAAGGGACTGGTACAAACGGAGGAGGGTGGTCCGATGAGTTATTAGTGACATAGTTCTCAATAAATGTGAATGCAATAGGTTTGTTTATAAATAAATAAGTCTTCTGCTACCAGTCACGATTTTTTCTTTATTTTACTATTCGCACGACGCGTTTCGAGAAATAATTCCCATTTTCAAGTGCGTTTTTTGTGTGTATTAAGCCATTTCTTTTGATGTTCTCAGTGTGTGTGAGTCTGGTTCATTTTGTTGACTTTTAAGTTTTCTAATGGTCCATTTGTGTAGAGACTCACACACACTTTACATCACACACAACTTGTTGTACACTATACACATTGAAAATATCTTATATAAACAAAACACTTACATACAAAGAAGATCGAGCCGAGGGAAAATTCTCCACTATCATAGTTATTCATTTGGCGCACGATTTCGCGTTCTAGAAAATGCACAGCAGCTTTTAATTTTAGCAAATGAATCAAGAGCACGGGGCACGGTTCACAACAGCTGAGTGTGACTAAGTGCAGATAATTCTTCAACGTATCTAAAAACACAACTCGTTTCAAATGTGAAAAAAACGAATTGTGAACGAGCAGGGGATAGCTGCTGAAGGCAGGAACACTCAACTGCTTCGTATTCAGTTGAGTTCAACGTGGGAAGACGTGGTGATCTAATGGACAAAGGTTGTAACGTCGGAATCTATGAATAACAAGCCAAAAGGAAATAAATTAAACCCACAGTGTGCGAGGATGTGCTACCAAGCTCATGAAAACCTACTCCTACGAACAAAGAACACACATGGTGATAGTAGGGAATGAACAAACCATGTTACATCAAGTTCTACCCAACACTTGAAATTAAGCAAAAGAAACCCAAAAGACAGATCGCAAATCTGTTCGCTAACCAGCATAAATGAAATAAAGAAAATTACGAACAGTTGCGAGTTAAACTACATAATACAAATACCTTCATCCGTACCTTACAGGACCGCTCACGTGAGCGACCTCATACTTGCAAATTCGGCGTAAGAGAGACACGAAAAATGCGTGGCCACACGGATGCTCTCCAACAAGCTGCGGCGTGTAAAGGAGACCACGACCGTGTGGGGTTCCTCCATGCGGGCCTCTCGCAGGGATTCTGTTATTCTCTGTAGGCTCCGCATTGGTCACTCTTGGCTGACGCGTGGTCATCTGCTGCGTCGAGAGGACCCCCCTCATTGTCGCTGTGGTGCAACCGTGACGGTGGCCCATCTGTTGTTGGAATGTCCTCTTTTAACCGCTCTCAGGCGTGCATTTAATCTCCAGGGTGATTTATCATCTCTTTTAGGTGACGATGTCTCTATGGCAGATCGGGTTTTAAGTTTTATTCGCGAAAGCGGCTTTTATAGGTCCATTTAATTTTACTACATCACCCTCTTTTGTGCTGTATCTTTTACTTTGTTTTGTGTTGTAATTCGACTCCACCCTAATCTTTTAGGCTGGACGTTTTAACGTGTTGCAGAGTGGCTGGCTCATCCTATTATTTTCGTGATCAGCCAGCCACAGTCCTCTGCTGTGCAGTTTTAATTCCTTCTGCCTTTGTTCTCTATGTAGTTTTTGTTGCTGTGCTCCGTTTTCCGTGTTGTCTTACCATTGACCATGAGGCTTTTCTTCCCCCGGAATTTTTATTTTAGTGCTTCGCCTGACTGGTGTATGGTTTCACTGTGCTCTGTGTTTTTATGAAGCAAGGGACCGATGACCTTTGCAGTTTGGTCCCTTTAATCTTTAAACCAACCAACCAACCAACCAAATAGGTGAAGCAGAGAGTCCCTGTTAAGAACTATGTGGCCAACCAAACTGCAGTGATTGACGAAATGTATTCGCAGTTGGGAATATGGACAACCTTCAGCTGTATAATGGAATCACAACATCAAAAATTTGTTTCAACTGGGTCTCTAACCCGGACTTCCCGCTTATACCGAGCAGTCGCTTTTAACAGCTTTAGCTGTCCGAGCACGCTTCACGGGCAGACCGAAACTATGGCGTCGTCCATGTGACTACAAAATTAACTGTGCATATTGCTGTGTAGGGAAATCTGGGCCCGAGTCCTAGTCCGGCAAAAATTCTACATTTAACGTACTTCACAACAGCTGCAGTTGCCGCAGTGCCTGCTTCCTCGGGCATGTATGCACTGCAATTTCGTATTAACCAGCCGATACCGGGCAAGTAATCTTCAGTTAAAATGTCTCCCCTGTAAAGAAATATACATAATGAGTGTACGAGTGCAGATTGTAGAGCATAATTCTTCGAGATTCTATCAGTCAGAAGAACTTGAAAATTACAAAAATGTTCCGAATGTTCGAAGAAAAATACCCTGATATGAGAGTGAGCTACGGAAGTTAACAGGGACATATTTTCAAGGGACTTCAGCATTACATATTGGTACACAAGGGCGGATACATGCAGTTTATCCACTGAGTACTTTACAAAATGAAAGGTTTGGAAGCAGACAAAAAAATTAAAGTTTATCCAAGAAAAAATGAAGAAGTTGGATTGTGAAATAAGTGAACTAGCGTTCATCAAGCCCTGCCACTAGAAAAAAAAGTGACGTATTTTACCCTAGAAGAAGGTCTGATAAGGAGAAATAAAAGAAACAGAGAATTCGAATCCACTTGCTTCGATGGCGGTGAAAGTTTAACAGTGACTACTTATCTCTACTAACACATTTACGATAAAAGGTAACTATTCGTATATAGACCAGTTTCCAAAGTGTATTTTATGTACCGGGTGATAAAAAAGTCAGTATAAATTTGAAAACTGAATAAGTCATGGAATAATGTAGATAGAGAGGTAAAAATTGACACACACGCTTGGAATGACATGGGGTTTTATTAGAACAAAAAAAAAAGTTCACAATATGTCCGACAGATGGCGCTGGACAGCAAAACGTCAGTGACTGCGCATGACAATCGTGTATAAAAGGAGCTGTAATGAGAGAGAGAATCAGATGCGCCAGCAGTCGCAGCATGTTGATGTTACCTGAAAAGGCGCTTTTAATGAAGCTCTATTATCAGAATGGGGAATGTGCTAGTTCAGCGTTACGATCCTATCGCCATAGGAAGGGGATTCGAACGGGTAAAGGTCCGTTGACAAATGCAGCTGTGGCGAGAATGATTTCGAAGTTCGAAGCCACGGGTTGTTTCGACGATAGACCCCGTAGTGGCCCACCGAGCACAAGGCGTAATGCTGCTGAGATAGTTCAGGAAGAAATGGAGGCTGTAGCGGATTCGTTTATGCACGGGGAAGTCAGCGCTCGTGCAGTCGCACGTCGCACCGGCATTCCATACACTACTGTTTGGTTGGCACTGAGGCGTACCCTCCCATGCTATCCTTACAAAATCCGTCGGCATCGTGAACTGTTACCTGGCGATTTAGTGAAGCGGAGGGCATTTGCGGTGTGGGCGTTTCAGAAGATGGCGGAAGATAACGATTGGTTGAGTAACGTATTGTGTACCGACGAAGCTCATTTCACGCTCCGAGGGTCTGTCAACTGCAGAATTTGGGCTACCGAAAATCCTAGAACTGTCGTGGAAACTCCATTGCACGACGAGAAAGTCACGGTATGGGTTGGATTTACCATATCTACCGTTATCGGGCCTTTTTTCTTCGAGATAATGCGTGATTCTGGTTTTGTAACTGCTACCGTGACGGGTGAGAGGTACGCCGATATGTTACAGAATCGCATCATCCCCAGCCTGGCTTATAAACACCTGCTGGAACGTACGATGTTTATGCAGGATGGCGCCCCACCCCATATTGCTAGACGCGTGAAAGGTCTCTTGCGTGCGTCGTTTGGTGATGATCGTGTGCTCTGCTGCCACTTCCGTCATGCTTGCCCTCTCAGGTCCCCAGACCTCAGTCCGTGCGATTATTGGCTTTGGGGTTACCTGAAGTCGCAAGTGTATCGTGATCGGCCGACATCTCTAGGGATGCTGAAAGGCAACATCCGACGCCAATGCCTCACCGTAACTCCGTACATGCTTTACAGTGCTGTTCACAACATTATTCCTCGACTACAGCTGTTGTTGAGGAATGATGGTGGACACATTCAGCATTTACTGTAAAGAGCGTCATCTTTGCTTTTTCTTACTTTGTTGTGCTAATTATTGCTATTCTGATCAGAGGATGCGCCATCTGTCGGACGTTTTTTGAACTTTTGTATTTTTTTTTTGTTCTAATAAAAACCCATGTTATTCCAAGCACGTGTGTCAATTTGTACCTCTCTATCTACATTATTCCATGATTTATTTAGTTTTCAAATTTTTACTGACTTTTTGAGCACCCGATATATCCATAGCATGAATCGGTAAGAGGAAGTGATGATGTTTGATTCTCGTAGCATCATTTCATCTACAATTTTCTATTCCTATGTAATCCAACTGCGTATGGTCTGTAACTTATGTAGTGGACAACGGAAGAACTTCACTTTCATCAGTTTCGTTTATACGAATGGAGTTCAATAAGAAACAAACACATTTTTTTCTCGGCCAGTTTCGGTTGCAAAAATGTGAAATTTGTTATATGACACTGAAGAATAATCCTGCTTCTGCTCCTACAGTTTCATCAAGATCCGATAGGTGGCCGCGCCACACGTAGCTTTCAAAATGGCGTCTTTAACTGAGGTGCGTTCCAAGCAGAGAGCTGTCATCGAGTTTCCTTTGTCGGAAAACCAGAGCATCGCAGAATGTCTACGGAGACCTGGCAGTGAACAAAAGTACAGCGAGGCGTCTGTCATCACCGCGACAGGGTCGCGCAAACCTTCTATATCTCCCCCGTGGCAGCTGTCTGCACACAGCCGTGACTCGTGAAATGTTGAAACGTGCGGACACTCTCATTCGAGGTGATCGACGGATCACAATCAGATACCTCGCTGCTCAGCTACACTCCTGGAAATTGAAATAAAAACACCGTGAATTCATTGTCCCAGGAAGGGGAAACTTTATTGACACATTCCTGGGGTCAGATACATCACATGATCACACTGACAGAACCACAGGCACATAGACACAGGCAACAGAGCATGCACAATGTCGGCACTAGTACAGTCTATATCCACCTTTCGCAGCAATGCAGGCTGCTATTCTCCCATGGAGACGATCGTAGAGATGCTGGATGTAGTCCTGTGGAACGGCTTGCCATGCCATTTCCACCTGGCGCCTCAGTTGGACCAGCGTTCGTGCTGGACGTGCAGACCGCGTGAGACGACGCTTCATCCAGTCCCAAACATGCTCAATGGGGGACAGATCCGGAGATCTTGCTGGCCAGGGTAGTTGACTTACACCTTCTAGAGCACGTTGGGTGGCACGGGATACATGCGGACGTGCACTGTCCTGTTGGAACAGCAAGTTCCCTTGCCGGTCTAGGAATGGTAGAACGATGGGTTCGATGACGGTTTGGATGTACCGTGCACTATTCAGTGTCCCCTCGACGATCACCAGTGGTGTACGGCCAGTGTAGGAGATCGCTCCCCACACCATGATGCCGGGTGTTGGCCCTGTGTGCCTCGGTCGTATGCAGTCCTGATTGTGGCGCTCACCTGCACGGCGCCAAACACGCATACGACCATCATTGGCACCAAGGCAGAAGCGACTCTCATCGCTGAAGACGACACGTCTCCATTCGTCCCTCCATTCACGCCTGTCGCGACACCACTGGAGGCGGGCTGCACGATGTTGGGGCGTGAGCGGAAGACGGCCTAACGGTGTGCGGGACCGTAGCCCAGCTTCATGGAGACGGTTGCGAATGGTCCTCGCCGATACCCCAGGAGCAACAGTGTCCCTAATTTGCTGGGAAGTGGCGGTGCGGTCCCCTACGGCACTGCGTAGGATCCTACGGTCTTGGCGTGCATCCGTGCGTCGCTGCGGTCCGGTCCCAGGTCGACGGGCACGTGCACCTTCCGCCGACCACTGGCGACAACATCGATGTACTGTGGAGACCTCACGCCCCACGTGTTGAGCAATTCGGCGGTGCCTCCACCCGGCCTCCCGCATGCCCACTATACGCCCTCGCTCAAAGTCCGTCAACTGCACATACGGTTCACGTCCACGCTGTCGCGGCATGCTACCAGTGTTAAAGACTGCGATGGAGCTCCGTATGCCACGGCAAACTGGCTGACACTGACGGCGGCGGTGCACAAATGCTGCGCAGCTAGCGCCATTCGACGGCCAACACCGCGGTTCCTGGTGTGTCCGCTGTGCCGTGCGTGTGATCATTGCTTGTACAGCCCTCTCGCAGTGTCCGGAGCAAGTATGGTGGGTCTGACACACCGGTGTCAATGTGTTCTTTTTTCCATTTCCAGGAGTGTATGTGTCTCTGTTGGTAGTGCTGACACACTCTTCCGCTAGATGGGGTTCTCAAAGTTGTGTGCCTACTGGGCTCGTCACTGCCTAATGGAGGACCATAAAGAACAACTAATGACCATCTGTGTAGAGTGGCTTGCACGTTACAAGGCTGATCGTGACAATTTTTAGTGGAAGATTGTCACAGGCGATGAAACATGGGTACATTACTTCGAACTGGAGACAAAACGGTAATCTGTGGAGAGGCGCCACACCTCATCTCCGGTGAAGAAAAAGTTCGAAGCCGCACGCTCAGCCGGTAAACTCACGGCGATGGTCTTTCGGGACTTTGAAGGGGCTGTTCTGTTTGATGTCCTGTATCGTGCTGCAACGGCGAAGTCCGAAATGTATTGTGCTACCCTCAAATAGTGGTAATGCAGGAGTAGGTTTAATAATGAATAATTT